>NC_038049.1:4851627-5505954 GCF_002211085.1 Panicum hallii | reverse complement strand
TGATATTTGGAAGGAGCTCATTGAAATTCATGAAGGTTCCACCAAAGTTCGTGAGCAAAAATATCACTTGTTTAGAGCTAAGTATGATTTCCTTTAAAATGCTAGCTCATGAAAATTGCAATGATATGTATTCTCGCTTGAATGTCATCGTCAAGGACATTAATGCACTTGAAATTTCCAAAATTGACAGTGCATCCATCAATCGCAAGATCCTCATGCTCCTCCCGAAGCCCAATTATAACATCATCAATGCTATGCTTCAAAAGGAGGATCTTGACACAATGGAAGTAGGGGAACTTGTGGCGAAATTCGCGCTCATGAAATGAGCATTCTTGGTATTGTCCGAAGAGCCAACTTCAAGCAAGTTAATTGCTCTAAAGACCAAGACAAACAAATCCCGCAAGCTCAAGATGGTCAAACAAGACTCAAGCTCAAGCAATGAAGAAGATGATCATCATGAGAGCTCATCCGATGTTGAAAATGATGGAGAACTTGTTCTCATGATGAGAAAGTTCACACGCTTAAATGAGAAATCAATAAGAAGGGTTTCAACTTTGACTCCAAGAAGGGAATGTTCCGGCCAATGATGTCAAGAATAAGATTTGCTACAATTGTGGCGAAAAAGGGCACATCCGTCCAAATTGCCCCAAGCCGGATAAAAGAAACAAGGACAACAAGAGCAAGCATCGCCATGATTTAAGCCGATGATGAAGAAGAGGAAAGAAAGAACAAAAACAAGAGATTTGGGAAAAAGAAGACCCATGACAAGAAGACCATGCTCTTCCCAAAGAAGAAAGGGCACACCAAGAAAAGTTTCTCGGTGGAAAAACAAGAGTGGGTAACCGATGTCTCATCAAGCGAAGACTCAAGTGATGAAGAAGACATTGTCACCATCGCACTCACCAATGAAGAACCACCTCTACCTCCACCTCCTATGTGCCTCATGGCAAAAGGTAAACCAAGGTATGTGAGGTAGATAGTGAAGATGATAGTGATGAAGAGCTTGATCCTAATGAATTTACTAACCTCATCAATGAGTATACATCCGTCATCAAGAGCGAAAAGGGCAAAGTCAAAATTCTTGAGAGCACTCATGCCAAGTTAGAGCTTGCCCACTCCGACTTACTTAGTAAGTACAATGACTTGCTCAAAAAGCACAACGAGTCACTTGTACTTGCTAAACAAGTTGAAGAGAGCCACAAAAAGCTCAAACAAGAGCATAGAGAGTTGGCTCACAAGTATCAAGAACTTGAATTTGCTTATGAAGTAATTGACCCAAGTCTTGAGAAAGTTGTTCATGAAAAGGTCAATGCTTCTACTTCATGTGATGACCTACTCATTGATGCATATGCCACTAACGTTGTGCCCAAGCTTGCTTCTTCTAGGGAAAAGGAATTGATGGATCAAGTGGCAAGCCTCAAGAGTAGTGTGGAGAAACTCTCAAGGGAGAATACATCCACAAGGAGATTCTGTTTAACAATGCCCCGTGACTATGGTAAGAGAGGTCTTGGTTCATTTCCGGAGCCAAATATGGCTACAACTCCTTCTCCGGAGATCAAGACAAGCTTCATCAAGGAAGTTGGCTCATATTGCCAACATGCCAAGTCACCGGGCACCACACTAGGGAGTGCACTTTACCATCACGTCCTCTTCCTAAATTACCCAAGAATTACTCATCAATGTTCCAAAATAATCATTTTCTCTTGAGTAAAGTGAAGGGCAAGGTGAAGGCCAAGTTCATTGGAAAAATTGCTAAGGAGTCGAAGAAGAAGCTCCCCAAGCAACTTTGGGTCCCAAAAGCTCTTGTCACACATGTGCAAGGCCCAAAGCTTGTTTGGGTTCCAAAAACTCAAAAATGAATTCTCATGTGTGTAGGTGAACTACAAAGCCGGTGGAAAACATTGGGTACTTGATAGCGGTTGCTCTCAACATATGACCGGCAATGATAGCATGTTCACCTCTCTTGAAGACCCCGGCGATCATGAACATGTCACCTATGGTGATAACTCAAAGGGGAAAGTCTTAGGTTTGGGTAGAAATTGCAATTTCAAAAGATTTATCCATCTCAAATGTTTTGTTTGTAGAAGCACTTAATTTTAATCTCATTTCTATTGCACAATTATGTATCTTGGACTAACGTGTGCCTTTGACAAGAATGGTGTTGTAGTGACTCATGAAAAAGACAAGTCATTGGTATTCACGGGTTTAGGCATGGCAATATCTATTTGGTGGATTTCTCTTCAAAGCAAACAAGCACCACGACTTGCCTCTTCACCAAGTCGTCTCTTGGTGGCTTTGGCATAGAAGAATTGCTCATATTGGCATGAGCAACCTCAAGAAAGCCCACAAGAAAGGAATGATCACCGGCATAAAGGACGTCACATTTGACAAGAACAAGCTATGCAAAGCATGTCAAGCCGGGAAGCAAGTTGCAACTCATCATCCTATCAAGACAATGTTGTCTACCTCCAAGCCACTCGAGCTACTACACATGGATCTCTTTGGTCCAACTTCATACAAGAGCATTGGTGGTAACCTCTATTGCCTAGTAATTGTTGATGATTTTTCACGCTACACTTGGGTCATGTTTCTAGGCGATAAGGGTGAAACTCCGGAAATCTTCAAGTCATTTGCAAGAAAAGCTCAAAGGGAATACAATTCCCCAATCGTGAAGATCAGGAGTGACAACGGCACCGAGTTCAAAAATATGAAGATTGAAGAATGGTGCGATGAAGAAGGAGTCAAACATGAGTTTTCCGCCACCTACACGCCTCAACAAAATGGAGTGGTGGAAAGAAAGAACAAGACACTCATCACCCTAGAAGAGCAATGTTGGATGATTATGGCACGTCCGAGAAGTTTTGGGCGGAAGCAATCAACACGGCGTGTCATGCATCCAACCGAGTGTATCCTCACCGACTCCTCAAGAAAACTCCATATGAGCTCATCACCAGGAGGAAACCAAATATATCATACTTTCGAGTCTTTGGTTGCAAATGCTTCATTTATAAGAAGAAAAGGCTCGGTAAGTTTGAAAGTAGATGTGATGAAGGTTTCTTTTTTGGTTATGCATCAAATTCCAAAGCATATAGAGTATTCAATCAAACCTCCGGGTTAGTTGAAGAAACATGTGATGTGGAGTTTGATGAATCTAATGGCTCCCAAGAGGAGGTTGTTGGCTATGAAAATGTAGGGGATGAAGAGATTGAAGAAGCCTTAAAGAAGATGTCCATTGGGGATATCAAGCCGGAGGAGGTGCATGAAGCAATGATCAAGGGGGAGGAACTTCCTCATCTTTGCCAAACACCTCCACGGCACCCCAAGTGGGTGAAGATCAAGATAAAGTTGATCCACTACCTCAAGAAAATGTGTCAACGCCAACACCCCAGGTCCAAGAACAAGAAGAGCAAAATGTTCCACCACAAGCACAAGTCACTCATGATCCACCCCAACAAGCATCCACGCAAATACCGCTAGTGAAGCATGGTCGCATCTCCAAGGATCATCCAATCGGTCAAATCATTGGTAGTCCTTCCAAAGGAGTAAGAACTCGCTCTAAGTATGCTTCATTTTGCGAACATCACTCGTTTGTTTCTTGTATTGAACCCACTAGCATCGAGGAAGCTCTTGAGGACTCGGATTGGGTGATGGCCATGCAAGAAGAGTTGAACAATTTCACCCGCAATGAAGTTTGGGTCCTCGAAGCTCCTCCAAAAGACAAGAACATCAGCGGGACAAAGTGGGTCTTTCGAAACAAGCAAGATGAACATGGGGTGGTGGTACGCAACAAAGCAAGACTTGTGGCAAAAGGGTTTTCTCAAGTCGAAGGTTTGGATTTTGGTGAAACTTTTGCTCCGGTCGCAAGACTTGAAGCTATCCGCATTCTTCTTGCTTACTCTTCACATCATAATATTAAGTTATATCAAATGGATGTG
This sequence comes from Panicum hallii, assembly GCF_002211085.1. Classification (NCBI taxonomy): domain Eukaryota; kingdom Viridiplantae; phylum Streptophyta; class Magnoliopsida; order Poales; family Poaceae; genus Panicum; species Panicum hallii. Next base: position 5,502,019 of record NC_038049.1, on the reverse strand, counting down.
AAAAGTGCTTTCTTAAATGGCTTTATTAACGAACTTGTTTATGTTGAGCAACCTCCCGGTTTGAAGATCCGAGGAATCCCAACCATGTTTATAGGTTGCACAAGGCACTCTACGGGCTCAAACAAGCTCCAAGGGCTTGGTATGAGAGGCTTCGTGACTTCCTAATCATGCAAGGCTTCAAGATCGGGAGGGTGGACACCACTTTGTTCACAAAAGACGTCAACGGGGATCTTTTCATTTGTCAAATTTATGTTGACGATATTATCTTTGGCTCAACTAATGATTTACTAAGCCATGAGTTTGCTACCATGATGTCTAGAGAATTCGAGATGTCCATGATTGGCGAATTGACTTTCTTCCTTGGTTTTCAAGTCAAACAAATGAAAGAAGGAACATTCATCTATCAAGAAAAATATACTAAAGATATCTTGAAGAAATTCAAGATGGATGAATGCAAGCCAATTAAGACTCCTATGGCTACAAATGGGCATCTCAACTTGGATGTGGACGGTAAACCTGTTGATCAATCCCTCTATCGTTCTATGATAGGGTCTTTGCTTTACCTTACCGCATCTAGGCCCGATATAATGTTTAGTGTGTGCTTGTGTGCCCGTTTTCAAGCTAACCCTAAGGAATCACACCTTTCTGCTGTGAATAGGATCCTTCGGTATCTCAAGCACACTCCTAGCATAGGCTTGTGGTACCCCAAAGGCGCTAACTTAGATCTCTTGGGATACTCGGATTCGGATTTTGCCGGAAGCCGTGTGGATCGCAAGAGTACCTCCGGGGTTGCCACTTGCTTGGGCGTTCTCTAGTTTCTTGGTCGAGTAAGAAGCAAAATTCCGTGGCTTTGTCCATCGCGGAAGCGGAATATATAGCAGCCGGTGCATGTTGTGCCCAAATTCTATATATGAAGCAAACCCTTTTGGACTTTGGTGTGAAACTAGGAAGAATACCACTCCTTTGTGACAATGAAAGTGCCGTAAAAATTGCCAAGAATCCGGTTCAACACTCTCGCACAAAGCATATTGATATTCGCCATCACTTCTTGCGTGATCACGAAGCCAAGGGGGACATTTCCCTTCAAGGTGTGAGATCCGAGGAGCAATTGGCGGATATTTTCACAAAACCTTTAGACGAGAGTACCTTTATTAGGCTAAGAAATGAGCTTAATGTATTAGATGCGGCAAACGTCATGTAAGTTGCCATGTCATGTAGAAAAATGCATACATATAGGACACTTGTCTAACCATGGTAAGATAGTGATGAGCAAGGGTTTAGCTAGAGGTGGTGGTCCACTTGTTTTCCTCTAGGCTTGTAGAAAGGCTCATCATGAAGAAGCTTTCCGTGGGATCAAACTTGACAAGTAGAATTTAAATTCTCGCTATGCATTTCTTGTCATATAGTTGTGCACTTCATGTTTACCTTTCTTTCGCATGTGATTGTAGTTTGCATTATCATTGCATGCGTAAAGGTCACAAAGGAGATCACTTGATGAAAATGAGACTTGTTTTACGTGCAAGATCTTAATTCACGAGAAGTGAAAAGAGTAAAGTGTTAGGTGCGTTATTGCCTAGTGAGCAATGTCATGGTGAGTTTGAAGCTTTCCTCCTTCAATATTCCTATGACATGGCTCATACATTTTAATTTGGCGCTTTGTCTCTCTTGCGATTTTTTCTTGATTTTGAAAAGAAAAACTATTTAAGCTATTAAGCTATCCTATTTACTTTGAGGGGTGTCGCCTATGCAAGTCCATTAACTTGAGTTTAGTTGAATCTTATAAGTTCATTAGACTTAGCATAGAAAAGTGAGCTGAGAGAGGGTTTTTGGGGTTCACCGGTTAAACCGACGTTCAATGGATCTATATCCATCGGTTTAACCGGCGTTACTAAGTGTCAGATTCAGCTCAGTCATTTCAGACGTTCAACCGGTGTATACAAAGTTCGCAGCATCGGATCAACCGGTGAACAGATCACAAATTTGACCTGAAAATCAACTGTTATTTGCATCGTTCAACCGACGAGTTCATTTGTGGAAGCATCGGTTCAACCGGCGTACAGATGCAGATTTGGCAGAGTCTCTGGTAAACTACACCGACGCAATCAACCGACGTTCAAAACCTAAGCGTCGGATCAACCGGCGATAAGAAAAATTGCGGGGTCCACATGTCATATTACTCTCTTGCCCGACTCGCTACCACCTGTTCACTTTCGCCGTTCCTGCCGTCTTTTCGTCTTCACTTGCCCGCTCCCGTCACCACCGCCGTCGTCCGCCGCTGTCACCGTCCGCCGCCGTCGCCATCCGCCGCCGCTCGCCGTCCGCTCATCGCCGCCCGCCGCATTCCCGCGCCGGCGCCCGTACGCGCCCGCTCTCCCTCGCGCCGTCGCCTGCGCCCACGCCGCCGCCACCGCCTTCCACCCCGCTGCCGCCTGCGCCCGCGCCGTCGCCACCACCACAGCGCCGCCTTGCAGCTCCACCGCGCGCCACCTGCACCGCATTGCATCACCACCACCCGTACGCGCCGCCGCATTGCACCACCACCACCGCAGCGCCGCCCGTACGTCACTGTGCCGGCCGTGCATCCTGTGTCACCTGCACGCCACCGCTTCGCTGCATCCTTGTTACTTCCAGAGTCGTGATGGGTCGGGACAAGAGGAAGGGGAAGGAGATAGTGGTCGAGGAGCCCGCTCGCAAGCGGACTCGCGCGGCGAGAGAGGCCGAGAGGGCCGAGATGGTGGCTAAGGCTGCCGAGGAGCAGGCGTCAGGCCGTGCTCGTCCGTTCGCGATCAGAGATACGCCAGCTAGGGGCAGAGGCAGAGGCAGAAGGATGGGCAGAGTCCGAGGTGCCAGGGCCACCAGAGCCGCAGCAGCAGCAGCAGAGTCAGAGCAGTCACTTTCAGCGGCAGAGTCCGATTCAGATTCCGATACAGTGCAGTCCGAGCAGTCTCAGGGGCGGGACACTCAGTCACCAGTTCTACGACGTTCTGGCCGCACCCGGCAGACGTCTCCCGCAGGTGACACTTCACCAGCGACCGAACGTCGCACCGGACCGAGGACGCGAGGAGGCCACCAGCCACAGGAGCCTCGCAGGTCCACCGCAGCAGCAGCAACAGCTCGTCGAGCCGAGGCCCTAGCGGCCGAGCGCGCAGTGTTCCGCATGGACACTGTCGTGCGTCTGGAGCCAGGTGTGCTGCTCCAGAACTTGACCAAGGCCAATGCGGCGAAGGTCAAGAGGCTCAGGTGGAGTGTACAGGAGGAGGAGTGGTTCCCGGTGACACGTGACAGCAGGGTCGATCGCAGATTCTGGACACTCCTTCAGGCCAGTTTCTACGAGACCTATCAGAGGCGGGGCCACAGGATCTTTCCTCACAGAGTTCTTGACTGGGTTTCTTTGAGGACAGCTGCAGGGGAGCAGATGTCAGGGAGCACTTTGCTCACTTCAGGGGTCTGTCCAGGTTGCTTTCTATTGAGCGGAACAGATATATTGAGGACTGGGTCAGAGTCTTTTATGCCACAGCATGGATTGCCCCAGAGCGCAGAGCAGTACATTTCATGTTTGGAGGCCAGGTGTTTGGTTTGTCCAGAGCGACACTTGCAGGGATCCTTGGAGTTGACCTAGTTGACGTCTCTCTGCACGAGATGGTCTACGGTGATGCAGATCCACCTCGCAGGGCCATGATTGGCGGGATTGCACCTTCTCACGAGGCGATCTCACAGTGCTTCCGCCAGCCCTTTCCAGCCTCCTACGCCAGAGTCCCCAGCCTGCTGACCCTAGAGGCTTACGCAGTTCACATGGCACTCCGGAGGACGTTACTCCCGAGGAGTGGCTACCCAGAGGGGTTCACAGGTCTGCAGCAGCTACTGCTTCTTCACATTCTCACTCATGAGCCGTTCGATATTGTTGACTTTATTCTGGCTGAGATTGAGGATGTCATCACTGACGGGATGGGCGTTGTACGACAGTTTCCTTATGCTCACTGGATCAGCTTCATCTGTTCTATGATTGTGCCAGCTGAGTCACCTGTCAGTGCAGTTTACAGGCAGGACGAGGTCCCCTGGTTTCCAGTCTACCATCCGACCGCACCCTCAGACAGGAGGAGAGGCAGACAGGCAGATCGAGCTGTCATGGCACGGCTGTCACCGGAGGTACAGGCCCGTGTTGCCCAGGAGGATGAGGCACTACTAGCCGCAGAGGCACAGCTTCCCGGAGGAGATGATGAGATACATTGGTCAGACCTAGAGTCAGACTCCTCCGAGGACGAGGAGTACTTCCCTGCACCTGCTCCAGCGAGTCACGATCACAAGGCAGGAGGTTCCGGAGAGCCAGCTCCAGTGTCAGCTGCTGCTGCTACCACAGTTTCAGAGTCTCAGGTGTCTCAGCCGTCTGAGCTCACCGCACTTCTGCAGCAGCTGGTCACACAGCAGAGGGAGGACCGCCGTGCTCAGGAGGAGGCCAGGAGAGCCCATGAGGCCCAGCTTGCAGAGATACAGAGAGAGGCCGCCCGAGAGCGAGCTGCTACAGAGGAGCGTTTTGTCGGCCTCATTGACAGAGTATCTCAGAGGACAGACGCTCAGTTTCAGCAGATGCAGCAGGGCATGATGGCGATGTTCGGGATGATTTCATAGCTATATTCTCACACCGGACTCGCCCCACAGCAGCCAGGACAGTCAGGCCTTCAGGGCGCCGGAGCACCACCACTTGCAGTTACACCAGCTCCAGCCTCCACTGCTCCAGCTTCTTCCGCGACCCCGGAGATCATGTTCTCATTGTCAGCACTACTTGGGTCTGCGAGTCGTCCACTCTTCTCTCCACTGCCTGCGACCTCACTCTTCCAGGAGTCACCCTCAGCAGTGCAGTCTGCCGGCCTCCCCATCGTTCCACAGACACTACCTTCAGGGGGAGGAGGAGAGGTCTCTTTGGTTCAGCAGTCGTCACAGCCGGCAGCATCAGCACTCACTACTTCAGATGTTGACACATCTTCTGCTGAGCCGGCTACTACTTCGACGGACCTTCCTCCAGGCAGCGCCAGCACACGAGCCTCCACGACAGCTACTCCTCCAGTCAGCTCAGCGCCTGCCGGCAGCTCAGATCAGCAGCTCCCTTCCGTCACCGAGGATCCACCGTCCGACGACGACGACGATGATGACCCAGATCGCTTCCTTGCAGTACCTCGTCAGCTGGATCCGTAGATCGCTCCTTTTTGGGCTTTGATGCCAAAGGGGAGAGGGAGTGAGAGTCAGGGGGAGGGTAGCATTAGAGAGAGCTCGTGATCAGGACCTTGATGTTTCTTATTGTACTATATTTGGTGTTAGTTCATGGATATGTACATTTGTCATTTGAGCATGCTGAGCTTTTGAGACATATCTATGGATTTCGATTGAGCCATTGTGTTCCTTGATTCTCTCTTTTCGAGTTTGCTTGTGTTTATTCGTGCTTTATCTTTCTCGCTCTCTCGTTATCTATGTTTATGTTGTCATCAATCACCAAAAAGGGGAGATTGTAAGCATCTAGGCCCTCAAGGTATGTTTTGGTGATTAATGACAACCATTATTGTGACTAATGAGTTTGTGCAGATTTATAGATCATTATCGCTCATTTGGTTATATGTCAAAAGAGGCCCCTAATTTTCATTATTCAAAAAGGCGATCTCGGCATTCAACTCAATAATATGTCAAGACTAAGGATTTTTCTAGTCCTAAGTGTCATAAGGTTGAGAAGGACACTTAGGTTAGTATAGGTTTTATAGTTTTGTAGTGATCGCACTATTAAGAGGGGTTTAGGCTTAGTAACTTGAGCATGGACATGGTCATTTGAAAATGGATGCACACAATGGTCACTCAGGTTTCTAGAAGCTCAAATAAGTGGTTCTCAACTAATATCTCAAGAAATATTTGGATTTCATTCAAGACTCAAGTCAGAAAAGACAAAATCAGAAAAATCCTTAACACCGGTTTAACCGACGCCTCAAGTTTTCTATACGTCGGTTAAATGAGGTCAGCAGAGTCTGGACAAGTCTATACACCGGTTCAACCGACGATATTTAAATTTACGTCGGTACAGTTGTCCAGAGACTTGGTTTTCAGTTGATCAGTGGACAACTACACTCACCGGTTAAACCGACGCTATTTGAAATTGGACGTCGGTGCAGTTGTCCAGTGACTTGGTTTTTCAGTTGTTCAATGGATGACTACACTCACCGGTTAAACCGATGCAACGACGGTTAATCTGCCCAAGCTGTAACGGCTAGTTTTCAGAAGGGGCAGTTTACATTCACCGGATAAACCGGCGATGGCTATTGGAGGGACGTCGGATTAACCGGCGCTACGCAGTTTTCTGGCAGCTTTTTCTCCAACGGCTCTATTCGTGTGAAGCTGCCTATATATACCCCTCCAATGGGTCATTCTACTACTCTTGATACCAGGCAACACCCAAACACACATACTATAGTCAAGAGCCACCTTGAGCTTCATCATTTCATACACTTGTTCATTCAATCATTCAAGAAGCAAGATTAAGGACTTGAGTAGAGAGAAGCTTGTGTGCATCCATTCTTGGTGATTGGTTCTTACTCAAGTGAAGGCCTTAGCTTGTTACACTTGGTGATTGGCATCACCTAGGCGATCTTGGTGATCGAGGTGATTCTTGCGGAGCTTGCCAAGGATTGTGGAAGCCCGGAGAAGAGAATTGTACGTGGCTTGATCTCCACCACACCGGGACGGTGAACGGAGACTCTTAGTGAGCGCCCTCGTCTTGGTGACTTGGGAGGTGACAATACTCTTTGTGAGTGTCACAACGTGGATTAGGGGTGTGTGCCAACACATCGATACCACGGGAAAAAATCCGGTTGTCCCTTGTCCATTTTACTTATTCAAGCATTATCTTTCTTGCAAATATTTTCATGTGCTTGATTTAGGGATCATTACTTTGCTCTACCTTGCTAGGCTTTATCTCTTTTATCTTTCCTAGCTTGCATAGGTAGTTTAGTTACCCGGTTGATGAATTGGTGCCTTTCTAGTTTTGCATAGGTTAAGATTGCTTTATCTTGTTTTAGAATTTGAAAAAGGCCCAATTCACCCCCCCTCTTGGTCCATCGATCCTTTCACCGGCCCCTGTGTGAAGTTCTCGTATTCACGCCGGTGTGTCTCAAACAGTCTAGCCTTCACCTGAGGTGTGCCCTCGTGGTAGTTCTCAAGGCACGTCCAAACTTTGTGGGCTTCCTGAAAACCCTGGACGCGTGAGAACTCCGCACGAGAAACGCCAGCGAACAAGGCATTGATAGCCTTGGCGTTAGCCTCGTGCTCGGACACCTGAAGAGGTGTGGTCCGAACGGCAAGCACCTCGTAAGCCTGGTTCTTGGTAATCTCCCAAACCTCAGCTCCCATGCTTTGCAAGAAGGCCCGCATACGCACCTTCCAATAAGCATAGTCCTCGCCGGCAAACACGGGGATCTTACCAAGACTCGCCATGGTCGCCAAGTGGTTTTCGAACCGGTTAAGGTACTGAAAACCTCAACCAAGCTCTGATACCAATTGAAGGACCGGATAGGCGACCAGAGGGGGGGTGAATGGGAGCCTTTAAAAAAAATTCTCAAAGAGAACAAGACCTATGACCTGAATTCAACCCAACGCACCTCTCTTCTAACCGTCATGGTGACACAAGCCAACTCGTGATGAGTTCACCATAGGAACGGTTTGAAAAAGCTCGACGCAAAGCGGAAGCACGCGAAGACCTATTTACTCGAGCTAGGTGCAATAGAAAGCGGAAGTACCGAATATCAGAGCGCTAAAAAGGCTTTTCCAATTAGTCTCGCAAAAGAGGCTTTCTCCAAAAATATTCGATGATTCAAGAACAAACAGTAAGGCTCAAAGCAAACACAAGCAAAGCTTGTTCAAATATCGACCAAACTCCTCACAAGAGAAACTAGGACTAAACACAACGAAAAGGACTAAGGCTCTCTCTAAAAAGGCATCTAAAGATCTAGAACCAATTAGCAAGATCAAAAACTAATTAACTCAAGCTAAGCAGGCAGCAAGTAAATTATTTGAATTACCACCGTCACAAAGATCCAGATTAGCAATAGCAATGATTAGGCAATGATTAATGACTGTAGCATGAAAATGATGTTTGCAAGTGACTTAACAAAACTGCTGCCGTGCTCACCTTTGCCTGCTCCATTCAGGCTTGCTGATGCTCCACGCACGCACGCGCTGCCGTCGGCCTGCAATACAACCACGAACACACGCAAGTGCAATTAAAAGAGCTAGTTGGAATTTTTCTCGAACACCTTGTGTGCGTTGCTTGTCTCTAGCTGGTGGCCAAGGGTGTGCCTGCCCTGTCTTGCCCGCGCGCGTGCATCTGGTCACATGTGCGACGGGGATGGCGCCCTGGGGCCGCGCCGCCGCTGCCCGCTGTCCACACGCATGCTCCTTCGACTGCCTGGGCCAAGAACAGAAAGGAAACGAAAAGAACAGCAGCAAGACAGCTCGAATCTCCTCAAATCAAAAACCCCAAGAGGGCATAGGAGAGTAGGGCCTCCATTCCCAGCGAATCCATGGTACAAGGTCTCAAATTTCCATCACAAAATCCTAACCCTAGGGGAGAAGAGGGAGGAAGAGAAAGAACAGGGAGGGGGTTACGGGAGGAGCAGAGCTCCTCTGTTCTTGCGTCAGGGGAAAGAAAAACTGGCAGCCAGAGAGGAAGGGGGTGAGGGTTTTTTTTTAACCCCAACAACTCTCACCCAAAAGACTACATTACCCCTAGACTCAAATAAACACTAGAAAGCCCGTAGGGGCAAAACCGGAAAAAGATACATGATCTCATCCGACGGCCGAGGTTCTTTCTTCGAGTCGAAGTCTTCTCCGCGATGCCGTCGTGTGGACGAAGATCCGGTCCGTGGTTTTGAAGGGTCCGCGAAACCCGGTTAGGTGGTCGGTTTTGAGAAAACCGCCAAAACTCCACGCGCGGGAAGATTCCCGCCTCCACGCCGTGGCCCTAGACGCCGTTCCCGCCTCGGCCTTCTGACGACCCTAGACGCCGCCCGACGCCCGTCACCTCCTCGCCCGCAGCGAGGCCCTAGATGCCGTCGACGCCCGTCACCTCCGTCAGTCCCAAGACCGACACCCGTGCCTCCACGACTTGGCGTCTTCAACCGCCGTCAGCTTCCTTGGTTTTGTGGCGCAAACCAAGAAACCCGCCTTCCGTCGCCGCTTGCGTCCTCAATCCAGGAGTGGACACCACAGCTGCCGCCCGGCCCGAGCTCCTCCACGGCAACTCTCCGTCGACACTCGACGCCCGTGTACCTGCAATCCAAAGACCAAGCGCACGATCACACCGCACGGTTGACAATTCACTCATCACAGGCAGGATAGAGTACTCAACATTCCTCGGATTCATCTTAATTATCTTGATTGCTTGATTGCTGATTGCGTGATGGAGTGATAGAGGCTTACTGCTTGAGCAATTAGACGCTCAGGCAATCGTGTAGTCGGGCGCTTAAGACTATGCTCATCTCTTGCGGCCGGTGGCCTAGATATTATTGACAGGCTATTCACTCTCCATGCAATCGGAGGAGGTCCGGCTAGAGGCGAGGATGGCAGGGCGCGACGAATTTGGGGAAGGCGAGAAAGTACGGCCGCACGGCAAAGGGGTGAACTGAATGTGCAACATGTTGGATACGCGCTGGATCGTCACAACCACGGGAGGCAAAACGTTAGATTGATAAAATTATTGGAATGTAAAAACCAAAGATGCTCATCGGTCACTAGCCTCATCGGCCAAGCCACTTGAACACCACAATAGCTTATTAGCGACTTAATTTGATCTAGGATAGATTAAATATACTAACAAAACGAGTCCAATTTTTCTTTTTATCACGTTGGGAGGGGCCATAGCCCCTGCTGGCCCCTCCCTATCTCCGCCACTGCCACCGCCAAATATGCTATCCTCACCTCCGCACCACTCCTTTGCCATCTCAGCCCTTGGAGCCACCGAATCTGTGGCCACTAGCAGCTGCCGTCTTAGCCTGGCTTCGCCAGGGATTTCGCCGGCACGCCCCCGCTCTGCCGCTCGCCGGATATCTCCCACCATCCTCAGCTGGTGGCCTCTTGCCGCCTCACTGCTCCACCCGCAAAACGCCATCGTCACCTACTACCTTCCGCCCAAAGCCTTCTCTCTACGATCAGGAGCCTAGGACCTCACTAGAGATCCTGGCAACCTGAACCCCAGGCCACGGAAACCCTTAGCCCTGATCCTAGTCATGGTGGGGCAAGCAGAAGCGGCAGCTGGAGGAAGAAGATGCAGCGTGCCGTGGGCGGCGCGGGTGGGCGATTAAGGCAGCAGCAAGAGGAAGAATGCACACGGGCCACGCATAGGTGACAACCCGCGAATCTGTAGCGCGAACGACATGCAGTCCCAGCCCGCTGGGGTGAGCACATCATTGGAGACCTTAGCTTAGCTCGACGCACGCTAAATTAGGCGATCTACACGCACGCACACGTTGTGCCGCGTGTCTCGCTTCCACCACCGCCATGGCTGACCTGCTCTGCGGTTCCGCAAGAGCCGGCGGCGATGACCTCTTCGATCTCGCCATCACATGCGCCCGGCGGCCGGCTGTGCGTGCGTGGCCGACGTCCTGGCGCGCACGGACGTCGTCGGTGGGATAAGCTCGTACCACAAGTATATAACGCCTATGATCATGACGACTTGCGCGCTAGCTGTTCAACGATAGATAGATCCCCCGACTTCCCGAGCGAGATCATCGAGACGAAGTGTTTTCAAGCAAGGGTCGGAGCTCTTGAAGCGTGCCTCAGCACGCCGGCCGGCCGGGAAATTCAACATCGGAGGCTGCGGCGAGAGATGCGGGCGGTTGCAAAGACTTGTTTTCGACGACGACCGGCCTCGATCGTGGAAGCATGGACCGATCGATGCAAGGACGACGATGCATGTGTGTGCTGTTTCTCCTACGCAGAGTCCACTTCGCCATGGAATAATTAATCCGCCTCCTAACATTGACGCTCAACTCAAGGCCGGCATCCACATGAATGCCCTCAAATCTCGATGGTGCATCCACTATCGTCTCCCCAACAAGTTGCAACACAAGGGATTTTGCTCCGATCCGGGGCTACATATAAGTCGCTCTCGGCGCCCGTGTTCTGGGATCCTTCGTTTTTTTTTTTATCTCGGCAGATCACTTGTAGAGAGTGGGCCTTTAGTCCACAACTTCTTTTAATCCCGGTTTCTAAACCGGAATTAGGAGTCCGGGACTAAAGGCTCAGCCCTGTTAGTCCCGGATCCGATAACCGAGATTAAAGGTCTGCAGGGCTAAAAAATAATTGTTGCAAGCTAATCCAAGCCCTAGAGTCCGTGGAACTCGAACTTGAGATCTCCCATCTCGTGCACAGCTTCCTTGCCACCCCACACTTATACAGCCCATGTGATCTAACTGGGACGGTTTCCTTTATACTAACACATGGATAATCCAACTGGGACTAAAGATCCCTCCCCACCCCTATCCATCGGACCCGAGACTAATGTCTATATTAGTCCGGGCCCAACCTCGGTCGGAACAAATATCAAAGATGAAAGATGTTTTCTGTACTAGTAGATATTTATATATCCTGTATGATGTGCAGGTCGGCATGCAACATGGGGTCACTGTTGCTTCGAAATGGGTGTCTTTTTCCATGACAACTCAAAGGGATAAAAATGTGCAAGTCAGCAATAATATAATGGACGTTGTTCTACCTACAGTAGTAGTGTTATCTAGTAAATAGACTAGGAAGTTCCGCGCGAGCTTATGAACGACTACAAAACGAACAGTAGCTAGCCCACTGAACCTAAAACTTGAGAGGCCACTTGACCCTCTTGTGGTTTTTTCACATGTCCTTTTGGGGGGGTGTGGTGGCAATAACCAGGATATCCAGGAAAAGTGAACATCACTGCTGCAGTAAATTAAACCTGAGGTAAATGCAAACGACGACTAAAGTTTCATAATACATGTTTCTGGCTGCCCTTAGAGATTTGGTAGCCATGCCGTTTACAACAGGGAATAATACCAAAGAACAGTAGAACACACATATACACATGTTAGCAGACGTGTCAGCACCACGAACAGCATGCACATATACTATATAGCTAACTAATTAGCAAATAAAATTAAGTTGAGTGATGAAGAGAAAAAATAATTTACCACTATAAAAATTGATAAGCACAAACAAACTTTGGAATTAACAAGTAATAATCAGTCTTCTAGTTTAAGGAAAAGCCGTGGAATTCCCCATCTTTAGTGAAAACCAGCTATAGAAAAAAGACATGCATCTCTACCGAAACATTGATATGCATGCATCCGTTTTCCAATATAATTGCTGGTCCACATATGCAGGTCGGTACAATGCATGGTCACCGTTTGGAAATGGGCATCCCTTTCCATGATAAGTCAAGGGAAAGCATGCAAGTCGGCAATGGACACTGCTCTACAATAGGTGCTGTATGTTGTCAAATAATTAGATGATGCAAAAAGAAGAATCTGCATTATCTCTTCATGAACCACACAACAAGTAGAGTAACCCACTAAATTTAAGTATCAGAGCACTTGAACCCTCTTGTGGCTGTGTCCTTTTGCCGCTTTGGATCACACACGAGCCATGAGAGGTAGCAAATATTTGATTTTTACAAAAATAAAACAATAAATTATATCAAATTATAGCATTATCCATATTTTTTTGTTCATAGCATGTTCATCAAATATCTTCTTGGCATCCATTATGCAAAATAGTAGGCAGATAATGGGTCTATTCCGAGTCAACGTGAAAGAACAGTGGTTTTGCCATGAGCCCATGACTTGTTAATTCGCTTGCAGAAAATTAGGGTTTCACGGACACGACATGCCTTGTTCATTCGTTGCTCACATCCGTGCAGACGACCAGCAGCAAGACACAACGCCTATAAGTATGCCCCCTCGCCTCCTCCTCCATTGTTGTGTGCACGGCACTACTTGCTTGCTTGCTTATTAAGAAGACACAGCAATCAGATCTCGTCTCGCCATCTCGGTCAGCACATCAGCCATGACGAACGGGTACCTGTTCCGGGAGTACATCGGCGCGCAGTTCACCGGCGTCCAGTTCTCCGACGTGCCCATCAACGCCATGCTCAGCTTCCACTTCATCCTCGCCTTCGCCATCGACTACACGCCGGTGGGGCAGCAGCCGACGCCGCCGGCGCCCACCAACGGCGTGTTCAGCCCGTTCTGGGACACGGGCAGACTGTCCCCGTCCGCCGTGGCCGCCATCAAGGCCGCGCACCCGAACGTCGCCGTCATGGCGGGGCTCGGCGGCGACAGCGTGCAGGACGTCGTCAAGGCCGTCTTCACCCCAGCGTCCGTCGACTCGTGGGTGGCCAACGCCGCGTCGTCCCTCACGAGCATCATCAACACGTACAGGCTCGACGGCGTGGACGTCGACTACGAGCACTTCGCCGCCGGCGCCGACGTGGACACTTTCGTCGAGTGCGTCGGCCGCCTCCTGACGCGGCTCAAGAAGGACATGCCGTGGATCACCACCTCCATCGCGCCGTTCGAGGACACGGAGATCCAGCGGTACTACCAGCCGCTGTGGCGCAAGTACGCCGGCGTCATCGACTACGTCAACTTCCAGTTCTACGGCTACGGCGCCAACACCGACGTGCCCCTGTACGTCAGGTTCTACGACAACCAGACGGCAAACTACCCCGGCGCCAAGGTCCTCGCCAGCTTCATGACCGGCAACACGACCGGGCTGATCTCGCCGGATCTCGGCATCAGCGCGGCCAAGGAGCTGCAGCGGCAGAACAAGCTGCCGGGGCTCTTCATCTGGTCCGCGGACAGCTCCAAGAAGAGCAGCTACGGCTTCAAGTACGAGGTCCAGGGGCAGCAGATCATTGCCAACCATTGATCTCTGATCGGATGGCGCCGCTACTCTGCTATGGATGGACACAATAGCTCAAAATATTTTATTAGTAAGGAATAATCACGTTGCTATGCCTACGTGTACTGGTGTTGTTGTGGAATGAATAAAGGGAACAAATTAAAGTAAACCGTAGGAGGGTTGTGTTTCCAAGTATCTATGGAGCAATTTGTATGCTAATATTTTCTAAGGTTGGCAAATTTCAAGCAAGAAACTAAAAAATGACAGTTCCTGAACAAAAGCAGCATAAGAAACGCATGCCATAAAAAAAACCTAAGGCCTTGTCTGAGGGAATATTTCTTTATTTCTTTCTGTTTTTACATTTCTCACAATTAGGTCGACAAATTAAGGTCTATAGTACCAACAACAAAAAAACATTGACATGTGCACCTTTCTAAGGTGACTAATCATTTTGCAAGAACGTTTGGTAACACTGCAGCTACAATTCAAACACATGTACGCATGTCAACATTTTTTTTCAACTAGATTTGGTCATGACAGAAGTGTGATATGGCTAGTTGCATTGGGACTTAAATCAAATAAACTACCCAGGTCAGAGTACTGACAAACATGTCCGATGCGTCAAGGCAACCACAAGCGCACCTCACGCACCGGCGTGTACACCTTCTACTACACGTCTGGATAATTTAATTTTTATCGAAAATGTAGGAGAGCTACGCTTCCTTATATTAAGAAGAAAAAAAACGAGTTCTTTACACGTTGCGGGGCGTCACACGCTTATGCTAAGAGCACACGGGGGTGTAATTATATAAGACTTAACAACCAACAAAAACCAAGCCCTGGAGAGCTAACACCTAGCCTGGGAGCAGCTCTCCTAGCTTCGCTGCTCCTGCAGCAACCCACAACAAAGCCTCTTGTAAGATCAGTCCTCTCAACTGGACGGCCGTTGCTGAGCTGTTCCGGAAGAGTCTGTTGTCCCTCTCCTTCCATAGATGCCAAGCCGTTAACATGAAGATAGAATGGAAGCCTTTTCTCTTCTCCCGTGGCTGAAGCACACTCAGATGGCGCCACCAATCCTGAAGCTGAAAATGCTGCTGCTGTGGAAAGGTGCAGATACAGTCGATGGAGTTCAGAAGGCCCCACCAAACATCTTTGGCATAGCAGCACTCCAAGAGCATGTGAACAGTCGATTCGGCCTCTTGATCACATAGCCAACAATTATCATGTGCATCAAGACCATGCCTTCGACTCCTGTCAGTGTTAGATCTGTGGATCGACTACTTTATCCGTGGATCGACTACCGCGTGATAGGATCGGGTGAAGTCGTGTGGATCTAAACAAGTCGAGATGGAGAGAGGTAGAGAGAAGACGGGGCACTCGTAATCATTCCATCGTGTCTCTGTATCGCAGGGGCGGCAGATGATCCAGCCATCGCTTCAGGTGGTGGTGATGCTTGAGGTAGTCACAGCTCGGTGTAGGTCTCGGCGTCCTTCGGGTCGCCACGGGGAAATGCGGGGACGAGGCGGCGGTGTCGATGACGGCTCGCGGTGAGTCTTCCCGCCGCTACTACGCATCCACTAGATCGGCTAGTGTTTAGGACTGTCGGTGGGGTGGTGGCGGCGGTAAACCTCGTATCATGTGCCGCTGGCCCCCACCTTCTCTTTATAGCGCAGTGCGATGGGGGCCCACCAGTTACGAATGGGCTGGAGCGCCCCCGATCAGGGCGCGTGTGAGAGGAGGCCCATCAGGCCCGTTGGGGATCGAGTGGGCTTAGGGAGATCAATCCAACAGTCAGCAATCCAAAGATGATTTCTGGAAGCTAACCAGATGAAAAACTTGACCTTAGGAGGTGCCCAGGACTTCCAAATACGGCTTGCCCCACTGAATCGACAGCTGCCTTGGTGGAGTAACTCGAATGCAGACTTGGAACTGAACGATCCGTCCCTAGTCCACTTCCAAATGAAAGTGTCTTCCGCAGAGCTCAGCTGCACTTCAGAAATTTGCGCAGCAAGAGACCGATACTCCATGGTCGCCTCAACCGACAATATCCCTGTGATGCACCGTATCCATCGTCAATTGGGCAGACCTTGCGCAACTGTCTGCCGCCTGCGCACCCTCTCCGAAACGACGCCTGATTAAATCATTGACACATCAGAAATCCCCGCGTAATCAGGGAACACGTAAAGAATTTCAAAACACACACTGGCGCCACAGGAGATACAAACTTACAAAGGAAACAAAAAGGTTATGCTGCTATGCTCGCACCTGAAACACAAGATGGAAAATAAATAAATAAATCACGCACTAATACACGCATCTAAACAGCATTGTTACGGGTTCTTTGGCCTGGTAACGACCCCCGCGTGCGTGAGCAATGCCCAGACGAGCGTCACCAGCTCGGCACCATGGGCGATCGCCTTCTTGTGCGCCTTGAGGTTGTTAGAGGGCGCGGCGTACAGCAGGATCTCGCACCAGAAGCTGGCCAAGAGACCCTCCTCATCTGGAACCAGCTCCACCAGCTGCTTCCCCAGCCTCTCCCCTTCACCACCTCGTGCTCGGACCTCTCGCCCAGACGCACAGCAATGGCGCCGTCGTGCTCCAGCAAGCTTGATGTCGTCTCTGCTAGAGCAAGCTTGATGTCTCTGCTCACTGTCTCGTGCAGTTTCTTGGACCATGCCTTGTCATCTGGCAGCAGCTCAGGTGCGGCGGCCACCAAGTAGGCGCAGTACCGGGAGAGATGCGTGGCGACGACGGCCCTGTTGCCGGCGGAGCGGCTGTTGGTTGATGAAGCAGCTCCGTGCCTGGCCTCCAAGATGCCGGTGGCGATGTGCCAGACGAGGATCACATCGGACGTGCCTTGTCCTTGGCATGCCCACAGGATGTCGCCGCCGACTCTGCTCTCGCCGAGCGCCGCCGTGCCTTTGCTCAGGGTACCGTTGCTGCTCCTGAGCGTGTCGACGATGGCGGCCTTCACCTCCGGTGACACTTCGACATGCCGCACCATCGTCGGGTCAGAGAAGCAAACCAAGAGTCGGCGCAGTCCACACTGCGCATCCGGCTGTCGCTGATGTGTAGCAGCAGCGACATCTGGCCCATCTGATCACTCCAGCTCCTTCTGATGATGAACTGTATGATACCGAAATGGCCCCATTCAAGCACCAGGTTAAAATTGAGACGGAGATGGTGATATCAAGAACAGGAACTAGTCGCCCAAAGTAGGATGTTGGGAGGGATGAATAATATGAATCAAGCACAAAGGATATCTCATCTGCAGTCACATCGAATACCCTTGCAGGACTGCCATTGTTGAGGAGGACATCCGAGACAAAAGTGAACGCCTTGGCTGACCCGGCCTCGGCAAGTTGAGTATTACCAAACCGGCGCCTAAGCAGTTTGAACAATGAGAACGAGAGGCATAGATCCTTGAGCCATGGCCGTGAGGCCAAGAGGCTGTCACCAGTCGACACCATTCGCCATACCATGTCAATGGTGACGAAGCTGCTGTTTCTTGTCTTGATGTTATAGCCATGAGGTGTTTCCTCGATCTCCTGCTTGTCCTCCCCCATCACTATAAGTGGGGGAATCAACTGAGCAGAGCCCCGTGATCCTTGGGGTCTCTCGTCAGTTTGCAGCTTCTCCATGTATCCTGCAATGAGATGAGAGTTGCGCCCAAGCGCGAAGGACCGCTTCGCCTTGTAAAATGCGTACCACTTAGAGCATTAACTTTGCTGGACTGAGAATGCAGAGAACAATGAGGTACTGAGATAAATCCTTGTAAAACAATATGCCATCGAACGTGTAGCTTCTGCTGATTATAGTGAGGAAGCCACGACCTGCGTAGTAGAACACGAGATATGATGTCCATCCCGTGGGTGCAAGCAACTCGATCGAGGGGCCGAGATTCTGGCCACCATGGTAATCATCAGCAGCGACGATTGCGCTTGTATTGGACCCAATAATCTGGACAAGAACTGTCCAAGTCAGGAGCAAGGCCACGTATGACCTGCCGTGACAGAACACGTCCAGGCCTGAAGTGCTGCAGGATTCCTTGCCAATGGAAGAGGCAACGTAGGAGACGATGGGGAGGCACAGCGCGGAGGCTCCCAAGAACAGGAAGCGAGTCACGGCTGCGTGACGATAACGCCGTCCGGATGCACCAACTGCCACCATGATTGCCACAAGGACGGCGTTGGCAACCATGAGCGTGTTGGAGCGCCACAGCTGTGCGTTTACCCCTTCCACAAACTCTCTGATCGCAGCATCTGGGCATGGCGTTCTTGGAGCCTGACCTGCTTCGCACGGTGAAGCGTATACATACTAGTTAGTGTATATTGCACAACAAAATGGACATTTACTGACATTTTTTTCTTTTTTTTTCTTTTTGGAACATAGAATGGGAATCCTCTGTTCACTTGTAATGAAACCAAACATGAGTAGTGTCAGTGTTGTAAGACCCTGTTTGTTAAGCACTCTATCGACATGCCCATGAAGAACGAACACATAGCAAATGCGAACCGTGTTAGGGAATTACCAGCAACAGGAGCTCGTTGGGTCATGGGAGGATCTCCAATAATCCCACGAAGAGGAAGCCCTTCCAAGAGAAGCCCTTCGACGCGGAGGGGAAGGGGACCAACGCGGAGAAGCTGCTCGCGGGCTGCTGCGAAGATAAAACGCGCAAACGTGGCTGCGGTGGGATAATCACGTCAGGAACGTCCGCCTTTTGGTTCGGCTAGCGCGTTCCAAACGCCAATGCGGGCTGCCGACGCCCAACCAAACGGGGCCTGGCTCTTTGTCGAGAACATAGTAATACTAATACTATGCGGTCATTTTACTTTTATCTTTATTCCTTCATCCTATTAAACATTTTGCGCACTTTAATCCTTCCTTCTTTTTACCTTTTTTTGTTATTTAATCATTCCGCCTTACATTCATAATCATGCTTTACTCTTTAACGCTTCCTTAAGCAGATTTTGCACGGTCCTTCTTTTCCTTTATGCATATGATGGTTCACTGTATTCAGTGTACGCAGCTCTTTGCAAACAACACAGTACAATGTAATCATGCTTGCAGAGGCATTTCGGCTAGTGCAATCTTTTGTAACTTTGCTTCTGTATACAGATTTTAATCGATACAGTACATTTAGGATATTGCTAAAATTGGGGGCTAATTCATTTGTACACAGTTTTTTTAGAGTGACTATAATCGGCAAAATTGTATATTCCATTTTGCTAGCTGGCAAATTTGTTGGCTCACCAGCAAATTCATGGTTGAATGATTGATAATTGATATATGTGTTTTCTGTTTGTTAGTTTCCAATTCGATACTCTAGGCCTATACTGTTTTGTGTTCTTGGGGTGTCCAATTTGATGCTCTTTCCCTATACTGTTTCCAGAAGGCAGAAGCTATCACAAGCCTATAGTTGAACAAAAAGAATTGATGCCAGTGGCTCAGTGCAATGACCAATGTTGAGATAGGGTACCGCAATTTGCAGATTAAGCATTACATGTCTTTAAGGAAGTTATATATGAAGTGGGAACTTCATAGATTAAATCGAAACTCAAGTAGTGAAAAAGGAAAATAAAACTGCAGTACATATTCCACAAAAGATAGAATGGAAAGTAACCTGTTAGTTTTAACGAAATTGAATCTAGACTAAAGTAAAATGCAATAGAAATCAATTAAGCATCACTGTGCATAGTGACCATGGATAACCAACCTTTTTCTTGCATTCCATCTCGTTCAAAGTTGAAGCCCAATGCTGGCTCCGAGAGCTCAGGTGGCACCTCTTCTGCAGGCAAATTTACTTCCCAATTCTCATTGGGAAACCCATATAGGCACATATTTTCCTTTTCTGCAGAAGAGAAAACATGGTCATACCAGGATGGACAAACATATCTGCTGTAATTATCAATAACATGATCAGAAGACATTTCATTGAACAGAAAAAAAACATCACATCCAGATCACCAAGTATGTAACAAAATGGACTATATAAAATCATTCATTGAATTATTTCTGGTAAGCATAAATGTCATGGTAAGCGAAAAAAACACATTATTGTATGGTTGAACAGAAGGGTAAGTATATTATATCACTTACCGTGGGGTGAGGAAGCAAGCATGGCCTGACAACATGTGCGCGGTTACTGCTGCAATACCCACAACTGAGGATAGGGTACCCCTGAGGATAAGAAGCAGGACATAGAAATTTTTACAAAAAATCAACTAGAAATGATCCCTCGAAGGGGCCCATACTGCCCTGCAATTGTGTTCAGAGTTGGATCATCTATTCAGCTATTTGGAATGGGCAACAAAAGAGATAAGTAATGATACCAATATCCACAGGAACAGAAGGGGATCAAAAGGGTGTATCACCTGAATATTATGCTCAAACTGAACCTTCAGGTGCACCACATGACTACTCTTGTCATCTCCCAATCAAAGCTTCCCCAGTTCTCCTCTTCCCTAAGTACACACAAAATTGAAAGTTACATTACAGAAATAAACATTCAAATATCCCAAACATAAATAATACGGAAGCAACTCTGATCTTTGTTCTTACTCGCTCTTTGACAGAAAAATTAGAGAATGACTCGTACGTGTACTATACAGAAAATATGCAGAAAACTACAGTAATAAATGCATGCAGAGCTGGGAGAAAAGATCATCATCCTGAGAAGCTCTTGCAAGCTACACAAGACAGCAGCCTGATGGCCAAAAAACCATCCGCCCAACATATCACTTAGATAAATCTGTAGCTAATGGTCTGTGTTTGCTATAAGTACTCGAATTTAGTCTGTACAGTGGTAGTTTATAACGTGGAACAAAACTTTGAGTTGCACCTATATCCAAGTGTCCAGAACCAATGTCCATGTGTTCTATTCTTCCTAAACTTTCTTAGATTGCATACCAACAACTTTGAGTTGCTCCAGCATTTTTTCTTTCTTTCATCAGTCAAAACAATATATGAGTTGACTAACCACCTCAAACTGCAGGAAATCTTAAGCTCCCGAATTCAAATACGAATTATACCGAACTGATAAATTGAACCAGATGCTAAATTGGTCGGAACATCACAGATGGATCAGAAAAACACTTTCTCCCTCAATGCATGAGTATGAGTACAAGGCCTACGGCCAGGCGCCATGGCCCGACTTCCAGCTAATGGCATCAATACTTCAATAGTCTGAGGAGCTAATACGAAGCTAATATCATATGTACTAGGAGCTAATTGGAGAGCGTCTCGGCCATCGCACTTGCAGGGGATGAGCAGCCTGCCGCGCGCGAGACGCTGCTCCACACTTGGCCTCCTTCCGAGACATGTGGCACCTCCCAACGACATCTTCCCAAGGACCCGATCCACGATCATCGCTGCAATACTCGGAATTTAAGGAGGGTTAATCTTGCGTTGCGGGTTAATCACGATCGTCCTCGATTGGCTGGGTCGCGAATTTAAGGAGGAACGGATCGTGGATCGCATCGGTCGCTCTGCCGCCGGTGATGGGTCATGTTCATTGCCTCGGGATGCGTGCAGCTACGAAGATCAAGGGGGCGCCAGCTAGTGAAGATGGAAGCGGATGGAACGCATAGAATCGTATTCGAATAATATTTTTTACCATATTTTAACTCAAATACGGATACGAACTCGGATATTCTCGAATCCGAATGCAAAACGGATGCCTCGGTTTGGATTCAAATTCGGATATTTACTCGATATATAGGATAACATTTAGCTATTTTTTATCATTAGTTTTAGAATATAAAATCGTTATATATATGTACAAACTAAAGTATGACAATATAATAAAGATAGCTAATCAAAATAGCTTATTTATCCACAAATATTTTAATAAATAAATACACAAAAATAAAAATCGAAATAAAAATATATTTTTAAAAAATATAAAAATATTTTTTATTAATATATAATAAAAAATATAATAATAATTTCACCCATAAATAGACAAAATAAGAATATTTACGAGTAAACTTAATCTTCTTATAATTTACTATAAAAATTGATAACATTGGTTATGGAAAATAAATAAAGCTTTTTAAATAGTGTCGGAGGAAATCTCCAGCCGGGTGGCGGAATGCACCCGCCTAATCCTAGTTAAGGATGGGTTTGGAGGAGACTTAGGAGCACTTGATCGATGTGCGGATGAACACAGGAAGGACGCAAGGATTTTAGAGTGGTTCGGGCCGCCGGAGTGTAATACCCTACGTCCACTTTTGTGTGTATTGCTTGAGCCTGAAAAATGTGTATGATCCCGTGTCTTCTAACGAGTGCACTCTCCCTTTTATAGTCTAAGGGGAGTGCTTACACTGTGCGGGGCCCCGACAGATGGACCCGGCCAACAGGAGCCTGTTCTATGAGAGATATGGAGATCTTCATCTCCAGCTCCTCTCCGTAGTCTTCTCTATCGAGAAGCTGATGTGCGTATCTACAGCCAGAATATAGCCGTGTGCAGCCTTGCCTGCACAGTGACTGTTGTCAGTGATATCCAACAGTGAAGCCGTGCCGTCACTGTTGGGATGGAACCTTCTGTCAGGTGATGAAGCAGCGCTGACCCGTCGCGCCGTTACCTCCGCGCGCACTGTTGCAGCGCACGCCTCGGGTCACCTGTTACAGACCATCATTACGCCCGCGTGCAGCGTCGTGACGGGACTGTACGCCGCTTGCGCACAGTATACGGTGACACGACGCGCCGCCTTGGAAACAGGCGGGCTTACCGTGGTGTCAGCCTATCTGCCCCGTGTATCAGTGGCAGGCCATACTTTTTGACTTGGGCGCGCCCGGCCCAACTACCGCATTAAATGCTGGTAGGTGGGTTGGAGACCCGCGGAGGGCCTCCTGCCACAGGCACGTGGCAGGGCCAGCCCCGCTCCCTCTGCAGGGGCGACGCGTGGCGGCACTGGACCCCTTCCCGGGGGGAGAGGGGTCCGGACCCCCGAGGCCAGTCGGAGCGGTCTGGCCTGTGATGGTCCGGCCATCACACGTGGCAGCCCCGGACCTCCCTGGGGAGTCCGGGTCTGCAGGGGCCACCCGAGAGCCTCCCTGCCTTCATGGGCACGTGGAGGCCCCGGACCTCTAAGAGCACGGGAAAGGTCCGGAGACCATGATCCCAGCTGTCAGGCCCGGGCCGTATGCCATGTCACCCATAAGACGAGGGGGAGATTACGGATGGTAAAGAGGCTAAGGGTCTGGACACCCTAGCAGGAGGTACCTCTGTCCGTATGTACCGACAGAGGCCCCCAGGCCCGCCTCGGGTGAGGGATGAACCCGCAGGTGGGGCCAGATCCCAGCATTGCGCCGGGTGGACAGCTTGTTCCCGTCGGGGAAGGGCATGGATGTCCTTTCCCCCAAAGCGGGAACCCCGAGGGGCCCGTCCCCCGCCCGCGCCGTGCGCGTCAGGCGGTTCAGATTCTTATCTTATTCGAGCCCGTCCCGCGGCTCGGGAGGTTCGGATTCCACCTTTCCCCCTATCCTCCAGCGACCACGCCTCTGACTGGCGGGCCCGGGCCCACCGGTCATAGGGTGTGAGAGGAGGGGAGGCCGGTGCAGGCAACCGTTCGACTTCTTCCCGGTCGCCGCGGAGCGCAAGAGGGCAACAGCCTTTTGCATAAAAGGTAGGCGCCAAAGGGAACGGCTACCTTTTCGCTCTTGCCATCAACAGACACTGCAGCGCCCCTTCATCTCCGCATCCTTTCTTGTGATCAACTTCCTTTCGCTTGGCTCCCTTCTCTTCCCTGCCTCCTTGCGATCCATCCCTAGCTAACTCAACATCCATCGCCATGTCTTCGCTTCCTTTCCCGCGCCGCTTCCAGAGCCAGACTCAGCTGGACTCGGTGCGCCGCCTTCTGGGATGGTCCGCGCCGGCGCAAGCGGGGAAGATTAGGGCCGGCAAAATCCCCCTCCGCGACCTTGCCGCGGGGGAGTTCCTTCTCTTCAACTCATACATCATGTGCGGGTTGGTTCCTCCGATCTCCTCCTTCTTCCTCCTGCTCCTGGAGGAGTTCGGCCTTCAGCTTCATCATCTCACCCCCCACTCCATTCTCCTCGTGGCGGTCTTCGCCCACTTTATGTCGATGTTCGTGGTGGTGCGCCCCTGCACCACCATCTTCTGGCATTTCTATGCCTTGGTTGGGACCAGGAGGAGCAAGCGCAAAGTCGGCGCTTACTACTTCCAGCTCCGGCACGGGATGGTGAACTCCTACATCGCCACCTTCTCCAGCTCCAAGTGGGAGGATTGGTGCGAAGGCTGGGTCATCGCGGAGGCCGACCCCCACGACCGCCTGGAGCTGCCAACAGAGGGTCCCCAGAGTGACCGGAGCACCTGGAAAGCCAAGCCGACAATACCAGCGGAGCTCGACCCGGTGCTGAACCAGATCAAGAAGCTGGCGAGGAGCGGCCTGACGTCCATGATGGTGCTGGGCGACTTTCTGAAGCGGGGAATTGCTCCCCTGCAGCAGCGGTCCCGGATGGCCTACATGTACACAGGGCTAAATGACTGCTGCAGGATCGCACGCGGGCCCGGCGGCGACTACATCAGGGCGGAGCTGGAGGCGGCGCTCCGGGCGATGACCGGCGAGGCGTTCAGCCCAGAGTCCCTGGTCCTCCCGAGCGGGGTCAAGGCCCTGTGCGAGGACCAGGCGTTGCAGTCATCAGTTCTGGCGTCGATGCCGACCTGGATGAGGGCGGCCTGGCGGTCCGGCAACTGGGAGGCGACCCCAACCGCGGGCTCCAGATCCCTGGCGCCACACCGGACTGCCAGCAACGTACCAGCAAAGGTCCCGGGGAGCCGAGACCCAGAGGTCCGGCCCCCGGCGGGAAAGGGAAGGAGAAGGTGCCGGTGCCAGAGCATCGGCACAAGGACCATTCGGAGGGGTCGAAATCCCGGAGGCTCCAGCGTGGCAACAGCTCCTTGGTCGGGGAGCCGGCACCCAAACGCCAGAAGGCGGCGGGGGCGGAGGAGCAGAGGGAGCTCCTCCGCCTCCGTCTCAGCGCCAGCAGCCAGAGAGGAGACCGGAGGAGGCGCGGCGGCCTTCTCAGAGGCAGCAGACTCCTACACCGCCACCACCGACACGGCGGCCAGCGATGCCACCACCCCCGTCCGAGCCAAGGCCGCAGACCCCACCTCCGCCGCCAGAAGCGCCAGCAGCCGGAGACCATCACCAGAGGTCCGGGGGGTCCTCGACAGGGAAGAAGGTCCCCCCAGCTGTGCGGGGCAGATGGGAGTGGTATGACTTCGCGTAAGTAGTCTTGACAGGGTTTTTCATTATCCCTCTTGACTTATAGGCCTTAACCATATCGGTGATACGGCAGGCCCCAATCCTCAGATGCACCAATTGGGGGATCCGGCCCCCAGCCAGCGCCGGAATCTTTGGCGCCGACTCTAGCAGGACCCCCGCCTGGGACAGCTCCAGAAGCCTCCGGACCTAGGGGTCCGGAGCCGGAGGCCACCACATTACCACGACCCGAAGCCGCCCCCAGGAGGAGGCCGCCAGACCAGCTGCGGCGACCGAGGCACCGGCAGCAGCACCGGGCGTCGAGGCCGAGCCCTCTCCAGCTGAGCCAGCAGCAGAGGGGGCCGCTACCACGGCGGAGGCTGCAGCGCCGGAGGTAGCGGAGGCGGCGGAGACAGCGGCGCCGGAGGTTGCTGAGGTCGCCAGCACCGCCGCCCCACCAGCGGAGGAGGAGGAACCGGAGGTGGTGCTGGTAAGGCGCCTCCTCCCGAGCGCAGCGGAGATCCCTCTCCCCCGGCTCTTTGCCAAATGCCAGCAGGCTCAGGAGGAGCTGGAGGCTGGCATTCGCCGGGAATGGGAGAAACTGGAGGCGGAGCATCTCCGGCTCTCCGACTGGGAGCACCGCCTAGGGGACCGCATCAAGCCCGTCTCCGCCCGCTACGCCGATGAGCGCGCCAAGGTCGTGCTAGAGCGCGAGCTCCTGCAGGAGCAGCTGCAGCAGGCTCGCGACCGGGAGGCGGCAGCGTTCCAACGGGAGAAAGCGGCCACGCGGCGGGAAGCGCAAGCCCTCGAGTGGGAGATCGCTGCGGAGGAGAAGATGCTGGCGGCAGCAGACAGGGAGCAGACCGCCCTGGAGCTGGCCGACCAGGCCAAGAGGGCGGCAGTAGCGATCAAGGCGGAGGAGGCCACCCTTGCAGAACTGGCGGCAGCCGCTGCGAAGAAAGAAGAATGGCTGGCCGCCCGCGAAGCAGAGGAGGTGGCCCGGCTCCAGGAGCTCCAGAAACGGGAGGAGGCCGTGGAGGAGGAGCTGGCAGCCGGGACCCGGAGGCTCCAGGAGCGCGAGGCGGCCCTCCAGGAGAGGGAGGCCAAAGTGGAGGAACTCCTGGCAGAGCGGAGCGCCAGCATCGGTCGGATCACAAGATGGGTCGGTGCGGTGAACCCTCTACTGGAAGCACTCGGAGCTAACCCCATCCGGGTGACGGAGGCTCCATCTCCACTTGGCGCCGCCCTCCAGGTGCAGGACTCCACCGCCGAGCGGCTGCGGGACGTGGAGGCCAGCATACAGGACCTCTTGGAGACAGAAGGGCGAGCAATTGCTCGGGGGATGGCAGAGTACATCCTCACCAGCTTCCGGAGCCACGACCCCACCATCCAACTGACCCCTGTGTTGGTCGGACCCCTCCGGGCAACGGCAGCCGCCACGCAAGAAGGAGTCCAGGAGGCGGCCGACATGGTCGTGGCACGCATCCGACACCGCCCCGAACGTGCAGAGAGTGGGGGTGCCGCCAGACAGTAATGCTAGTATCTTTTTGTTGTTTCCTTTGTAATATAACTTTGTAATGTTGTGCACATCATCAGTAATGCGTTTAAGTATTTCATGCGTCTACTTTTTGCGAAAAACTTAGCTGTTTTCCCGATTGTTGATCTTGTAAGGTGTCCTCAAGCATACCGAGGTCCCGTGGCCCCCTAGGAGGTAGTCGCGATAGGTCGGGACTAGCTTCCATAGAACCGAGGTCCTGCACATGACTTAGGATCGATGTTTAGTAGACGTCCCCATGAGGTCTCGGTCCGGCCAGCAAAGGCCTCCTAAGTTGCGTAGCGAGTCAGAGCACTAGGACCTAGGTTCGGGGATTAAAGGGGTCCCGGCCCCCGGGTCCATGGTTCGAGGTACAACGGTACTCACCCTAGGAGGGCAGGGCGTGTAGGCTTAGGGTACGGAACCAGGCTAAGCGGCTACACAACCTTGGACCTCAGCAAAGGACGAGTACGTCTCCCTGAAGCCAGTTCCTAGGGGTCCGGTTCCTTTTCTCCTGCGAGACAGAGGTCCCGGGCAGAGACGTAGCGTAGCAACTTAAGAGTGGCCTTGGGCATGACACAGACGCGAAAAACCACGTGGGGGGTTAGCGTAACGAGAAGCAAAGAAAAATAGAATCGCATAGACTCCAAGGACACACTGAGAACAAATTTTTCCTTAATGAATTGGTACAGAAGAGTTGTGCGATGTATGCCAGGGGCCGGGTTTACGAGGGCGGACCTCTACCGCCCTGGTCCGCACGGTGATGCTACCAATTACAAAGGAAAAATTTCCTCTCAACTAGGTCCTAGGGATAGAACTTACGGAGGTGCTCAATGTTCCATGGTTTGGGTAGTTGCATACCATCCTTCGCAGCCAAACGAACAGATCCGGGTCGGCACACCTTTGTCATCTTGGAGGGCCCCTCCCAGCTGGGGGAGAGCTTGTGCAGGCCCTCTCGGTTTAGGATTCGCCTTAGGACTAGGTCCCCAACCCGGAGCTCCCTACTACGCACGAACCGTTGGTGGTAGCGTCAGAGCGCTTGGTTGTACCGTGCGTTTCGGACTGCTGCTCGGCATCTGCGCTCGTCGATGAGGTCCACGTCCTGGCGACACTGCTGCTCCTGCAAATCCTCATCAAAAGCCTGGACTCGTAGAGAGCCCATGGTGATCTCCGGGGGAAGGCACGCTTCGGCCCCATAGACCAAGAAGAAAGGGGTTTCCCCTGTTGCCCGGCTGGGTGTGGTCCGGTTTTCCCACAGCATACTCGGAAGCTCATCAATCCATCTTGCGCCATGTTTCTCAAGATCACAGTAGGTCCGGATCTTGAGTCCTCTGAGGATCTCGGCATTAGCCCGCTCGACTTGGCCATTGCTCCTGGGATGCGCCACCGAGGCGAAACAGAGCTAGATGCCAATGTCCTCGCAGTACTCCTGGAAGTATTGGCTCGTGAACTGAGTCCCATTGTCGGTGATGACCCGGTTCGGGACCCCGAACCGGCACACAATTGACCTGAGGAAAGCAGTTGCTGACGACTTGGTGATGTTGACCACTGGAGTTGCTTTCGGCCACTTGGTGAATTTGTCAATGGCGACATAGAGGTACCGGTACCCGCCGATGGCCCTAGGGAAAGGTCCCAAGATATCCAACCCCCACACGGCAAAGGGCCAAGAGGGAGGAATCATCTGCAGCGCCTGAGCTGGAGTGTCTATCTGCTTTGCATGGAACTGACACGCTTTGCAGGATCTTACCAACTCAGCTGTATCCTGGAGCGCTGTCGGCCAGTAAAAGCCATGCCGGAAGGCTTTACCGACCAGCGTGCGGGATGAAGAATGGCTTCCGCACTCGCCTCCATGGATCTCCGCGAGCAAGTCACGGCCCTCTTCCTGGGTAATGCACCGCATGAGGATGCTGTTGGCGCCACGGCGGTAGAGATCCCCTTCTACCACTGTGTATCGCTTAGCCATCCGGACTATGCGCTCAGCAGATGCTTGGTCTTCAGGAAGAAAATTATCTTTCAGGTAGTCCCAGACCTTAGAGATCCATGCATCGGGACCTTCCTGAGAATTTGGGCATGGCTCCCTGAGGTCTTCGGGACCCTCGAGGGAGCACACAACCCTTGGCGGGCTCCACGGATGGAGCGCCGCCGGGACCGCTAGCTTCGAGGTGCTAGTCCGACCCCCTTCGCCCAGGTCGGCAGGCTGGGCGGAGGGCTTCAGCAGACGTCTCTAGAAGACGCCCTCGGGCACGGGTGCCTGAGTCGATGTGCTCGCGGAGAGTGCATCAGCTGCTGAGTTGCCCTCACGTGGAACATGTTGCAGTTCCAGCACATCGAAGTCCTTCTCTAGCCTCTTCACGTGAATGAGGTAGGCTGCAAGCTGGGGATTGTTACAGCAAGATTCCCCCCGGACTTGCCTGATGACGAGTTGGGAGTCCCCTTTGACCAGGAACTCCCGGACCCCCAAGGACAGAGCCGCCGTGAGTCCAAAGATCAAGGCCTCATACTCCGCCATGTTGTTGGTGGCCTCAAAGTCGAGGTGCACCATGTACTTCAACTGCTCGCCACGTGGGTCGATGAGGACCACGCCAGCCCCTGCCCTTTTGCTGCGGGCGGACCCGTCAAAGAAGAGGGTCCAGTGGGGTCCGGTGAACACCGGAGCTCTGACTTCCTGATGTGGGGGGTCCGAGGCATCACCCGGACCCCTTGGGACGCTTGGCGACGGTGTCCATTCTGCGACGAAGTTAGCAAGAACCTGACTCTTGACGGCATGGCGTGGCTGGAAGTCGAGTTGGAATCCAGCGAGCTCAGCTGCCCACTTGGCGAAGTTGCCCGTGGCGTTGGAATTGTGGAGGATGGCCCTTAATGGGTAGGAGGTTACCATCACGATCTTGTGGGCCTGGAAGTAGTGGCGGAGTTTCCTGGACGCAACGAGTGTAGCATAAAGAAGCTTATGCGTCTCGGGATACCTGGCCTTTTGCCTCATGAAGGACCTCACTGATGTAGTAGACCAGTTTCTGGACGGTCCTGACTCTGCCAGCCGAAGCGGATCCTTCTGCTTGAGCTGGGGACCCGTCGGACCCCGTGTTGCTTAGTGCTTCTCCGGGTCGGAACCCGGCCGGACCCTCCGAAGTAGGGCCGGTTGCTGGAGCGGTGGAGGCCGGACCTCCTTCTCCTGCAGGGGGGTCCGCGGAGGCCCCCTGCGGGAGATGCTCGGACCTCTCAGTGACCAGCACCATGCTGATCACTTCGGCTGTTACTGCAAGATAAAGAAACAGTGTCTCACCTGGATCCGGTGCAACCAGGACCGGCAAGGAGGTGAGGTACTGCTTCATTTCTTGGAAGGCACGCTCTGCCTCTTCAATCCATGCAAACGGACCGGACCCCCTCATCAGTTTGAAGAAGGAAAGTGCCCTCTCTGCTAGCCTCGAGATGAAGCGGCTGAGAGCTACAAGGGACCCCGTCAACCTCTGCACATCCTTGAGGTGCGCAGGGGGCCTCATTGCCTCGATCGCCCGGACCTTATCTGGGTTGGCCTCGATCCCCCGGTGGGAGACTAGGAAGCCAAGGAGCTTTCCCGCCGACACGCCAAAAACGCATTTCTCGGGGTTAAGCATGGTGGAGGTCGCTCGTAACTTGTCGAAGACTTGAGCTAAATTTTCTAAAAGGGAATTTGACTCTCTAGTCTTGACAACGATGTCATCAACGTACACCTCAACTATATCTCTAACCAAATCACCTAAAGTGATGTTCATTGCACGAGCAAAGGTGGGTAGAGCATTAAGTAATACGTAAGGCATTACTATCTAATAATAAAGACCATCCACTGTTACAAAAGCTGTGTGCTTCCTATCATCCCTAGCCATTTTGATTTGGTGAAACCAGAATAGGCATCTATGAAGGACAGCAAATCACACCTGGAGGTGGAGTCTACAATCTGGTCTATACGCGGAAGTGGATAAGGGTCTTTTGGACATGCCTTATTAAGATTGGTGTAGTCGATGCACATCCGAAGCTTCCCATTAGCCTTCGGGACCACGACTGGGTTGGCCAACCACACTGGGTGGTAGACCTCTTCAATGAAGCCAGCCTGTAACAGCTTGCGGACCTCTTCACGGATGAAGTTTTGCCGCTCGATGGACTGCTTGCCTGGCTTCTGCCGGACCGGCCTGGCATCGGGATGGATCTTCAGATGGTGCTCAATCACCTCTCTAGGGATCCCGAGCATCTGTGACGGTTCCTAGGCGAACACATCGACATTTGCCCGGAGGAAGGCGATGAGCGCGCTTTCCTATTTCTCTCCCAGATTCCCCCCGATGCGTGTGGTCTGGGAGGTCTCCGCTCCGACCTGGACGGTCTTCACGGGTACATCGTCCGTGTCGGACGGACGGACCTTGGGCGCCTTGGCCAGAGCCTTGGCACGCAAGGTGGAGGGGTCGGACACCTGGGCGTCAGCTGCAGGGGCAAGCCCTGTTGCCAGCGCATGGAGCTTCTCGACCGCCACGACGGCAGTGGCCCGGTCGCTCTGGACGGTGAGGACGCCTGCCGGAGAAGGCATCTTCAGGACCAAGTACCCGTAATGGGCAATGGCCACGAACCGGTACAGGGCCGGTCTGCCAATGATGGCATTGAAAGGGAGGTTAACCTCCGCCACCTCGATCTACACGTTCTCGGTACGGAAGTTGTCCTCCGTCCCAAATGTAACCGGTAGGGTGATGGTCCCTACCAGGTACAACAGGTCCGGGCCCACTCCGAAGAATGGGCGCGAAGGAGTCAGCTTGGACTCCGGGATCTGCAGGTGTTTGAACGCCGCATAGCTGATGACGCTGAGGCGTGCACCTCTGTCGATCAGCATGTGGTGGAGGCGGACGTTGGAGATGGTGGGTGCCGTGACAAGCGGCAGCACGCCTGCGCCCGCCATGTTCTCTGGGCTATCCAACGGCCTGAAGGAGATGGTGGTGTTCTTCCACCGTTGGTGCGGCGCCGCTTTTGGCGTCGCCGGCTTCACCGAGAGGACTTCTCGGCGAAGGGTCTTGACGTCCCGCCGGGAGACGAGCTCCGAACTGCCGCCGTACATGACGTACAGCTTCTTGCGGCGCTCGTCACCACCGGACTCGGAGTCGGACTGGTGGAAGAGACCCTTGAGGTCTTTGTTGGGGGTTTGGTACCCCAACTCCCTCTCCGCTGCGGCCGCATCGGCGTCGGAGACCTTCTCCTTGCCGGACCGCCGCGGAGGGGAGGAGCCTTCCCTTGAGGCTTGGTCGCGCCTCTTACTGAGGCGCTCCGCGAGCTTCTGGATCTCGCGGCACTCGGTGGCGCTGTGGCGAGCCCCAGGGTGAACAGGGCACGACCCGGGGTCGGTGCGCTGTTGCCGTGGGCGCTTGCCGCGGGGGTTCTGGCCCCCGGTCGTTGCTGCAGCAACGGCCGGACCCCCTATCTGTGACTTGTCGAAGCCTGGAGCAGAGAGTCCAAGTCCTTCTCCAACGTGGAGAAAGGAACAGTAGTGATAGACTCTGCCTCGGTTTCCCTGGCAGAATCAAAAAACGGCAACTCGTCGAGATTATCGACAAAGTCATCGAGCCTTGCGGCGAGTGTTTTTAGCTTAATGGCGTCGTCAACAATGTGCCGACGGAATCCGCCTGCGCCGTTGGCAACGCAGACCCATGAGCCAAAAACAAAAGTTGTGCCCTCAGGGAGCACGGGACTGGGGAACTTGAAAAGAGCCATCAAGTTCTCCAGCGGATCTCTAATATGCTCCCCTACCTAGCGCGCCAGCTGTCGGGTTTTATCCGGCTGCCCACCGAGGGGTATACCCAAGGTGGTAGGTTTTGGGTTGGGATGCGCCGAGGTCAGAAACTCGAAGGCGCAGACAACACAAGATTTAGACAGGTTCAGGCCGCAATATGCGTAATGCCCTACGTCCTATATGATGGTTTGTATTGTCTTGATGTTGATCTGGTGATCTTGGTTTTGAGGGGGTCCCTGCCCGCCCTTATATATCCGGGGGGACAGGGTTACATGAATCCTAGCCTGATACTAGCTTAGGAATCGTAATCAAGTACAACTCGAGTAGTTTCCTTCTATATCGACTAGTTCTACTCCGCATGCGGGTAGAATACAACATAAATAAGGAACATAACACGTCCTATCCCCTAGCCCAATACGGACTCCTTGATGTACACAGCCCCGTGGCCCCGGGTCTGACAGCTCTTCTTATTCTTCTTATTGCCACCAACAGGGGCAGCGACACCGGGCCCACTCGTCTGAGCGGGACCTGCCTGGGTTGCAGAGTGCCAAGCACGGCCTTCTGCTGCCCTGGCGCATTTGTCCGCCAAAGCGAACAAGGTGGTGACGGTTTCCACCTGGTGGGTCGCCAGCTTCTCCAGCATCTTCTCATCACGGACCCCCTGTCAGAAAGCCGTGATAATAGACGCGTCGGAGATACGCGGAATTGTTCCACGTACTTTGGTGAAGCGGGAGATGAAGGCCTGGAGGGTTTCTCCGGGTTGCTGCCTCACAGTGTGGAGGTGGGCCTCCACACCGTGCTGCTGATACGCACTGGCAAAGTTTGCCGTGAACTGTGCGCACAGCTCCCCCCAGGATCGGATGGATCCCGGAGTATGGTTCATGAGCCAGGTCCGGGCTAGCCCGATCAAGGCTTCATGAAAGTAACTTGCCATGACGGCATCGTTACCTCCAGCCACCGTGATGGCGGTGATGTAGACCTGCAGGAATTCTGATGGGTTAGAGGACCCATCATACTTTTCCGGCAGGTGTGGCTGAAACTTGGATGGCCAGACGACCGCGCGAAGGTGGTCTGCTAGTGCTGCGCAGCCCACCCCGGACACCGGTGCCTGGACAGATCCCTGCGGAGCCGGAGCTACCGCAGCAAATTCGGCATCGAGGTCACGACCCTCGATGCTGAGCCGGCGGCCACGTGCCCGCTCGATGGAGACACGGGCGTCCTCTCCCGCACGTCTGCGGTTGAGCTCCGCCCGGAGGTCCTCGGTCCGCGCACTCCTCACTGATGGTGAGTGCACCGAACCGGATGCGCCACCCTGATGACGGCGCTGTCTGGAGGCAGACCCCCCCGCTGAACATGGGGAAGCCTGCGCCAGGTTGAGGAGGCGGTCGACGTCACCACGCCATTGCCTCTGGGCGTCGGGCGAGGCCGCCTCACCAGGGGGGTTGCGAAGCAACTCCCTGGCTGCCATGAGCGGGCCATTCGGTGCTGGCATCGATTGGGCCGCAGAGGCCCGCGCCGCGGCGCGCTGTGGAGCTGCCCGCGCCGCCGCCCTGGACGTGGGACGACGGGAAACGTGTGGCGTTGTGGACGCCACTTCCTCACCCAACTGGGGGTCGTGATGGCCGTTTTCTTGCGCCATTGCGGTCCTGAGCTTCGACCAAGCGCAAACCAA
Organism: Panicum hallii; assembly: GCF_002211085.1. Taxonomy (NCBI): domain Eukaryota; kingdom Viridiplantae; phylum Streptophyta; class Magnoliopsida; order Poales; family Poaceae; genus Panicum; species Panicum hallii. The sequence continues at coordinate 5,467,946 of NC_038049.1, read as the reverse complement.
ACCTAGGCCCCCTACCTGGCGCGCCAAATGTCGAAGGAAATCTCCAGCCGGGTGGCGGAATGCACCCGCCTAATCCTAGTTAAGGATGGGTTTGGAGGAGACTTAGGAGCACTTGATCGATGTGCGGATGAACACAGGAAGGACGTAAGGATTTTAGAGTGGTTCGGGCCGCCGGAGTGTAATACCCTACGTCCACTTTTGTGTGTATTGCTTGAGCCAGAAAAATGTGTATGATCCCGTGTCTTCTAATGAGTACACTCTCCCTTTTATAGTCCAAGGGGAGTGCTTACACTGTGCGGGGCCCCGACAGATGGATCCGGCCAACAGGAGCCTGTTCTATATGAGAGATATGGAGATCTTCATCTCCAGCTCCTCTTCGTAGTCTTCTCTATCGAGAAGCTGATGTGCGTATCTACAGCCAGGATATGGCCGTGTGCAGCCTTGCCTACACAGTGACTGTTGTCAGTGATATTCAACAGTGAAGCCGTGCCGTCACTGTTGGGATGGAACCTTCTGTCAGGTGACGAAGCAGCGCTGACCCGTCGCGCCGTTACCTCCACGCGCACTGTTGCAGCGCACGCCTCGGGTCACCTGTTACAGACCATCATTACGCCCGCGTGCAGCGTCGTGACGGGATTGTACGCCGCTTGCGCACAGTATACGGTGACACGACGCGCCGCCTTGGAAACAGGCGGGCTTACCATGGTGTCAGCCTATCTGCCCCGTGTGTCAGTGGCAGGCCATACTTTTTGACTTGGGCGCGCCCGGCCCAACTACCGCATTAAATGCTGGTAGGTGGGTTGGAGACCCGCGGAGGGCCTCCTGCCACAGGCACGTGGCAGGGCCAGCCCCGCTCCCTCTGCAGGGGCGACGCGTGGCGGCACCGGACCCCTTCCCGGGGGGAGAGGGGTCCGGGCCCCCGAGGCCAGTCGGAGCGGTCTGGCCTGTGATGGTCCGGCCATCACACGTGGCAGCCCCGGACCTTCCTGGGGAGTCCGGGTCTGCAGGGGCCACCCGAGAGCCTCCCTGCCTTCATGGGCACGTGGAGGCCCCGGACCTCTAAGAGCACGGGGAAGGTCCGGAGACCATGATCCCAGCTGTCAGGCCCGGGCCGTATGCCACGTCACCCATAAGACGAGGGGGAGATTACGGATGGTAAAGAGGCTAAGGGTCTGGACACCCTAGCAGGAGGTACCCCTGTCCGTATGTACCGACAAATAGTTTTACCGAAAACCAATGTTGTCGTGAACGGCCGCGTGTACATGCCGTGTACACGCTACTCGACAAGCTACCGTACAAACCGGTAGGCTGTGTATACACCGTTTACACGATGTGTACACGGCCTACTCGCTACTTGAGGGATGACCGAACGACTATCGTTTAGCTTTTAGATGAACACTGCTGAAAACGGATGCGGATAGTGTCGGATATTGTCGAATTTAGATATGGAACCGGATAGAAAAAATAATAAAAATTAGATTCGAATGTATCCATTTTACTACCATGTTAGATTCGAATATGGATATGGATATCATACTGATATTTAAGCGGATATGGATATCGGATGTTTCTAATATCCACATTCATATTTTCATCCCTAATAGCTAGTACTGTAGTACTAAGCCTTGATTAGCTTGGCTAGGCAGACTAGCTCGTTTTTTTCAGCTAAGCCACGTTGGGTGTTTGGTTCCGTCAAGCTAGGAAGGAAGGCAGTTACGACGTTGTTTGCTTGGTGTGGCCATCATCGTTGCCGGAGAGAGAGAGAGAGAGAGAGAGAGAGAGAGATTCGTTTTATCTCTCCGCGAGCTGGGCAAGATTTTGCTTCCCGTGGAGGCTAGATTGCTCCTAAAGCTAAATTTTTTTAGGAAAATAGTACCCACCATACAACAACTTGCGTGGTTGTATCACTTTGATCCCACAAGTAGCAAAATGTGCAAATTGATATACGGATTTATCAAATGTGTAGGTATACGGTCACATGTATCCCATGCAAATGTATTTTGTCAACATGGCAGGTGACTTGGACCATTTTTTCATGTTATCTCCTATCTTTGTTTTCTTGGTAAAGATTTCCAAACACCTACGTACAAAAGGGTCTATATTTTATTCTTGGACGGTTACCGCAAAAAATGGATTGACTATGCATGGAATATCCATATATTTCATAGAAGATGAGTAGGTATAAAGGTAAAAAAATATTGTATTGACTGTCAATGTAATGTTCAATGTATATTTTGTCCAAACCGATTAGTCTTTTTTCACGCCAGCAATATTTTAGTACGTTGAAATTTTGAGCTTTACAGATTTTTTAGTCACTTTTATCCCTACTTAATTCTAGTTGAAAACCACTTATCACTAACTAATATTGAGATATTGGTATTAAAATAAAATTTATATTATTATATTTATACAATGCTCCTTGAAAACTATATATAATAAGATACATGTTAGGAATTAATGTACCCTCCTACATTTCGGTTAGTTTTGCCCTTGGTTAAGATATAAACATTTGGCGCGCTTCGCGCGCCCTATCGTTTCAACAATTAAATATAAGTATTAGATAGCTAAATTTATATAGGTCAATGAAAGGCAACAATCGCTTGTTCTATCTATTTCAAATGATAGATACATATCACATGAAAAATCTATCACGAAATCATAGTATATGCTAATAAAAACATCATCAGTAACACTTGTTCTATCAATTAGGAGTCTTGTTCGGCATCTCAATCATCAAACACCCGATGAACAAACTATCTCTAATCAAATACCCGTTGCCGAATACATGATGGGCATATAACTGGACAACAAGCAGCAGGTACCTAAATCCCTTGAGGTTCATGACGCCATGACGCCGGCGTGTTGGGAGCGGCACGGTCTTCTGACCCTCGACCATCCGACCGATGTTGCTGTTGGCCACCGCCGCCCACCACGGTTTTGATGGCGCCCTCGAGAAGTAGAACAACAAGATGATGGGCGGTGCTAGCTCGAGCGGCAACGGGTGGCACGACGACCTCTTCCTCAACATGGCGCTCTCCGTTGTCCATGGTGGATCCGGGCAGCAGTAGATATGTGAGTGATGGGAAAGAGTAGAGAGAGGGCAGCCGGGAGAGAGGAACGAAGGAAAAGGCGATGAACGGGAAGAGATAAGGTGGGGCCTACCACATGCCTCCTGATATGAGGGCCAGCAGCTGCAGTCTTGCCTTTCCCGCAGGACTTCTATTCTCAGTGTGCGCGATCAGTTGCTATACTATCACAGAGCACGTGTCCCACCATTGTTGCATGCACAACCCATATATTGCAGGAACAAATAATGTTTAAAAAATAAATATTGCTTGAAAATAAATAAAAATGTTCAATGGAAAAAATATTCCGAATGTATTCCATAAAAAAGTTGGTCCGAAAATAAAAAAATATTTTAGAACAAGACATAATATTTTAGAAAAAGAAATTTATTTGGAATAAATAAAAATATTTGAGTGATAGGAAAGAGTAGAGAGAGGGCAGCCGGGCAAGAGGAACGAAGGAGAAGGCGATGGACGGGAAGAGATAAGGTGAGGCCTAGCACATGCCTCCTGATATGCGGGCTCTTCCCGCGGGACTTCTGTTCTCAGCGCACGCGATGGGTTGCTATACTATCGCTGAGCACACTATCGCTGAGCACGCGTTCCACCATTGCTGCATGCACAGCCCATATACAGCAGGAACAGATAGTGTTTAAAAAATAAATATTGCTTGAAAATAAATAAAAATGTTCAACAGAAAAAATAATGTATTCCTAAAAAAAGTTGGTCCGAAAATAAAAAATATTCCAGAATAAGATATAATATTTTAGAAAAAATATTTTGGAATAAATAAAAATATTTTAGAAAAAATATCATCTAAATGTAGTCAAGTGTATTCTAATTTTGAAGATCTTAATGAAAAGAAACGCAACGGTGTAATTAAAATTTAATTTGGATAACTGGTTTGGGAAATAAAAGTATTTTCTTTTCTTTGGATATATGCCTTGCACGGAAATCGAGGCGGGATGAGCTAAATCCCCTGTCCGCTGCGCTCTTTGCTCCGTCTAGCGTGCTCTCACTCCGGGGGCGACGTGGCGAGCAGCGGAGGGCTCGATGAGGCTGGGAAACGTGTAGAGAGTAGCAAGCAGGGGCATCTTTTAATTAATCCGATGAGAAGGAGGGAAAGAAATAGAAAGTTACGTACATAAAAACATCCACGTTATCTGTCACGGAGGCAAAATATATCTACGTGGTATACATATAACTGTGTATACACATATTTGACAAGTTCATGTATCCGTTTGCAACTTATTGAAGTAAAGTGATACAGAGTTGTTGTATGGTAGATGCAATTTACTTATTTTTTTTACTTAAAAAGCTATTTTTTTATGGATAAACACAAGGCCTAGCCAGACAAGGCTAGAATGGTTCTAGGTAGAGATCCAAATCACAATCTAGTTGACCTCATAATTGTGCTCCGCATAGCCCCAGGTATCCACTTCAATGTATCTTGCAAATATTGGTACGGGAAGACCTTGGTCGGCGGAGGGATTATACAGCGACCCCACATTTTAGTAGAAGCATGAAGTAATACCGCTTATACTATTAAAATAAGAAAAGAATCCGGTTTATCTTCTTGAACTATTATAAAAGTTTACTTTTAACCTTCAACTGCAAAATCGGATAACGGATCCATCCAACTGTCGAAACCAGATTTAATCTAGCTCTTTGGGGTTTCAAAGGTGGTTTTTTAGTTTGAATTTGGCCCTCCATTTTGACATATATGATTATATATGATTTTGAGGACAAGGTAAAAATTATCACATATTTAAAAACAGAGAGTTCAATTGGGCTGAATAAATTCCAAACTCAAAACTCTCTCGCGCTCTACATATAGTTAAAAAAGCACTTACTTTTTCTAAAACTAAAAAATAGATACCCTTGAATGTGTGTCCATGGCGGATTGGGGGCGAAAGCCCACGTGTGGAACTTTTGGACCTGCCATGCCCCGCTCTGCACGGGCCCAGGGGCGCAGCGCTTGCAGGCTCAAAATGAGGTCCAGCACAACCAACCAACCAACCCTTCTGCGCAGTCAAACAAATCATTCTGGCAGTCAGCTGCAGCTCAAAACGGTGTGACGAAACTGCCCCTCCTCTGCCTCGGCCTCGGGTCTCCACACTCCCCACTTCCCCAGTCCAGTCCACGGTCCACCCCCCGACCCAAACCCTCGAATCACGCCGCCGCCCCACCCGACCCCCTCCCAACCCCACCCCACGGCGACCCGCTCGCCTCGCCGCCGGGAGGGACCGACGGACACCTCTGTTCTAGCGGCGGGGATCCGCGCCGAGCGAGCGCGCGAGCCCGAGCCGCAGCCTGATCCGCGGCGAGGACCGGCCGGGGAGGCGGCGGGATCGACGGCGGGCTCCGCTCTGCTCGACGACGGTCTGGTTGAGGCGAGGATTCGGCGGCGCAGGTGCGCGGCGCGGCTCGCGGCGGGACGCCGAGGTAGGCTCCCGGCGCCCCACCATTTCTCGGTCAAACTTCTGCTTCTGCCCATGTCCCACCGACCCCTGCGCCCCCCTACCGCAGCTGCTGATTTGTCCTGTTCTGAGCTTTCCTGCGAGCTATCTGATCGAAATGGTAGCGCGGGGGGGTCCCGTCCCTTCAGCGTAGAAGAGGCCATTTTTCGTGCGGTCTGGTTGCGTTCTACTACTTGTTGACCATGGCGATGGGCGAGCGCCCAAGTTGGTCGTACGAATCCGATGCTCTGGTCTAGATTCGTTGTGCGTATGCCTTCTCTAGCTGCGCTTAGTGACAAACTTAGTCCGCTAGCTGCCAGAATCGAGATTTTTGGTTTCAGGATTCATGTTTGACATTGCTGATGCACTCGTTCCCCTGGCCTTGTGTATCTTATCTAAGTCTGGATGGTAGTGATGTGTGGAACATGCCAGCGTTTTGTCTAATAGGATATGCTGTGATTTGTAAATTGATTTGCTAAACTTGGTATGCTATTTGGCATCTGCAGGTTATCTTGCTGATACTACTCTCCTATCTCTCTGGGCACCGAGCAGACATTATGATTTGTGACTGACTAACTCTGGATGGCGAAAGTAGACGACGCCAAGATGGCTGTAAGGAATTTCTGCGCTGCTCTGCTCCCAGTACTCCTCTGTTCTATGCTATGTCACCTTTGCTATGGCTCAGTAAGTGACATCGAATGCCTGAGAAGGGTGAAAGCATCAATTGATCCCAGCAACAAGTTAGACTGGAAATTCAATAACCATACTGAGGGATCCATATGTGGATTTAGAGGCGTGGACTGCTGGAATCCCAATGAAAACAAGGTTCTTTCTCTTCACCTTGGCAGCATGGGTCTTAAGGGTGGGTTCCCTGATGGACTTGAGAATTGTAGTAGCATGACTTCACTGGATCTCTCAAGCAACAGCCTTTCGGGCCCGATCCCGGTTGATATCTCGAAGCGGCTGCAATACATTACAAGCCTTGATCTGTCATATAATAGCTTCTCAGGGGAGATACCAGAGGCGCTAGCTAACTGTACTTATCTCAATGCTGTTAATTTACAGCATAACAAATTGACTGGAACGCTCCCAGGTCAGCTTGCTGCTCTTGGTCGACTAAATCAGTTTAATGTTGCCGACAATCAGTTGTCAGGGCAGATTCCTTCATCTTTGGGCAAATTTCCACCCTCCAATTTTGCAAATCAAGACCTTTGTGGGAGACCTCTGAGCAATGATTGCAGTGCCACTTCAAGCGGTCGTACAGGGGTAATTGTGGGTTCTGCTGTTGGTGGTGCAGTTATAACTTTAATAATTGTTGCTGTTATTTTGTTCGTTCTCTTACGGAAAATGCCTGCCAAGAAGAAGGAAAAGGATGTAGAAGAAAATAAGTGGGCCAAGAGTATTAAGGGAGCAAAAAGAGTGAAGGTAAGTTCTGATTCCATAATTTGTGATAGTCTATAGTCTATCATCTGTATTCTTAAATAAAAATTTAGTTGATAACAATGCCGATTCCCATTATCCTTCACAATACAACTTTTGTCCCTTGATTCTCGAGTATATTTTAGCCCCATGCAAATCATGAGTTTTAGTTTGTGCAATCCAAATTAGAAGCTATATTGTTTTTTTATGAGGAGTAGGGATGTCTAACAAATATTAGAAACTTAGAATTAATTTCATGCTAATGTTTTTATTCTCATATTTACTTAAGATGAGTGCTTCGGTTTGCTGAATTGTCACATTTGTTTTGGTCATTTAGGTATCGATGTTTGAGAAATCTGTTTCAAAGATGAAGTTGAATGATCTCATGAAAGCAACAGGCGATTTTACAAAGGAAAACATTATTGGAACTGGTCGATCAGGAACTATGTACAGAGCAACACTCCCAGATGGTTCATTCCTTGCTATCAAGAGGTTGCAGGACACTCAGCATTCAGAGAGCCAGTTCACATCTGAAATGTCAACACTGGGAAGTGTAAGGCAACGTAACTTAGTGCCTCTTTTGGGATACTGCATTGCCAAGAATGAGAGGCTCTTGGTGTACAAATACATGCCCAAGGGTTCTCTTTATGATCATTTACACCAACAAAGTAGAGACAAAAAGGCATTACAATGGTCACTAAGGCTAAAAATTGCCATTGGGACTGCTAGAGGATTGGCATGGCTTCATCACAGTTGCAATCCCCGCATTCTTCATAGGAACATTAGTTCCAAGTGCATATTGATCGATGATGACTATGAGCCTAAGATTTCTGATTTTGGGTTGGCAAGGCTTATGAATCCCATTGATACCCACCTGAGCACATTTGTCAATGGTGAGTTTGGTGACTTGGGTTATGTAGCTCCTGAGTATACACGCACCCTTGTGGCCACTCCAAAAGGGGATGTCTATAGCTTTGGAGTTGTCTTGCTTGAACTTGTTACTGGTGAAGAGCCCACACATGTGTCAAATGCCCCAGAGAACTTCAAAGGCAGTTTGGTGGATTGGATAACTTACCTATCAAACAACTCTATACTTCAGGATGCAGTTGACAAGTCCTTGATTGGGAAGGACAACGATGCTGAGCTGCTTCAATGCATGAAGGTTGCATGCTCTTGTGTGCTTCCTTCTCCGAAGGAACGGCCTACAATGTTTGAAGTTTACCAGCTTCTGAGAGCTGTTGGAGAGAAATATCATTTCAGCGCAGCTGATGATGAATTGACAATGCAACCTCAAACTGCTGATCCTGAAGATGAGCTTATTGTGGCAAGCTAGTTGAACGAGCAAGTGCTTGTTGGACACCAAATATTGCAGGAGTTGTTGTAACTTGAATAATTAGGTCAGTCTGAAAGCATCGCTCTGTATCTTTTCAGCTTCCTGCATACTGACCAACCATTAGCAAGCTCTAGGATATGCCATTTGGTTGGAACATTTGTACCAATTTGTGCTGTTCGCGTTCTGTATATCCTTTGCCTTGTATCTTCAGGACTGGTATGTCTTGGTTGTAAGATGGATTAGCTGTATCATTGTCCAAATTTTAGTTGTAGCGATAACTTAAAGTAATGTGAAACAATGTGGATCGATCATTTGGCTGTAGTTTTGTGGCCTTTCATTTATGCTTTCATATTCCTTGTTTCAAATGTTATGAACCAATGGCGATTGATTGTGGAGTTGCGAGAGTTTTAGTTTCCAGTTTTATGTTAGTTCGGAATTTGATGAAGCTTGGGACATGCTGGTGGCAATGATAAATTAGCTTATATGCTTTTTCTGAGGTGTATGCTCCCCTACAGTAAGATGACACGGCGCCATACTGTTTCTTAGAACATTCTTTGTGGTCTTGTGTGCAACAGGATCTCTGATTTCGTTTATGTGAGCTACTGTGGTCAACTCGGAAAAAGCCATGCCACTTCTGAACCATGCTTATCCTCACATCCTATCCTGTAGATAGAGATATGCATCTTTTGACTAAAACACATATTTTTTCCACAGTACTTTTGCTTCGTAAGTTCAGTTACAAAAAATTACCTTTGAAAAATATAAATGAGCATAAATCACGCCATTGCTGCTCATCTTTCCCAGAATATCCATGAACCTATCACGTCTAGTTTATTCAGGAAGTCCAAGTCGGAAACAGAACATCACTCTCAACTACTAAAGCTTGGCATAATCAGAATGTTCAAAGTACATAGTACATGCATTACACGGAGTTTCGAATTACCAAAATAAAATCATCAGCCGAAGCTCATGCAACATAAACTTGTTTCTTTCATCAAATACTAAGAAAGTAGCTGGCATCAATAACGCAAGGCAGAGAGATTAGACCATATCAAGGAGCTCAGACCTGAATGCCCGACCCAGCCGAAACCTCAGTTTCAAGATGGGCCATTCACCTAGCAGCTTAGTAAGAATTGGCAATAAACCAGTCAGAACGCAAATCGCAACAGCCAACCATTGTAGACGAGGAGCCAGGACTGTGTATAAACCAGTTGCGAACGCCGTGGTGGTCGCCATGTAAGCAAACCACATAAGCTTCTTTGTAAAAGATCTGTAGTAAAGCAAGAACTCAAAATCCTTCCACTTCGCTATGATGCATATGAAAGCAACGGCAAGTGAGGAGCACATCGCCAAGGAGTCGGAGATCAAAAATGCTTGAAATGCAGCCTTCCTTGCCATGATGGGAAGCCCCTCGTTTCCAGTATCAGTGCTATATCCTCCGGGCAAAGTGAATGCAGCAGCAAAAGTAATGGTCGTGATGAGGATAGCCACTAGCGAAGTGTTGCTCGTGTATGTTTGTGTCAGTGACTTGACGTTCATCCTTGTTGACCTTGTCACTTCAGACATGACGTCTTTGTGAAGATTAAAAATTGTACGTGCGTCTTTATTAGGATCAGCTTTCATCATAACCGTGTACACTTCATTCTGGGTAGGTTCAAAAAACAGGCAAATGGAGCTTGCAGTTATTAATATAATACTCAAGGGAAAATTAAAACGACAACAGAGAGGTTGGTGCAGCTATGATAATTCATTGTTTTTCATTATGGCTTACAACGCTAGAATAGCGTTTTCGAATAATTTTCTTTACTCCTCGCAAAAAAAAGAATAATTTGCTTTACCTTCTTAGAAAATTTTTCCATGAGAAATGTAATATTTCTGTTGTTTCTAGAAAGAAAGGGTCTCGATCGTTACAACTCGTTACAACAGAACTGTCAAGAGCCTCCAAGAATGGAGACTCAAGCTTGAGGCGGAAGAAGAGAGAGCAAGGAGGGTATGCCAAAGAATGTGTGTTCTTATTATTTCACTACAGATGATTTGTAAGAAAAACTGGAAGTTGGACAATATTATCATTCCCACATATGCTTAGTTACCAGATCACTTTTGAGTTGTGTGAAGGGAGGTTTATGAACCGGGGCGGAAGCATGAAAAGGATGTAAACATTTTTTGTAACCTATGAAATTGTTTTATATCTGATATGTCAAATTAAAAGGTTTCTTATCATGGTTGCTGAAATGAAAATAGTCATTTAGTTTTAGATTTCTTCTGTTGATTCCTTCAGAATGGATCTTAGTGGTTGTTTCTGTAAGCTGCGTTTGCCTTTTTGCAGATTTCTAATTAAGGAAAAGGACTATATATGCTTAGTTGTCGAGTTCCAGAAGTGCATATGGATGCATGTGAGCAGAACATGACTGTACATATATATGTATACATATATAAACATATATACTTATACATAACTTATATATGTATATTCTCTTATTTCTAATTAATGAAAAAACCTATTTTACTACCCTCACCAATCCACTTTATCCGCTTAAACCCTGTAGCAAAATTTAGAAACAACTTCAATTGGTCTAATCTACTCCCTAATAAGATTTTTTTATTTCTCCTTGTACAAATTGAATTTTAAGTTCAAAATTTGTGAGTGGATAGAGGACATAATGCATTATGTTAAAAAATTATACTAAGAATTTCTCAAAGTTATTTTCATAGGTTAGGAAGATGTAATACGGAATTGATCTTAGAGATACATTTCTGCATAAAAAATAATTATGAAAAAAATCATAATGTATTTTTCTAGCATAGGGCATCATATTATAATTCAATTGCAAATTTTGAAGTTAAATTTTCACTTGTACGTGGAGAAATAAAAAAGAGAAATCACAGTAGATTGGGCCAAATGAAATAGTTCAGGGAAGTAAATGAGCATAAGTGTTGTTCAGGTGGTTAAACGGACAAAGTGGATATGTGAAGTGAGTAAAATAGTCCTTTTCTGATTGAAAATATGTACCCAGTTTAAAGTCTTGGCATCTTCGTCGGCTTCATGCACTAATCTGCTGAATGCAGGCTCACCGGTGTTGTGAAGCATCGTGACGTCTATATCTTGATGAAGCAGTAAAGCAGCGACGATCTTCGGATTGCACCTTCGGACTGCGTGATGGAGAGGAGTTTCTCCATTTGAATCTCTCATGTTCACGAGCTTACGAAGTTGAGGCGAACCCAGGACAAATTCTACAAACTCCGTCTGTTCTGTCATGCTGCATATAGCATGGTGCAGACAAGTGAAGCCACTGGCATCGCGGTAGGGAGCATCTGGACAATGTTTAAGAAGCTCTCGAGCAGCACTAACATTGCCTTCGTGTGCAGCAAAATTAATGAGAGGGATGTCTTCTTTTTCTGAGGAGACTACATACCCTAAAGACGGATCATGTTCCAACAATACTCTTAGCACGTTAATCTTGTCCCAAAAAACAGCCAGGTGCATCGGGGTTCTGTTAGCCTTGTTTTCTTCTCTAGCCAGCCCAGGACGTGTCTTCATAATCTTACTAGCGATGGCTGCAAGCAAAAATCAAGACAGCAAAGACCGTAAACAGCTATGGAATGATGACAACTGTATATTATTAGTTAATATGTATACGTTACAGCCTTGTATACTTGTATCAGAGTTCAGTTTGCCATAGATATACTCCGCAGGATCGGACTCACCTGCATTATCGTTTCTCACAGCAGCATGCAGAGCATTGTAGCCATAGGCTCCCCCATGTGCAGAATCTGGGATCTTCAACAGCTTCTCGAAGGCATCCTGATCATTTCTCATCACCGCGATGAACATGGGCGACTCGTCGTGCTGATTCACGGCCCGCGACAGGGCTGGCTCTGCTGCTATCAGCTCGACTGTGAGCTCCCTGTATCCGCTGCGGACAGCGTGGTGCAGCGCGTTGCATCCACGTTTGTCCTGGTTCAAGATCGCCGCGCTCAGCTCCTGATCACGGCAAAACCTGAGCAGAAAAGAAGCTAAAGAAACACGTCCGGTTGTCACGGCGGCGAGCAGCGGCATCTCGCCGTCTGCATTGATGGTGGTGAGCAGAGGAAGAGACTGGCTCAGCGCCAGGAACGCCTTGCAGAACTCCTCGTGGCCATGGATGGAAGCGATGTGGAGGCAGGTGTTCCCCTGCGGAGTGGTTCCATGCAGCAGGGATGGATCTTCTGAATCCAGGTGCACAATTTTTGTAGCATCACCGGATACGGCTGCACCGAGGAGCCGCCTGTCCATCCCTTGATCCCTTCTCCACCAGTGAACCGGTGATCACAGTCACAAAAGTTTCCGGATCGAGAAACGTGGAACGTGGTACCACGTTCCTGGTACGGGGAACGTAGCAGCTGTAGCAGGTTCCCGGTGACTGTGCCGGTGGTATTTCTTTAGTAGTACTAGATGCAAATATGCAAGGAGATTTATTACACGTCTAGAGGAGCGTGGCAACATGCAGCTTAGAATCAGATAAATAATTGAAGAAGCAGCAGGTATCTATTGTAGGCTTGTAGCAAAAAAAGGGGGCATGAACTCGGAAGAAAATGTGCGCACCTCGCTCGTAAAGAAGAAACGAGCAGAGCAGATCGAGCACTGCGGTATTTTGCCGACGGCAGTGTGCACGTTAAATAGGTCGATCTCAAGCCAACGACCCCGTCAGTCATTGCGTCGACGGCCACATGGCGTCTGAACGGGGGGAGCCCACCGCCATCAACATTTGGTGCCCCTTTCGCGTATTGTTTAATTATCCTATTACAAATCGAGCATGGCCTGCATCATTAAATTATGTCCGACTAGTCATGAGTTCACTTTAGTTGCTGTACACTCTGTCCACTTTTTAGGTCCAGTTTGGAGGCTTGGCCTTTGGAGTCTTAGAAAATGCTTCCTTTTTTCTCGCGGCTACAGAAACAATTTACGCGCAGAACCTAATCCCACCCACCCCGTGCTGCATGGTTGACAGCACCGCCAGCAGTTAGGATACATGATATTTTATTAGCAGAAATATTATATTCATGTACAATACCAGCACACCCTGCTATCTATATTTTTAGAGTCGTATCTATATTTTTAGAGGCTCATGACTCATGTATCCTAACTCTAACCCACAGCCTAGCCGATCTGAATACATGGTGACTATGGGAGTCTCATGGATGGTGGAACTGATGTCTAAATTTTTAGTACTATGAAATGAGATATTGTCATGGATGGTTGGATATTTGGATTAATATCTTAATCATTGGTACTTGTGTATGAGATGTGTGTTAAGTATATGGTTTAGTATTTTTTCTATGGTTTGACATGTTTATCTTTTTCAAATATCATTTCAATGTGGGTTTTGATCATTACCAATGCGTTCTCCATCGTATATTTACGTTTCCAAAATTACTATAATACCGATGCCATTTTCATTTCTGATAATATCGTATTGTTTGCATTTCTGATGAAAAATATCAAAGTGGTAGAGTCTTTCGCCGATCATTTCCAACCATTTTCATCCCTACTCGTGCGCCATGGTGCTCGACCGGCGGCGCAACTTGTGGCCTTGCCATCCTTCCTCGTGATTCATGTCAGTACTTATATACAATATCTCAAAGTTTCAGCACAAGTATAAACTTGAGTACGTCGTTAATTTCTAATTCTATACTAAAATGTTGAATCCGGATGTATTTTTTTAATGGGAAAAGTTCAAATTATTCCTCTCAATATGCTATCCGAACTTTGCCATACTTGAGAATGAAGAATAATTTGGACTTTTTCTTTTTTTAATATGCTGTAATGCCACTTATGTGAATTTAAATGTATAACAGCAAGTAAGGGAAATGAGCCAAAATTTACTTCATTCCATTGGAGGTCAAAATCGTCTTTCTCGTAGCAACTTTAACAACAATCTAACGTCTAATTTACAGCAGGGGCAGCAAAGGGATAAATCTTTTGAGGTAGCCGCACACTTAATGATATACAGTGAAGTGACTCCGTGGACCGGACCCCCCCCCCCCCCCTGTCAAAGACAAATTCTATCGCCCTTAAAAAAGATAAATGCTATCGATTAAGTGGCAAATAAGCTACTTCTTATTACTAATATTATTTAGTGCACAAATATGTATTGGTTGATCCCCCCCTGCCTCTTTGTTCAAGCTACAGCACTGCACACCCTTGCACTATTGAGCAATAATTAGCCTGCAGTTTCCTGGTCCTTTCATTTTTTGAATTTTCTATGGTTTCAAGTAACTTTCTATGGAGTAGTTCACTTTGTACGATGATTGCACAGTATAGTTTTGCAACTATGGGCTTCACATGCTACAGCTAATTAATACGGTCGGAGATCCATTTGGTTGCTGTAGTACACAGTTCCACCGAACACATTTAGGGCCAGTTTGGCAGAGCTCCCAGAGCTGATTCTCTGCTGAATCCAGCAAGAGCTCTGCCAAACAGTTTTTCAGAGAGAAGTGATTCTCTGCTGATTCTGTGGAGTGATTCTCTGAAATGAACTAAGAGGCTGGGAGCTGAAAAAAGTAGCTTCTCCTGATTCTGTGAAGTGATTCTCCATCCTGATTTTAAGAGTTTATGCTAGAGAATCAAAGAGAATCAACTTCAGCCACAGAATCACTTCTCTTAGAGAATCAGCTCCCACAGAGAATCAGGATCAGTTGGAGCTCTACCAAACTGGCCCTTAGATCCCATCTAGGCTTGAGAGTCCTAGAAAATGCTTCTCTGAGATCTGAGATTGAGGTAGCTTTTTGGTGAGTGCTTTCAGAAGCAACTTTTCTTAGGGCGCTAGCAATGTGGAAATAAGGGTGGTCCTAGGGGCGGTCCTAACCTATAATATCTATACCATACTATGGTGTTGATGGATGGTGTCTAGAGAAGAAAGAGAGTAATTAATGTTCAAGTAGACACTACCTACCTAATGTAAAGTATCTACAACAGTTTCCATAGAGAAGAAAATTTAACGACTCTTTGCATGTCACGTAAATGGTGAAGGATCAAGTGTGGCACGCATTCTGTACACCCAAAAACAACAGCAAACTGGCACACGTACAGATTAGATGGCTTGTTGGCAACCATCATACGCACATGAGCAGATATCACATTGACACAAATAAACTTAAATATATATAGGCATCCATTTTGATAATAAAGTAACATGACAGCCACAATGTCACGACTCAAACTGGTAGCCAAAATGGCAGGACTCAAACTGGTAATCTCTCGTGAGCAATTCATACAGCAGCACTTGCAGCACCAGACTAAACACATGAAGCCACAAGTTGGCCACATGCATGACACCAAAATAACAGATAATATGACACTACATGCTAGGATAATTTAGGTAGTCTGATGACATCAGAAGGTAGAATTTCAGTAGACACGAGCAGTTCTCCAGGTTGACAGCAACACCAAATTGGCACGACCTGATCTGTAAAAAGAAAATCATAGACATGTCAATATCAAAACAATGTAGAAAATTCGCATTAAGAAAAATATGAGAAAACTTATTTAGTCAACTGCTAGACTAACATGTAACAACTTAGTATATGAAGCATACTAGCTATATGTTACACACAGTTATGTACAATCACCTAATAATTGTTAATTCCCAAACTTCTGCCGGATATGTTCAATCAAGTCTGATTGAAGTTGTCTATGAGCAGCACGATCACGAATAGTAGCATTTCTTTGCATCACTTCTTCCATTTCTGGGTTAGGTCCTTGAGAGATTGTTGCTTCTTGCAGAGTTGAAAGGCTCCGGTGCTGCACGTTTTCTGTTGCGTTCATCTTTGGTCTTCTTGCGGCTGATGGGACGCTGTCATCTTCAACATTCACAACATGAGCAGGGTTAGAAGCTGCACTCTTGTCCTTTTCATTATTCAATTTCTTCACATGTGCAGACCACTTATGCTCATGTCGTAATACCCTCCATACATGCACCATTGTGAAAGGCTTGTCACTGTGTTCAGAGGCATACAACTGCAATGCTTGATCCATCTTTTGGTCATCACTCATGACGCTCTGGTGCACTTTACTGATTCTTGCATAGCAGCCATTGAATTCAGTGACTGGTTTCTTAATGCGCTCCCAACGGAGCTTCAGCTGGTTACGGTTTCTCATACGGTCGTACTTTGTGGTGCTGTTGTAAGTAGAAGTAACATCATACCAATATTGATCAGACTTCTTATCATTTCCTTCAACCGGATCAATTGAATTGTGCAACCAAGCACTGACCTGCAAATAGTAGAAGAATAACCTTTAAGAATAACATGCAAACACTTCTAAATGCATACAAACTCAAGCATTGAAAAAATTAACTTATCAATCTAATATCTTCTTCATCCGACCAATTCAATCGCCTATCTGTTCTAGCATCTGGTCTAGCATTGGATCTAGCAGGCTGCTGGATGGTGTCATCATCGACAACATCAATTGTTTCTTGATCTTGTGATCCCATTTGTGCAGCATCAACAGCAGAGCTCCCAGTTGGTGATGGGATCCTTTTAGAGCATGCAGCTGTAGGTGACATTGTTGAATGACTCATTGGGCTACCAACGAAATGGAAATTTTCTGGCAGCTGACTTCCATTAGGATAGTTCACAAATGGAAGTGACCAGTTAAATGGTGGAATCTTAGTACTCTGGACAAAAATTCACGAAACCACTTGGTGGATACCTCCTGAAATTCGTAGTAAATTCACGAACACACCCATATAAGATTTCAGAAATAAAAGATATGCTAAGAAACAGACTAGCAGGACATTGTACGAACTACCTAAACCATAGGAACATTGGAACAAGACACACGAACATCACTGAAGCTAATCCAGTAGATAACTAACAAGATTATTTAATAAAGAGACTAGTTCAGACAAGCAACTGAATTTGGAGGAGGCATCACATACCAGTTCGAGCTACCAGGAGACGCTGCTCGCCACCATGGATAATCACCGGCGCCCGGAAGATGGAGTGCTGAGCTACCTGTCACTGTAGCACGAGCGGCCGGGAGGACTGCCAGCTCCTGGATCGATGCTAGCATCTGGAGCAGGGGCTGCTCCTGGAGCACCACTACCGACGGTCGGAGGATGGAAGACTGGAGCACCAGCAGTGGGTGAAACACCAGCGTTTCGTGCACCGCCGGCTCTTGGAGCTCCACCGGCGACCGGACCGACGGCTGGAGCATCGGTCTGATTGGATTTTGACCGCCGCTTCATTCTTCTGCTACGCTTGGGGACGATTCCTTCCTCGGGGATGATGGGTTGGGGATGGATTTCGTCGATTGTAGCTAGAGAGTAGAGGGATTTGGACGGTTTCTTCCTGCACGAGTGATTGGGGAAAATTTGGGACTGGCAGATAAATAGATGGAGAGGATGTTGGCGCGGTCGGGTGCGCGCCAAAATGAAATACGGGGCTGCGCGCGGGAGGAGCTCGCGTGCGGGCTAGGCATGGCGGCGGAGCGGAGGCGCGGGCGCAGGGGATCGGATGGCGAGGGAATCGTGTGGAAGAAGAGACGTTGCGTCTCCCCTAACGCTCTTTTCGCTGGTTTCTTTCGTCTTGGTATTTAGGTAAGAAAAATTCGTGTGTTTTTAGGGCGTTGAGAGTATGAATAACACCTGTATCTTGGCTGCTAGAAGATTAAATATAATCTGAGCAGCAAATCTCAAATTAGAAGGCAAAAAAATAAAAAACAAGTTTTCATTTTTCAAGTGGAGTTGTCGCTAGCAGATCCCCAGGGTTATGCAGAGCCAGTTGGTTCATTGATCTGGCATCGCCCGGTTACTGCTACCTCCAGAGGCGCCTGTCCATTATTACTGCTGCTCCTGATGAACTACTTCTGGTGGCTTTAGTCAAAGATCAGAGCAGCAACACCACTGTGACAAGGTGGAAGGAGGTAGAAGCGAAATGGCAATACAATCAGGTTCATAACTCAAGCTAGAAGGAAATTTCTGTGAAAAAAACATGTACTAGCGAAATAGCGTGCGCCTGATGCAGCAGGCTGAGGTTACGTGCTTTATTTGTTCTCTGGAGGAAAGGACTATGACGTGCATGTGTTGTGCGTTCAAATCATTATTAATAATAATATAGTATTCATATCTGATTGTCAATAATGCATCTATATTTGCATTGTCAAGGTCATCTAGACTTTGAGAGTAAAGTCAACACGGTGAACTGAGGTAAATATACATTTAATTAGTTTTTGTAATTTATTTAATTTTTCTCTCCCTGTATATGTAGGGCTGGATAAAATGGTTGTGACTCGTCAGCTCACTCGACTCGGGGCTTTATCAGCTTGACTCGACTCGTAGCGTTTTCTTAACGAGCTGAGCTCGTATTAGCTCGTTAGCATAACAAGGTCGTTCAAGCTGGCTTGCGAGCCAAACGAGCCGAAGGCAAGAGAAAAAGGCTAGCGGCCCAACATCCAACCGGTCCAGCCCAATATCCATCTCATCGTAACCCAAGATAGCTCCGTGAGGCTCCGAGTAGGGATGAAAATAAAAATGGTAATTTTCGATTTTCGAGGATCGTTTTCAAGATCTTATCGACTTTTAAGGCTAAATAAAAATGAAAACAATTATCAAAAAATAAAAATGAAAATGGTTAAAATATATGAAAGTGAAAATAAAAATGATTTGAGCGTCTTCCGATCGTTTTCGAGAAATATTTACAGTATTCTACTGTATTTTACCGATAAAAATATCATATTTACGTAAAATGCCAGCACACCCCACCATTTATATTTTTAGAATATCATATCTATATTTTTAGAGAGTCATGGTCATTTATCCAAACCCTAAATTACAGCCTAGCGACCTGAATTCATAGGACTATGGATAGTTTCATGGATGGTGGGATTAATACTAGTAATATGAAATGAGATACATGTTATGGATGGATGGATACTTAGATTAATATCTTAACCATCAGTACTTATGTATGAAATGTGTCAGGTTACTGTTGTGCTCTATGGTTTGACATATTTATCTTTTTTAAAATATCGTTTCGATGGATTTCGATCGTTATCGATGTGTTCTCGATCGTATATTTTCATCTCCGAAATTACTGTAATACCGATGCCATTTTTGTTTCCGATAATATCGTATGTTTTCGTTTTCAATGGACTTTCATCGATGCTTCCGACCCTTTTCATCCCTAGCTCCGAGAGCATACCTGTCCGCCCCCTTCCCCTCGTTCTCGCGCAGTCACGCTCGCAGTCTTCCTCGCGCACACAACCACACCAGCGGCAGTGGTCTCTCCTAAAATCTCACGCATGGCGGCTGCGGCCTTTCCTACGATCTCGCGCATGGCGGCGGTATGCCCACCCCAATCCCGTCCCTCACCTGTCCTCTCTAGTCTACATCTGCCCTCCACCGCCGGGTACCAGTTCACGGAGTCCGGGGAAAGAGGACGGAGTCCAAGAGCAATTGCCTTGTATCTTCAGGACTGGTATGTCTTGGTTGTAAGATGGATTAGCTGTATCACTGTCCAAATTTTAGTTGTAGCGTTAACTTCAGTAATATGAAACAATGTTGATCGATCATTTGACTGTAGTTTTGTGGCCTTTCATGTAGTATTTTTATTTACGCTTTTATATTCCTTCCTAGTTTCAAATGTTCCAAACCAATGGTGATTGATTGTGGAGTTGCGAGAGTTTTAGTTTCCAGTTTTATGTCAGTTCGGAATTTGATGAAGCTTGGGACATGCTGGTGGCAGTGATAAAATTAGCTTATATGCTTTTTTTTTTAGGTGTATGCTCCCCTACGGTAAGATGACACGGCGCCATACTGTTTCTTAGAACATCCTTTGTGGTCTGTAGATAGAGATATGCATCTTTTTGACTAAAACGTATTTTTTCCACAATATTTTTGTTTCATGGCAAAATATAATATGCCCTTCTGAAAGGAATCGGTGCTCGTAGGCTAAGAGGAGGAGGGGTGAATTAGGTAATTCTAGAACCTTAACCTATGGCTCAAACTAGTTAGCACAAAATATAAGTTAGAATATATTATCTAGATGTGCAACTAGAGTTTAACCAGTGTGAAAACCTCATCCCAAAGAGTTTTGCAACCTATATCCAATCCTAACAAGATACTACACTAAGAATGTAAAGACACACAAAATTGCAATAAAAAATGCGGAAACTTAAAGAAAGAGGATGAGGGGAAGCAAATTCTTGATACGAAGATTTATCCCGTGGTATCGGTAGGCGTAAAGCCACCCCTAGTCCAATGTTGAAGCACTCACTAACAGTATTGCTTTCCGGTCACGAGTCTCTTCCATGACTCTTCTTGACTCGCCACCAAGGCTTTGCCACCAAGGCTCTCGCCAAGTCCCTAGTCACCTCAATACCGGTTGCACTAAGGAGCTTCTCCATGAAGGAAGGGGCTCTCCACGTCCCTGCACAAAGCCATCGTCGCCGCTCCACAGCAAGCCGGAGGGTCGATGACTTGCCGGTGAGCCACCAAGACTCCAAGGGTCCGGCACACCGAGATACAACTTGTGGTTCACTCAAGAACCAGCACACAAGGCAGCAACGCTTGCTCTCTCTCGCTAGAGCTAATTCTAGCACTAACACTCTCAAAATTTGTGCTAAACCTAAGGATATGATCAATAAGCTTTTGGGTGGCTTGGAGAACTTCTTCAGAGTGTGGGTAGCTTCTCACGAACTCCAGTAACCTTAAATGACTCGGGGTGATGATTTATATAGGCTAGAGATCCACTCCTAGCCGTTATATGCTTTTTGCTGGAGATATACTCCTAGCCGTTACATGCTTTTTGCCTGAAAAGCATAAAGCATCGGTTAAACCGGTCGCCACCATCGGTTTAACCGGTCACACACAGCCTGCCCACTAGCCGTTGTACTCCAACTGTCATCTTCTGTTGACGTCATTGCACAGTGCACCGACGACCATCGGTTTAACCGGTGCTGAAGACTTTGCTTGAAACCCTTCCGGAACCAAAATATACGTACTGAATAATCACAGTATGCTTGCACCGACACCTTCTTTTGCACCATCGGTTTAACCGATACCTCTGTTATTTCTTTATTTGATTGCCATGTCATCTTCTCATTGCACCGACACCTTTATTCTTATAGCCTCTTCTCATTGCACCGACACCTTTATTCTTATAGCGTCGGTTCAACCGGTGCTATTGTGTTTTCTTCACTTGATCGCCATATCAACTCACCAAAGCAGTGACCCGTTATAAGTTCATGCCGTCGGTTTAACCGACGCATGTAATCATGCTGAACCTTATCCAAATCATCTCGGTTGTCATTTGGATACCCCTAAAATATTCTATCTTTGCATTTCACTACAATTTGGATATCTTGACAGCGATTTGGATCATCTTGTAAATGGATTGGACTCCATCCATGGGACCTAGAAATCCTAGAGCTTATAAACTCGTTAGTCCCATTGACTATATTATCACACAATTACCAAAATCACAATCATAACCAAATGGGGCCCTGTTCCTTGCACCTTCGTAAGTTCCGCTACAAACAATTACCTTTGAAAAATAAAAATGAGCATATATCACGCCATTGCTGCTCATCTTTCCCAGAATATCCATGAACCTATCACGCCTAGTTTATTCAGGAAGTCCAAGTCGGAAACAGAACATCACTCTCAACTTCTCAAGCTTGACAATCAGAATGTTCAAAGTACATAGTACATGCATTACACGGAGTTTCGAATTACCAAAATAAAATCATCAGCCGAAGCTCATGCAACAGAAACTTGTTTCTTTTTATCAAATAATAAGAAAGTAGCTGGCAGCAATAACGTAAGGCAGAGAGATTAGACCATATCAAGGAGCTCAGACTTGAATGCCCGACCCAGCCGAAACCTCAGTTTCAAGATGGGCCATTCACCTAGCAGCTTAGTAAGAATTGGCAATAAACCAGTCAGAACGCAAACCGCAACAGCCAACCATTGTAGACGAGGAGCCAGGACTGTGTATAAACCAGTTGCGAACGCCGTGGTGGTCGCCATGTAAGCAAACCACATAAGCTTCTTTGTAAAAGATCTGTAGTAAAGCAAGAACTCAAAATCCTCCCACTTCGCTATGATGCATATGAAAGCAACGGCAAGTGAGGAGCACATCGCCAAGGAGTCAGAGATCAAAAATGCCTGAAAAGCAAACTTCCTTGCCATGATGGGAAGCCCCTCGTTTCCAGTATCAGTGCTGTATCCTCCAGGTAAAGTGAATGCAGCAGAAAAAGTAATTGTTGCAATGAGGATTGCAACTAGGGAGGTGTTTCCTGTGTATGTTTGAGTTAGTGACTTGATATCTTTCTTGGATAAGTCTGTCACTTCATCCTTGGCTTGCTTGTGGAGATTATAAATAGAAGGTGCACTTTGAGGATCAGCTTTCAACATAAGCATTGACACTTCATTCTGCATAAATTCAAATACATATGAACGGGATGAAAATCTACATCACTGCGAGGTTGGTGCAACTGTCTTTTTCAGTGGTGCTCCCATCCAGTTACAATGCCACACTGGATTTTTAGAAAAAAGAAGCCTACAGTGTTATGGAATTATGGCTGACTTCTTCCAAGTCACCCTGGACAATGTATTCCTTATAACGATAGAACCACAAATGCATTTCCTTAATATGGAACTGCTTCAGAGTTGGAATTATTCTAGTGAACGACTTCCAAATTTTGGGTATTCAGAGAATCATACTTATAACCACATTAGACTATGTGTGTAATAATCATTAATTCGTAATCTGAAGTGTCCTAGGATACTAAAAAGTTTATTGTCACCGTTGATTTCAAACAGTTCAAAAATCATGCTGTTCATTCATTCAGAATTATTTTATCTTAGTGCTTGTCTGTGTAAGCTGACAACGTACTGAGAAAATACGTACCCAGTTTAAAGTCTTGGCATTAGTGGCGGCACTAGATAAATTCCAGGTAGCTGGGTCAGCTAAGTTGTTAATAACTGTAAAGTCTATGTCTTGGTGAAGCAGTAAAGCAGTGACCATCTTCGGATTGCACTTCCCGACTGCCAGATGTAGAGCAGTTTCTCCGTCTGAATCTTGCATGTTGACGAGAGTACGCAGTTGTGGCAGTCCCAGGACAAATTCTACGAACTCCATCTTTTCATACCATACAGCTTGGTGCAGACATGTCCATCCATTCCTTTTTCTATAGGGAGCATCTGGGCAATGTTTAAGAAGCTCTCGAGCAACCCGAACATGGCCTCGGTATGCAGCACAGGTAAGGAGAGAGCTACCGTCATCCGAGGAGACTACATACCCCAAAGACCGATCATGTTCCAACAACACTCTTAGCGCGTCAATCATGTCCCAAAGCACAGCCAGGTGCATCGGAGTACTACAATCCATGTCTTCTTCTCTGGCCAGCCACGGCCGTCTCTCCACAATCTTTCTAGCCATCGCTGCTGATCAAGGCAGTAAAAGATCAGAGTAAAGACGGTCAACTGCTGCCATGGAATGACGAGAACATAACTAGACCATTATTAGTTAATACTGGAGAGTAGATTTCAGTTTGCCCGATACACACCTGAGTTAGCATTTCTCACGGCAGCATGCAGAGCGTTATAGCCGCAGGCTCCCCCATGAGCAGACTCAGGAACCTCCAACAGTTTCTCCAAGACATCTGCATAATTTCTCATCACTGCCATGAACATTGGTGACTCCTTTTTCCGATTCACCGCTTTCGACAAGGCAGGTTCTGCTGCTATCAGCTCCAGCGCGAGCTCCCTGTGGCCGCTTCTGATGGCGTGGTGCAGCGCGTTGTACCCGCGCTCATCCTGCGTCAAGATTGCCTCGCTCAGCTGGAGATCACGGCACCACTTCATAAGAAAAGAAGCTAAGCTGGTGTGGCCACTTGTCACTGCGGTGAGGAGTGGCGTCTCCCCGTCTGCGTTGACAGCCGAGAGGAGAGACCGGTTCAGGGCCAGGGCATCCATGCAGAACCCCTGGTGGCCATGGGTGGAGGAGATGTGGAGGCAGGTGTTCCCCTGCGGGGTCGTTCCAAGCAGCACGGCCGGGTCATGCAGGGCCAAGTGTTTCATTGCCACCGCATCACCAGATGTGGCAGCATCAAGGAGACGTCGGTCCATCATCGTTTTTCTGGATATCAAAATGATCACTAGATCAAACAAATCAGTATAATAGTTACAGGAGAGCACGAACTGGATTATGAAAGCATAGCTAATCTACACCATGCGATGTCCAATATCGCTAATCTTTTTGAAAATTCTAAGATTACATTCTTCATGGGACGGAGGGTGTACCTGGCTTCTGAGTTTGTTCTGTTAAATTTTCGACACCGAAAGACAATCCAGCACGTTGATCGGTCGACACAAATTAAAGAAGTCTCGCAAAACAAATGAACTGGTTATACAAACGATGCGCGCCCAACAAGTGCAAGCCAATGAGCTGAAGTCTTACTATATACAAAAGCAGAAACACAAGACAGAGACGCTTCACGAGTGACTCGGACAAGCAAAGCACAGATTTATCATTAGGACTCGTGAAGAAAGGTATATGCGACGACGAACGTAAAGTTAGTTTCCCTTTGTGTTGTAGTGGGCGTGAACCAAACCACATGCAAGGCATATATCCTATGGCCGTGTTCTCTACCTTCAACATTCGTTTGTTCTTTTTTTTCTCCTAAGAAAGTAGTACGAGCTAGCGGGGAATTGTCAGGTATATGACGATCTAGTACAGTGTTTTATATGTGAGGAGCGAGGAGACAATGAATGCGATCCATGATTTGGTGGCAGATCTTGCAGCTCCCACCCGGCCTATAGCCGGATCAGAATCTAAAAGGGGAGAATCTTGAGATCCCGAGGGTGAAGACCTTGGACGACGACATGGTCTTGTTTCTGCTCTCGTGGAGGCTGCTGGCTCTGGTGGGAAGGGGGGGGGGGGGTGGGGGGTGTGGTTGGAAGTTGGATCCAACGACGAGACGAGACGAAGAACTGAAGAAGTGAAGCAGCAGCAGCATGGGTGGGTAGGTGCGTCTGGTCGTCGAGCGGAAACGGGTACTGGGCCCACGAGTCATTGTCCGTCTGGGTCTGGGTATAGCCCACCATCCACCTGCACCCGCATCGGATCGGATCGCGTGCGCCCAGGGAACGAACCTTCTAGACGCCGTCGAGAAGGTGGCCCAGCAGCTGCCGCACGGGCTTGCTTGGATGGGCCTTCTTGCCGGCCCGTGGGCCTGTCCGACGTCCGTCTCTCTCTCATCTCTCTCTCTCTTCTCCCACACGGCACGGGCACGCGCCACGCCTTGTATCTCCCAGTCTCGGCCTCTTTCTTTCCTAGCGGCAACGATAGGGCGAGTGCCGCCGCCCGCCAGTTCTTCGTCGGGCGCTTTGCCGGCGACGAACATCCTATATGGGTATGACCGCACATTCCCTTCCCTTCCCTTCCCGTCCTAAGAACATTCGTTTGTTCTTTTTTTTTCTCCTAAGAAAGTAGTATTAAGAAGTTCGAAACGAACCAGCGGTGATATCATCATCACCGCCGGGTCATAATACAACCCGACGGTGATAGATATGATGGGCATCACCGCCGGTTTGTAACACGATGCGGCGGTGATGGACCACCCTCTCCCCTCCCTTTTATCTCTTCGGTCCTTATCTCTTTCTCTGGTTCCTCTTCTTCTCTCACAGCCACTCAAATCCCCATGCCGCCCTCTCCCCTCCCTTCCTCCCCGACGCCCCCTCCCTTCCCCTTCCTTCTTCCCCGGCTGCCCAATCCTCTCCTCCCACCGGTCCTTTCTCCTCCCCTCTCCCTCTCATGCAGCGCCTCCCCTCGCGTCCATTGCCTCCCTCGCCACCACCTCCGCCTCTCCTCCCCTCCTCCTCTGCTGCAGCGTGCGGCGGGGCGGCGGGTGCGGGGCAGCTGGGCTGCATCTGGCGCTCGGGGCCGTGGAGGGCGCGCGGCTGCGACGAGCTGCGAGCAAGCATCGGCTGGCCCGCGGCGAGCACTCAGGGACGCGGCGGGCGCACGGCAGCTATTGAGCAGCGAGCACGCGGGGCCGGCGGACACGCCAGCTTGCAGAGCGGCCCCCTCCCCTCCTCTGCCGCCACCGGCTCCCCTCCTCCCCCACCCCCGCCGGCTCCCCTCCCCTCCCCTCCCTTCTGATGCGGAGCGGCGTAGGCGGCCGCGGCCGGGCGGAGCAGGCGGAGCGTCGCGCGCGGCGGCGAGCGGGCGGTTGCGAGCGAGGGACAGGCGGCGCTGCGCGTTTTTTTTGTTATGTGAAAAAGGCATCACTGCCGGGTCTAGAAGCAGCGGTGATGACGTCCCTCATAACTGTCGAGTTAAATCCAACGCATTACCGAACCGGCGGCGATGCCGTATTTAACCCTGCGGTGTTAGGGTGCTCTGTAGTAGTGGTACAACATTCAAAAAAAAATATCTACATCCTTCATGTGTACATATTAAAATAAAATCTAACGGACACAAGATGTGACATATTTTTTCTATTTGTGTAAAAAGTAGTTAGCGCAGTAATTTTTTTATTTTTCAAAATTTTAAAAGAATATTTTAAGTTTAACCTAGTACAAAACTTACTTTCACGGGTAGCCCACTTGGCTGTGCCGGCCTAGCTAGCGCGACAAGCAGCCTATCGCGTCACCGCATGTAGCCCACTTGGCTGTGCCGGCCTAGCTAGCGCGACAAGCAGCCTATCGCGTCACCGCATGTGGCGGCGCGACAGGACCGCCATGCTGGCTGGCCGCCAGCATGACGCTAGCACGGCGCCGGCGGCACATGCCTTGTCGCGCCACATGGAGTTTGGCATGACAAGGGATACACACGGCCCCGCCCAGATCCTTTCACCTCAGTTCTCTCACTCTACTCCTCCGCGCACGTGCCTGACTCTCTTGCACCGCCGGCCTCTGATCCTCCCCAAATCAGTCAATTTGGAGTGGGAAAAGTAGGGCGAATCAATCACCACTCTTTAAGGAAAGTATTCCCCTCAAAAACCCCATCATTAACCATTGGATTCATGAGTTCTTAGCATGAGTTGGTGTCCTAGGGTTTGAGGAGGAAATGTGAAAATGTTGAAGTAGAGGTTACTTTTCTTAGATTAGATGGTAGATTATGATGTAGATTTGTTCCTGCCCGTAGATTTGATGTGCAAAATCGATTGCATGCCTTAAGTTCTTTACTTGCTTACATTACTAGAATTATATGGTTGTAGGCATAATTGTTGCACTAATTATTTTGATCCAACCATTCAATATTTATTTGATTCTTGTGTTGCTAATAATTATTTTACATTTATTTTACTTATTTATTATTTGATATTTATAAAATTTATGTAGGCGCGATGAACAACTCAGGTGATTGGTCTAAGCGGTTTGGTTATGGACAGTACCCATCCGTACGATGAGGATGCCCTAGTCCCTCCGGCCCTAATCCCAAATTGTCGGTGTCCATCAGGTGATATTCCGGCACAAGTGAACCAGGCAAGATATCCTAAAACTGCCGGCAGAACATACTACGTGTGTAGGAGCAAACAGTGGAAGCTTAAGCAGTACAATGAGTTTAGGCGGTGGGTGCCTCCACCACCAAATCCCCTCCGATGATGAAGGATTGAGAAGCAAAATGCTGCAATAATGAGTGTTAATAATCATCCTTTGTATCATTGTGGTGTTTGTGCGAAGCTTCAAGAGACCAAACATTCGCGTGCCTTCTAATTAACTTCATACCTTTTTCCCAGTGCTCGCTAAAGACACGTGTAAGTGGCATGACAGAGGCAACCTGCCTCGCCAACCCTGCTAGCGCGACCAAATGGGACATGCCATGAAAATAAAATTGCAACCAGATTAAATTTAAAATATTCTTTTAAAAGAGATTAAAAGTAAAAAATGCAATATTCTGGGTTTTGCCCCGGGTCGCTCCCTCCATGCTTGCAGCACAACGTGGTGCATGTGCAGCAGGATCGATCAGCAACAGCGGACGGAAAGGCACGTCCGGATCGGCAATCTCTACTATAATCTATGGTTGTTATTTTCCGATCTTAACTCCAATGCCCTTTTTTCGCTGGTCCGACTAATGGATCCAAATTATCATAGTGTGATCTCATATCCACTTTCAAAAACAATGTGACCCACAAAGGTATAGAGCAAGTCACGTTTGTGTCATGTTACAGCATGTCACATTTTATTTTCTATTTGAACCTTACTTATCTACCAGCAACCAGCCATACCATGCTAGAGAATTAAAAAGTAGACAACCAACCGTCAAACAAACATGTTATGCTAGATTTTCTTTAAAAAAGATTTGTTGTAAAATCTGGTAGATTTGTTACATGGTGATCTCTTGCTAATTTATTTTTTAAAAAAATAACAAGTAATTATATTAGCTAGCTCTTAGGAGGTAATAGGTCCCTTTAACCAATGAGATCTGACTAAGTGGACGGTCCATAGTTACTTCGAAGTACCGTAGCAAAGCTTGTATATAAAACATCTCATATGACTGTATTTCAATAAAAAATAATAAATGATATGTGGACCCTACTTGCCATATGTTGTCGGTCAAAATCCACCGGCGAGCAGCGACAGGCAACACGAGGAGCCGGGAGGCTTTCGGAGCGGCTGGCGGGCCCCGGTCCCTCGGTCAACGGCCCAGGATCCGGCACACGACCGGGTTTTGGAATTTGCCGGGCGTGCCACCTGACCTATACCTGATCAGGAAGGTGCGAACGTGCTTTCAGTTAGTTTCCTGCGTACACAGACACGGTCAAACGTTAATCCGAGCCGGGATCGGCTCTTCAAGTAGTTCCCGAATCGGCTGCAAAGAAGCCGATTGCTTCCCTGTATTAGATCGGATCTATATATATGAATAAAGCACATGGATCTAATAATACTAGAAAATTGCTCTGCAGTCAGCAGGTTAATCCAATCCACGATGGTTAAAGTTCTCACCACATGATCGGAACATCCTACGCGAAGTTAAGCCTAACAACATGGAAATCAGCAGGACGCTACTCTACGACGAGGCCTAAGAAGCAACAAGAAGTCGATCCCCGGAACAATCTCTCTTAGAATTAACGTAAAGCATCCTAACATGTTGCCGGAATCTTTAACTCGTTTGATAGGGCCTAACCATGCAGATATCAAACCAAATCCCTGAAGAACAGAGACTAACCATAACAGATCGGATCAACTAGCTGAAACAAAACAAGGCGCTGCCCTTATACCCGAAGCTGGGCACAAGGACAGCTAAACGCTTACGTGATAGCATAGAAGCATGGATACAAGATGTAACAGATGCAATCATATAAACGTTAAGATAACTAGTGTTTCTCACCATCAACAACGCTTCAGTATGAGAAAACACAAAGATAGCAGGCAAGAACGACGTTGCCTCGATCATGCAGAACATGATCGGGGCAGCATGACAATTACCTGGAAACCCTGGACGTAGGGATGGCGATGCGCCGTAGTTGTTTGTGAATGACGTGTGTGTCGTGTTTTATTCATACCCTAGGGTACATATTTATAGTCCGGAGACTTTCCTAACTAACCCTAACAGATTACGATACAAATCTGTTTATCTATCTCTAAGCTAATTTAAACAAACTTTCCTATCTAGATACACGGCCTCTTCTGGCCTCAATCCGCCCACGCAAGGGCCGACCCACGAAACTATCATGTTGATCCTTTTAAGCCCATCTTGATGTCGGCCCAACTCTGCCCAGCCAAATTATGGCGATAACACCATACTCATTGTCATTGCAAAATTTGGCATGGCTAGCATCCAAATATATTTTTCCCACAACTGGCCAATTTTTGTTATTGCCCTCATTCGGACATGACCAGATTTTGGCTTGGCCTATTTGGGTCAACAACAACACACACCCCTATGGCCAAGCATTGATCATCTATGTCAAGCATAAGAGAGGCACTAATTAATACTAAAGTTTATATAGACGAAGTGCTAGAATGCAAGATTGGATACGTTAACTATGTATGGTATATCTCATCTTACATAGTGGAATATAATGCAAGCAATTGAATATTTGGATAAGATGGGACATTCACCCACTCAGCATGCAAACAGCAACGGTCAACCATAGGTGACGATATGTATTGACGTCTATGTCTTGCTGACGTAGTAAAGCAGCGACCATGTTCGGATTACACTTTCGGACTGCGAGATGCAGAGCAGTATCTCCCTTTGAATATCTCATGTTAACGAGTCTCCGGAGCTGTGGCGAACCCAGGATGAATTCTACAAATTCCGTCTGTTCTTTCAACACCAACAAAGTAGTGACAAAAAGGCATTACAATGGTCACTAAGGCTAAAAATTGCCATTGGGACTGCTAGAGGATTGGCATGGCTTCATCACAGTTGCAATCCCCGCATTCTTCATAGGAACATTAGTTCCAAGTGCATATTGATCGATGATGACTATGAGCCTAAGATTTCTGATTTTGGGTTGGCAAGGCTTATGAATCCCATTGATACCCACCTGAGCACATTTGTCAATGGTGAGTTTGGTGACTTGGGTTATGTAGCTCCTGAGTATACACGCACCCTTGTGGCCACTCCAAAAGGGGATGTCTATAGCTTTGGAGTTGTCTTGCTTGAACTTGTTACTGGTGAAGAGCCCACACATGTGTCAAATGCCCCAGAGAACTTCAAAGGCAGTTTGGTGGATTGGATAACTTACCTATCAAACAACTCTATACTTCAGGATGCAGTTGACAAGTCCTTGATTGGGAAGGACAACGATGCTGAGCTGCTTCAATGCATGAAGGTTGCATGCTCTTGTGTGCTTCCTTCTCCGAAGGAACAGCCTACAATGTTTGAAGTCTACCAGCTTCTGAGAGCTGTTGGAGAGAAATATCATTTCAGCGCAGCTGATGATGAATTGACAATGCAACCTCAAACTGCTGATCCTGAAGATGAGCTTATTGTGGCAAACTAGTTGAACGAGCAAGTGCTTGTTGGACACCAAAGATTGCAGGAGTTGTTGTAACTTGAATAATTAGGTCAGTCTGAAAGCATCGCTCTGTATCTTTTCAGCTTCCTGCATACTGACCAACCATTAGCAAGCTCTAGGATATGCCATTTGGTTGGAACATTTGTACCAATTTGTGCTGTTCGCGTTCTGTATATCCTTTGCCTTGTATCTTCAGGACTGGTATGTCTTGGTTGTAAGATGGATTAGCTGTATCATTGTCCAAATTTTAGTTGTAGCGATAACTTAAAGTAATGTGAAACAATGTGGATCGATCACTTGACTGTAGTTTTGTGGCCTTTCATGTAGCATTTTCATTTATGCTTTCATATTCCTTGTTCAAATGTTATGAACCAATGGCGATTGATTGTGGAGTTGCGAGAGTTTTAGTTTCCAGTTTTATGTCAGTTCGGAATTTGATGAAGCTTGGGACATGCTGGTGGCAATGATAAATTAGCTTATATGCTTTTTTTGAGGGGTATGCTCCCCTACAGTAAGATGACACGGCGTCATACTGTTTCTTAGAACATTCTTTGTGGTCTTGTGTGCAACAGGATCTCTGATTTCGTTTATGTGAGCTACTGTGGTCAACTCGGAAAAAGCCATGCCACTTCTGAACCATGCTTATCCTCACATCCTATCCTGTAGGTAGAGATATGCATCTTTTGACTAAAACACATATTTTTTCCACAGTACTTTTGCTTCATAAGTTCAGTTACAAACAATTACCTTTGAAAAATATAAATGAGCATATATCACGCCATTGCTGCTCATCTTTCCCAGAATATCCATGAACCTATCACGCCTAGTTTATTCAGGAAGTCCAAGTCGGAAACAGAACATCACTCTCAACTTCTCAAGCTTGATATAATCAGAATGTTCAAAGTACATAGTACATGCATTACACGGAGTTTCGAATTACCAAAATAAAATCATCAGCCGAAGCTCATGCAACATAAACTTGTTTCTTTTTATCGAATAATAAGAAAGTAGCTGGCACCAATAACGTAAGGCAGAGAGATTAGACCATATCAAGGAGCTCAGTCTTGAATGCCCGACCCAGCCGAAACCTCAGTTTCAAGATGGGCCATTCACCTAGCAGCAATGTAAGAATTGGCAATAAACCCGTCAGTACGCAAACCGCAACAGCCAACCATTGTAGACGAGGAGCCAGAACTGTATATAAACCAGTTGCGAACGCCGTGCTGGTCGCCACGTAAGCAAACCACATAAGCTTCTTTGTAAGAGATCTGTAGTAAATCAAGAACTCAAGGTCCTCCCGCTTTGCTATGATGCATATGAAAGCAACAGCAAGTGAGGAGCACATCGCCAAGGAGTCAGAGATCAAAAATGCTTGAAATGCAGCCTTCCTTGCCATGATGGGAAGCCCCTCCGCTCCAGGATCAGTGCTGCTATATCCTCCGGGCAAAGTGAAAGCAGCAGCAAAGGTAATGGTCGTGATGAGGATAGCCACTAGCGAAGTGTTGGTCGTGTATGTTTTTGTCAGTGACTTGACGTCCATCCTTGTTGACCTTGTCACTTCAGACTTGACGTCTTTGTGAAGATTAAAAATTGTACTTGCGTCTTTATTAGGATCAGCTTGCATCATAACCATGTACACTTCATTCTGCGTAGGTTCAAAAAAAGGCAAATGGAGCTTGCAGTTATTAATATAATACTCAAGGGAAAATTAAAACGACAACAGAGAGGTTAGTGCAGCTATGTTCATTCATTGTTTTTCATTATGGCTTACAACGCTAGAATAGCGTTTTCGAATAATTTTCTTTACTCCTCGCAAAAAAAAAGAATAATTTGCTTTACCTTCTTAGAAAATTTTTCCATGAGGAATGTAATATTTCTGTTGTTTCTAGAAAGAAAGGGTCTCGATCGTTACAACTCGTTACAACAGAACTGTCAAGAGCCTCCAAGAATGGAGACTCAAGCTTGAGGCGGAAGAAGAGAGAGCAAGGAGGGTATGCCAAAGAATGTGTATTTCACTACAGATGATTTGTAAGAAAAACTGGAAGTTGGACAATATTATCATTCCCACATATGCTTAGTTACCAGATCACTTTTGAGTTGTGTGTATGAACCGGGGCGGAAGCATGAAATGGATGTAAACATTTTTTTGTAACCTATGAAATTGTTTTATATCTGATATGTCAAACTAAAAGGTTTCTTATCATGGTTGCTGAAATGAAAATAGTCATTTAGTTTTAGATTTCTTCTGTTGATTCCTTCAGAATGGATCTTAGTGGTTGTTTCTGTAAGCTGCGTTTGCCTTTTTGCAGATTTCTAATTAATGAAAAGGACTATATATGCTTAGTTGTCGAGTTCCAGAAGTGCATATGGATGCATGTGAGCGACTGTACATATATATGTATACATACATAAACATATATACTTATACATAACTTATATATGTATATTCTCTTATTTCTAATTAATGAAAAAATATATTTTACTACCCTCACCAATCCACTTTATCCGCTTAAACCCTGGAGCAAAATTTAGGAACAACTTTAATTGGTCTAATCTACTCCCTAATAAGATTTCTTTTTTTATTTCTCCTTGTACAAATTGAATTTTAAGTTCAAAATTTGTGAGTGGATAGAGGACATTATGCATTATGTCAAAAAATTATACTAAGAATGTCTCAAAGTTATTTTCATAGGTTAGGAAGATGTAGTACGGAATTGATCTTAGAGATACATTTCTGCATAAAAAATAATTATGAAAAAAATCATAATGTATTTTTCTAGCATAGGGCATCATATTATGATTCACATTGCAAAATTTGAAGTTAAATTTTCACTTGTACATGGAGAAATAAAAAAGAGAAATCACAGTAGATTGGGCCAAATGAAGTAGTTCAGGGAAGTAAATGAGCATAAGTTTTGTTCAGGTGGTTAAACGGACAAAGTGGATTTGTGAAGTGAGTAAAATAGTCTTTTTCTGATTGAAAATACGTACCCAGTTTAAAGTCTTGGCATGTTCGGTGGCACCACCCGCTAATCTCCTGATTGCAGGCTCACCGGTGTTGTGAAGCATCGTGACGTCTATATCTTTATTATGACGCAGTAAAGCAGCGACGATCTTCGGATTGCACATTCGGACTGCGAGATGGAGAGGAGTTTCTCCATCTGAATCTCTCATGTTCACGAGCTTACGAAGTTGAGGCGAACCCAGGACAAATTCTACAAACTTCGTATGCTCTGTCATCCATATAGCTTGGTGCAGACAAGTGGAGCCACTGGCATCGCGGTAGGGAGCATCTGGACAATGTTTAAGAAGCTCTCGAGCAGCACTAACATTGCCTTCGCATGCAGCAAAATTAATGAGAGGGGTGCCTTCGTTTTTTGAGGAGACTACATACCCTAGAGACGGATCATGTTCCAACAATACTCTTAGCACGTTAATCTTGTCCCAAATAACAGCCAGGTGCATCGGGGTTCTGTTTTCCTTGTCTTCTTCTCTAGCCAGCCCAGGACGTGTCTTCATAATCTTACTAGCGATGGCTGCAAGCAAAAATCAAGACAGCAAAGACCGTAAACAGCTATGGAATGATGACAACTGTATATTATTAGTTAATATGTATACGTTACAGCCTTGTATACTTGTATCAGAGTTCAGTTTGCCATAGATATACTCCGCAGGATCGGACTCACCTGCATTATCGTTTCTCACGGCAGCATGCAGAGCATTGTAGCCATAGGCTCCCCCATGTGCAGAATCTGGGATCTCCAACAGCTTCTCGAAGGCATCCTGATCATTTCTCATCACCGCGATGAACATGGGCGACTCGTCGTGCTCGTTCACGGCCCGCGACAGGGCTGGCTCTGCTGCTATCAGCTCGAATGTGAGCTGGCTGTATCCGCTGCGGACAGCGTGGTGCAGCGCGTTGCATTCACGTTTGTCCTTGTTCAAGATCGCCGCGCTCAGCTCCTGATCACGGCAAAACCTGAGCAGAAAAGAAGCTAAAGAAACACGTCCGTTTGTCACGGCGGCGAGCAGCGGCATCTCGCCGTCTGCATTGATGGTGGTGAGCAGAGGAAGAGACTGGCTCAGCGCCAGGAATTCCTTGCAGAACTCCTCGTGGCCATGGATGGAAGCGATGTGGAGGCAGGTGTTCCCCTGCGGAGTGGTTCCAAGCAGCAGGGATGGATCTTCTGAAGCCAGGTGCCCAATTTCTGTAGCATGACCGGATACGGCTGCACCGAGGAGCCGCCTGTCCATCACTTGATCCCTTCTCCACCAGCGAACCGGTGATCACAGTCACAAAAGTTTTCGGATCGATAGATCAAGAAACGCGGGAACGTGCCGGTGATATTTCTTTAGTAGTACTAGATGCAAATATGCAAGGAGATTTATTACACGTCTAGAGGAGCGTGGTAACATGCAGCTTAGAATCAGATAAATAATTGAAGAAGCAGCAGGTATCTATTGTAGGCTTGTAGCAAAAAAAGGGGGCATGAACTCGGAAGAAAATGTGCGCACCTCGCTCGTAAAGAAGAAACGAGCAGAGCAGATCGAGCACTGCGGGCGGTATTTTGCCGACGGCAGTGCATCTTAAATAGGTCGATCTCAAGCCAACGACGACCCCGTTAGTCAATGCGTCGACCGGCCACAGGGCGTCTGAACGGGGGGAGCCCACCGCCATCAACATTTGGTGCCCCTTGCGCGTATTGTTTAATTATCCTATAACAAATCGAGCATGGCCTGCATCATTATTTGCTGTACACTCTGTCCACCTCATCCCACCCACCCCGTGCTGCATGGTTGGCCCCACCGCCAGCAGCACGGGTCCTTGTTCTGGGCGTAAATTGTTTCTCGCTGCTACAGAAACAATTAAGGCTAAATGAAAATGAAATCAATTATCGAAATAATAAAAAATGGTAAAAAATATGGAAATGATTTGAGCATCTTCCGATAATTTTCAAGAAATATTATTTTTTGGGTATTCTGCCGTATTTTATTGGCAGAAATATCGTATTCATGTACAATACCAGCACACCCTGCTATCTATATGCTGGATAAATTAGGAATTTCAGTTTTAAATTAATCCGAGAATAAATCATAACCATGATGAAAAATACGTACCGGAAACAAACAGATCTAAACATGCTCATCATGTTTAAGATAAAACATTGCAGCAGCAAGATCAACCCTACCAGATCATACTAGGTATGAAAGATATAGTTAGGGATAGAAGATCGTATGTTTCCGGAATAACCGGGTACAGAAGATGACGGCGACGATCAGCACTTCCGCGCGCCTGACGATGACGTGTCGCGCCCCACTGACGAGGAGGTAGACGAGCCGTGGTGACGAGGACGTAGACGACGACGATGTGGAAGCGATCGAGCAGTCGCGCAGAGCGCTTCCCAAAAACCTTATTGGCCCTCTCTCGGTGCAGGATCGCTGAGGACGAGGTTCCGGAGACTCGCTCTCCCGATCGCCGGTGCACGCCGATGAACGGGATGAAGCAGCGTACGTGGAGGCGCAGCAGGGAGGTTGAGGCATGTTGTGCTT
The DNA here is from genome assembly GCF_002211085.1 of Panicum hallii. Classification (NCBI taxonomy): domain Eukaryota; kingdom Viridiplantae; phylum Streptophyta; class Magnoliopsida; order Poales; family Poaceae; genus Panicum; species Panicum hallii. The sequence goes on along the minus strand of NC_038049.1, from coordinate 5,431,157 downwards.
TGTAGATACGTATTGTTGTGTATTATCAATCTGTACCGGTACCCGCATGTATTTATAGGGAGAACCGCTAGGGTTTTGGCGTCCTAAAAACTTAGTCGGTTACGAGTTCCCAAAAAACCACGCGTGATATCCGTAAAATATTCAATTTGGCAAAAAGGAAATCGCCGGGAACAATCGGCTCTTTCACGCGCACGTAGCGCGCCTGCTGGCGAATTACTGAGTACATCCAGTCATTTGTTAATATTGAGTAAACTCAGTCATTCTATCTTAGACCTCAGTCATTCCATCTTTTCACTTCAGTCATTCAGAAGAAATGACTGAGTTCAGATCGGACCAGTGCAAGTTCAGATCGGACTAGTGCGAGTTCAGATCGGACCAGTGCGGAGCCCAAAGAGCCGATCATCGCGCCTGCGCCCGAAGCTTGAAGAGCCGATGAGTCACCCGAAGAGCCGATAATCGTATCGGCTCTTCAAAACTGCAAAAGGAAGCCGCGTGCTCGCAAGGGTTGGATCGGATTTTTGGCGGACCATTCACGCGCATGGAAATGACTGAGTTCAGATCGGACCAGTGCGGAGCCCAAAGAGCCAATCATCGCGCATGCGCCCGAAGCCTGAAGAGCCGATGAGTCACCCGAAGAGCCGATAATCGGCTCTTCAAAACTGCAAAAGGAAGCCACGTGCCCGCAAGGGTTGGACCGGATTTTTGGCGGACCATTCACGTCGCGCGCCCGCGCCCTTCGCTCGAGCCCGGCCCAGCCCGGCGAGGCGAGCGAGCGCGCGCGTGTTCTTGCTTCTTCCTCTCACACACTCTTGCAAGAGCATGGAGACCATTCAACTATTTAAGTTGGGTTCCCTCCACCTCCACTAGCAAGATGAGACTAACTTGTTGCCATACACCTATACACTAATGGGCCTTTGAGATTTTATAGGAATTATTTGGATTTATATGGGTGGGCCCAAATATTCCAACACTATAAATTTAGAGTCGTATCTATATTTTTAGAGGCTCATGACTCATGTATCCTAACTCTAACCCACAACCTAGCTGACCTGAATACATGGTGACTATGAGAGTTTTATGGATGGTGGGACTGATGTCTAAAATTTTTAGTACTATGAAATGAGACACGTGTCATGGATGGTTGGATACTTGAATTAATATTTTAATCATCGGTACTTGTGTATGAGATGCGTCAAGTTATATGGTTTAGTGTTTTGTTCTATGGTTTGACATGTTTATTGTTTTTCAAATATCATTTCAATGTGGGCTGGTTATGTTCAGTGACTGGTTTCTTAATGCGCTCCAACGGAGCTTCAGCTGGTTACGGTTTCTCATACGGTCGTACTTTATGGTGCTGTTGTAAGTAGAAGTAACATCATACCAATATTGATCAGACTTCTTATCATTTCCTTCAACCGGATCAATTGAATTGTGCAACCAAGCACTGACCTGCAAATAGTAGAAGAATAAACCTTTAAAAATAACATGCAAACACTTCTTGTTGCATGTTATCAGTATCAGTGCTGTATCCTCCAGGTAAAGTGAATGCAGCAGCAAAAGTAATTGTTGCGATGAGGATTGCAACTAGGGAGGTGTTTCCTGTGAATAGCATTAATTGCTTTGACGTATCCTAAGGCTAATCACAATGGAGGTTTTATGGTGAGTTTTATAGCATTAATTACCATGACACATCAGCATTTTTGATGATGTGGCACTGATTTAACGAGGGAAGAGAAGGAACCAGTTTCATCCCCATGACACTCTGCTAACTCGTTTCCAAGATGTTGGAAATGGCGTGAAATGACCACTGTGACCGCTGTTGTTTCATGCATGGGGAATCCTGTTTCATGGGAAATGGCTTGAAACAACCACTAGATCAACTAGCATTTAATTACACTGGTTAGCTTTGAAAACAGTGAAATAAAACTCTCCATTAAGGCATAGTATTTTATTCATCCCCAAAGCTGATGTGGCATTCTTGGAAACAGGGATATGAAACCCCTATTGTGATTAGCCTAAGGCTATTCACAATGGGAGTTTCATGGGGTGTTTCATGGCATTAATTAGCCTGCCACATCAGCAATTTGGATGACATGGCACATCATTTAAGAAGTAAGAGTTTTATAGAGTTTCATGAGGATGAAACTATGTTAACCCATTTTCAAGAACTTGGAAACCGTGTGAAACCTCCATTGAGAGTGTTTTGTTTCATCTTCACACAATTGAGTAAATCCTATTGGTTATTTATTTGCAGTATATTGGCATATGAAATAGTGAGATGAAACTCTCTATTGAGAGAGGGTGTTTCATCCTTCTACAAAGCTGATGTGGCGTTCTTGGAAACAGGATATGAAACCCCCTACTGTGATTAGCCTAAGGGAACTTGATTGAGGTACTCTCTGTAGGTGCAGATCCGTTGACCAAGATGCAAATGCTTTTATTACACCATTGGTCATTTGCGAACTCAATTGAATAGGCGAAGCTAGATTAAATTTCAATAGACCCAACTCTTCACCCAAGTCTTTCCGGTCCTATTAACAATGTCCAAATTTTCTATCTCGTAGCTGATGATATGGGCATGTAACTGTTCGAGACCATGCACATCTCTAATATTAGCACCATCATTTGCTAGCTGCCACCACACAAAAAACACACCTCCAGGAGACACGAAGAGGGCAATGGCGGACGTAGTACTCACGGTGGCCAAGACGCTGGTGGAGGGGATGCTGTCCAAGGCCCAGAAAGCGATCGAGGAAGAGGAGATGCTGCGTTTAAAATTATATAAAATTCTTGTTTTCTGAATTTTTTAAGGCCTCTGCTAGTTGTTGTGATAAAACGAAGGAAGTCAACTTGAATTACGCATAATTTTTAGCGTTCGCATCTCATTCACAGCTGTCTGACATGATGGTTATCATAACGAAATGAGTACTTTGATATGCATTTCAATTTTGTTTAAGCACCCCTGTTTGTAGTCAGCAACTGCATGTGGATCCGTAAGCTACTTGTACAGTATCATGCGTATTAAGTTGTCCAGGCCACTTTCATAAACAAACACTGGAAGACCCAACTCTTCACCCAAGTCTTTCCGGTCCTATTAACAAAGTGGAGTGGGGTCGTACAAGAATATAACAATTCACAACAGGGATAATGTGAAAGCCCCTAAGAAACAACAATATATAAAGGATAAGTTCAATTAGGTTGTTGTGTAGGTGCAGATCCATTGACCAGCAATAGCAAAAGATGTTACACCACTGTAGGCTCATTTCCGAACTCAACCGGCAAGATAAAGATAAATTAATTTTCTATAGGCCCAACTGCCCCCCCTAGTCTTGCCCGTCCTACTAGTATTTAACAATATCCGGACTTGCAGTCTCATAGCTGACATCGGCATTAATTGTCCGATCTCTAGACACAGATGATCTCCAGAATTAACATAATCGGTTGCTAGCTGGCACCACACACAACAAGCACTCGAAGGAGAGACAGCGAGGCCAATGGAGGGAACCATAGGTTATATTAAACCGATAATGACCCGGAGTGCTGAAAATAGTTTCTACTATATTATCTAAGAAAAAAGTAATAAACTGTTTATACGCTAATTCACAAAGTAACGCAGAAATTGGAGGTAGGAGGGTCATTGATTGTGTGGATGTAGTGTTTAATTTTGATCCAACAGACCAAAAGACCCTTACATGTTAACTACATATTCTGTCATGAATTTTTCTCCATCTATAGGCAGATTAGCAGTGTATCATCGCGCATCACACACTTGATCCAAATGCTACATACATCTGCTATTAGTAAGGAATGTTTGAATCTCACTTGTGCAAAGCAGAGCACAAATATGTCTAGCTACTCCTACATGGGAAGTTGAATATAGTTACCAGAAAAGAAAATTACTCAGCACTCCATCAGTATATTTGGGGTGGACAGAAGATCATTTTTCTAGTAGAGACTGCATGCTGATCCCTAAGGCCAGTTGTATGGTATCATGTATGTGAAGGTATCCACTCTCATAAACAAAATATGGTCGATGTTTAATTTATCTAAAAATGAAAATGATTTATTGTGCAAGTTAAACTTACCTATTCAATGGGTCTATGATGTGTTGGATTTCCTCCTGTTTTTTCCTCTTCGAGTCGAACACTATAAGTTTGCTAGACTCCATACAAATTACGAGCAAAATCCAATAAAAACTGCACATATAGATATACAAGCATATATACATGCATTAGACTTAACATTTATTTAGGAATAGAAAAGAGTTATGAGTCAATCAAGACTTACTTAAAGTTGTAGGGTAGGAGTATATAGGGTTTGTAATATTGTGCAGTTAAGGCTTTGTACATGTTTTGACATGTTTCTTGATATTTCGTATTTAAAGTATGCTCGTTGATATACACGGGATTCATGAAGCCCACCTGATGCTGGCATTCTTCTTTGCGGCATCTTTGAAGCTCCTTATTACACGATACAATATAAATTATATAGTACACTTAGAATACTGCGGTAGTTAATAAAATGTATTAATCTAGAGATGTCGATACTTACAGAACCCAGTAGGCGATGAGAGAGATGTCGAGGGCATCATGACGGTACATTGCATGCCCATCTTTTTAAAGTTCACCCAGATTTCATCGTCCCCATGGAAGAAATCATGGTCGTGATACTTAAGTCCAAACATAATCTGGCCTATCTTCGATTGTTGCATGTACCATTTATAGAATTTGTACATCTACGTGCCTAGATTGACATCCTCCTCATCGGTGAAAAAAGGTTTTCCAATGTTCGTATGTAACAGCAACAACAGTGGCCATTGGGATATCATCCGTTTGCCCGCCTGCGCATAGATAAATCCCGTTTCTTGCATAAATTCCGCCGCATGTTTCTCTTTATCCGTTTGCACCCGAAGATGCTCAAGTACTTTATGTTGTGTGCCTAGCTGAGGAATGATCTTCCCACTTTGCTTCTGTTTCTAGTGGGCCTTTTTCAGCGTGCGGTCGTAGTCCAAGGGTAGTTTTTGCTTCCTCTGGGCGATGTCGCTCAAGCATGTGTAGAACTTTTCTGCTCTATGGCGATCGAGGTTTGAAATGATCTTTCACCACTTGGCGCTTATGCTCCTTCAGTTCGTCGTCGGCCTAATTTCTTCTTATGACCTATTTTCTTTACGACAATCTTCCGCTTCTTGGGGGTTCCAGCCGGTGGGGAGGACGAGGTCTGTTTTTTTCCTTTGCCCGGTGCTGAAGGAGTCGGAGTACTCCTGGCCCTTGGCGGAGATGATGGTGGGGGAGGCCGTGGTGGCGGAGACGAAGGACCACAAAAGTCGCCAGCATCATTATCCGCACCTGGCGGAAAAGGAGGATCCACGGGAGCTGTTATATTCCCAATAAGTTAAACTATAACAATTAATTATCAAATATATAACAATTATAAACTAAATCAAAGGCTAACTACAACAAAAAAATTAATTGCTAGCTTAAGGAGAAAATTTCTAACTTTTTTAGAAAATAAATTGCAAAAATTTCCCTCCCCTCTCCCCTCACTCAGCTGCCATGAACACTGCTGAGTTCATGGCAGCTTGGGAGGGGGAGGGGTCTGGTATATATAGGCAATGGAATTAGTACCGGATTGTGGTATGACTCAGTGCTAATAGTCGATCATTAGTGCCGGATCATGCCACCACTCGGCACTAATACCACTGGAGGTATTAGCACCAGGACGTGGCTTGATCCGACGCTAATGCCCACTCCATGAGCACCAGGTTGTGCTAGGACCTGATGCTTTTGACCCAGAGAATCTTTGGCACCGGGTTGTGGCAAGACCCGGTGCCAATGATTCTCTTTGGACCAACCGCCGTTGCAGTAGCAGATGGTACTTTTGGCTTGGATCTTTAGGCGGTTTTCCAGAAGTGTTGCTGTATACTCCCTTGGGTATAGTTAGTAGAAAAGAAAATTACTGAGTACTCCCTTGGCCTAAAAATAAATGGAACCCTAGAAATTAAATCTCAAACAAATTAGTCTTCAACCAAACTAGCTTAGGTGCCCCAACCCTAATGAACTACTCCCTCTGTCCCAAGTTAATAGTCGTTTTAGCTTTTTTAGGTGCATAGTTTTTGTTACGCATCTAGATATATGTTATGTCTAGGTGCATAGCAAAATCTATATATCTAGAAAAGCCAAAACGACTAATAATTTAAAATGGATGAAGTATTGCACATAAGTATTTGGACCTTACCCTGATTAACCATACATGCAGAATTTTATAAGTGATCGGCATGGAGAATTTTTAAGGAAACAACCTCAATTAAATGTTCGGCATGCAGCGGGTCCAAGAGCTAGGATTGCATTTATCTAAACTATAAGGATCCAAAACAATTGAAATCCCCCACCTCAAAATTTTCCACCTACCACTCACAGCAGGGCCCGCTTGTCGGGCCGTTAGATGCAAAAGTTTTAAGATGATAAAAACAGCAATTTCTAAAATGTTTCTGCCTTTTTAGCATCTCTATTTTCACCCATGTTTTAGCTTGCCCGCCCGTGACCCACCTCCAATCCCACCTCTCAATCTCGCACTCGCACCCACCCGCCTACTGCATCCACCCCAATCCCGCATGTGAATCCCGCCCGCAAAACTCCGTGGTCGCAACAATCCCGCCCGAGCGCCGCCTGTGAAAGGACCAACACTAGGCCTAGAGGGGGTAAACAGGCCTTGTTCAAATTTTTCCTGAAAATCTTGGCAGAAAAGCGTCAGAGGCCGGATGATCCAGCCTAAAGTCGGATCTTCCTGCCTGGAGAAGGTAACCAACAACTAAATTCAAAAATTACTTAACTTTTCACGATTCCCTTTGAATACAAAGTTAGTAAATGGTATTGCAAAGCCTATACAACAATCCAATATACGATATCTTCACCTATCTAGTAGATCGGGTCGAAACAAGCTCAAGAACAATATGAACAACAATAAGTAAATGGAGACACAAGATTTAATCCGAAGTTCACTCCACAAAGGAGCTACGTCTCTGTTGAGATGCTCGCAAAGAGCTGGGCTGTCACTAGCTCCAAGTCTCTCACAATCAACCACAAAGGAGGATTGAGTTACTTACTATTGATCTCACAAAGAGAGGGGTAATACAAACTTCCGGGGGCTCAAACCACAAAGAATGGGAGCTCACCGGCACCTCTAACCATCTAGGAGCTGGGCTCCAAGAGTAACAAACGCAAATCGACGAATCAAAGGATGCTTCAAGTGCTTCTTGAGATAAACAAGTGAAAGCCCACGAAGTGCTCTCTTCCCACACCCCAAATCTCACTCCCTCTCAATCCCTAGGCGAATCCTTGCAAGAATCAAGCTCTTGGATGGAGGGGAGGGTTGAAATGAATGCTGTGGAGGCGTGTTAGGTCGTGGGAAGCAGCAGCCATGAATGAGGAGGGTGAAAGGGTATAAATACCCCACCCATCTCAAGTGACCGTTATGTGTATTTCTGAGGGGTACCGGATCATCCGGTGTTAGTCCGGATCATCCGGGCAAGTGACAGAATAGGTCAAAATACACTACGCAACCCCCATGTCCGGATCATCCGGCCAAAGGTCGGATCATCCGACCCAGCACAGAGGGGAACAGCCAGGCAGGCCGGATCATCCTGCCTAGTGCCGGATCATCCGACCCAGCACAGAGGAAAATTTGCTGGCAGGCCAGATCATCCGGCCTAGGGCCGGATCATCCATCCCAGATGAATTTGGAAGGTAGATTTTCTCAAGAACGAGTTTCATCTCAACCCGAAGCACTTTGACAACCTTGATCAATCGACAGCATCCCCCTTTATAGTACGGTGGTCCTATACTCAAATTCAAAATGAAAATTTGAATTAAATCACAAGTGAACTCCACCACCATACATATTTGAATTGGGGACCTTCTTTTCATCTTCTTTTGAATTCTTTCATTTTATTCCTGCACACAACTTTATCAAAGCATCAAATCCCAAATTGTGATTGTCAAAAATCACCAAAATCAATTAGGGGCCTAGATGCACTTTCAGCCTGCCCGCCTCCTCCTCTCGTGACCGCGGGAGGAGCAGAAGGCAGCAGACGCGGTGGTGGTGCCGTGCTCAGCTACGGAAGGAGGAGGACCCAACGTGTTGCCAGCCCCTCCACTCCACCCTCAGCCTTGGCCACGTAGGCGGCGCATCACCCGCCCGTGGCGCCCTCTCCGCCATCATCGGCGTTCGAGATTGATAGTCTCCTCTCCGCCGTCGTCGGCGTCCAAGATCGACGGCCTCCTCTCCGCCATGTTAGACCAGGGGCCACAGGACTGCGCACATGGCGTACATATTCTAAGATAAGGGATGAAATATGGCCCACACCCTACACCAATTTTAACTATTCGTACAAGAGTAGAACTAGTCGGAACAGAAGGAAACTACCCAAGTAGTACTCGGGTAGGACTTCTAAGCTAGTATCGAGCTAGAACTTCCATGTAACCCTATTCCCCAGACTATATGAGGGTGGGTAGAGACCCCCTCCAAATATTACATCATCTAAGGCAATACAAACCACCACATAGGACGTAGGGTATTACGCTCTCGGTGGCCCAAACCTGTCTAAAGTTTCGTGTTCCTTGCACCTTCGAGTTCCTGATCTCGGCGACACCCCACCTACAATCTACCACCTCGGGAGTATCCCTCGGTGGGCTTGGAGGTTAAACATCGACAGCTGACACGCCAGGTAGGGGTGTTCATTTAGCATCCACCGGTGAACTCGATGCCATCTTTCAACTTCACCAGCGCCATGCTTGACGAGGGCACAACTTTCATCTTCGGCGCGTGGGTCTGCGTCGTTGACGGCGTGGGCAGCTTTCATCGGCACCTCGTTGATGACATGAAGTCGGAGGCATCTGCAATAGCTCAATGCAGCGATCTCGATGAGTTCATCGACAACCTCAACGAGATGCTGCTCCCTGGCCTAGCTAGGGAGATCGAGGAGGAGTCCGCTGTTGACGCGACTTCGACTCATGCTTCACCAGGTCTTCTCGGGTCAGAGTCAATCTGATCTGGGGAGGAGTGTACCCGACTCCTATTCGGACTAGGCAACACGGCTTCTATCCACCAGGAGCTCACTCAATTTGAGTTCCTCTCCGCATTGAAAGAAGATCTGGATAACCTACTCAAGATCGAAGACGAGGGAGCTACCACCTGTCAGGAGGCCCTCGTTTTTGACAAGTCCTCAGACTCGGATAAGGACTCCGAAACCTTTTCAGGTTGTCATCTGGGCCTGACCATAACCTCAATGCCGCAGGGCCAGTTTGTGTACTAGAAGGGCATGGAGTCCTCTGAGCTACTCGAATACGACTCTCACCTTGTGGCCTTCATACAAGAATTGCCTTTTCAGGAAGGTAAGCCCCTCTCTCCCATCATCGAGGAGGAAGAGGGCAGGACAGTACTCATCGACTATAGCTCCAGCGGAGAGTTTTCCCTGCACCGTCACGTCTACATGGCCTCTCTCCGTGAGCATGACGACGATGACGAACCAGGAATTTGAAGGACCTCTAGAAGGCTGTCGAGGTCGATGTAGCCGTTCGCTGAAGGATCCGATCTCGAACTCGATGAATCGATCCGCCGATGCATATATACGAAGTAGCAATCCGCCACCTTGAGTGGATTGATGTTGATGAAGAGGTCCTTCAAATTCGCCCAATGATTGCGACGATCTACCCCACGGTGGGTGCCAGCTGTCGGTGTTTTTACCGTTAGCCTACCTAGGGACACCATAAGGTAGGTGATTATTTGGTGAGGAATCGCCGGATCTGGAACTTGAAGGTGAACGCAAGGACACAAGACACAAATTTAGACAGGCTCGGGCCGCTAGAGTAGCGTAATACCCTACGTCCTGTTTTGGGGTGTTGTATATTGCGCCCTGTGCTTGGGTGTTAAGTTGCCTATTGGCTGCTCTCTGTTGGTTCTCTCTAGTTTTCTCTAGTTCTTTGCCTATCTAGGTATCCCTATCCTCCTTTATATATCCCTGGGGATAGGATTCCTAGTAGGATTACAAGGTAGGAGTCCTACTAGGATTATAAGGTATGAGTCTGTAGGATCACTGGACCAGTAAAGAGGCCTAGAGGGGGGTGAATCGGCCTGCAAAAACTCAACTTCAAATTCTCGTTAGAAGAGAGTGCGGCACTGCCGTGCCGAGTGTGGCACTGCCGTGCTCAAACAGAACACAAATTATAGAATTCAAAATCTGACGAACCAAAAGTAGATCGAGTTAATTTCTAGGTTTCCTACAGGTGTCAGCAACACATATATATAACTAAAACAGAGAACACCGCAGTAGATAAGTAGATCGGCCTCAAACGTTGAACAAGAAAGTAACTTAGCAATAAAGTAAATCAGCACACGAGACAAGGATTTATCCCGTGGTTCGGCATCGCCACAAAGGCTGGTCTAAGTCCACGTTGTTGAGGCTGCCACAAAAGGCTTGGGCTTCACCACAAAGGTTGGCCCTTCCTCGTTCTCAAGTCAAGAGAGTGAACTCTTGAGATGAGGGGTGATTTTACTAGCTGCAAGAGAAGGTTACAGACCTCCCAAGGCTGCCACACGAAGGGGCAAGCTCAAGGGCGACGCCTAGCCGGCTAGGAGCAAGCTCCAAGAGTAACAAACCCTAGATCCGCCGGCCAAACGTGAACCAAATGCTCTTTTGAGTGGGGAATCAGTAGATCTGCTCTCCAATCAAAGTTTGCTGCCTTTTCCCTCAAGATTTGGTGGTGGGATGTGGAGATCCGCTTGAGGGGAGAGTTGGGAGCAATGGAGGAGAGAGAGAAGAGCACTGGTTCTGTCTTCTGCGAATATGAACGTTGGAGAGCTCTGTTTTGAGGTCTGTAACCGTTGGGGAATTTATACCCCTCTGGTCCCAGCGGTACATTAAGTGCAGCACTGCCGCACCCATCAAAACAACTCTGCTGGATTGAAATTTTGCTGGCTGTTTTGATTGAGTATGAGGATGTGGTTTTCAGGATTTGAGCATTTGGTTCAACGGTTGGACAGTAGTTCTTGGATCCCTCTTTATAGTACGGCTTTTCTTAAACTCAATATTCAAAATATAAAATAAATTAAGCCTTCATGAGTCAAGATAGCCATCATATAGATTTGGGGAATCCTCCAACCTGTACATCATCCTCCTTTTAAATTACCTGCATGTTATCTCGATGAATCTCATTAGTTCCCTAATTAGGTGGTCGTCAACGCCAAAACCCACAAAGAGCTTGATTGCACTTACAATCTCCCCCTTTTTGGTGATTGATGACAACCCAATTAGAGCTTACAAAAGTATAAACTATAACTGAGAATTTTCGAGAAATGGATGTAGGAGCCTCCCCCTAAAATATGAGTTGGATTATAATTTCAGTTTTGACATGAAGGTCAAAGTTCATATATTTCGATGTGATTTGGGGCCTCCCCCTACATCCATGCCTGCTGTGGGGTGCTGAACACTGTGTCAAAATAATAATACATGATGCATGTTACAGTTCAGAGCATATCAGGATCTGGCTGTTGCAATGGGGGTGCAGCACTGCTGCACACAGGTGCAGCACTGCCGCACTCATATGCATCAGTCAGATCAACAAGAAAGATTTCACAGCAAGACATATATGAAAGATAATATCTCTAGCATAAATATGAAGTACGCTGCAGCACACAAACACATACATGTGCATATCCGATACAGATAGAGTCAAATAGGTAGTAATATTACACAAATAGAGTTTTGATCGACTCTCAAACTCTCAACCTAACATCTACTCTCATCGGATCTGACATGAAACGTAGCTGCAGTAGAGACACGCCACACGGTGTCAAAAGAAAGGTTTGATCCCTCTAATTTTCTCCCCCTTTGGCATCAAGTACCAAAAAGAGAAGAGAAGATAGAGGAATCACTCATCATCATCACTGGAATGCTGTCCTGAGTCACTGCTCTGCTCTGTCCCAGAAAGGTCAGGCAACTCAAACTGAGGTGGGACAGGAGCAGGTGGAAATGGTGCAAGCCCAGCACGCTCTCTGGTCTTTCTGAGTGACTCTCTGAGCTCCATCCTTGTGTCATAGGCTGTCTGAGAAGCATAAGAGCAATGTCCAAAGATAGCTCTCATCCAGGCCTTGACTGTGCTACTCAGTCCTCTGCCACTGCTCCTAGAGCGAGACCTAGAGTGAGAACTCTCAGGAACGTCCTCACGACCTCTATAGGTGCCACCAACTGTCTTTGTGGCTGCTGCATAAGACTGGGTCTTCTCAATATTATAGACGGTGTGGAAACCATCCTTAGGAAATATATAACCAGAAACCCTCTCAATCATGAACATAAGATAGGGAGCATAGGGTAGACTCCTCCTAGCATCATCCATAGCATAAGCCAGCTGCACCCAAATAAACCTACCAACATTGAATTTCTCACCATCAGGAAAACGAGCAAGCAAGTTCCTCACAAAGCCACAAATATCTGAAGCTGCTCTATCCTTAGGATCAATGGTGTTCCTCAGAAGGTTGTTCGTGACATAATAGTAGCTTTTCAGACCACTCCTATTACCATCTGCCTGGCTGGGGTCTCTCCAACAGTGACTAATGTCACTGACCCTGAAAGGATTATCCTGGTGAATCCTGGAGTAAGTCCTGTGCTGCTGCCCAAAACCAAGAATCTGGCAGAAAGTGATAAAGCTAACACGGTAGTGTCTGCCATCAGTCATCCAGTGGATCTCATCTGAATCTCTGTTCCAAAAGTTTGTGGAATGAAACTGAGCAAGGATTTCCGCATTCCAATTATACCTGAAACCCATGATGTTAGTCAACTCATATTTCTCACAAGTGTTAATTGCAGCATTGAACTCGGGCTCATTTTTGTCTCTCATAGCTGCCCAGTCAATATAGTGCATCTTGCAAATCTTACCCTTCTTACAGTCGAAGATAACAGAAGCATAGAAGTTGGAATGGAACCCATCCCAAAATCTATGGTCAACAACTAGACTCTTTGGATTTGTATAAGTATTGATCTCTCTAGCATCTGCCACTTCCTTGAATTTTCTGTAATAGCTTTCAAAACGGTGATTTGCTGCATTCTTTGGAGCGGTGAGGTTAAATTCTTCTGTCCTCAAGACCATATATCCAATGTTGGCTTCTGCAAGGTGAAAAGGGGTGCCTTGATCACCTTCAGAAGGGATGGTGTACCCAATCTGCTGCTGCAAATCCTCCTGATGCATGTTCTGCCTGTGAGTTTCCCTGTCAACTGACTCTCGAGGGGCTGCACTGCTGCTAGATCCCCTCCCCCTGCCTCTGCGAGCAAGCTGCTTTCTAATTGGCTTTCTCTTGCCTCTCTGATCATCTCCATGCTCCATCTTTCCTTTACCACAATCTCTGATTCAAAGTCTAAAAATATTATGACATTCTCTCACGAATTTGAGAGAATAAACATGGAAAATAAAGACTTGACTTTGTAAAGAGTAAATCCAATCTATTTGGTTATCAATGACGTGGATGAAAGAGGGGTTAAATGCTGTTTGAATCAACACAGAACATTGATGTTCTATCTTGGGCAGCACCGCCGCCCTCCCCCTTTTTCTTCCAAATCATGGAACACCAAATTGATTCGATTTAAACTACCAAAATCAATTCTAAATACCCCACATTGCATCTAGAAACAGAAATCCGAGAGCAAAAACATCACATTGCACAGATCGGACACAAACAGATTTGGTTAGGGTTTCACCTTGACTGCTCGCGTGGAATGGAGAGGGAAGGAGAGAAGGGGTCCGGCCAGGAACCCTAGCCCTTGGGTGCTGTCGAGCAGGAGGACACCCAGGGGCGGCGCAGCACTGCTGTGGCAGGGCGCGCGGCGGCCGTCACCCCGTGTGCGCGCGAGAGGGAGAGAGTGCACGAACACGGGCGACGAGGAGAAGAGAGAGAGAGAAGAAGAGTTACTGCGGGGCCAGAGTAGATAGGGAAGAATAAAAACGGGCCCCCACAGAGAAAATGAGTCATGGGCGAATTTTTAATAGAAAACCGTAAGTGCGGCACTGCCGCACAAGGAGCGGCACTGCCGCACCTGCCCAGAGTGACTAGATTTAGCTACTATCTAGATGACTCTTTTTATCTTAGATATGGACATGTATTCTCCAAATTTTATGACCAGAAACAAATAATCAATACAAGCTATGGTCAGGATCTTTGGAGCTAGTTTTGCAATTAGTTTTGAAACCCAAGATGATGTTTTATTTTAAAATTCCTTTCCTACACATACTAGTTGATCAATCAAAAGGTGTGCAGGAATTCAAACCACGTTACGAGAATCAAGTATATTTAGCTCACTGCGCAAAGCACAAAACCTTGACAAATCAAGAGGCTTAGTGAAGATATCGGCTAGTTGCTTTTCGGTGCTCACATGACGAATTTCGATATCTCCTTTAAGTTCGTGGTCTCTCAAGAAGTGATGACGAATGTCAATGTGTTTGGTGCGAGAGTGTGATACAGGATTGTTTGCAAGTTTGATAGCACTTTCATTGTCACACAAGAGTGGAATTTTTGAGTATTGACATCCGAAATCTTTTAAGGTTTGCTTCATCCAAAGTAGTTGAGCACAGCATGCACCGGCTGCAACATACTCGGCCTCGGCAGTGGAAAGGGCTGCACAATTTTGCTTCTTAGAGCTCCAAGACACTAGGGACCGTCCAAGGAATTGACAAGTCCCCGAAGTGCTTTTTCTATCTACTTTGCAACCGGCATAATCGGAATCCGAATACCCAAGTAGATTGAACTTGGAGCCCTTGGGATACCATAAGCCAAGGTTAGGAGTGTGCACTAAATATCTCAAGATTCTCTTAACAGCTGTTAAATGGCACTCTTTCGGGTTAGCTTGAAATCTAGCACACATGCACACACTAAGCATAATGTCGGGCCTAGATGCAGAAAGATAAAGTAGAGAGCCTATCATGGAACGATATACCTTGGTCTCCACGGGTGCTCCTTCTTCATCAAGATCAAGATGTCCATTGCTTGGCATGGGAGTTTTGATAGGCTTTGCATTCACCATGTCAAACTTCTTTAACATATCTTGGGTGTACTTGGTTTGGCATATGAAGGTCCCTTCCTTCATTTGCTTGACTTGAAATCCAAGGAAGAACTTGAGTTCACCCATCATGGACATCTCAAATCTCTTTGTCATGGTCCTACTAAACTTTTCAACATACACATGATTAGTACTACCAAATATTATGTCATCGACATATATTTGGCACACAAATAAATCATTGCCAACTTTATGTGTAAAGAGTGTAGGATCGGCTTTGCCTATTTCAAAGCCTTGTTTGAGTAAGAAATCCTTAAGGCATTCATACCATGCTCTTAGTGCTTGCTTAAGCCCATAGAGCGCCTTATGGAGCTTGAAGAAGTGGTCGGGGAACTTTGGATCTTCAAAACCTAGTGGCTGCCTCACATATACCAATTCTTGAATTGGGCCATTTAGAAATGCACTTTTGATATCCATTTGGTATAACTTAAAGTCATGATGAGTAGCAAAGGCTAAAAGTATCCGGATTGCTTCAAGCCTTGCCACCGGTGCATATGTTTCGTCAAAGTCCAAGCCCTCAACTTGAGTGAAGCTTTGAGCCACCAATCTTGCCTTGTTCCTTGTCACCACACCATTCTCATCTTGCTTGTTGCGGAAAACCCACTTGGTGCCGATGATGTTGGTATTGGGTCTTTCCACCAAGCTCCACACTTGATTTCTCTCAAAGTTATTGAGCTCTTCTTGCATTGCCAAAACCCAATCTGGATCCTTGAGAGCATCTTCAATCTTGGTTGGTTCCTTGGGTGACACAAAGGAGTAGTGTTGGCAGAAACTTGCCAAATGAGATCTTGTTGTCACTCCCCTTCGGATGCTTCCAATGATGTTGTCAATAGGGTGATCCCGTTGAATGGTTTGGCGTAGTTTAGGATGCTCAACACCTTCTTCTTCTTCTTCTTCTTCTTCTTCTTCACCTTCAGCTTCTTCTACTTCAAATATGGGATCAAGATTGACCCCCTGAATTGGTGGTGCAGGAGTTGGTGAAGCTGTTGCCGAGGTAGAGGGAGCAGCACTACCGCTCCTAAGTGCGGCATTGCCGCTCTGCTGATTTCCAGCAGGAGTGTGCTGCACTTGGTCATCGAGTACGTCAGCGGAATCTTGTGCAGCAACAGCTTGTAGATCCTCCTCATCTGTGGCCTGAACTTCTTGTGGCCTAATATCGCCAATGGCCAATTGCTTGATTGCCTCACATGGTGGATCCTCCTTTCCTACAACAATTGAATCAACTTGCTCTACTTGAGAGCCATTAGATTCATCAAATGTCACATCTATTGTGACTTCAACTCTACCCAAGGTTTTGTTGAAGACATGATAGGCATGCTCATTTGAGCCATAACCAAAAAGAATGCCTTCATCAACTTTAGGTGCAAATTTAGAGGTTCGGGGCCTTTTGTTTAGAATGAAGCATTTGCACCCAAACACCCTAAAGTATGATACCTTTGGTTTGTTACCGGTGAGAAGTTCATATGAAGTCTACTTAAGTTTCTTGTGTAAGTAGAGGCGGTTGATGGCATGACAAGCGGTGTTGACGGCTTCACACCAAAAAATATCCGACGTCTTGTACTCATTAAGCATTGTCCTTGCCATGTCAATGAGTGTCCTATTCTTCCTCTCTACTACACCATTTTGTTGAGGGGTGTATGGGGTTGAAAACTCATGCTTGATGCCCTCATCATCAAGAAATTCTTCAACTTGGGTGTTTCTAAATTCGGTCCCATTGTCGCTTCTCACTTTCTTGATTGGGAGACCAAATTCCTTTTGTGCCCTTCTTGTAAATGTCTTCACCTTGTCTTGTACCTGGCACTTATCAAAGACAAAGAATACCCAAGTGAAACGGGAATAATCATCAACAATAACTAATCCATATTTGTTACCCCCAATGCTAAGGTAGGCAACCGGTCCAAAGAGATCCATATGAATTAACTCCAAAGGTTGAGTGGTGGTCATGATGCTCTTTGGTGGGTGAGGTACGCCTACTTGCTTTCCGGCTTGGCAAGCGCTACAAATCCTGTCTTTGTCAAAATTAACATTGGTTAGTCCAAAAATGTGGTCGTCCTTTTGTAGTTTGGCCAAGTTCCTCATCCCAACATGAGCTAGTCGGCGATGCCATAACCAACCCATGCTAGATTTTGCCACTAAACAGGTCTCAAGCGTAGGCTCACTTTTGTTGAAATCAACTAAGTAGATCTTGTTCTTGAGGCGGCCTGTGAAGACAATAGAGGAATCCTCCCAACTAAAGACTTCCACACCCTTATCCGTAAAGAGACAATTGAAGCCTTTCTCACAAAGTTGTGAAACCGACAACAAATTGTAACTCAACGAATCAACATGTAAAACATCAGAAATTGAATGCTCAAGTGTAATGGCAACTTTACCAAGACCAATCACATCCCCCTTTGAGTTATCACCAAAAATAATGTTCTCACTACAATCTGTAGTTGGGGAATATGATGAGAACATACTCCTTTCTCCGGTCATATGATTTGTACATCCGCTGTCAAGCACCCAACTTGATCCACCGGAGGAGTATGCCTACAAAACAGATTTAGTTCCTTGATTTAGGTCCCCAAATATTTTTGGGGCCTTGCATATTAGTAACAAGAATCTTAGTAACCCAAATAGATGTGTTAAGATAAACATTTCTGTCCTTGCCAACATATTTGGCATACACCTCCCCCTTGCTGTTGTTCTTCAATACAAAGCATGAACTCAAGCTTTGTCTATATGCATAAGCTATCAGTTGATAAGAACATCTGTTTGGGGTGGCCCAGATCGTATTCTTCGGCTTCTGGGGCTCATTCTTCACTTTGTAGACCTGCTTCTTGAGCTTATCATGAGCAAAGGAAGAGTAGGTGACCTTCCCCTTTCTTGGGGTCGTGACACTGCCGCCCTTCACAGCAGCACTGCTGCGCTTGACAGACTGTGCTGCTCGGGTTGGCCTTTGTGTCACACTCTGTGCAGGTCTATCTGTACCTATCTTCCCTTTGCTGATGAACTGAACACACTCAAAACCATTGATCACTTTGCGACCATTGGTTTTGTTACCCTTTTCATGACCAAGTCCATTTTTGATGTGAGGTAATCTTCCATCCTTGTATTTTGGTCCTTTTTGTTCATCTTTGCCACTTTTGTTCAGCATAGCATTGAGCCTAATAATCTCCTTTCTCATTGCCTCTATGTTTGCAAGGTTAGTGGAATAGACATTCAAATCAACATTATAACATTTTCCACAATCTTGACTAGTGGAGGAAGTAGAGGCGTCCTTTGCTTTAGAAGGATGTGAGGTGCTCTCCCAAAGAAGGTTATATTGCATCTCAAGGTCCTTGTGCTTTTCATCTAAGACACAATACTTGTCATTGAGTGCAATATTTGCCTTCTTTGTGAGAGCATGTTATCTTTGCTCATTAGCCAAAGCTTTGCGCAAAGAGGACACCTCACTTCTCTCTAATGCAAGAGCTTCCTTGCAAGCAATGTACAGCTTTTCTTGTGCTAAGAGATCATCCTCTCTAGTTGCTAGCTCAGCTTGTACACTCTCTAAGTCCTCCAAAGTTTTAGTGATGAAGATTTTTGTTGAAAGGTCTAGTTTTCTAGTTATCTCATTTAGTTCCTCATCACTAGCGACATCATCTTCACTAGAGCTATCACTAAGTTCACTAGAGATATCACCAGGAGATGGTGAGGGAGGAGATGTGGCTTTCAGTTTTACCTTCTCACCCTTTGCCACAAGACAAATGTGAGAGGAGTGGTAGTCATCATCATCGGACATGTTGTTGAAGAGCCTTGGTGTTGAGGATGTATTTTGGATGGCTACGGTTGCAATCTTCACATCCTCTTCACTTGACTCCTTACTCGAATCCCATTCATGCCCAATGTGTGCCTCTCCAATAGGCTTCTTCTTTCTCTTATACTCTTGTTTGTGCTCATACTTGCTTTCATGATTGTCCTTCTTGTAGGACAATTTGCTATGAAGTGCTATGAAGTGCTATGAAGTGAAGGGTTTTGCTTTTCTTCTCATAAGGACAATTTGCTATGAAGTGCTCGGTGCTGCCACAATTATAGCAAGTCCGCTTCTTCTTGTTTGGGAACCTTCTTTGCACGAGCTTGTACCCATTTGATTTCAGCCCTTTGTGATACTTTTTGATGAATAGTGCCATATCATCTATCTTCTTGAAATCTGCCCCATAGTCTTCTTCTTCACTTGAGGAGGAAGTTGGATCATCGTTTTGTTGCATTTCCTTCTCTTTCTTGGGCTGAGAAGCAGAAGTTTGCTTGCTGCCCTTTGCCTTGCTTGAACAGCCTTGTTTGCTTGATTTGTTGGCCTTGAGAGCTACATCTTTAATTTTCATACCATCCAACCTTGCTTGCAACTCACCAAGCTTTCTTCTCTCATTTGCTTCTTCTCTTTGCATATCAAATGTCAAAAGTCTTCCAAGCACATCATTGGGAGTGAAGTGCTCAAACTTCTTCTTATCTCTAATCAAGGTGACTACGGTCTCATTTCTTGGTGAGTAAGCTTCTAACATGATCTTCACTACTTTGTGGTCATCAAGCTCATCACCACCATAGCCTCTAATCTTGCCCACCAAAATCATCAACCTATCAAAAATCTCTTGTGGCCCTTCTCCATCAACAATGACAAACCGATTGAGCTTGGCCATCAACAAGTCAATCTTTGCTTTTCTCACTTTATCAACACCTTCATGTGCTAGATGCAAAGTGTCCCAAATCTGTTTTGCAACATCAACATTCATCACTCTATTGTACTCATTTCCATCCAAGGTGCTAAGAAGAATGCTTGTGGCTTGGCCGTTGAGATGGACAGCAGCTAGCTCTTCATTTGTGGGAGCTTTGGGATCCTCCGGTCCTTCAAAACCACTGCATACAATCTCCTAAAGACCGGGGTGAAGGCTAATAAGATAGGCTTTCATCAAGTGCTTCCACTTGGCAAAGTTGGTCCCATCGAAATGAGGCAACTTGCCCGCGGGTACATTAATGAAAGACTTCTTATCGCGGTTAGTGAAATAAGAAGAATAATTGAAGGATACAGCGAAGTATTTATTCTTGTTGCTACTGCTCTCATCCTTCTTCTTCTTCTCACCCTTCTTGCTGTCCTTGGAGATATGGTATGATACATCATCATCATCACCATCATCCGAACTAGATGATAGTTCACTTGATGATGCTTCATACACCTTCTTGGCCCTTTCTTCTCTTCTCTTGGCTCTTTCTTCTCTTGTGATTCTTCTAGCTTCCTTGCGGCTCAGCTTCTCTTGAAGCTTCTTTTCTTGCTCACGCTCCTCTCTTTTCTTGAGCTTTGCTTCTCTTCTTTCTTTTCTTTCTTTTCTTCTTGTAGCATCGGTGCTGTTCCCTTCGGGAGCATCCTTGAGAGTGGAGTTGCTGGCTGTGGATAGTGACAACTCACTACTACTACCAACATTCTCCATGCGAACTTCTTTTCCCTTGCCACCGGTCTTCCTCGAACCTCCACCGGTCTCCATACTTCACGCGGTGAAGCGTATATGAAGCAACGCGGCTCTGATACCACTTGTAGGATCACTGGACCAGTAAAGAGGCCTAGAGGGGGGTGAATAGGCCTGCAAAAACTCAACTCCAAATTCTCGTTAGAAGAGAGTGCGGCACTGCCGTGCCGAGTGTGGCACTGCCGTGCTCAAACAGAACACAAATTACAGAATTCAAAATCTGACGAACCAAAAGTAGATCGAGTTAATTTCTAGGTTTCCTGCAGGTGTCAGCAACACATATATATAACTAAAACAGAGAACACCGCAGTAGATAAGTAGATCGGCCTCAAACGTTGAATAAGAAAGTAACTTAGCAATAAAGTAAATCAGCACACGAGACAAGGATTTATCCCGTGGTTCGGCGTCGCCACAAAGGCTGGCCTAAGTCCACGTTGTTGAGGCTGCCACAAAAGGCTTGGGCTTCACCACAAAGGTTGGCCCTTCCTCGTTCTCAAGTCAAGAGAGTGAACTCTTGAGATGAGGGGTGATTTTACTAGCTGCAAGAGAAGGTTACAGACCTCCCAAGGCTGCCACAGGAAGGGGCAAGCTCAAGGGCGACGCCTAGCCGGCTAGGAGCAAGCTCCAAGAGTAACAAACCCTAGATCCGCCGGCCAAACGTGAACCAAATGCTCTTTTGAGTGGGGGAATCACTAGATCTGCTCTCCAATCGAAGTTTGCTGCCTTTTCCCTCAAGATTTGGTGGTGGGATGTGGAGATCCGCTTGAGGGGAGAGTCGGGAGCAATGGAGGAGAGAGAGAAGAGCACTGGTTCTGTCTTCTGCGAATATGAACGTTGGAGAGCTCTGTTTTGAGGTCTGTAACCGTTGGGGAATTTATACCCCTCTGGTCCCAGCGGTACATTAAGTGCGCACTGCCGCACCAAGGTGCGGCACTACCGCACCCATCAAAATAACTCTGCTGGATGTGAAATTTTGCTAGCTGTTTTGATTGAGTATGAGGATGTGGTTTTCAGGATTTGAGCATTTGGTTCAACGGTTGGACAGTAGTTCTTGGATCCCTCTTTATAGTACGGTTTTTCTTAAACTCAAATTCAAAATATAAAATAAATTAAGCCTTCATGAGTTAAGATAGCCATCATATAGATTTGGGGAATCCTCCAACCTGTACATCATCCTCCTTTTAAATTACCTGCATGTCATCTCGATGAATCTCATTAGTTCCCTAATTAGGTGGTCATCAACGCCAAAACCCACAAAGAGCTTGATTGCACTTACAGAGTCCTAATAGGATTACAGTAGAATCCTAGTAGGAATCAGACTTCTTTTTCCTCACGGGTGGCTTCCTTGCGGTACCCAGAGGATCTATCCCTGACAGAGATTACGATTACGAACTACTCGCGAATGTCTCCGCCGATGAGCGCATGACGGACGCTCCTCAAGATGAAGATGAGGAGCACAGAAGGATCCGGAGGATCAAGAACGCCAAACGTGCCAAGCGCAGGTGGAATGTAGAAGCCCGCGCACGGAACCCACCTCACCGCAGAAACCTCAACGATGCCTTCGCTACGGCCGAGAATATCGCTGAAGCAGCTTTGTTAATTCAGTGGTTACCCCAAAACCCAGAGACCGAGAGATTGCTGCAACTGACGCAGCGCGCCATCGTTCAACTGGACCAGCGGGACCCCATGCCGTCGCTGCAGCGCACCCGCTCAAGATCGGGGCGTCACGAGAGTTCCATCCCCCAGGTTAGTCGTACCTTAGGAGGAGCACCCATCCCTCGAGGGAACCACAACCGCCACCACAATCAAGACAATCGGAGTGGCCACGGACACCAGCACGCCCAGCAATTTGCACGCGGCCACGCTGACCAAGAAGTCCAACAGCCTCCATGACAGTCGGGCAACCATCAGGTCGCAAGGCCCCAAGCCGGCGGTCACTCTGCGGGAGGCCACGGCCACCATGGAAACCTCCACGACTTGCCTACAGTTGACCTAAGGTAGAAGATCAACGAAGGCCGTGACGCTCGAGACATCATCGACTCGAGGCACTGCGAGCGTGGCGGTGATCCACGCGACGTCGACGACAGTGATCGCTTTCCAGCTTTCACTTGTAACATCACCTCCTGTGATTGCACAAGGGGGTTCAAGCCAGTCGGCATCACCACGTACGATGGCAAACAAGACCCACGGCAGTGGATTCACTGCTACTCCACCACCATTGAAATGTCGAGCGGCTCCAACACAACCAAGGTTATCTACTTCCCAATGGCACTCGAATCTGCACCGCTCACCTGGCTCAAAAGCCTCAAACCAGACTCCATCGACTCCTGGGAGGACCTTAAGAAAACCTTCATCCACAACTTCCAGGGCTCCATGCTCCGCGCAGCTACTTGCCATGACTTGTCACAGGTCAAGCAGGAGGGTAACGAGACCCTGAGGTCCTACACCAGGCGCTTCTTCGAGATGCGCGCCACCATCGCCAACATCACTGACAAGGATGTGATCCACTGCTTCCAAAACGGCCTCGGTTCAAAGAAGATCTACGGCCTCGGCCGCTAGGGATATATGGGGGATCTCATCCGGATCCACAGTCTCCTTGTTGAGCGAATTCTCCGCCTTCGCCTTCACCTCCACCTTTTCCTGGGCTGCGCCGCCGCCGTCACCTCAGCGCCGCGCTCTCCTCCTCCACGTCCATAGCTCCACCGCTAGCCAGCAATGGAGGCACTGGACGAGAAGGCCGGGCTAGGCCTACCCAAGGGTAAGCGGCTGATGGATGCATCGACGTGGACGCAATCTGACCGGGCATGGCGTGCACACCTCCTCTTGCGTTTGCTTGAGGCCTTGCTCGCTGATGACTACGCTGCCGCCGTCATATCCGTGGTCTAAGACGACTACTACATCAGAACTCACAAGCCAGGTAGCCTATCGGTTAGTGCCTTCTTCTTTACTCACCTCCATGGTTTAGTTTTTTTTAACTCCGGTTAGTTATAGCTTGCGTTCATTTTTCGGGGTACGATAACAAATAATAAATCATATACTTGACTGTTGACCGGGGTGATCGGTGATGTTCAGTATTTCATTGGTTTCAGTTAGATGGAACTGAGCATGTTCGAACTATTGCAAAAGATAGTGCCATGCTGGTTTGTGTCTACTTTATTTGTAATTTTCCCCGTGATAGCTTGAGTGTCATGGTGCGCCCAGAAGGTGCTTGTGATAGTGCCAAACCAGCTACCAAAAGCAGCACAGAGCAAGCAACCAATCTACTACCTGGCTTACCAGACCGGACTGAACTTTGATCAATGTTGTGTTTAATAAATTTATTATTTTCTTCGGCCGAATTAATTGACAAGCTTATTGTGGGGTTAACTGGATATTGGGTATTGTGGTTCTTGACCATTCTGCCATGTACGTAAAAAGAAATAGGTTTATACTTTACTCAACTGTCCATTCTATATTATAGATAAGAATTTAGGATGATAAACGTATTATGATGCATATGTATTCATCATTTACAAATAATACTGTCTAAAGCTAGCAGATTATTACAATTTATATTACTTTTGCGCTCTTTCATCAAAGATATGTTCAGATGCTGACCAATTCCTGTAACTTTATTATGAAATACTATACTTGCAAAAATGGATGGATCACTGATTTTTTTTAAAAAAAAGTCAAAATGATATAGATTGAAGCTTTCTCTTGCACAAGGAAGTAGTTGTTTTCTTGTTGGTTGCCTTCTGTTCATCAGTAATGTGGTGATTCACCCCATTTTGGAATGCATAAAAGAATGTTAGAATAGATACCAGATATCTTTTCTGGGAGGAGTGCTCCTTTGGGCAATACCACTAGAGCTGGAAAAATTGCTGTGGCTCGTTAGCTCGCTCGAGTTATAGCTGGCTCGGCTCGGCTCAGTCCAATTCCTAATGAGCTGAGTAGGAGATTGTGCTTGTTAGTATAACGAGCCAGCTCGAGCTGGCTCGCGAGCAGCTCGCGAGCTGCACATACCATCAGGCCATCAGGCACCAGCCCAACATACAACCCAATAAACCTAACATACAACCCAATAAACCTGTTGAACTCCTAAACCCTAGAGCCCATCAAGACCTCATGCACTTGACTGACACCCTCACCCCCTCAGACCCCAAGCTGCCCCCTTCCGATTCCTGTCTTCGCATCGGCCCTCTCCCTCCTCCTCCCGATTCCCGTCGCAGCATCGCCCCTTCCTCGGATTCGCATCGTTCGCCGCCCCAAGTTCGCGTCGCCCGTCGCCCCTCCCTCTTCCGATTCCTGTCGCTCCTCCCCCTCCCTCAGCTTGCGCCACCTTCCTCCCCCGCTCCTCCGAGTTGCATCACCTGCTAGGCGCGGAGGTGACGCCGCCCACAACCTCCGCCTGATCCCCTCTGCGCTCCCTCCGCTCGCTCCACTCCGGCCCATCCCTGCTCCTAGCGATGCAGGTGCTAGGGCGCCCGGCCACGGGAGCCGCTGAGCCGCCACCAAGACCTGCTGCCCGCCGCCTGCCATGGAGGATGAGGAGCTCGAGCAAGCCCCGCCCAGTATTGAATCAAGGAGAAGCAAGGAGAAGGAGCGCGCCGTCGTGACCCCGGCCCGACTCCCTGATGTGCTGGTAGGCCGCCATGCCCTCGGCCCCATCCTCTGCTGCACAAGGGCGCCCGCGACGGAACTGGCAGTGGCTCGCAAGCTAGACCGAGCCGAGCCGAGCAAGCTTTTCTGCTCGTTAAGATAACGAGCTGAGCCGAGCTAGCTCATTATCTTAACGAGCCGGACCGAGCCGAGCCGAGCCGGCTCGTTATGCAGCCCTAAATACCACTTGCGAGGTATATGAGTGTATGCGATAAATGTTGGTTCAACTTCAAGATCCCTTTTTCAATATCATTTCTCAAATTCTATATTTTCTATGTAATACTTTATATTTGATGATTTCCTCATGTCAAGAGTCCCATATAATTCTCTCATATCCATTTTAATTAATGGTTCAATATTTATCATAGGTCCCTGTTGCCACTCATTTATTTTGGTGCTGCATGTGCATATTTTTGCCTTCTAATTGGAGTTACCAGAAGCAGAGTTTCATCATGTTATTTGAGATACAGTGCATTTTTAACATGCAGACAATCTCGACCAGGTTGCACTGATATTAAGCAGGGTGAGATGTACTTATGTTCTTGAACCTATAAGCCTTTAATTTTGTTTTTAGTAATACATGTTGGTCCATGTTCTTGTTTTTGTGGTATCATTATCCCTGTGGCATGCAAATTAAGCAGTATTATTGATTAGGCTGAATTTCCTCACCTCTTTTCCGTCTCCAACTTTTGGAACCCTCCTTTTCATTTTTGAATTTTTACTTATTTCTTTTGGTTTTTGTTCAAGACAGATGTAAGCTTCTTCTATAATCAGATTGTGTTTGGTCCCTGGCACAAATGAAAAGCGAACATAACAGAAATAGTAAAACTTTTTGGTAGTCAAGTTCAGAGTGGGCCTACAAAAAGCTAATATATGTCTTTTCCACTTTCCTATTTTTTCCTATCTCATCTACAATCAATAAACTTGGAAACGTGTGAGGGTGTATTTTACATGATCAAAGCTTTTGGAATTTGGTACAGCACTGGATCCATTTCAGAGTGGTGTAATGGTGACTCAAAAAAGAGGCAATGTTTCATTGGGATTATTTAGCATAGACTCAAAATAGGGGGAGAGAGAGAGAGAGAGAGAGAGAGAGAGAGAGAGAGAGAGAGATGATAGAGGAGAGGATGAGGGGGGGAGAGAGACATGTTTGCTGGCCTATTGTAGTTTTGAATGTTTCTGACAGGAATATGTTTGTTCTTCAGTGCGCAATCTGAACAGTTCAGATCCAGGGGGATTTAAGTATTTCTTCAGTGAGAACCGCACCAAGGATTAGCTAGCAACCGGACACCGCCCTTCACTGTGAGTTCAATGCCATTGTAATTAATCTTGTCCATCCTTTTTTTTTCTCTCTGGTCATGATGCATTTGCATCACAAACTCCTGAGTCTCATTTTGTTTTTATTCCCATAAGTTCCAAAATCAGGCCTCTGACTAGCATTCTTTCAGATCCTATTAATTTTTCCAAATGGGATGCTGGTGTCCAGGTTAGCAAATTCACAAGCCTTGAGACAATCAACATGTTTTACAAGCCTCTATTAGATATGACAAGGATGCATGCTTTACAATCATTTGGCTGTTCAAGGCTTATTAAGATCATATAATATTTTTCAGATGCTATGGTAAGGAGGACCAAGGTCTGGAGCTAATGCCAGGACATCATATTAGATTATAGAATTTTGGTGAGATTGTGTAGTGCGATGTGAGAAATGCCTTCGTTGCCTGTTGCCATGAGAAATGCCTTCGTTGCCTGTTGCCATGAACGAACGGCACACCAAGTAGCAGTAGTTGTGGGCTTGTGGCACTATGCCCTGTTATATTGTTCGATCCAATTCAAGCTTTATTTAAAATTTATGTCACTTTGTGAGAAACCAAACTGCCGTATTGTATTTGCATTTACTCATCCCAAAGTAGGAACCAAGTTGAATGAGGTTCCTCTTCCATCACTAAAACATTTGCTGATGGTTATATGCGTGGATTTGGTTTGTGTCATGGACACAACGCACAAGCTTACTAAAAATACATGGCAGTTTTGGCTTGTTTGATTTGAATATTGTAGGTTTACTCATGACCTTAACATCTTTATTACTGATGAATATGTAATGCATGGATAAAAATGATTACAATATAATTTATAATTTATTATATATTGTTGGTTCATTAATTAAAATATTTTTTACTAGATTGTTTTTTAAAATTATATAAAATTCTTGTTTTCTGGATTTTTTAAGGCCTCTGCTAGTTGTTGTGATAAAATGAAGGAAGTCAACTTGAATTACGCATATTTTTTAGCGTTCGCATCTCATTCACAGCTGTCTGACATGATGGTTATCATAACGACATGAGTACTTCGATATGCATTTCAATTTTGTTTAAGCACCCCTGTTTGTAGTCAGCAACTGCATGTGGATCCGTAAGCTACTTGTACAGTATCATGCGTATTAAGTTGTCCAGGCCACTTTCATAACTCAAAATATATATATAACTTACATCCGTATACTCCGCTGGTCTGACCTGAATTGCCATTTCTCACGGCAGCATGCAGAGCATCGTAGTTCCAGGCTCCTCCATGAGCAGAGCCCGGTATCTCCTATAATTTTTCAAAGACATCCTCATAGTTTCTCATGACTGCCATGAACATGGGTGACTCGTCTTTGTTGTGTACAGCCTCCGACAAGGCAGGCTCTGCTGCTATCAGCTCCAGCGCGAGCTCCTGTGGCCGCTTCGGATGGCGTGTTGCAGCGCATTGGACCCTGCTTGCTTGTCTTGCTTGCATCAGGATTGCCGCGCTCAGCTGGAGATCACGGCACCACCTGAGAAGAAAAGAAGCTAAGCTGGTGTGGCCACTTGGCACGGCGCGGTGAGGGGCGGCGTCTCCCCATCTGCGTTAACAGCGGAGAGGAGAGACCGGTTCAGGGCCAGGGCATCCATGCAGAACCCCTTGTGGCCATGGGTGGAGGAGATGTGGAGGCAGGTGTTCCCCTGCTGGGTTGTTCCTAGCAGCACGGTCGGGTCATGCAGGGCCAAGTTGTTTCATTGCCACCGCGTCACCAGATGTGGCAGCATCAAGGAGACGTCCGTCCATCATCGTCTTCTGGATATATATAAATTATTAGATCAAACAAATCAGCGTGACGAACTGGATTTCGAAAGCATATGTTGTGGATTGGAAGGCGAGCTATGCATACACGCCGTGCTACCTGTAAACAAGTGTCGAATCTGGAATTTCAATTTCAAGTTAAGATAGATGATCCAGTAGAACAAAATTTTCAAATATTTTAATGAATAAGTCAATCTAATCTTCTAAAAATATATTTTCTCACTTTCCCCCTTATCAATTCAATTATCAACTGTTGTACATAAGAAAATAATTAATAGCTATTTTTTCTTCTAGTAATAAATAAGGGTAGATATAAGAAAACTAGGAGGTAAGGGTTTTTGGACCGAATCTTAGGGTAGATTGTGGCCTACCCTACCACTTGTTAGATCTACCTACGCAACACCCTGTGTGTAAACCAGATTTCAACCAAGCTCGTATATGGACCACCGAAAATTTTTCGGCCTTTTGACCACCAAAAATTTCCAACAGCGGCCCCGCAAGCTCTTGAAAGCTTGAACTATGTTCTATCAGGTAGCTCTCTACAAATGTGGCGGCATTATTTTCTCTCAATACCAACAATTTTTCGGATCATGCTGATTTACGGTCGCCCGTAACTTGGTCTCCATGCGGTCGATTCAGTGAATGATGGCCCTCTGCTCCGCCAGCTAACTAGTCCATCCCCAACCCACGCCAGCTAATGCACTTCTGGTTCCGCAACCCACCAAAGTTTCTGACGTATTAATTTAAACACAAGAAAAACTATACTAGTGGTGAAGCTTATATAATAAGAAACTAATTTTGGACTAAAAGTTGATGAAAAATTTGAATCAACATTTAGGACCAAAAGTTGAGACCAGAAATCCAAAAAACATAAAAACTTTGTGAAACACAAATCGAACGTAACAAAAAAGTTGTACTGAAAAATTTTGGAAACAAAATTTGTGATAAAAGTTTGAATAAAAATTTTTGGAAAGAAAAATGTTCAGAAACATTATTTGAAAAAACAAAAGTTAGAAGTTTGGAAGGGATAAAATGATATCCGAAAAAAGATTTGGAAAGAAAAAATTAATATCCAAAAGGTGATTAAATTTGGAAACAAAATTTTGGAAGAGAAACATTATGACCAAAATTCCAAAGAATAAAAATGTTGGAGAGAAACTTTGGAAGGAAAAATAAATTGCAGAACAAAATTTATAGACAGAACTAAACAGAAAAGAAAAAAATGCTGTTGGAAATCGTGAGTGAGAGAGAGGAGCGGATGGACGGTGGGACGGGAAAGATTGAAAAGGTAAATGAAATGCTATGGGGCCCACCATGTGGGGATGGGGGTTATGTGTGCGTGAGTGAAACTGGTGGCGGGGATGTCTACCGTGAGGTTTAAAACCTGCGGTTGACTGTAGAATTAGGATTGGGCAATTTTTTCTAGCATTTAATTTAACCTACAGTGGTTTGCACACCTCTTCGCTATTGATGCTTGTGCTCAACAAGAGTTGTAAATTTAGGTCCCTCCAACCAAATTTGTGGAGTGGTCGCTGGTGCTTATAGGAGGGAGGAGAGGCCATCAGTGATTTGTCGAAGCTCTACCAAGTGAAGACAGCGGAGAGCATCTGCAAGAGGTAGGCGGAGACCCATTTGCACGTGGGGAAGGTCCGTTTTCTATCCATGAAGTTATTTGACCGGGAGCTTGACCCTTATATGAGGATTTCCTTGTGAGGGGCTCCAACGAGGATCGGGAGAAAGCAAAACTTTCCGATATCTTAGTAAAGATTCCTTGTGTCGCGAATTTGCATTATCTACCTTATTTATTTTTCGTATTACTTGTTGCACTTTACATTACGTGTTTACCTTTCCTAGAATTGTCATACGTAGTTTGTAGAATTGGAACCTAGGATGTAAAACTTTTGCGCTGTAGAAATAACAGCATATAGAAAAATCTAGTGATAGGTTTTAGAATAAGTTCTTATATGAACTTTGAGCTTTAGTTTTTAAAACACCTAATTCACTTCTCTTGTGATGTTACGGTACTTTCAGTAGGAACATGTAAAAGAGGTAACAAACATTGAATTCATCACTTCCTTGCAACTTTTACGCCGTATAGAAATAGCAGCATCTAAAAAATCTAGTGCACATCTTAGATAGATTTTAGAATAATTTTTTATAAATTTG
Organism: Panicum hallii; assembly: GCF_002211085.1. Taxonomy (NCBI): domain Eukaryota; kingdom Viridiplantae; phylum Streptophyta; class Magnoliopsida; order Poales; family Poaceae; genus Panicum; species Panicum hallii. The sequence goes on along the minus strand of NC_038049.1, from coordinate 5,400,674 downwards.
GAGCTTTTAACTTTTAGGACACCTTATTCACCCCTGTAGAGATGTTACGGTGGTCCCTTCAGTAAGAATAGCTAAAAGAGGTTACAAACATTGAACTCACTCCCTTGGAAGCGCCACGAGCTGTTTGCCAACGTTTCTCCCGGAGAACAACCCGACTAGAGCCGCTGGCGCGCTCTCGATCTCCTCAACAACGTCCTCCACGACGACGACCTTCCCCTCCTTGATGTACCCGGACATCTGCTCCTCGAACCTTGAGTACATCTGTAAGTAGCCACCAACGTTAAACCCTTCCACCCGGACAGCCTTGGGGATGATGCAGAACAAGTTGCGCACGCCGTCTGGCTCCTCCAGGTTGTACTGCGAGATCATCCCGCAGACGACGACCCTGCCGCCGTGCCGCATGTGCAGGAGCGCGGCGTCCAGTGTCGCGCCGCCCACGTTGTCGAAGTAGATGTCGATGCCGTCCGGGAGGCAGCGCTTGAGCGCGGCGGCGAGGTCGGCCTCCGACTTGTAGTTGAACGCGTCGTCGAAGCCGAACTTGGTCTTCAGAAGATCGACCTTCTCGTCGGAGCCGGCACTGCCGACTACGTAGCAGCCCGCGATCTTGGCGAGCTGCCCGGCGAGCTGCCCGACGGCGCCCGACGCGGCAGATACGAACACGAAGTCGCCTCTCTTCGGCCTCCCGACCTCCATAAACCCCGCGTATGCAGTGAGCCCTGGCATGCCTGGATGATAGGTAACATTGCGTCCTAGTCAGTGGCAGTGGCAGGTACGGTGAAAGGAATGAAAAGACGGATTAGGATTTTGGGAGCACCGGAGCATAGTTACCGAAGTTCCCGGGATGACAGGTCGAGGAACGAGGAATGAGAAATGGGGAACGTCATTTATGATGTATTTTTACGCTGCGGGAACCAAAATGTTCCCGCGTTCCCGTTCCCCGGTGACTATGCACTGGAGTATGAAGTTATCAGCTCGCTCACCAAGAACACCAGTGTAGTAGGAGAGTGGCAGCTCCGTGTGGTTGATCTTGAACAGGGATTCCGGCTGGGAGACGAGGGTGTACTCCTCCCATCCACTCATCCCCCAGACGAGGTCGCCGGCCTGGAACTCCGGGTGTGTCGAGTCGATCACCTTGCCCACTCCGAAATTCACCAAGGTCTGATATCAATCAACCACACGCAGATGTCTTCATGTCTGATCCTAAAGCTCCTATCACGTTTAGCAAGACGGTGTATGGATTTTGCAAGCGTACCTGTCCGACGACAAAGTCTGGCGCCGGCACGGTGACGCCCTCGTCGTGCTTGCTCATGCGGCCGCGCATCCAGGGGTCGCACGACAAGTACAGGTTCTTCACCAGCACGGCCGACGTCGACCCAGCCGGCACCCGCAGCCGGACAGTGCTGACGACGACCTCCATGTCCTTCTCCGTGGGGAACCCGGTCACATGCCTCTTCAGCACCACCATCTTGTTCCTCGCCGCTGCCGCGTCCTCACCGCCGCCGGCCATTCCCTCTACCACCAGTTGCTTGTGAGTACTCTGGCTAAGGAAGGTTCGCTGGCTGATCGATCGCCTCTCGTCTGTGACTACCCACTGCGACTGCGAGCTTTGTGTGACTGTGAGTGTTGTTCGAGCATGCACCCTCCTCGTACGGTTTTATTGACGGGATTCAGGGCGCAATCTGGTTCAGGTATCCATGTCAGCCATGACGGTTTCATAAACATGCGTAATCCATGACGACACACCATTTCCATCCGTTTGTCCTGCCTTCTATTATTACTTACTAATTAATAAGGAAACTGTACTTCTGTTATTATGGTGGCGTTCTACATCGATATACCTGAGAATATTGGACAAGGCTTTATCAGTTGTGACTGCCTGCAAGGCTGCAACTTTAGTGAATGTTTATACCCAACGTCACCAGTGACGTCAGGTTCACAAACATTTCTAACCTTTGTCAGTAAAGTGTGGTAAAATTCTATATTTTGACCAAATCAGGATGATTAGTAAGGTACTTTTCTCCCATCACTTGTGTTAGTTATTGGATCAAAATCTGCAGTCTGGATGATATGCAAATACTGATGAGAGCCACAGGTACATGGGTTTCCTTGTGCTTATTATAGAAAGGAAAATGAAGTACAAAGCAAATTATCATGATAAGTCCTGTAGTAGTAAAATTTCTCACAACGAATAAAGTAAAACAATTTTTTCTCCATTCAAATCCGTATGCAAAAGTTAGAAACTTTCGAATACAACCTGAAATTCAAATTGCAAAGGTGGGAAATCATTTGTACCATCACCTATCCATGCCTTTTTAAATGGCAAGCACAGATGTAAACGAGTGTTCTTCTAGTACTGTGAGATTTCAACAGCATGGCAAAAATACAGGAATGCATGTTAAATAGTCATGACTATATTTCCTTTACGCCAGAGCACTATCCAGATGTAAAAGGAAACATCTGACATTAATCTTGAGAGCTATAAGAAACCACAAAGAATTAATTGATGGCATCCATCCTCTTACAACTGCCAGCTCATCATTAATTAGCCAACATAATTTCCTGAATGATCACATATAATTGTATGAGTGTGGATACCTTGAAATTAGAAGAAGTCTCTTTGCTACAAATAGATATTGTGGAACCATAGAATATATTCTCCATGAGTTATAACATATCTTGCAAAATATATCATAGTTATTTACCATCCACCATATCCACTAAGTGGAACACTCTGCATCATAAACATTAAACCCTTTGATTAAGTGCAGTGTCCTTTTCACAATGCAAGCTCATCTCATTAACTAACAAACAAAATTTTCAAGAAATCTTCAGTCATACAGTAGTTTATGATCAGTGAGGATTCCGTGGTATTACTAAGAGTATCTTTGGTAAAGATAGACATTGAGCACCAATATTATCATATTCTACATGAATTATATCATATCCTGCTCAATGTATTGGAGTATCTATCTTCCAACCATATCCAACAAACTACTGTGTGCATCTTGAGCATTAAACGCACAGAAGTTGAGAGGGAGCTTTCTTTCCTATATATAGGAGCAGGCAAGCCACAGTTTTGGACAGAATATCAGGATCCTTATTACACAACCAACTATTAGGCTACTGGCTAGTGGTGGTATCAACACACCATGTTGCCAGCGAAAATAGCACTCCTTTTCCTCCTAGTGTGTGCAACAATTTCACTAGATCCAGTAGCTGCTAACGGGCCATGTACCGAACAACAGAAGGCAAACATCGTATTCCACTGTAGAGAATACATCAAGAAAAAGGGCCCCGGCACTGCCCCATCATATCTTGATGAGTGCTGCGTGGCTGTGAGAGCGGTACCTGGTAGGGACATGGAATGCATAGTTCGTCTACTTTCAAACAAACAGAAGAAGAAATACGATGAAACTAAGATCCGGAGATTCCATCATCTCTGCGAACTTGAGAATGTGCCTCCTCCTCCTCATCGTCAGGTAGGATTGGTTTTGCTGGCATTAAAGTGAATTATTGATTCATGATCTCTTTCATAATACCGTACAATATATTCTCTGTAGTGATGATTATTTTTTTAAAGAAGTAGTGATGATGAATGAACAAATACATCTTTCTGACACACTTGTCCTTCTAATGTCCTCCGCCAGGTCATGATGTGAAAGAGATAGCGGCAAGCCCTGATGGAGTACGGAGTAGCGAGTTTGAATAATACAAACCGGCTAGTTAATAAAATCAATTAATGTGTGATCATTTGAAATGTATTCTGTTGAGGAAAAGGAGTTTGTCAATGATATTTTGATGCCATTTTATTTCCGTTTGAGCATTTTCTTTATCTGGACACGCCTCTTGAGTCTTTGGTTTTGAGATGCGAAAGAGAACCTTGAATAATTAACATAAAACATCATAGTTTACAGTAACGATGGATATATAAACACAAAAAAAAAATCCGATACATATTGATAAATTGTGTGTTCCACCTTATCAAATGCATCAAAATGCATATTTGTGGACCACATAATTTAATTGCCTCCATCCCTCTTGACTGCAAAAATTAGAAAACAAACTCTCTATCTCTCTACACCTCTCTCCTTACAAAGAATGTTGTTTTATACACTGATTAAATAATGTGCACCTCAAATTTGTAAGGGATCAATAACTCGATTGATATCACATTTTTTATAGGACACTAACAATAATATTAATAATTAAATACACTGATTGCTTTTGAACTGGTGTCGTGGAGGCAATTAGGGCAACAAACTCTCAAAATGATTTTTCACACCGTAAACTTGATAAGTGACATACTGCAGACCAGAACGTCTTCGCTGGACTTTTAATCCGACATGGCTTCGTGAGAGAGATTTTTGTCATCTTCTCTCGTCTTCATCCCTGGGCGCCTACATCTAGCCCATCTCATTCTTCGCTCTTTCTCCAAGCGCAATGTTGGCATGCTACACCAAATCTGAAACTGAGCGAATGGATATGGATCTGCACTTCTGCAGTGTATCACCTAACAAGTTTAGGATGCTAAAAATCCATTTTAGGAGTTTATGGACCTAAGTGGTACTGTAGGACAAGCTCAAGGGCAGCCAGTATATTCAACTCTAATAATTACAAAACAAGTCGCAACAAGAACACACTGGGAATATAGTTAAATCTAGATCGGGTAAACTTGTACATCCTATTGGATCTTGTATTATTCAGATTAATACAATGGGGTCTATCTTTACAAACTACCTTGTCCATGTCGTATTTATGCTACCCTGCAATTATAATGAGGGTCTACCTACCCATTTATATTTGGACACTATTAGACCTGGGACAACGGGACTGTATACATAACGTAGTTCAAACAGGATTAAGAGATAGGGCTTGTCCTATCTCTTATTTATGTTGTACTCTACTCGCATGCGAAGTAGGACTAGTCGGTACAGAAGAAAACTATTCGAGTTGTATTCAAGTACGATTCCTTGGCTAGTATTGGACTAGGATTCATGTAACCCTGTCCTCTCGGATATATAAGCGGGGCAGGGACCCCTTCAAAACATAACATCAACACCCAAGGCAACACAAACCACCATACAGGACGCAGGGGATTACGCACATTGCGGCCCGAACCTGTCTAAATCTTGTGTTCCTTGCACCTTCGAGTTCCTGATCTCGGCATCTCCTCACCTAAACTTACCACCTTGGGTATACCCCTCGGTGGGCAGCTGGTAAAACATCGACAGCTGGCGCACCAGGTAGGGGAGCGCATCGAAGATCCACCGGCGAACTCGATGGCATCTTTCCAGTTCACCAGGTTAGTACTCTCTCAGGGCACGACGTTTGTTTTTGGCTCGTGGGTCTGCGTCGCAGATAGCGGGGGCAGTTTCCATCGATTCCTTATCGACATGAAGCCGAAAACTCCCGCGGCGAGTTTTCATAGCGACCTCGACAAGTTCGTCGATAATCTCGATGACTTGTCAATCCATGGATCCGCTACGAAGATCGAGGAGGAGTCTGCTTCCGGCGCGACTCCATCCAGCGCTGCAACAATCTTGCTTGGGTTGAACTCGTTCCAATCTGAGGTCTCGCGTAGCCAATTACGACTCGGTCTACGCAATCTGTCCACTGATCTTCAGGAGACCAACATCTCCGAGTCCCTCTACACATTGGAGAAGGACTTGGACTTTTTACTCCAACTCGGAAAGCTCGAAGCCACCGTATGTCGAGGGGCGGCGGGTTGTTTTGGTGCCAACGGTCTGATGATCACCTCCTCTCCAGAGCGGCGTTTCGTGCATTGGAAGGGCATGAAACTTTCTGATCTACTCGAGGCCGAAGACCGACTTTTGTGGCACACCTTGAGCCCTTGCCTTTTCAGGAGGGCAGACCATTAGCCACCATGGTAGAGGAGTCGACCGAGCTAGTCGACGCGAGCTCTGATGAGCTCATCTCACACCAGGTGCTGATGGCGGAAGAAGGCGAGGATGATGGCGACTTGCCCATCATCGAATTTGATGCGGTATCTGAAGATGAGGCCACAGCCAACACCGGTGATGAAAACGACGCCGATTGTGAGGCACGGAGGACCAGGAACAGAGCTCGCGTAGCCCGTCGAAGGAGGGTCAATGAGCGCATGCGATCTATGCATCGTGAGCTAGACGCCGAATTCGCTGCCGTAAGCGAGCGGGGTTTCAGGACCCTGGTGGCCAACATCGCCTGGGTAATTGCTATACTCGAGCGCAGTAACGACCCAAACATGCGTCAAGCACTTCGTTACGCACAGAGGGCTTGGATTCAGCTTGATCAACAAAACCCGGCGTCTACTGTCAGGGAGGAGCGCGTGGGCGAAAGCTGAAGCCAGGCTCACAGTCGAAAGGCAGGCGGCCGTCCTCGACCTCAGCGCAACAACAACAACGACAACGCCAGCGGGAGTCAAGCCCCTGGCGGGAGGCAGCAGCCACCTCCAGGGGATAACCCACGATAGGCCAATCATCGGCCTCCTCCAGAAGACCTGCGCCAGCGAATCAATGAAGGACGCGATGCGCGGTCCGTAATCGATTCCAGGCGTGGAGAGCGCAAAGTAGCCGAGACAGAGGGTACTGACTGCAGCGATCATTTTCCAGCTTTCTCCGCACGGTTTAGCAGTTACAAGTACCCTGAGGGCTTCAAGCCGATCGGCATCACCAAGTATGATGGCAAGCAAGCTCCTCAACAATAGCTACGTTGCTACTCCACCGCCATTGAAGTCGCAGAGGGCTCCAACATCACCAAGGTCGTCTACTTCCTGATGGCTTTGGACCCTGCGCTGCTCACGTGGTTGGAGAGCCTCAGCAACAACTCGATCGACTCCTGGGAGTGGCTCAAGAAGGTCTTTATCGACAACTTCCAGGAGGCGATCACTCGCGCAGGTACTCGTCACGATCTTGCTCAATGTAAACAGGAACGTAACGAGCTCCTATGGTCCTATACACACTGTTTCTTCGACGTCCGTGCTACTATTGCGAATATCTCGGAGGAAGACATCATCGACTACTTCTACAACGGCATCACCGACCCAGGCATCTACAGAGACTTTGGGCGGAACAGACCGAAAACTGTTGCAGGGCTTCGTGATATGATGCACGACTGGTCCGAGCAGGAAGAAAAGATGCGGGAGCAGTTCCCGAGGCGTAATGATAGCAGCCTGAGGCGTCCAAATGACAACCGCAATGAGAAGAGCCAGTGGTGGGACTACTCGGGTCCGTCCCGAAAGCGCAAGCCAGACGATCTCGTCGCGGCTATGGATCATCCCTCGCGAGGCAAGAAGACGACGACGCAGGAGGAGTTCGAAAAGCTCCTGCAGAAGAAATGCCCATGGCATCCAGGTGCCAATCATGCGGCAATTGATTGCTACCACCTCCGGAGGACATTTGGCAATCCTAGCGGCGGCAAGAAGAATAAGTCAGTGGACAAAGAACCCGAAGACGAGGACCAAGGGGACAAATCGCACAATGCGAAGTTCCAGGATGCCTCAAAGACCGTCAATGTCATATTCGGGGGACTGTGGTAGGGGGCATGCCCAATAACAACGACACTTCTTCTATTCTTTCAGTAGCAGGGGGCAAGCCCATTAACAACGAGGGTCTGTGGTAAATTCTTCAATATCAAGACCGGTCAGACCAGTCTTTCAAACATGCTCATAGGGACAAAACGCGTGTGTGTACGCTTGTAGGGACATGTGTGCTTGCGTGTATGTAAGCATCTGCATATGTAGTATGTTTTCAATTTAATTATATAGAACTATAGAGGTACTTAATGTCTATCATAGATATCCATTTCTACATTCAAGGAATCTTCACTAATTCAATAAAATTCTCAGATTTTCAATATTGACCTAAGCATAACTCTCTTGTTTAGGTTCTTTGTGGTGAAATCTGTCATCCGAAGGACAGGTGAAGGACCCTTTTTTGGAACTGTGAGACGAATCATTTGTATTGACACATAGATTGAATAGGTTAGAACCCAATGAAATAAAGGACCTCAACGTTAGGTAAATTTAATCTACTCCATAAATGAAAACATATCTGGCTCTCAATATAGCAGTATATATAAATATACATTGAAATTAAAGCATACATAAATCCATTCATCATAAATGATAGCACACCTAGCACCTGGAAGATGCATATCCATTTTTCATTGTATCTAGGAGTATATCGAATTAAACATATGGAGCATCCCGTTCAATAAACTATCTTGAAGAGTTGGATTCTTTCACCTTTCCTATAAATTAGACCCCTTAGGCTAGATATCGTGGAGATAGAACATCAAGTTTAGACAGACCATAGTTCCAACCGAAGATGTGTGGCAAAATAGCTTTCATCCTCCTCTTTGCTGTTGTTTCTCCTAACCAAGTGTTTGGAAGTTGTACTACGGCACAGAAGGATGCTATCCTAGAGCATTGCGAGGAGTACATCAAGCTGCCTTACTATCCCGTTATCCTGCCATCTTACAATAGTGTCTGTTGCCATAAGGTGAGGAATGTGCCAGGGATGGACATGGAATGCATCGTTCGTCTCCTCACACATGCTGAGAAGGCGAAACACAGCGACAAAAAGATCAAAGGTCTGCGACCGCTCTGTCCGTATCATTCACCTCCTCCTCCCCATCACATGCACCAGGTAAAACTTGCAGATCCATTCATACTAGCTACTCCATAATTTGCAAGAGATGAAATCCTGATTTGTTATGTTTTCCTTACAAGGTGGTGGCATAGAAGGATGGCTGCCATTGCTAATGGACCGAAACAACAGATCCATCTTCTAGAAAATAAAATGGAGCAAAGCATATGACTACTGTTATATGTATATTGGGTTCAGAAAATATTCAATGAATGTTTGCACTTCCAATTAAGTCCACTTGGGTGCCTGCATGATTGTTCACTATGGATGTGTTACCAATTTGCCAGAACAAAAAAAAAAGAAAACATTAATGTGCATCGACACCTGCTAATTTTGTTTCAGATTAAGTGGATCCAAGAAATATAATGCCTTATTCCGTTAACATACCATGTGCACATTGTCTAAGCATATCTTTGCAACCATGCCATGGCCCACGCATCTCACATTAAACTCAGCGTTACAGAATTAAGATGGAAGAGCATCTGGACGGTTATTTCCATATTTTTGAAGAAACAGGACCTTCTCTACATCATCCTCCTACCCTCTTCATATCTTCTAGTACTTGTAGGTTTGGTCCAAATAACTCTTAGCCGCTCTGGAGGAGATATGGTGATGTTTGGGTCAATGCACTCCTGTGTTTGTTATAGGTTTCATCGACCCTATTGCAATCCTTCTTTGTCCTCTGACCAGCAAAAATCATTTAATCGCATGAATCCCTCAATCTATTGGTCTTCATTTCTTCGTGCATTCGCCTGAAGGCATCTCCTACCACTACTAAAAAATGATTCGTAGAAATGCCTATTTTTTTCTAGGGGCGGATCAAAAGGTAACCCGCTCCTACAAATGAAGTGCGGTTGCTGTAGCATCTGACCTGCCCCTAGAAAAGTATTTTTAGGGGCGGGTGACACCATCACCCATCCCTGCAAATGGGCATCATTTTCAGAGATAGGTTATGGCATCATTTTTCAAGAGGCGGGTGATGCCACCACCTGCCCCTGTAAATGGTGGCATTTCTAGAAACGGGTGATGGTGTCACTCGTTCTTAAAAATATATTTTTAGGGCGGGTGATGGTATAATTTATCTCTAAAAATAGTTTCACACAAAAAAATTATAATTTTTTCATATGATCTCGGATGAAGTCAAACTTTGTAGTTGATAACTTTTCATTTAAGGTTATTTAATGGTCCAAAAATTTATTATGAACCTACATATGGCTATGACTATATAGTATCTGATACAACTTAAGTCATACTTTGAGGTTTCAACAATCTTAACCTTTATATACACTGAAATATACTTGACATATTCTTTTATCTATAGTTCATAATAACCATAGTGTAGAAGTTTCACTTTTTTTATTTGTTTTGCTATACGGAAAGATTTAAATAAATTTTCAGAATAAAATTGAAATATTTTTAGGGACGGGTGCTAGCGTCACCCGCCCATACAAATCAATTTCAGAGTTAATACAAAAGAATAGCATGCCTCGTAGAGTCACAAGTGACTGTGTAGTGTGGTGGACAGGAAGGTACGCACGAAACTTGAGGTATGCAGTTCGAACCCCAGGTGTTTTTTTAACTCGATAGTGCAGGAGCTTGTAGCTGGTTGGCTGCAATATTTTTTCTATTTTATTTTGCTATTTTAGATTTTTTTTATTTTTTTATTTTTTGAAAATCGATTTCTAGGATGGGTCACGCCATGAATTTTTAGCTACTAGAAATAGGGGCGGTACGGCACCCACCCATAAAAACTCTATTTTAGCATTATCATACAACTTACAAAACAAGAAATGATGAAGTACAGCGTTGAAAAGATTCGGGCGCTCCATCGGCTCTGCGAACTTCCTCCGCCTCCACCTAATCATCAGGTAGAATAATTAATTATATAGAACATGATTTTTTGGTTGGAAGGGGTATCTAGCAACACTTAGTAAACATGAATCATGTCACTTTTGCATAAATGGGAGTATATTCAAATCAAGTCAACACATAAAAATTGAACGTGGAGTGAGATTCCAACAAGACACTAAAACAAACCCAACCTTTGCATGAATAAACATTCAAGCCCTTCTCAAATCTATTTGCAGTTAAAGAGGAGATATCTCACTTCACAAATGAATTATTGTATATCTTGCCCTAGCTAGAGACCAGAGTATCCAACTTTTTATAGAAGATTTTTATCATCACAAGCATTAAACTTCCATAAGCAGGTGGCGGGTGTCTTCTCTCCTATGTACACATTCTTGTCTCCACCATATCTGTGTTAGCACTGTATCAAAGATGCAGCCTTCTCATACTATGTGCAATAATGATGTATGTTTTCCAACCAGGTGATTGGTACATGTACCATGCAGCAGAAGGAGACCGTCCTAGACAACTGCAAAAAATTTATAAAGCACGGAAACCAAAGTCCGAAACCAATTCCAATCATGGGACAACCCTGCTGCAATGCGGTGAGCAAGGTGCCAAAGAAAGGCACCAAGATTGATATGCAGTGCATAGTCAATCTACTTACTGATGATGAGAAGAAGCATAACGATGTAAGCAAGATATTGAACCTTCCAAATCACTGCTAGGAAGATGCACCACCGCGCCGGTAAGAATAAAAAACTCCTAACCCGTCGACTCTCATGCTACAAATAATACACGATACATTTTATCCTTTTATAAGCTAAAGGTTCGATGAAGAATTCTAACACTCACATTTTTTTCACTGATGCTGCAAGCCCAGGTCATCGAACAAACAGGCGTCTGGAATCCCTGGCCATATGAAGAAGCTTGGAAAAAGATGAACATCCTCTCGTTACTGAAATGGTCATCGATCATTATTTATGAAATAAATATGTACCTTTTTCTTATGCAAAAAGTGATTGATAAAGATTTGCTGTTATTATGTATGGCCACTTCATCATGGAAGCATTTTTCACACCTGCAAACTTCTGACCGATATTATACCTAATATCATAGTATACAAACAGACCAAGTTGATAGGTATATAAAGCTCGCACCAAAAGCCACTTATAGCCCAGTCTAGAAATGGAGCGAACTGATGTCTACGCCATATTTGTTACACTTTCATCATTTTTTTGTATTAATACGATAACCAGGAGGGGCGAACCATATCCACAAACATGGTAGTCTCAATACTGAATGGGGTATCTGTACCAGTTGGTGATACCGACTGTCATGAAAACGTATGAGCAGTGCTTGGAGCGCCAGCACCAGCGCGAGGTGATGCGCCTGGGCAGGGCTCCTCCAAGGGTGGACGCGGCGGCGGCGCCAAGAAGACCGCCGACTTCCAGGTCAGAGACGGGCCGTCCCAAGAAGACAGGTGCAGAAACTGCGGCCGCACGGGCCTTTTTGCCAGGGACTGCAGGCAGCCCAAGAAGAAACAAGCCCATCTAGCACATCATGGCGTATAGGTCAACCTGGAGATCGCCGCAGCTTCCGCAGCCCGATCCCCTTCACAACGACGAGCCCCGAGTACAGGCGTTTCTCGGCACCAGCAACGACGACCACGGCCAACACGAGGGGGCTGGTACCTGGACACCGGCATGACGGACCACATGATCGGGTGAGGTGACGTCTTCTCTGATCCCGATCGATTGCGTGGTGGTGGTGGTGGTGTTCGGCGTCGGCACGATCATCTTCTCCGGCAGGAACGGGGAGCACAACGTGTTGACCGGAGTCTACTGCAACTTATGTTAGGTAGTGTTTGGTTCGTCCAATTTGCTCCGGGAACTAATTACTTTGCGGACGGATAACGTTGTTTCATGTTTGCTTCGTGTCCTCCGTAACACGATACTATGGAATCGCATAACACGATACTATGGAATCGCATCCTGTAGTTCAAAGATGTTAAAGGGAAGAGGTATGGGAATTAGCTGTGGAGGTTGATAGACGGAATTCACTTGGAAGTTTATTTTTTAATTCCAATCCCTTGTTTCATTCGTGGAGAGAATTAGAGGAGAAAATTGGAGAGGGAATTCACACCTATATTTGGTATTGGAGTTTTGACGTGAAAAATTATACCATAAGTCATGATGAACGGTTAAGACTATTTATTTTTATTTTGATTTAAAGTGGAATTCTTTCCCAATTCTCACCCTTCTCCATGAAAAAAGATCGGTAAAAACTGAGCCTCTAAACTCACTTTTCCCCATCCCCAGTGAACTCCCCCTCCTACGAAACAAGCAAGAGAATTTCAATCTCGTACCTTTGAATTCCTGTTCCCTTCACCGATGACCGCCAACAAAACAAGCCGTAACGCTCCATCGTGAGGTGAAACAGATCCCGTCCCGCTTTCTTTTGCTGGCGCTCCTCCCAATTGGCCAATCCCTCATCGCTCATGCCTGGCCCTAGCTAGCTGGTGGAGCGAGGACGCGCGGTCTGCGGGAGTACGGAAGGGACTTTGTTCACTGCCTGTTTCCCTTTCCATTAACAGATGAGCACCAAACAATCGCAGGATTTCATTACTGTTTTCAGGTCGCATCGGTAATCGATTCCATTACAGTTTGCGTTTAAATTCTCCTAATCCAACAGCACCTTAATGTATTCGAACTTATTTCTTTGCAAAAGGTTAGTGCTCTTGTTTCACGTCCTAATATATTATTTCAAATTCAAGCTCTCTCCATCAGTTCCACAGCAAACAATTACCTTGAAAAATATAATTCAATTATTATGTAGTATCATGCCATTAGCCCATTACACAGTGCTCATGTTTCTCCTGAATGTCCATGATCTATAGAGCCTAAAACATGTTCCTCTTCAACAGAATGGAAGTTACAGGAAATCCGAATCAGAAACGAAATATCACTCTCCTTTTATCTTTATATATATGATCAAGATTTGGTCCCTTACTGATTATAATCTGAAAATCAAGATTTTTATGTGGATGGTTTTCCATGATCGAATTCAATCAGGAGAACAGTCAAAAAAGAAAAAAATGGAGAGGGGAGATAAATTGCAAGTTGTGAGGCAATACTGAAACCACGGACCACATTATGTTCCAATGCCCTATTGCAGCGTCCGAAGGACCTGCCGAAGATGGAGGAAGTCGTCAACATCCTGGAATCTGAAGCTGGCCGCCTAGGCTATTGAGGCATTGATATAGATCGTCACTAGTTTTTAGGAACAGGTAAAATTATATTTTTAGGAGCGGGTGCGGTATCCGCCCCTAGTTCTCGCAGTTAAAATTGTTATTTTTGGGGTGGGTAACTCGTTCGCCTCTGAAAATGATTAATTTGTAGGGATCCGCTCCTAAAAATTGATTTCCACAAAATAAAAAATTTCAAAAACAGCAAAAGAAGAAAGAAAAAATATTGCAGCCAACTAGCCACCACAAGCCCCGGTTATAATTTTTTAATGAAATATGCACACTTGCATCACCCGGAGTTCGAACCGCATATCTAGCCTCGCACGTATCTTCCTCTCCACAGCATTGTACACCGCACTATACAGGCACTTGTGACTCTATGGAGTATGTTATTCTTTATATTAACTCTAAAATTGATTTGTAGGAGCAGGTGACGCCATCATCCACCCCTAGAAATCTATTTCTAGAGGTGGCTGACGCCACTGCCCGCTCCCTAAAAATATTTTTCAATTTTATTACGAAAATTCATTTAGATCTTTCCATATAGCAAAACAAATAAAAAAAGTGAAACTTCTACACTATGGTTATTGTGAACTATAGATAAAAAAATATGTCAAGTATATTTATATGAGATACTATATAGTCATAGCTATATATAGATTTATAATAATTGTTTGGACTATTAAATGATTTTAAATAAAAAAGTTATCAACTACAAAGTTTTAAATCTCGTTATTCTCTATAATTTTGATATAAAGTTTAACTTCATCCGAGATCATATGAAAAAACTACGAATTTTTTTATGTGAAATATTTTTATAGGCAGGTCATGCCATCACCCGGTCCTAAAAATGAATTTTTAGGGATGGGTGACGCCATCACCCATCCCTAGAAATACTATTTTTAAGGGCAAGTGATGCCTGAAAATAATGTCTATTTGCTGTGGTGGGTGATGGCGTCAAACGGCCCTAAAATTGCTTTTCTAGGGGCGGGTCAGATGTTTTTCCATTTGTAGAAACGGGTTACCTTTTGATCCGCCTTTAGAAATAAAAAAAGATGTCCCTAAAAATCATTTTTGCAGTAGTGCGTTTTGGAGTTTTTGCTGGCTGATGTTGTTGGTTTAGCTTTGGCTCGTAGTCGTTTCCTGTTTGGAGGGTTGTTCGCTCTGGAACCTTTTCTTGTAAAACTGTTATCCCCGGTATGGATCGGCTATGTGTAAACGCACTGTTATGCTTTCTAATAAAGCTGCGCGAATGCCTTTGGTAAAAAAAAAGGATTTCCATCCACTCTTGTTGCATAAAAAAACGAAATATCACTATCTGCCAAGCTTGACATGACACGTATTCAAAGCATATATATGGTTAAGGTTTGCATGGGATGAAAATTACAACAGAGGACATCATCAGCCAAACTAACATCATGCAACTAACAAGGTCTGTATTATTTATAAAATAAGTAGCTGGAAATGATGGATGGTGACGAGATTAGACCATATTGAGGAGTTCGGACTTGAAATTCTGACGCAACTGGAATCGTAGTTTCCAGATAGGCCACTCTCCTAGCAGCATAGTAAGAATGGGCAGTAAAACCGTCAGAAGGCAAACTGCGACAGCCAACCATAGGAGACGAGGTGCCAGTACTGTGTACAAACCAGTTGCAAATGCTGTGGTGGTCGCCATGTACGCAAACCACATAAGCTTCTTAGTATAAGACCTGTAGTAAAGCAAGAACTCAAGATCCTCCCACCTTGCTAGGATGCATACGAAGGCAACAGCCAGTGAGGAGCACATTGCCAAGGTATCAGAGATCAAGAATGCCTGGAATGCAAGCTTCCTTGCCATGATGGGATGCCCCTCGTTGCCAGCGTCAGTACTATATCCTCCAGGCAAGGTGAATGCTGCGGCGAAGGTAATCGTGGCGATGAGTATTGCCACAACAGAAGTATTGCTTGTATACTTTTTGGTCAGTGTCTTCACATCCTTTCTTGATGCATTAGTTACTTCGTCCTTGACTGCTCCATGAAGATTGTAAGTGGAGGTTGCAATTTTGGGATCAGCCTTTCGCAGAAGCATATACACTTCATTCTGCGAAAGCCAATATTAGGAACAGAAACAGCATGTGGTAATCTAGCCCTAGGAAAAAGAATGTTACAAAATTGTTATGTTCCTTAAGAAATAGAATGGTAAAACATTGTTGTGCTCAATAAGAATACGAATTGAACAATGTTACAATATGCAATATCAGTTTTTTTTGGTCTCTCTTAAATTCTTTGTGAAATCTTATTTCATTTATTCTCATTTAGATGCAACAAATACAAATCATTTCATATTACTAATTGTCCTAGCAATTCCAATGCCTCGTTGTTGTGGGATCTCAACTGTTGTTTGCGTCGTAAGATTGTAAAGTTCAACATGATCCAAATTATTAGTTGTGAATATGGGTCTAGCAGCCCGGGGGGTACGGTGTAATGAATGGATGGGGCGAAATACAGTGATAAATTCAAATGTTTACACATTTACATGATCTTAAATGGATTGGCGACACGAGAAAAATACGTACCCAGTTTAATGTCTTGGCGTGGTCGGCGGCATTGAACAGCACCCACGTTGCAGTCTGACCTGTTTTGCTGAGCACTGTGATATCTATGTCTTGATGATGAAGTAGAGCAGCGACCATCTTCGGGTTGCACTTTCTGACCGCGATATGCAGAGCTGTTTCTCCGCTTTCGTCTCGCATGTTAACAAGCTTCCGGAGGTGTTTTGACCCCATGATAAATTTTACAAACTCCATTTGACCGTAGAACACAGCCGTGTGAAGACATGTCCAACCATTTGTCCATTTGCGAAAGGGAGCATCCGGGCAATGGTTGAGAAGCTCTCGCGCGACACCGACATGGCCAACAAATGCCGCGGTACAAAGAAGGGGCTCACCACTTGTGGGGATCAGATACCCTAGAGACCGGTCATGTTCCAAGAACAATCTGAGGATGGCAATCTTGTTCTCATAGGCAGCCGCTTGTATTGGAGTCACCTGGGCCAATTCCTCTTCTCTGGCCAACCAAGGACGTGCCTCCATTATCCTTCGGACGATACCTAAAAGCAAATAATTAGTAAAGTTGTTAACAATAAGGAGCGATCTAAGATGCGAATTAGTAATAAGGTCGGTATTAAAGAATAAGTTTTTATGTCTATATAGTACTAATAATTCTAACACTATTTGGTTCGAAAAAAATTCTAACATTATCCGTGTTATCTGTTAACTCTATTTACGTTTTGCAGGTCTCACCTGCATTACCATTACAAACAGCAGCATGCAGAACATTGTAGCCCCTGGTTCCACAGTGAGCAGAATAGGGAACCCTCAACAGTTCCTCAAAGACACCAGTCAAATCTCTCCTCACCGCGATGAACATGGGCGACTCGTTGCTGGTGTTCACAGCTTGGGACAAGCCTGGCTCGGCCAGAATAAGCTTCACTGCCAGCTCCACGTGGCCGCTACGGATGGCGTGGTGCAGCGCATTGCACCCGTGCCTGTCTTGCTTCAAGATGGCCCTGCTCTGCTGCCGTTCATTGCAGCATCTGAGCAGAAAAGCAGCTAACGGAGCATTGCCGCTGGTCACGGCGATGAGCAGGGGTGTCTCGCCGTCCCTGTTGACGGCGGCGAGGAGGGTGGGGTTCAGCTCGATGGCTTCTTCGCAGAATCTCTCGTGGCCGTGGATGCAGGCGATGTGGAGGCAGGTGTTCCCTTGTGGGTTTGCTGAGAGCAGCATGCCCGGGTTGTCATGAGCCAGTTGCCTGAGTGATGCGCCGTCACCGGATGCGGCTGCTTCCAGGAGACTTGTTCCCATCGTTGCTCCAGGTGATCCGGTGGTAGCGGGGCCGGCTGCAATCTATTACAAATGAAAACGATGCCTTTTACAAACGCTGTTACGATGGATTTTCAAATGATGTAGTGTTACTATATTGTCAATTTTTTCCATGTATCTATGAAAGTTATTTGTGAAATCATGTTTGGTTTATTTTTTAATTTAAGTGCAAACTTTGGTAATACCTACTATTTCATAATCTGAAATGTGATAGAAATTTTAATGCTTCTTCAGGATCTCATGCGTACTGAATTTTAAATAGTCATGTGGATTCAGATTATTGTGTTCCTCTTTTGAACTGGTTCTTAATGGTTTGATTTGGCAATGTTTTCAATACTAAACATTGAGCATGAATTTCTTCTGTAGCATCGTCCACAAAACAATGAAATTATAATCTTAAGAAAGTACGTAAATTCAAACAGTACATTAATTGAAAAATCTTATAACTGCAAATAAAATCTGTACAGCAGAATCTATATTTTCTTGGACTAATTTTTTTAAAAAATCTATATAAAAATCACAAAGATTCAATAGTAAATTGGCTAGAAGTTTGCACAATGCTATGTACCATGTTTTTTGTCGGTAAAAAAATCTAAACAAAAAAAATCATGAATGAACTATATATTCTCTGACTATTTTAGTGGATTGACACAGGGTGAAAAGCATACGTACCGGGATTAAAGGCTTCACTTTGTTGACGCCATCTGGTACTACCATGTTTGCGGTGATACCATTACCGTTAAGCACCGTGACGTCTATGTCTTGGCGGAGCAGTAAAGCAGCGACCATCTTCTTATTGCACCTTTTGACTGCGAGATGCAGAGCAGTTTCTCTGTTTCCATCTAACATGTTAACGAGTTGCCGAAGCTGTTGCGAGGCCAGGATGAACTCCACAAACTCTGCCTGACCAGACAGTACAGCTACGTGAAGGCATGTGGAGCCCGTTGCGTCGCAGTACGGAGCGTCAGGACAATGTTTAAGAAGCTCTCGAGCAACGCCCACATGGCCCTCAGATGCTGCGATGCAGAGAAGAGGAGTACCAGCTGTGGAGACTAGATAACCTAAAGACTGATCATGTTTCAACAATGCTGTTAGCACGTCAAGTTTGCCCTCAGATACAGCCAGGTGTATTGGAGTAAGATTGTTCTCAGTTTCCTGTCTGATTAGCAGAGGATGTTTATCCAAAATCCGTTCAGCAAGATCTGAACGCAAAACAAGGGATGAAAACATGATTAGCAACACTGGAACAATGAAAGCTTGGGACTTGTAATGATGGCATTAAACAAGAAGTTACTGTAAAGATATCTGGACCCTGTAGCTAGGTCTCACCTGAATTGCCATTTGTCACGGCAGCATGCAGAGCATTGTAGCCCCAGCTTCCTCCATGGGCAGGATCAGGAGTCTCCAACAGTTTCTTGACGACATCTGCATAATTCCTCATCGCCGCGATGAACATGGGCGACTCGTTACGGTTGTTCACAGCTTTCGACAAGGCCGGCTCTGCTTCTATCAGCTCGAGCGCGAGCTCCCCGTGCCCTCCCCGGATGGCGTGGTGCAGCACGTTGCATCCGTGCTTGTCCTGCTTCAGGACCGCCTCGCTCAGCTGCCGGTCACGGCAGGACCTGAGCAAAACAGAAGCTAGAGAGGCACGGGCCCTTGTCACGGCGGTGAGCAGAGGCGTCTCGCCATCTCTGTTGACGGCGGCGAGGAGATCCTGGGAGTTGTCCAGCGTCAGGACAACCTTGCAGAACTCCTCGTGGCCGTGGATGGAGGCGATGTGGAGGCAGGTGTTCCCCCGTGGAGTGGCCCCAAGAAGCACGCCAGGCTCAACAAGAGCCGGACGCTCGGCATCGCCAGATGTGGCAGCTTCAAGGAGAAGTCCGTCCATCAGTGCTCCTCCTGAGGAACTAGATCGACTTCTTGTGGTCGACGGCGCATCGCCAACCACCCTGACGGCAGCGAGCAGAGACTGCTCCAGTTCCAGGACATTTTTGCAGAACCCATTGTGGCCGCCATGGACGGAGGAAATGTGGAGGCAGTTGTTGCCGAGCGGAGTGATTCCAACCAGCACCCTTGAGCACTCTGATGAAGCCACGGCATGCGTCGGTCTGGCATCTCCAGATATTGCTGCTTCCAGGAGGTCTATGTTCACATGTACTGCCGGGGAAGTACATGACACTACTGCTGATGAGCTGCTGCTGCTCGCTGTACTGTTCGTATGCGCGACCGCCACTGCTGATGAGCCACCACTTGCTGCACTGCCCACTTGATCGGCCATCTGCCACAGATGAAAACCACACCATCAAAATCCATCAACTCAACAAGTAAAGCTAATGGTTCAAAAACATATAAGAGATACTGATGGAATAAGATGGGAAGGTGAACCTCAGATGTGCGGAAGCGTGTCTGGGTAGTAGAGTGACTTAAGGTCTTGATCTGCTGCGTGATGTCTGTTCACCTTCATATTCCCTCGTGATTATATACTACCCATGCAAAAACCTTTTTTCGACGAACCACCCGCGCAAATTCCCAAAAGCAAATTGTAGTACTCTGATGGTCGTGCGAGAAAACATTAGTTCTATGAAAAGGGAATGTAGGGGCTGTTGCAATAAATCGCAAAGGCCCATAAGTGGAGACCCATTAGCTAGGAACTACAATATGTTATGTGTGTACCATTGCCTCGTACAGAAGCCAAAGGTATAGATTAGCAATCGAAGAGTAGCCCTCACATTTGGGAGTGCTTCACGATAGTCGACAACATTCCACTGCAGACATGACCGGCAATCAGAAGAGCGTGCCTTTCATCCCTCCATGAAATCTTGTACTAGCATGAATCGTGCAAGGTTCCTTTTTTGGCAAACTTAAGGATTGAGACACCTTCAGAGAGGGCTTGATTTACCCTTCTACAAATATAAAGCTTGTTCGCATGTAAAATTCCACACACTTCCTATCTAGATATGCACAGAGGTTTTTCTTTGCTTTTCTACTTTCTAATGCACAAAAGTTTGCATGCTAGGTATCAGTCATGCAAACTAGAAATGGCAATTGTAGGAAATATTCCCTCCTGTTCCATTAGAAAATTATAGGAAATATAAAAGTGGAATATAAAGTGTAACATTGAAATGTGTAATTTAGAGAATGAGAACTTTGGCATGGCCAATTTTTATCATGGTATTAGAGAGGTCATCTTCACTCTCGTTGGAGGCCCTGTCAAACAGCTTCTTGGATATAGCCATAGATATTTACCGTCCTGCAAGTAGTCTCTTGCTCGCTTGGGCTCTAATAAACACCATCATGAAGTATGATGTATATGCCACACAGGAGGGTAGGATATATGCACCCAAGTATCAATTGATTTTAATTTTTAATTATTGAAACTTGTCCATATACAAAACTCATAAAACAAGGCATAGTCCATTCTTCAAGTTGTGGACGTCTGTGCTAAGTATCAATTGATTTAATTTTTAAGTGAAATTTGTCCATACAAAAGTACCAAACCAGGGCATGATCCATTGTTCAAGTTATGGATGGCTTTATCTTGAACCTTTAGGTGGATGTTTAACATAGCACTCTATATCGAAACACTAGTACATATTAAACAGTATCATGACTAGGGAAGCCTCTGTAGGGACCAAGTCAACAGTCAACCATTGTAGCTGTATAAGATGCCACTAAGATGTTGCGGAGAAAGAAGCGAGTGGTACTACCTTTTTCTAAAATACTTTAGAAGATTGGGTACACCGAAAGTTTCTAGCAATACAGAAATAGCAAATTTATTAGTCTTCTTTTGGAGAAACAAATTTATTAGTCTTGCTTGTCGACTTGTCGTAGATCATTGTCTCGTGCCAGTCTCACCACTACGAGGAGCATGTGTGGCGCACTGGCCAGATAATGTACTCATGCTCCATTCACAGGAGACTCCATAGCGTCAATGTTAAATGACACGACCAGGGAGGTATGGTCTCAATAATCAAGTATAGTAGAATAACATACTCAAAGTATGTGTGTGATGCCATGTAAACCTGCCGTGCCTTAACCAATCACCGACGTCGAAGTAAGTCATTTACATATCTCACAAGAACAAGATAGAAATTATTATGGTACAGGACCAAGATTCTGAATCTTTTGTGATTCTTTTCCAGGAGGCCATTTCCAGGATTCTAAACGCCATGTGTGATACTTTGCCATGATGGTTTCCTCCACCGGCTCTTCTTTTGCCTTATATTCTGCACAGGACCGCATGAGAATATATACTGAAGATATGAAAAATCATGGTCTGCGGACCTCACATGGCTTCTTTTCCAAGCCGCCAGAGTCACACTCTCATGGCCAGGGACCATGTGTGAAAGAGGTATAACAAAAGTACTTCAAAATAAATTTGAAATTTACTCATGCTGTTTCAATGTTCTCGAAATCACTTTGAAGATTTCCTTAGCTCAAAAGTTTTCTATCGTCAACTTGAAAAGCCTCTCAGAATCAATTCCAAAGTTTTGTTGGTTCAGTTTGGAATTTACAGGTAAATTTGAAAGGTTTCTTACATGGGGATTAAAAGTTTCCAAAAAGAAATTTCAATGTGCTTAACCAGTTTCAGAGTTTTCTTATTAAATTGTTGTTATTAGAGTTTCGGACTATCTACTTGAAAGTTTCCCCAAGTATGCAGGAATGCTTTTATAAATCTACATGAGTGTTTTCTGAAAAAGGTTGAGTGCTTCTTTCTGAAACTTTTTTACTAGAGATTTTAAGTATTTGGTGGGGTCCCGGTACACTTCTCAGTTTTTCTCGTGAATGCACTTGCCGCTCCTTTGCGCGTTGGTGCTCCTGGCCTTTGCGCACCAACAGTAGTCACACCTACTACGTAGTTGCTTATTCACAATGGATTCATTGGTAGATATATCAGTTGATTTTTGGGAAAGAGAGCAAGCCTGATGAGTGATCGATGACCGACATCTTGACCCCTAATAGGCCCTCATCCTTGACTGTGACCTGATGCTTAATTCCCAGTCTTTCTTTCCATATAAACATATAATTATTCAATTTGGAAAAGAGAGCTGGCTGGATGATTTGGCTTGCACATGATCCTTATCCAATCCTATTTTAGCTCAAAACCTCCGGGAATCCTAAGCCGATCGACATGAGCCCACGCTTGTATCGGAACCTTCCACCTGCTTTTTGGAGATTCGCAAACTAGCTGGATCTCGTTGTTGCTTTCCGCGAGTTCTGCTTGGATTCTCATACCACGATTTCGCCCACTGCTGTTATTTTTAATCTTTATTGCTTTATATTGTTGTGCGCTGGAGGGCAAAGAGAACGATCAATCATGTCATCTTTTTAACCTTTATATAGCTTCATTCTGTGCAAGTAGGGATCCAAGTGGTTACCCAATCCTGTTTCCTGGATTAGCTGATTAATTTTGATGGTAGAATATTCAAATTTATTTTTTTTCCTAAATTAATTATATCGAATGCCGTTCTAGCTTATTTTATTTGTGGAGTTTTTTTGGTTGACCAACGTATTTGAAACCTGCATGCATCCTACCTGTGAGCATCATCCTCCTTGACGAACATACATCCAGTAGAGCTGTTTGCACTTGGTAACAGGTTGTTAATTTGGAATGCGATCCAAGGGATAGGACGGATTAATACAGAACACTAGCTTGGTCGGCACTTCTATCGTTTAGGGGATTACTCAGTGTGACTTCAAAAATGAGAGTGTTGCACTTCCAGTGAGAGTATTGGTCCGACCTGCACGTAACGTTGATTAGTGAAGCATTGAACATTGATGATCAAGCAAGGTACGAACATTACGTGAAAAAAAAGTTCAAAAATGACGCATGGTTATTCAAAAATGACGCATGGTTACTGATACGAAAACATCACACGTCACCTAAGGCAAGTACATTGCTACGCATTAGCAGTCTTATAGGTCATCTCATGCAAGTCCATGTAGTATTTTTGATTAGGTGGCGCAGAGAGAGGGAGAAGAGAGAACAGGGTGGTTGTTTCGCGAGACAACCATCTCATAGACTAAAATTTAGAACTATGAGATCACTTTCTCACCATTGTACGAGTTATTGTTGCCATGCAACTCACAATATTTTCTTTTTCTATGCACAAATTATGGAATTATATATTTACTATGAGACAATTTATAAAACAACCTATTTTGTATATTATCTGTCATATTACCTCAAGATGATGTTGCAATGCATGGGATCGTCTGATCAACATACTTACCATTAGGCTTTCTAAATGGTCCACACCGTGATCCAGTCCACACCATGATCCATCACTAACGACCTTTCCTTTCCATAATCATTTGACCGTCATACGTAGCACCAGGCCCAGCTCTCTTTCGCTCCTGGGCCTTTTGCCATGCACGTTAGCATGAAACATCAAGTCCTTCTTCAGTGGTCGATCAACATGCTACTAACCAGCCCGGGTCCAACTTCTCATAATCCTAGAATTTTTTTTAAAAAAGGGATAAAAAAAATTCGAAAAAGGGGTGGCCGTTGGGAAAATTTAGAGAAATGGGTGCCTCCCGCCCTCTAAACGGGCGGGACGCGTGGGGCCCGGGACATCCCGCCCACCCAGCGGGCGGGATGTCACCCGAGGGCCTCTTCGCAAATAATTTCTTCGCGAAGAGGTCCCTGGGAGGGCATCCCGCCCAACCAAAGGGCGGGATGTTGTGCTGATGGGCATCCCGCCCTTTGGTCGGGCGGGAGGTCCCCCCACCGGCTATTTAAGCCCCAACCTGCCCCAAAAATGCCATTTTATCCAGCAAAAATCAGAAAAAAGAGAAAGAGAGGAGAGGAAAAGAGAAGAGGAAGCGGCGAAGCCCTGTCCACACGTCGATTTTGAGGTATATTCTCGTTCTAGCCATATAAGTACTTGAAAATAACTATAATTTAGGAAATATTTGTTAGAGTAGTTATGTTTTGAATAGTTTTAGTATTTTCATTTGTTTTTAGTATAATTTATAATCTGAATAGTTTAGAATCTGTAAAATATAATCTGAGAGTCGCTGAAATTTAGGATCGTCGTTCGTTGTGTATTAATATGTAGTATAACTAGTTTATTAATGATTGACGGATATGTCTTCCGAGAAGGGTATTTTCAGTATATATTACGGAGAAGAAAATGTGATTTATGGGCCGAATGGGGTAGATTTAAGTGAATTCAACTGTGCGGTCAGAGGAATTACCAGACCGCACGAGAGGACATTTGAATCCTTATGCAACTGGTTAATGAGGGGACTAAGGATTAATCAGGAGACACACACTGTGAGTGTTCAATGCGTCATAAATCGTACCACTCACGCTTTGATCTGGGAGCTTATGCCACTTGCAAGCAACGAGGACTGGTTAACTTATCTGCAAAATGCAAGTCATTGGCAGTGGCCACTGGTACTTCTTGTCAGTGTGCACCAAAACCCTTTGATAAACATTGAAGCTGGTCCGGGGGATGAAAATATTGATGAAGAAGTCGAGGAGGCAAACATTGAGGCAGGTGGCACCGCAGCACCTCAATGCGTGGCTGATGAGGGGGAGAACATACCCTTTATTGTTGAACAGCTGCAAGACGAAGAACGTGAATTGGATGAAGCAATGAATGCCGATTCGTCTGATGATGACGATGATGTGCCTCAAGATTGGGTAAGCAGCGACTTCAGTCATCTTGTCGTAGATGACGGATGTAGCTGGCCTTCGGATTGCAGGGAGAATGAAATTATCCAGGGTGCAAGGTACCACTCAATTGAAGAGGTGAAGGAAGCTGTTAAGTGCTGGTCTCTCTCTCTTATGCGAGAGTTTAAGACAGTCGAGTGCAAATCTCGTAAGTACGATGTAGTATGTGTGAAGGATGGCTGTCCATGGCGGGTGCATGCCTACAAGGGTAAATAGAAAGATTATTGGGAATGCTCCATTGTCACTCAGCACACTTGTCATTTGCCTGGGGTGCAGAAGAGCCATCGCAACCTCACGTCGCAATACATCGCAAATGAGATGTACGGGACGATAGTACAGAACTTGTCATATGAACCAAAGTCTATTATCAGGTACATTCAGGAAAAATACAAGTATACCATCTCATACAGTAAGGCGTGGAGTGCAAAACAAAAGGTGTTGGAGATGAGGTTTGGTACGTTCGAGGCTGCATATGATAATGTTCCTCGAATGCTGGCCGTCCTATGTCAGAGAAATCCTGAAAGCTACTATGACCTGAAAACTCTAGACAGAGGAGAAGGTCCGCCCCACATATTGCAGCGGGTCTTTTTCAGCTTGGGTCCATGCATTAACGCATTCCATCACTACCGGCCTATCCTGTGCATCGACGGGACCTTTCTCACAGGAAAGTATAGATTGCAAATGCTGACAGCTATTGGAGTGGATGGAAACAATCAATTGCTGCCTGTTGCTTTTGCTTTTGTTGAGAGTGAGAACACAGACAGTTGGTACTGGTTTCTGGAACGGGTTAAGCTTGCAGTCGTTCGGGATAGGGAAGATGTCTGCCTGATTCATGATCGTCACGCCGGCATACTGAGGGCAATTCTAGATTTGCAGCAGGGGTGTGTGGAGACCGGAAAGCCGCCCAAGTGGCGTGATATTCGCAGTAGGTGGTGCATGAGGCATATCGGTGCAAACTTTTTCAGGCAATTCAAGAACAAGCACCTTATGGATATGTTCAAGAGGCTATGCAAGGAAACGAATCAGCAAAAATTTAACAAGCAGTGGCAGAAACTTGATGAACTGACCGGGAAGAAAAGAGCCGAGGACGCATCAAAAAACATAACTGCACAGGATGAAGCAGAGGCTTTGTGCTCTTTGCCAACAGATACTGCACGTACTCGCAGAAGGTCAGGGTCAGCGGTGAAAAAATTTTCTGAATGGATTGAGAATGAACCTAAGGAGAAGTGGGCGTTACTTTATGATACCGATGGTGCAAGGTACGGTATAATGACCACCAACTTCGCCGAAGTTTACAATTGGGTGCTGCGAGGTGTTCGTGGGCTTCCACTGGTTGCAATTGTTGAATTCATTGTCCGCGGGTGTACCGATTACTTTCGGGAGCGGTTCACTAAAAATCAGATATTCATGCGAGATCCAGACAGAAATTTTGGATTCAAGCTAACAGAATATATGACTAAGAAGGCAGAAAGCGCCCGGCTACACCATGTACGGCAATGTGGAACACAGGAGCTCAAGTTTGAGGTATCTCCTAAAGATAGGGCGCGACATGGCATGAGACGTCAAACTCCTGTAAAGGAGTGCATTCTCAAGTTCGATGGAACTTGTTGTTGCTCATGCATGAGGCCCAAGTTGCTGCACTTACCTTGTTCTCATGTAATGGCTGCTTGTGCGGATATTGGACATCCTGTCGATATATATGTTTCACATTACTTCAGAAAGGAGACAATTGCTAGCACCTGGCAGTATGAGATCTATGGGTTCCGTTTGGTTGGATCGTTCACTGAGACAGCGAATCCTGTTATCTATATTCCAGACCCAAGATCATCACGGGTTAAGAGAGGACGCCGTCAGTCACGGCGTATTCGTAATGATATGGATGAGTCAGAGCTCCGTCCGAGGATACAATGCTGCAGTGCATGTAATCAGATTGGACACACGTATAAACGTTGTCCAACCAATGATGCTGGCCCCAGTTGTGCTGAAGCTGGCCCTACAGGTGATGCTACAGATGGAAGACCTCCGGTTGCATCAAGAAGTGGGAGACGTCGCCGATCGAGTGCTAGTACGTCATCAGGCATCATTTAGTTGTAATTTTATTTAAACGTTGTTTGCTCATATGTAATATTTGCTGCGTTGAGATTCTATCAGACCTAGATACGTATTTGTAATATTTGCCGCATTGACTGAAGACACAATATTTGGATTCATGTATTTGTAATATTTGTAATGTTTATTATCATATTATTTTATTTTAAATGGCTTCATGTATTGTACTATCGTAATATTTAGATTCTACGTTGCAAACGTTATCGTTTAACTATCTTCGTACGAGTTTTAGATACCGTAATCTTCTTTGGAAAATTGAATTAAAATTTTATGTGCATACATAAGAGTATGGCGAATGAATCTTATATTTGAAAAAATTCTGAATTTCAAATAGTTTCTGAAACAAATAATCTAAGGAAAAATATAACAAAAATGGACCAGGAGCATAAGATTATAGGTTTTAGAACTTTATAGGTTTTAGAACTTTGACTATATATTAGATATTAAATAATATCACATTAGAGAATAACAATAGATTTTAATTAGAAAAGGGTTATAATTAGGTTTAGTTAACATTTCAAATTTGAAAAATTCAAGACAAAAGAAGTTAAATTTACATCAAATTTGAGTTTAAAACTTTGCACAAAGGTACCTAGAGTTTATAGAATAGTCATACCAAACTTCATAAACAACAAACCATGAAATCCTAAAGTTAAGCATAAACTTTTCTTAATCTTAGTTTAAAAATAGGGGTAAAAGTATTTTGTTTCAAACTAAACTCCATTAACAAAAGTTATAGAGTTTGAAATCTAATTTCTAGCAAAACTAGTTTTGCTATTTTTGGATTTTTCTGTGAATTGTTACGAATTTTGGAAGCCAGAAAACACACGCACATGAAATAACAATGCACCAGGAGGCATCCCGCCCAGTGGCCGGGCGGGAGGCATCCCGCCCAGTGGCCGGGCGGGAGGCCTGCTTCAGGGACCTCTTCGCGAATAAAAAAGTTTTCTTATTCGCGAAGAGGTCCCTGGAAATTTTTTTTGAGTATCCCGCCCTATGGTTGGGCGGGAGGCTCCTTTCCGCCCTCCCAGCGGGCGGGAGGCACCCATTTCCCTAAATTTCTCCAACTGGCACCCCTTTTTCGAATTTTGTTTGTTTTTATCCCCTTTTTTAAAAAAACTCCATAATCCTATCCTTCCGCCGCATGGGCCAAGGCCCAAAACCCAGCAGCGGCCCGCCCACCCCACGTGCCCACTGCCATCTTCCACCTCGCGATACGGCACGGACTATAGATCGCCGAATTTTTTTAAAAAAAAGATAAAAAATATTGGGAAAAGGGGTGCCGGTTGGGAACATTTTGAAAAATGGGTACCTCCCACCCGAGGCGTGGGTCCGGGGACCTCCCGCCCATCTAGCGGGTGGAAGGTTCCCCGAGGGTCTCTTCGCAAATAAGAAATTCCCGAAGAGATCCCTGCGGGGGCATCCCGCCCATCCAACGGGCGGGATGTGGTCCTGGGGGCATCCCGCCCTTTGGTCGGGCGGGAGGTCTCCCAGCTATATAAGCCCCAATCTGCCCTAAAAATTTCATTTTATCCAGCAAAAATCGGAAAAAAAGGAAAGAGAGGAGAGGAAGAGAGAAGAGGAAGCGGCTGTTCATACGTCGATTTGGAGGTATATTCTCATTCTAGCCGTATCATTACTTGAAAATAACTATAATCTAGAAAATGTTTCTTAGAGTAGTTATGTTTTGAATAGTTTTTAGTATTTTCATTTGCTTTTAGTATAATTTATATTCTGAATAGTTTAGAATCTGTAAAATATAATCTGAGAATCGCTGAAACTGAGGGTCATCGTTGTGTATTAATATGTAGTATAACTAGTTTATTAATGATTGACAGATATGTGTTCCGAGAAGAGTATTTTCAGTATATATTACGGAGAAGGAAATGTGATTTATGGGCCGAATGGGGTAGATTTAAGTGAATTCAACTGTGCGGTCAGAGAAATTACCAGACCGCATGAGAGGATATTTGAATCCCTATGCAACTGGTTAATGAGGGGATTAAGGATTAATCAGGAGACACACACTGTGAGTGTTCAATGCGTCATAAATTGTACCACTCACGCTTTAATCTGGGAGCTGATCCCACTTGCAAGCAACGAGGACTGGTTAACTTATCTGCAAAATGCAAGTCATTGGCAATGGCCACTGGTACTCCTTGTTAGTGTGCACCAGAACCATTTGATAAACATTGAAGCTGCTCCGAGGGACGAAAATATTGATGAAGAAGTTGAGGAGGAAAACATTGAGTCAGGTGGCACCGAAGCACCTCAATACGTGGCTGATGAGGGGGAGAACATACCCTTTATTGTTGAACAGCTGCAAGACGAAGAACGTGAATTGGATGAAGCAATGAATGCCGATTCGTCTGATGATAATGATGATGTGCCTGAAGAATAGGTAAGCAGCGACTTCAGTCATCTTGTCGTAGATGACGGATCTAGCGGGCCTTCGGATTGCAGGGAGAATGAAATTGTCCAGGGTGCGAGGTACCACTCAATTGAAGAGGTGAAGTAAGCTATTAAGTGTTAGTCTCTCTCTCTTATACGAGAGTTTAAAACAGTCGAGTGCAAATCTCGTAAGTACGATGTAGTATGTGTGAAGGAGGGCTGTCCGTGGCGGGTGCATGCCTATAAGGGTAAATGGAAAGATTATTGGGAATGTTTAATTGTCACTCAGCACACTTGTCATTTGCCGAGGGTGCAGAAGACCCATCGCAACCTTACATCGCAATACATCGCAAATGAGATGTACGGGATAATAGTAGAGAACATGTCATATGAACCAAAGTATATTATCAGGTATATTCAGGAAAAGTACAAGTATACCATCTCGTACAGCAAGGCGTGGAGTGCAAAACAAAAGGTGTTGGAGATGAGGTTTGGTACGTTCGAAGATGCATATGATAATGTTCCTCGATTGCCGGCTGTCCTATGTCCGAGAAATCCAGAAAGCTATTATGACCTGAAAACTCTAGACAGAGGTGAATATCCGCCCTACATATTGCAGCGGGTCTTTTTCAGCTTGGGTCCATACATTAACGCATTCCAACACTGCCGGCCTCTCCTTTGCATCGATGGGACCTTTCTCACAGGAAAGTATAGATTGCAAATGCTGACAGCTATTGGAGTGGATGGAAACAATCAATTGCTTCCTGTTGCTTTTGCTTTTGTTGAGAGTGAGAACACAGACAATTGGTACTGGTTCCTAGAACGGGTTAAGCCTGCAGTCGTTCGGGATAGGGAAGATGTCTGCCTGATTCATGATCGTCACGCCGGCATACTGAGGGCAATACTAGATTTGCAGCAGGGGTGTGTGGAGACCGGAGAGCCGCCTAAGTGGTGTCATGTTCGCAGTAGGTGGTGCATGAGACATATCGGTGCAAACTTTTTCAGGCAATTCAAGAACAAGCACCTTATGGATATGTTCAAGAGGCTATGCAAGGAAACGAAACATCTTATGGATATGTTCAAGAGGCTATGCAAGGAAACGAATAAGCAAAAATTTAACAAGCAGTGGCAGAAACTTGATGAACTGACCGGGAAGAAAAAAGCCGAGGACGCATCAAAAAATATAACTGCATAGGATGAAGCAGAGGCTTTGTGTCTGTCAGAGGGATTCTCCAGCCGGGTGGCGGAATGCACCCGCCTAATCCTAGTTAGGATGGGTTTGGAGGAGACTTAGGAGCGCTCGATCGGTGTGCGGATGGCCACAGGAAGGGCGCAAGGAATTAGAGTGGTTCGGGCCGCCGGAGCGTAATACCCTACGTCCACTTTAGTGTTGTATTGACTATGCAAGCCTGAATGGAGAGCAGCGTGAACGCGTGCGTGTGTTCAAGAAGCTTGTCATCTAACGAGTACACTCTCCCTTTTATAGTGCAAGGGGAGTGCTTACATTGTGCGGGGCCCCGACTGGTGGGCCCGGCCAACAGGAGCCTGCACTATGAGAGATGTGGAGATCTCCATCTCCAGCTCCTCTCCGTAGTCTTCTTTATCGGGAAGTTGATGTGCGTATCCATAGCTAGGATATTGCCGTGTATAGCCTTGTCTTGCACAGTGTCCGGTGTTAGCTTTGCCCAACAGTGAAGCCGTGCCGTCACTGTTGGGATGTAACCTCCTGTCAGGCGGTGAAACGGCACTGACCCGTTGCGTGCGCACTGTCGCAGCGCACGCCTTGGCTCGCCTATTACAGGCCATCATCACGCACGCAGCGCCGTGACGGGACTGTACACAGTCCGCGTACTGTGCACGGTGATACGACGCGCTGCCTTGGAAACAGGCGGTCTTACCGTGGTGTCATCCTACCTGCCCCGTGTGTTAGTGGCAGGACGCTCTTTTTGACTTGGGCGCACCCGGCCCAGCTTCCGCATTAAACGCTGGTAGGTGGGCTGGAGACCCGCGAAGGGCCTCTAGCCGCAGGCACGCGGCAGGGCCAGCCCCGCTCCCTTCGCAGGACGGCGCGCGGCGGCACCGGACCCCTTCCCGAGGGAGGGGGGTCCGGGCCCCCGAGGCCGGTCGGAGCGGGCTAGCCTGTGATGAACCGGTCATCACACGTGGCGGCCCCGGACCTCCCTGGGGAGACCGGGCCCGCGGGGGTTCCTCGAGAGCTCCCCAGCCTTCCTGGGGACGTGAAGGCTCTTGAAGGACCGGATAGGCGACCAGAGGGGGGGTGAATGGGAGCCTTTTTTAAAAAAAAAATTCTCAAAGAGAACAAGGCCTATATCCTGAATTCAACCCGACGCACCTCTCTTCTAACCGTCATGGTGACACAAGCCAACTCGTGACGAGTTCACCATAGGAACGGTTTGAAAAAGCTCGACGCAAAGCGGAAGCACGCGAAGACCTATTTACTCGAGCTAGGTGCAATAGAAAGCGGAAGTACCGAATATCAGAGCGCTAAAAAGGCTTTTCCAATTAGTCTCGTAAAAGAGGCTTTCTCCAAAAATATTCGATGATTCAAGAACAAACAGTAAGGCTCAAAGCAAACACAAGCAAAGCTTGTTCAAATACTGACCAAACTCCTCACAAGAGAAACTAGAACTAAACACAACGAAAAGGACTAAGACTCTCTCTAGAAAGGCATGTAAAGATCTAGAACCAATTAGCAAGATCAAAAACTAATTAACTCAAGCTAAGCAGGCAGCAAGTAAATTATTTGAATTACCACCGTCACAAAGATCTAGATTAGCAATAGCAATGATTAGGCAATGACTAATGACTATAGCATGAAAATGATGTTTGCAAGTGACTAAACAAAACTGCAGCCGTGCTCACCTTTGCCTGCTCCATTTAGGCTTGCTGATGCTCCACGCACCATTCAGGCTTGCTGATGCTCCACGCACGCACGCGCTGCCGTCGGCCTGCAATACAACCACGAACACACGCAAGTGCAAATAAAAGAGCTAGTTGGAAATTTTCTCAAACACCTTGTGTGCGTTGCTTGTCTCCAGCTGGTGGCCAAGGATGTGCCTGCTCTGTCTTGCCCGCGCGCGTGCATCTGGTCACATGCGCGATAGGGATGGCGCCCTGGGGCCTCGCTGCCGCTGCCCGCTAGCCACACGCATGCTCCTTCGACTGCCTGGGCCAAGAAACAGAAAGGAAACGAAAATAACAGCAGCAAGACAACACGAATCTCCTCAAATAAAAAACCCCAAGAGGGCATAGGAGAGTAGGGCCTCCATTCCCAGCGAATCCATGGTACAAGGTCTCAAATTTCCATCACAAAATCCTAACCCTAGGGGAGAAGAGGGAGGAAAAGAAAGAATAGAGACAAGGTTACGGGAAGAGCATAGCACTTTTGTTCTTGCGTCAGGGGGAAAGAAAAACTGGCTGCCCAAGAGGAAGGGGGTGAGGGGGTTTTTTAACCCCAACAACTCTCACCCAAAAAGACTACATTACCCCTGGACTCAAATAAACACTAGAAAGCCCGTAGGGGCAAAACCAGAAAAAGATACATGATCTCATCCAACGGTCGAGGTTCTTTCTTCGAGTCGAAGTCTTCTCCGCGATGCCGCCGTGTGGACGAAGATCCGGTCCGCGGTTTTGGAGGGTCCGCGAAACCCGGGTAGGTGGCCGGTTTTGAGAAAACCGCCAAAACTCCACGCGCGGGAAGATTCCCGCCTCCACACCGTGGCCCTAGACGCCGTTCCCGCCTCGGCCTTCTGACGACCCTAGACGCCGCCCGACGCCCGTCACCTCCTCGCCCGCAGCGAGGCCCTAGACGCCGTCGACGCCCGTCGCCTCCGTCAGTCCCGAGACCGACGCCCGTGCCTCCACGACTTGGCGTCTTCAACCGCCGTCAGCTTCCTTGGTTTTGTGGCGCAAACCAAGAAACCCGCCTTCCGTCGCCGCTTGCGTCCTCGATCCAGGAGTGGATGCCACAGCTGCCGCCCGGCCCGAGCTCCTCCACGGCAACTCTCCGTCGACACTCGACGCCCGTGTACCTGCAATCCAAAGACCAAGCGCACGATCACACCGCACGGTTGACAATTCACTCATCACAGGCAGGATAGAGTACTCAACATTCCTCAATCTCCCCCTTGATGAGTGCATTGTCAACACACCACCTGAAACCAAAGAAGTGATAAAATAGAAGCAAGAAAGTGAAGAACTCAAGCAAGTGACAAAAAGGTCAGAAAGTCAAGAATAGTCACTTACTCAAGCACAGATCGATTCCCTAAGATAAGGGCAACGGCTCGACGCAATCGATCAAAAGCCAAAACATGACTCCTCAAAGAAAGAAGTTACGCTCAACGCAGTCATGCTGGAAGTGGAGGGAAAAACAAGGGAACCAGGAGCCATAAACAAAGCAGACACTCCCCAAGCAAAGCTTTTCCCTCTCACAAGTGCAACTCTCACCACATCAAAACCTTTTGCGCAACAAGTTTCAAAAATCAACCAAATCTCCCCCTTGGTCGATCACTTCTCCAAGACTTCTCCCCCTTGTTGGCACATGCACACATCAAGCCTAAAAGATGCCTAAAACTCCCCCTGAAATCATGCTATGCAATGAATGTCGTGCAGAGGGTGTACGTGAAACACTCAGGCATACTCAGATATGATCAACTAGTGACAGGCATGTGTGCTTCATAAACAGGAACTGAATCTAGCTCAACAGGATATATCAATCAATTCTAGAGCTAGCTAGTGCAGTTTAGCAAAAATAAAAGCATCACCCATGATCTAGCAACAGCAAGTAGGAGAAAGAAAGCAGTGCTGGTCAAACTCATACAAGGTGATCGAAAGCAGCCAATATATTTTATCATGATTCAATTCTGCATCTTAAACTTATCAAGCAAGTGATTTTGCCAGGGGTTGAAAGCTTGTCATGCTTTACTTAGCAACGAGGCCAAGCCTATGCCAAAGGCAGTCAGAAGCTTAAGGTACTCGCTTCAGTCATGCACAGCCTTGCCCGGGTTCTCACTAGTGCTATGTGAGCCGTCCCGAAAGCTCGATCAGTGCGACAAGCAATCCCACCTGGATCTTTTCATTCCATTTCAGACATATTTTAAACAAATTTAACAATTTTAGCTCATGTCAAAGATGACAAGCCACACTAGCATGAATAAGATAGCAAAGCACATCAATACATCCTATCATGCTAGTAGCCAAGACAGGGTGACAATGTTTTCTGATTTTTAAATCAAAATAGCTTAACTCAGATGATATGATATATAATATACTGAGAAGCAAGCTATACATGATCGAGTCTAAGAAACTACACTAGCAAGCACTAGAAGATCATAACAGTGTATACAAGAATGCCAGTGCAGTGTAGCAATGCAAAATGTAAACATGTACAATGTATATGCACAATGCAACTACCAAACCTAGAAAACGAAGAGACGCAAATAAAACCTACAAAGCTAACCAAAGAAAAGTCGCGATCAAAAGGGGTAACAAACCCCAAGCTCCCCTCGCAAGCGAGCAAAGGTGTCCTGCTCAAGTGGTTTTGTGAGGATATCTGCGGTTTGCCTTTCTGAAGGGACATGGATCATGTCTATGTGGCCTCTCTCATGGTTATCCCGCAGGAAATGGAATCTGATATCTATGTGTTTGGTTCTGGAGTGTAGGACAGGGTTCTTTGCAATGCTAATGGCTGACATGTTGTCTACAAAGATGGGAACCCTACCAAAACTCAATCCATAATCCTGCAAGGTTTGTTTCATCCAAAGTATCTGGGAACAGCAGCTAGCAGCGGCAACATACTCAGCTTCTGTGGAAGAAAGCGCTACGCTAGCCTGCTTGCGAGAGGACCAAGACACCAAAGATGTACCGAGAAATTGACAAGTGCCGGATGTCGACTTGCGATCCAACCGACACCCACCGAAATCAGCATCAGAAAAGCCCACCAAAACCAGAGAAGAATCCGCAGAATACCAAAGACCAAATTCAGGGGTGAATTTCAGATACCTGAAGATGCGTTTCACCACCTGCCTGTGGGAGGTGCGCGGAGAAGCCTGGTAGCGCGCACAAAGGCAGACGCCAAACTGAATGTCCGGTCGCGTCGCCGTCAGGTACAGGAGGGAGCCGATCATGCTCCTGTACTCCTTCTGGTTCACCGCCTCGCCGTCCAAGTCCTCATCAAGCGCCGTCGATGTGCTGATCGGAGTCGGCTGAGGTGACAAGTCACTCATGTCGAACTTCCGCAGCAAGTCCCTGGTGTACTTGGCTTGATGGACGAACGTGCCCTGAGGAGTTTGCTTGATCTGCAGCCCGAGGAAGAACTGCAGCTCACCCATCATGCTCATCTCGAACTCCCTGGACATCTGCTCAGAAAACTTGGAGACAAGAGCGTGAGAAGAGCCACCAAAGATAATATCATCCACGTATATCTGAACTAAAAGAAAATCAGTGCCAGATCGCATGAGGAACAAAGTTTTATCAACACATCCCATTTTAAAGCCCTGAGCCAGCAAAAAGGTTTTCAATCTATCATACCAAGCTCTAGGTGCCTGTTTCAAACCGTAAAGAGCTTTCTGAAGTTTATAAACACGGTTCGGAAACTTGGGATTTTCGAAACCAGGGGGTTGCTTCACATAAACCTCTTCTTCAATAAAGCCATTCAAGAAGGCAGATTTAACATCCATTTGGAAAACTTTAAAACCCTTGGAAGCAGCAAATGCAAGAAAGATTCGAATAGCTTCCAAACGAGCAACAGGGGCAAAAGTTTCCTCAAAATCAATACCCTCTTTTTGGCAAAACCCCTGGGCAACAAGACGAGCCTTGTTTCGAACAACCAACCCATCCTCACCCTGCTTGTTTTTGAAAACCCACTTCGTCCCGATGGGATTACAAGCAGGTGGAGACTCGACTAAAACCCAAACTTGGTTTCTTTCAAAATTTTCAAGTTCCTCATGCATGGCATTGAC
This sequence comes from Panicum hallii, assembly GCF_002211085.1. NCBI lineage: Eukaryota > Viridiplantae > Streptophyta > Magnoliopsida > Poales > Poaceae > Panicum > Panicum hallii. The sequence goes on along the minus strand of NC_038049.1, from coordinate 5,363,909 downwards.
CCAATTAGAATCAGAGAGAGCGTGTCCAATATCCTTGGGCTCAAAAGAGGCAACAAATGCTGAATGAGCAAAGCTAGCGATACTTGTTATCTTGGACCTAGTGACTCGCTCGTTGAGATCACCTAGCATCTGTTGAGGAGGATGGCGGCGCTGAATGTGTCGCGGTGCTTCCCTTGTTGAAGTTGCCTCCTCCTCAACCAACGCTGGTGTCTCCTCAGGTGCATCTGGTGAAGCCTGAGTCACCTGCTCGACCGGCCCCCGGAAAGTAGATGTAGTCGGGTCGGGGCCGTCGTCATCGTCTGAGCTCATGGCGGAAGCAACTGGGTCCACAGCACGCGTGGTAGCCACAGGGTCGCCCTCCGCAGCTTCTTCCTCCTCATCTTCAAAGATGGAGGTGCCGAGCTCATCATCTCCTGCAACTTCAAAGACAGAAGAATTGCACGGTGCAGTCTCATCGAAAGTGACTTCACAAGTCTCTCTGACGATGTTAGTATCAATAATCAGCACACGGTACACTCTAGAGTGAGAAGCATAACCGAGAAAGATGCCGTCAGACGAGCGAGACTCAAACTTATCAAGATTTCCATCTTTCAGCACAAAGCACCGGCAACCGAAAACTCTGATATGGTCAACGCGGGGCTGGCGTCCAAATCGCAACTCATAAGAAGTCCTGTGCATGAAAGCACGCAAGAAAATGCGGTTGGACACGTAACAAGCGGTGTTAACCGCCTCAGCCCAATATTTGCGAGGAGTCCTATGCTCATCGAGCATCGTCCTCGCCATCTCCACCAGCGTCCGATTCTTCCGTTCTACAACTCCATTCTGTTGTGGAGTGTAGGGAGAAGAATACTGGTGTTCAAGCCCTTGATCACTGCAAAAGGCGTCAAAACGAGCATTTTTGAATTCTGTGCCATTATCACTGCGAATCGCTCTCATGGCCTGGGGTAGCTCGTTTTTCAACCTCAAGATCAAGTCTCGAACAAACTCGAAAGCCTCATCCTTGGTTCTCATGAAAAAGACCCAAGAATAGCGAGAAAAATCATCCACGATCACAAGAACATACCACTTCCCACCAACTGACATCACCCGAGAAGGACCAACTGTGTCCATGTGTAGCAACTCTCCAGGGTGAGCGGTCATCACCTGATTAACAGGCGGATGAGAAGCGGCAATCATCTTCCCGTGGCGACACGGATGGCACACAAGGTCCTTCTCACACTTCAATTTGGGCAATCCTCGGATTAGGCCAAGTGAGCTAAGTCTCGACAACAAATCAAAGCTCAAATGTCCAAGTCTCCTATGCCACTTCCACAAATCGGAAGAAGGACCAGCCAACAAGCAACGAGAAGGGCCAAGAGGAGTTCCAGAAAAGTCAACCAAGAAAACTCGATCGCGAGGTGTAATCCGGCAAACCAAATCTCCTCTGGAATCCAAAACACGCGAACAGCCCTCCTTGAAGCGAACCTCAAACCCCTCATCAAGAAGTTGCGAAACAGAGAGCAAATTAAAACCAAGATTCGAAACCAAAGCAACTTCTCTCAGGGTAAAGCGATCAGAAACTCGAACAGCGCCAAGTCCACGTACCTTTCCTCTTCCATTATCCCCGAACACAATGTACTCCTTTGAGTGCATCGGGGTGAGGCTGGAGAACCATTTGTCATTTCCGGTCATGTGGCGCGAACAACCGGAGTCCATGATCCACCTGTTCTCCAAGCCTCCAACCTGCACATCAGTAGTGAGACAAAGGGTGAGCAAATGTCTCAACACTGGGGTTAGCAAAGTGAGAAGCAAACCAGTGTCGAGCCATTTGCTCTACAGAGGGGTTAGCAAAAACAGACAAAGCGTATCCCCCGTCCCGTCTACCGCGTGACTGACGAACACCACCGTGAGGAAAACGTGGAGCCTCAAAACCTCCTCCAAAGCCTCGGTCCTGTGGTCCATAGCCGTACTGAAAACGACCAGGAGCACGACCGGCAAAGCGACCACCCGCTGGAGCACGGTAACCACCACCGTCTCCCTGACCTCCACCTACACGGCGCGCCCAAGCATCTTGCCTACCACCATGCCGAGGAGGACCATGCACCCGAGCAGAGTACATGTCCGAGTTCCGAATCTCCTGCTCACACCTCACAGCCCGCTTTCTTCTGAAGCAAAACTCCTCAAGGTGACCTTCCCTGTCACAGTACTCGCAGTGGTACCTCACCTCATGCTTTGGAGGTGGAGGCCTAGCCTGCGGACGGGGAGAAGCAGCCCCCTTCTTCTGGGCAACCTGGGTTGCGGCAGCAGGGAGCGTATTGAGGGGATTCCTCAGCTCATTGGGTTTTGGAACCCAAACCTGCTTCTGCGGAGGTGCTTTCAGTGGTTCTTTAAGCACACCATCCGCGGGGTCAACAAGCGAAGGCTGCGTGCTAGTACTAGCAGTGTTTCCAGCAGCCTTGCCGATCTTACCATACAATTTGTCAAAGTCTGACTTCGTGTATGTGTAACCGACCCCAAACCCAACACCACGCTTGAACTGCTTAATCATCATGCCCAACTGCGGCTCACTAGCAGAAACCCAACTAAGAATCGCCCTAAGATAGGTATTCTCATTCTCCAAGTTAGCTTTCTCTTCCGCAAGATTATCCAAATCAGAGATTAAACCAGGGCAAACAGAGCAGTCAATAGGTGGGCTAGACTCCACGACCTTAGTCTTCCCTAAAGACTTAACCAAGGCGTTCTTCTCATCTAGCTCCGACCTAAGCGTGGGACAAAGCTTGCAAGCACCAAGCAGAACTGGCCTAGACTTCATCTCCTCTAGCTCGCACACAACAGTAGCAAACTTGGACTGCAACGAAGCTAGATCGGACTTAAAGATAGGACACTCATCACATTCAAGCACATCGCTAACAATAGGAGCGTCCTTAACCAGTTCTAGTTCATGCTTGGCCTTAGCGAGCTCATGAGACACGTCAGCAAGTGAAGTCTTAGCAACATCTAAGTTCGCGACGTTCTCATCATGCTTGGCACGGAGAGCAACAAGATCATTCATGTGAGATATGCAGCCAGCGCACTCATCCTCACTAGATTTCTCCCTAGCACAAGCCAGCTCAGCCCTAAGCTTTCTACACTCTCTAGCTGCTTCCTTAAGCAGCCTCTTCTGGTTGTCGAGAGCGGCGTACAACTCCCTAACCTCTGTATCAAGCAGGTCGATCGTGGAGTTTACCTCTGAATCGCTCTCGGATCCTGGAGAAGAGTCGGCGTGCGTCGGTGTAGCATGTCCACCTGAAGACGCACGAGCCCCATCGACATCGCCCGCCATGGTGCAGAAACCCTTGAGCCGACCGGCCGCCAAGCACAGACCGATGAAGCTGGTGGCTTCCTTGTCCCGCTTCTTCTTGTCGTCGTCGTCGGAGGTCGGTGAAGAAGAGCGGTCGGTGTCAGAGCTCTTGTCAAGGTCGCTGAGCTGCGCCAGGAAGGCCTTCTCCCGCTTCTTGGCCTTGTACTGGAAGCGCTACTTGAGCGACTCCTTGTCGAAGCGTCCTCCCCGATCACGACTGCGGTGCTTGTGGTGCCGACGCTCCTTGTTGGAGCCTCCCTCATCGCGGTCGCGGTGGCGGTAGTTGTCGAAGTGGTTGTTCTGGCCACCGCCGGACTTCTTGGGGCAATCGGCGATGAAGTGGTTCAAATTGCCGCAGTTGTAGCACCCGGGGTTCTTCTTCCTCTGCCTGTTGTGGTAGACGCGCTGGAATTTGCTGATGAGGAGGCCCAAGTCGTCGTCGCCTAGCATCTCCAGCTGCTCATCTGTAACAGAAGGCAAAGAGGCAAGAGAAAAGCCAAGAGTAGAGTTAGCGTTAGAGCTCGTTCCACCTGGGCCAGTCACAAGAGCGATGCTCTTGGAAAGAGGGGCACCATTGAGCTTGGCTCGTGTCTGGTTATCCACCTCCGTGGCCTTGAGCTTGCTGAAAAGCTCGTTCACGGTCAGAGTCTCATAGCCTGCAGACTCAATGATCGTGTTCACCTTGAGATCCCACACAGAGCGGTCAAGTGCGTAGAGCAACTTGAGGGCCTTCTCGTGCTCCGTGTACTCAAGGGCATCAGCAGATCTGTTCGCATTAACTTTGTTCACAATCGATTGAAACCGACTGAACATATCGCCAATGCTCTCACCCGGCCCCTGTGTGAAGTTCTCGTATTCACGCCGGTGTGTCTCAAACAGTCTAGCCTTCACCTGAGGTGTGCCCTCGTGGTAGTTCTCAAGGCACGTCCAAACTTTGTGGGCTTCCTGAAAACCCTGGACGCGTGAGAACTCCGCACGAGAAACGCCAGCGAACAAGGCATTGACAGCCTTGGCGTTAGCCTCGTGCTCGGACACCTGAAGAGGTGTGGTCCGAACGGCAAGCACCTCGTAAGCCTGGTTCTTGGTAATCTCCCAAACCTCAGCTCCCAGGCTTTGCAAGAAGGCCCGCATACGCACCTTCCAATAAGCATAGTCCTCGCCGGCAAACATGGGGATCTTACCAAGACTTGCCATGGTCGCCAAGTGGTTTTCGAACCGGTTAAGGTACTGAAAACCTCAACCAAGCTCTGATACCAATTGAAGGACCGGATAGGCGACCAGAGGGGGGGTGAATGGGAGCCTTTTTTAAAAAAAAATTCTCAAAGAGAACAAGGCCTATATCCTGAATTCAACCCGACGCACCTCTCTTCTAACCGTCATGGTGACACAAGCCAACTCGTGACGAGTTCACCATAGGAACGGTTTGAAAAAGCTCGACGCAAAGCGGAAGCACGCGAAGACCTATTTACTCGAGCTAGGTGCAATAGAAAGCGGAAGTACCGAATATCAGAGCGCTAAAAAGGCTTTTCCAATTAGTCTCGTAAAAGAGGCTTTCTCCAAAAATATTCGATGATTCAAGAACAAACAGTAAGGCTCAAAGCAAACACAAGCAAAGCTTGTTCAAATACTGACCAAACTCCTCACAAGAGAAACTAGAACTAAACACAACGAAAAGGACTAAGACTCTCTCTAGAAAGGCATGTAAAGATCTAGAACCAATTAGCAAGATCAAAAACTAATTAACTCAAGCTAAGCAGGCAGCAAGTAAATTATTTGAATTACCACCATCACAAAGATCTAGATTAGCAATAGCAATGATTAGGCAATGACTAATGACTATAGCATGAAAATGATGTTTGCAAGTGACTAAACAAAACTGCAGCCGTGCTGACCTTTGCCTGCTCCATTTAGGCTTGCTGATGCTCCACGCACCATTCAGGCTTGCTGATGCTCCACGCACGCACGCGCTGCCGTCGGCTTGCAATACAACCACGAACACACGCAAGTGCAAATAAAAGAGCTAGTTGGAAATTTTCTCAAACACCTTGTGTGCGTTGCTTGTCTCCAGCTGGTGGCCAAGGATGTGCCTGCTCTGTCTTGCCCGCGCGCGTGCATCTGGTCACATGCGCGATAGGGATGGCGCCCTGGGGCCTCGCTGCCGCTGCCCGCTAGCCACACGCATGCTCCTTCGACTGCCTGGGCCAAGAAACAGAAAGGAAACGAAAATAACAGCAGCAAGACAACACGAATCTCCTCAAATCAAAAACCCCAAGAGGGCATAGGAGAGTAGGGCCTCCATTCCCAGCGAATCCATGGTACAAGGTCTCAAATTTCCATCACAAAATCCTAACCCTAGGGGAGAAGAGGGAGGAAAAGAAAGAACAGAGACAAGGTTACGGGAAGAGCATAGCACTTTTGTTCTTGCGTCAGGGGGAAAGAAAAACTGGCTGCCCAAGAGGAAGGGGGTGAGGGGGTTTTTTAACCCCAACAACTCTCACCCAAAAAGACTACATTACCCCTGGACTCAAATAAACACTAGAAAGCCCGTAGGGGCAAAACCGGAAAAAGATACATGATCTCATCCGACGGTCGAGGTTCTTTCTTCGAGTCGAAGTCTTCTCCGCGATGCCGCCGTGTGGACGAAGATCCGGTCCGCGGTTTTGGAGGGTCCGCGAAACCCGGGTAGGTGGCCGGTTTTGAGAAAACCGCCAAAACTCCACGCACGGGAAGATTCCCGCCTCCACACCGTGGCCCTAGACGCCGTTCCCGCCTCGGCCTTCTGACGACCCTAGACGCCGCCCGACGCCCGTCACCTCCTCGCCCGCAGCGAGGCCCTAGACGCCGTCGACGCCCGTCGCCTCCGTCAGTCCCGAGACCGACGCCCGTGCCTCCACGACTTGGTGTCTTCAACCGCCGTCAGCTTCCTTGGTTTTGTGGCGCAAACCAAGAAACCCGCCTTCCGTCGCCGCTTGCGTCCTCGATCCAGGAGTGGATGCCACAGCTGCCGCCCGGCCCGAGCTCCTCCATGGCAACTCTCCGTCGACACTCGACGCCCGTGTACCTGCAATCCAAAGACCAAGCGCACGATCACACCGCACGGTTGACAATTCACTCATCACAGGCAGGATAGAGTACTCAACATTCCTCAGCTCTGGACCTGGAATAGCACGGGGGGGGGGGTCCGGAGACCACAGTCCCAGCTGTTAGGCCAGGGCCGTATACCACGTCCCCCAGAAGGCGAGGAGGAGATTACGGATTGTAAGATGCCAAGGGCTTGGACACCCTAACAGGAGGTACCCCTGTCTGAATGTACCGACAGAGGCCCCCGGGCCCACCTCGGGAGAGGGTCGAACCCGCAGGTGCGATCAAATGCTAGCATCGCACCGGGGGGACAGCTCGTTTCCGCCGGGAAAGGGCACGGACGTCCTTTCGCCCATAGCGGGGTCCCCGGGGGGCCCGTCCTCCACGCACACCGTGCACGTCAGACGGTTCAGATTCTTGTCTTATTCGAGCCCGTCGCGCGGCTCGGGCGGTTCGGATTCCGCCTCTCCCTCGATCCTCCAGCACCCACGCCACTGACTGGTGGGCCCGGGCCCACCGGTCATAGGGTGTGAGAGGAGGGGAGGCAAGTGTAGGCAACCGTTCGACTTCTTCCCGGTCGCTGCGGAGCGCAAGGAGGGAATAGCTTTTTGCATAAAAGGTAGGCGCCGAAGGGAACGGCTACCTTTTCACTCTTGCCAACAACAGACGCCGCAGCGCCCCTTCGTCTCCACATCCCTTCTCGCGATCAGCTTCCTTGCGCTCGGCTTCCTTCTCTTCCCAGCCCCTTGCAATCCATCCCCAGCGAACTCACCGCCATCGCCATGTCTTCGCTTCTTTTCCCGCGCCGCTTCCAGAGCCGGGCCCAGTTGGACTCAGTGCGGTGCCTTCTGGGATGGACCGTGTCGGCGCAAGACGGGAAGGTCAGGGCCAGCAAAATCCCCCTCCGCGACCTTGCCGCAGGGGAGTTCGTCCTTTTCAACTCATACATTATGTGCGGGTTGGTTCCTCCGATCTCCTCCTTCTTCCTCCTGCTCCTGGAGGAGTTCGGCCTCCAACTTCATCATCTCACCCCCCACTCCGTCCTCCTCGTGGCGGTCTTCGCCCATTTTATGGAGATGTTCGTGGGGGTGCGCCCCTGCACCACCATCTTCAAACACTTCTACGCCCTGGTCGGGACCGGGAAGTCTAAGCGCAGCGAGATCGGCGCTTATTACTTCCAGCTCCGGCACAGAATGGCGGGTTCCTACATCGCCGCCTTCTCCAGCTCCAAGTGGGAGGACTGGCGCGAAGGCTGGGTCATCGTGGCAGTCGACCCCCACGACCACCTGGAGCTGCCAACGAAAGGTCCCAGAGTGACCGGAGCACCTGGAAGGCCAGGCCAACAATACCAGCGGAGCTCGACCCGGTGCTGTACCGGATCAAGAAGCTGGCAAGGAGCGGCCTGACTTCCATGATGGTGCTGGGGGACTTCCTGAAGCGGCGAATCGCCCCCTGCAGCAGCGGTCCCGGATGGCCTATGTGTACACAGTGCTAAATGACTGCTGCAAGATCGCGCGCGGGCCAGGCGGCGACTTCACCTGGACGGAGCTAGAGACGGCGGTCCGGGCGATGACCGGCGAGGTGTTCATCTCGGAGTCCTTGGTCCTCCCGAGCAGGGTCAAGGCCCTGTGCGAGGATCAGGCATTGCGGTCATCAGTCCTGGTGTCGATGCCGAGCCTGGACGAGGGCGGCCTGGCGGTCCGGCAACTGGGAGGGGACCCCAACCGCGGGCTCCAGATCCCTGGTGCCACACCGGACTGCCAGCATCGTACCAACGAAGGTGCCGGGGAGCCGGGACCCGGAGGTCCGGCCCCCAGCGGGAAAGGGAAGGAGAAGGTGCCGGTGCCGGAGCACCGGCATAAGGACAGTCCGGGTGCTGCCCCGGCCCAAAGGAGCGACGAATCTCAGGGGGCAGCACCTGCACGGAGCAGCCAAGCCGAAGGGAGCAAATCCCGGAGGCTCCAGCGCGGCGACGGTTCCCTGGTCGGGGAGCCGGCGCCCAAACGCTAGAAGACGGCGGGAGCAGAGCAGCAGAGCAGAGCTCCACCACCCCCGCCACAACAGCAGCAGCCAGAAAGGAGTCCGGAGGAGACACGGCGGCCTCCTCCGAGGCAGCAGACTCCTTCACCACCACCGCCGACACGGCGACCAGCGACACTGCCGCCGTCGCCGAGAGAGCAGAGGTCGCAAGCCCCACCCCTGCCATCGGAAGCACCGGCAGCCGGAGACCAACACCAGAGGTCCGAGGGGTCCTCGACAGGGAAGAAGGTCCCCCCGGCTGCCTGAGGCAGATAGGAATGGTGCGACTTCCCGTAAGTAGTGTTGTCAGGGTTTTTCATTATCCCTCTTGATTTCTGGTCCTTAACCATATTGGTGGTATGGCAGGCCCCAATCTTCAGGTGCTCCAACTGGGGGACCCGGCCCCCAGTCAGCGCCGGGATCCTTTGCGCCAACCCCAGCAGGACCCCCGCCCGAAACAGCTCCAGAAGCCTCCGGACCCATGGGTTCGGAGCCGGAGGCCTCCACTCCGCCACGACCCGAAGCCACCCCCCAGAAGGAGGCCGCCAAACCCGCTGCAGCGACGGATGCAGCGGCAGCAGCTCCGGACGTCGAGGCCGGGCCCTCACTAGTTGAGCCAGCAGCTGAGGGGGCTGCTGCCATGGCGGAGACTGCAGCGCCAGAGGCAGCAGGGGCAGCGGAGATCACGGCTCCGGAGGCCGCGGAGGCGGCGGCACCGGAGGCAGCGGCACTGGAGGGAGCAGAGGCGGCGGCACCGGGGGTCGCGGAAGTTGCCAGCAGCGCCGCTCCACCGGCGGAGGAGGAGGAAGAAACAGAGGTGGTGCTGGGAAGGCGCTCCTCCCAAGCACGGCAGAGATCCCTCTCCCCCGGCTCATAGCCAAATGCCACCAAGCTCAGCAGGAGCTGGAGGCTAGCATGCGCCGGGAGTGGGAGAAGCTGGAGGCAGAGCGCCACCGACTCTCCGACTGGGAGGCCCGCCTGGGCGACCGCATCAACTCCGTCTCCGCCTGCTACGCCGAGGAGCGCGCCAAGCTCGTGCTAGGGCGCGAGCTCCTGCGGGAGGAGATGGAGCAGGCCCGCGACCGGGAGGTGGCTGCGCTCCAACGGGAAAAGGCGGCCACGCGGCGGGAAGCGGAAGCCCTTAAGCGGCATATCGCCACGGAGGAGAGGATGTTGGCGGCGGCAGACAGGGAGCGGACCGCCCTAGAGCTGGCGACTCAGGCCAGGAAGGCGTCGGCAGTGGTCGAGGCGAAAAAGTCCGCCCTCGCAGATTTGGCAGCGGCGGCAGCAAAGAGAGAAGAGAGGCTGGCTGCCCGCGAAGCAGAGGAGGTGGCCCGGCTCCAGGAGCTCCAGAAGCGGGAAGAGGCCGTAGAGGAGGAGCTGGCAGCCGGGACCCGGAGGCTCCAGGAGCGCGAGGCGGCCCTCCAGGAGAGGGAGGCCAAGGTGGAGGGACTCCTAGCGGAGCGGAGCGCCGGCATCGACCGGTTAACAAGATGGGTCGGTGCGGTGAACCCTCTGCTAGAAGCACTCGGAGCCAACCCTATCTAGGTGCCGGAGGCTCCTTCGCCATTTGGCACCGCACTCCAGCTGTTGGATTCCACCGCCAGGCGGCTACAGGACGTGGAGGCCGGCATACAGGACCTCCTGGAGATAGAGGGCAAGCAGTTGCTCGGGGGATGGCTGAGTACATCCTCACCAGCTTCCGGAGCCATGACCCCACCGTCCAGCTGACTCCCGTCTTGGTCGGACCCCTCCGAACGACAGCAGCCGCCGCACGAGAAGGGGTCCAGGAGGCGGTGGACATGGTCGCGGCCCGCCTCCGGCGTCGTCCCGGACCTGCAGAGAGTGGGGACACCTCCAGCCAGCCAGGACAATAGGGCCATCTGCCTTGTTATCAATTTTTGTAATATAACTTTTGTTATTGTAAAAATAACTTCGTAATGTTGTGTATATTATCAGTGATGCATTTAAGTATTTCGTTTTGCGAAGAAAAACTTATCTGTTTTCTTGGTTGTCGATCTGTAAAGTGTTCTTGAGCACACCGAGGTCCCGTGGCCCCCTGGGAGGTAGTCGCGATAGGTCGGGGCTAGCTGGCATAGAACCGAGGTCTTACACATGACTTAAGATCGACGCTTAGTAGACGTCCCCACGGGTTCCCGATCTGGCCAGCGAAAACCTCCTAAGTTGCGTTGTGAGTCGGAGCACTAGGACCTCTATTCGGGGATTAAAAGGGGTCCCGGCCCCCGGGTCCATGGTTCGAGGTACAACAGTACTCACCCTAGGAGGGCAAGGCATGTAGGCTTAGGGTACGGAACTAGGCTAAGCGACTACACAACCCTGGACCCCAGCAAAGGGCGAGTACGTCTCCCTGAAGCCAGTTCCCAGGGGTCCGGTTCCTTTGCTCCTGTGAAACAGAGGTCCCGGGCAGAGACGTAGCATAGCAACTTAAGAAGGGCCTTGGGCACGACACAGACGCGAAAAACACGTGGGGGGTTAGCGTAACAAGGAGCAAAGAAAGATAGAATCACATGGACTTCAAGGACATACTGAGAAGTAAATTTTTCCTTAATGAATTGGTACAGAAGGATTGTGCGATGTACGCCAGGGGCCGGGTTTACGAGGACGGACCTCCACCGCCCTGGTCCGCACTGTGATACTACCAATTACAAAGGAAAAATTTCCTCTCAACTAGGTCCTAGGGATAGAACTTACGGAGGTGCTCAATGTTCCATGGATTGGGTAGTTGCATTCCATCCTCCGCAGCCAGATGAACAGACCCGGGTCGGCACACCTTAGTTACCTTGAAGGGTCCCTCCCAACTGGGGGAGAGCTTGTGCATGCCCTCTCGGTTTAGGATTCGTCTTAGGACTAGGTCCCCGACCCGGAGCTCCCTACTACGCACGAACCGTTGGTGGTAGCGCCGGAGCGCCTGGTTGTACCATGCATTTTGGACTGCGGCACACCATCTGCGCTCGTCGACGAGGTCCACGTCTTGGCGGCGCTGCTATTCCTGCAAATCCTCATCAAAGGACTGGACTCGTAGAGAGCCCATGGTGATCTCCGGGAGAAGGCACGCTTTGGCCCCGTAGACCAGGAAGAAAGGGATTTCCCCTGTTGCCCGGCTGGGTGTGGTCCGGTTCCCCCATAACACACTCGGAAGCTCATCAATCCACCTTGCGCCATGCCTTTCAAGATCACAGTAGGTTCGGATCTTGAGCCCTCTGAGGATCTCAGCGTTGGCCCGCTCAACATGGCCGTTACTCCTGGGATGCGCCACTGAGGCGAAACAGAGCCGGATGCCAATGTCTTCACAGTACTCCTGGAAGTATTGGCTCGTGAACTGAGTCCCATAGTCCGTGATGACGCGGTTCGGGACCCCGAATCGGCACACGATTGACCTGAGTAAAGCGGTTGCTGACGCCTTGGTAATGTTGACGACTGGGGTTGCCTCCGTCCACTTGGTGAACTTGTCAATGGTGACATAGAGGTACCGGTACCCGCCGACGGCCCTAGGGAAAGGTCCCAAGATATCCAACCCCCACACGGCAAAGGGCCAAGAGGGAGGAATCATCTGCAGCGCCTGAGCTAGAGTGTGTATCTGCTTTGCGTGGAACTGGCACGCTTTGCAGGACCTTACCAACTCAGCTGCATCCTGGAGCGCTGTCAGCCTGTAAAAGCCATGCTGGAAGGCCTTACCGACCAGCGTGCGGGATGAGGAATGACTTCCGCACTCGCCTCCATGGATCTCCGCAAGCAAGTCGCGGCCCTCTTCCTGGGTGATGCACCACATGAGGACTCCGTTGGCGCCACGGCGGTAGAGATCCCCTTCTACCACTGTGTATCGCCTAGCCATCCGGACAATGCGCTCAGCAGATGCTTGGTCTTCAGGAAGGTAATTATCTTTCAGGTAGTCCCGGACCTTAGAGATCCATGCATCAGGACCTTCCTGAGAAACTGGGCGTGGTTCCCTGAGGTCTTCGGGACCCTCAAGGGAGCACACGACTCTTGGCGGGCTCCACGGATGGAACACCGCCAGGACCGCTAGCTTCGAGGTGCTAGGCCGACCCCCTTCGCCCAGGTCGGCAGGCTGGGTGGAAAGCTTCAGCAGACGTCTCTGGAAGACGCCCTCAGGCACGGGTGCCTGAGTCGATGCGCTCGCTGAGAGGGCATCAGCTGCTGAATTGCCCTCGCGTGGAACATGTTGCAGTTCCAGCACATCGAAGTTCTTCTCTAGTCTCTTCACATGAATGAGGTAGGCTGCGAGCTGGGGGTTGTTGCAGCAACACTCCCCCCTGACTTACCTGATGACGAGTTGGGAGTCCCCTTTGACCAGGAGCTCCCGGACCCCCAGGGACAGAGCCGCTGTGAGCCCAAAGATTAAGGCCTCATACTCCGCCATGTTGTTGGTGACCTCAAAATCGAGGTGCACCATGTACTTCAATTGCTCACCATATGGGTCGATGAGGACCACGCCAGCCCCTGCCCCCTTGCTGCGGGCGGACCCGTCAAAGAAGAGGGTCCAGTGGGGTCCGGTGAACGCCGGAGCCCTGACTTCTAGTCGTGGGGGGTTCGACCCATAGTCTGGACCCCCTGGGATGCTTGGTGCTGGTGTCCACTCCACCATGAAGTCAGCTAGGACCTGACTCTTGACGGTGTGGCGCGGCTGGAAGTCGAGTTGGAATCCAGCGAGCTCAGCTGCCCACTTGGCGATATTGCCTGTGGCGTTGGAGTTGTGAAGGATGGCCCTCAAAGGATAGGAGGTCACCACCACAATCTTGTGGGCCTGGAAATAATGACGGAGTTTCCTGGATGCAACGAGTATAGCATAAAGGAGCTTATGCGATTCAGGATACCAAGCCTTTGCTTCGTGAAGGACCTCACTGACATAGTAGACCGGCTTCTGGACAGCCCTGACTCTGCCAGGTGGACCGGATCCTTCAGCTTGAGTTGGGGTCTCGTCGGACCCTAGGTCGCTTGGTGTCTCCCTGGGTCGGGACCCAGCCAGACCCTCCGAAGTAGGGTCGGTTGTTGGAGTGGTGGAGGCCGGACCTCCCCCTCCTGCAGGAGGGTCCGCGAGGGCCCCTTGCGGGAGGTGCTCGGACCTCTCGGTGACCAGCACCATGCTGATCACCTCAGTCGTCGCTGCAAGATAAAGAAACAGTGTCTCACCTGGGTCTGGTGCAACCAAGACCAGCAAGGAGGTGAGGTACTGCTTCATCTCCTGGAAGGCACGGTCTGCCTCTTCAGTCCATGCGAATGGACTGGACCCCCTCATCAATTTGAAAAAGGGAAGTGCCCTCTCCGCCAGCCTCGAGATGAAGCAGCTGAGGGCTGCGAGGGACCCCGTCAACCTCTGCACGTCCTTGAGGCGCGCAGGGGGCCTCATCGCCTCGATCGCCCGGATCTTATCCGGGTTGGCCTCGATCCCTCGGTGGGTGACCAGGAAACCAAGGAGCTTCCCCGCCGATACGCCGAAGACGCATTTCTCGGGGTTAAGCTTGGTAGAAGTCGCTCGTAACTTGTCGAAGACTTGAGCTAAATTTTCTAAGAGGGAATTTGACTATCTAGTCTTGACAACAATGTCATCAACATACACCTCAACTATATCTCTAACCAAATCACCTAAAGTAATGTTCATTGCATGAGCAAAGGTAGGTAGAGCATTAAGCAATCCATAAGGCATCACTATATAACAATAAAGACCATCCACTGTTACAAAAGCAGTGTGCTTCCTATCATCACTAGCCATTTTGATTTGGTGAAAACCAGAATAGGCATCTATGAAGGACAGCAAATCACACCCGGAGGTGGAGTCTACAATCTGATCTATACGCGGAAGTGGATAGGGGTCTTTTGGACATGCCTTATTAAGATTGGTGTAGTCGATGCACATCCGAAGCTTCCCGTTAGCCTTCGGGACCACGACTGGATTGGCCAACCACACTGGGTGGTAGACCTCCTCAATGAAGCCAGCCTGCAGCAGCTTGCGGACCTCTTCACGGATGAAGTTTTGCCGCTCGATGGACTGCTTGCGTGGCTTCTGCCGGACCGGCCTGGCATCGGGGTGGATCTTCAGATGATGCTCAATCACCTCCCTGGGGATCCCGGGCATCTGTGACGGTTCCCAGGCGAACACATCAACATTTGCCCGAAGGAAGGCGATGAGCGCGCTTTTCTATTTCTCTTCCAGATTCCCACCGATGCGGGTAGTCTGGGAGGTCTCCGCTCCGACCTGGACGGTCTTCACGGGAACATCGTCCGTGTCAGACGGTCGGACCTTCGGTGCCTTGGGCAGAGCCTTGGCACGCGAGGTCGAGGGGTCGGACCCCTTGGCGCTAGCTACAGGAGCAAGTCCTGTTGCTAGTGCGTGGAGCTTTTCGACTGCTACGACAGCAGCGGCCCGGTCGCTCTGGATGGTGAGGATGCCCGCCGGAGAAGGCATCTTCAGGACCACGTACCCGTAATGGGCAATGGCCATGAACCGGTACAGGGCCGGTCTACCAATGATAGCGTTGAAGGGGAGGTTAACCTCCGCCACCTCGAACTGCACATTCTCGGTGCGGAAGTTGTGCTCCGTCCCAAATGTAACTGGTACGGTGATGGTCCCTACCGGGTACACGGGATCCGGGCCCACTCCGGAGAACGGGCGCGATGGAGCCAGCTTGGACTCCAGGATCTGCAGGTGTTTGAACGCTGCATAGCTGATGACGCTGAGGCCGGTGCCTCCGTCAATCAGCACATGGTGAAGGCGGACGTTGGAGATGGTGGGTGCCATGACAAGCGGCAGCACACCAGCTCCCGCCATATTCTCCGGGCAATCCGACGGCCCGAAGGAGATGGTGGTGTTCTTCCACCGCTGGTGCGGTGCCGCCTTCGGCGTCACCGGCTTTACCGAGAGGACCTCTCGGCGGAGGGTCTTGACGTCCCGCCACGAGACGAGCTCCGAGCTGCCACCGTACATCTCGTACAACTTCTTGCGACGCTCGTCACCACCGGACTCGGAGTCAGATTGGTGGAAGAGACCCTTAAGGTCTTTGTTGGGGGTATGATACCCCAGTTCCCTCTCCGTCACAGCTGCGTCAGCGTCAGAGACCTTCTCCTTGCCAGACCGCCGCGGAGGTGAGGTGCCTTCCCTGGAGGCTTGGTCACGCCTCTTGCTGAGGCGCTCCGCGAGCTTCTGGATCTCACGGCACTCAGTGGCGCTGTGGCGAGCCCCAGGATGGACAGGGCACGACCCGAGGTCGGTGCGATGTTGCCGCGGGCGCTTGCCACGGGGGTTCTGGCCCCCGGTCGTTGCCGCAGCAATGGCCGATCCCCCGATCCGTGACTTGTCAAAGCCACGGGTCTTTTTGTTCTTTTTCTTGCCGCTGCCAGGGGCGGCGACACTGGGTCCGCTCGTCTGAGCGGGTCCTGCTTGGGTTGCAGAGTGCCATGCACGGCCCTCTGCAGCCCTGGCACATTTGTCCGCCAGAGCGAACAAGGTGGTGACGGTCTCCACCTGGTGGGTCGCTAGCTTCTCCAGCATCTTCTCATCACGGACCCCCTGTCGGAAAGCCGTGATAATAGACACGTCGGAGATATGCGGAATCGTTCCACGTACCTTGGTGAAGCGGGAGATGAAGGCCCGGAGGGTTTCTCCGGGTTGCTGCCTCACAGCATGGAGGTGGGCCTCCACACCGTGCTGTTGATACGCACTGGCAAAGTTTGCCATGAACTGTGCGCACAGCTCACCCCAGGATCGGATAGATCCCGGTGTAAGGTTCATGAGCCAGGTCCGGGCTGGCCCGGTCAAGGCTACATGGAAGTAACTTGCCATGACGACATCGTTACCTCCAGCCGCCGTGATGGCGGTGATGTAGAACTGCAGGAATTCTGACGGGTTGGAGGACCCGTCGTACTTCTCCGGCAGGTGTGGCCGAAACTTGGACGGCCAGGCAACCGCGCGAAGGTGGTCTACGAGCGCGGCGCACCCACCCCGGACACCGGTGCCTGGGCAGGTCCCTGTGGGGCCGGAGCCACTGCAGCGAAATCGGCATCGAGGTCGTGTCCCTCGATACTGAGCCGGCGACCACGCGCCCGCTCAATGGAGACACGGGCGTCCTCTCCCGCACGTCTGCGGTTGAGCTCTGCCCGAAGGTCCTCGGTCCGCGCACTCCTCACTGATGGTGAGTGCACAGAGCCAGATGCGCCGCCCTGATGACGGCATTGCCTGGGGGCGGACCCCCCCCCCCCGCGGAACACGGGGAAGCCTGTGCCAAGTTGAGGAGGCGGTCGACGTCGTCACGCCACTGCCTCAGTGCGTCGGGCGAGGCCGCCTCACCAGGGGGATTGCGGAGCAACTCCCTGGCTGCCATGAGTGGCCCATTCGGTGCAGGCACCGATTGGGCCACCGAGGCCCGCACCGGAGCGCGTTGCGGAGCTGCTCGCGCCACCCTGGACGTTGGACGACGGGAATCATGTGGCATCGTGGACGCCACCTCCTCGCCCAACAGGAGGTCATTGTGACCATCTTCCTGCGCCATTGAGGTCGTGAAGGTCGACCGAGCGCAAACCAAACCTAATCCCTTCCCCTATCTGGCGCGCCAAATGTCGGAGGGATTCTCCAGCCGGGTGGCGGAATGCACCCGCCTAATCCTAGTTAGGATGGGTTTGGAGGAGACTTAGGAGCGCTCGATCGGTGTGCGGATGGCCACAGGAAGGGCGCAAGGAATTAGAGTGGTTCGGGCCGCCGGAGCGTAATACCCTACGTCCACTTTAGTGTTGTATTGACTATGCAAGCCTGAATGGAGAGCAGCGTGAACGCGTGCGTGTGTTCAAGAAGCTTGTCATCTAACGAGTACACTCTCCCTTTTATAGTGCAAGGGGAGTGCTTACACTGTGCGGGGCCCCGACTGGTGGGCCCGGCCAACAGGAGCCTGCTCTATGAGAGATGTGGAGATCTCCATCTCCAGCTCCTCTCCGTAGTCTTCTTTATCGGGAAGTTGATGTGCGTATCCATAGCCAGGATATTGCCGTGTATAGCCTTGTCTTGCACAGTGTCCGGTGTCAGTGTTGCCCAACAGTGAAGCCGTTCCGTCACTGTTGGGATCTAACCTCCTATCAGGCGGTGAAACGGCACTGACCCGTTGCGTGCGCACTGTTGCAGCGCACGCCTTGGCTCGCCTATTACAGGCCATCATCACGCACGCAGCGCCATGACGGGACTGTACACAGTCCGCGCACTGTGCATGGTGATACGACGCGCCGCCTTGGAAACAGGCGGTCTTACCGTGGTGTCATCCTACCTGCCCCGTGTGTCAGTGGCAGGCCGCTCTTTTTGACTTGGGCGCACCCGGCCCAGCTTCCGCATTAAACGCTGGTAGGTGGGCTGGAGACCCGCGAAGGGCCTCTAGCCGCAGGCACGCGGCAGAGCCAGCCCCGCTCCCTTCGCAGGACGGCGCGCGGCGGCACCGGACCCCTTCCCGGGGGAGGGGGGTCCGGGCCCCCGAGGCCGGTCGGATCGGGCTAGCTTGTGATGAACCGGTCAACAAGGTGGAGAAGGAGGACGAGCCATCCGAAGCCGAGGACGTTGCCGATGCCATAAACAACTAGGAGGGGGAGGACGCTGCCACCGGGACAGCGCCCCGATCGACTACCTCGATGAGGTGGTGCTGCCTGCACTGCTCCGCCTCGCCACAACCACGACCCGCCGCTGCCTCGCTGCACCGCCATCACGCCCGACCAGTGAGCACCACCATCCTCCCATCACCCTTATGCTATCTGTGAGCTGTGGCCACCGAAGAGCCCTCCGTAGAGCAGCCATAAGACCCCGTTCCCTTTTGGCCGGCCATCGAGCCGTCGTTTTGCCTGCAGGAGCCCGCCGCCGGCCGCCGTGCCGATGAGACGTCCGTAGCCAGACCTATGTTAGGTCCGAGGTCATGGAACTACACACATTGCATAGATCTTCTAGAATAAGAGATGTGGCACCTTCCATATCTTATACCTATTGTAAGCCACGAGTAGGACTAGTCGGAAAAGAAGGAAAACTACCCAAATAGTACTCGGGTAGGACTGCTCGGCTCGTACGTGGCTCGGATTTCTATAACCCTGTCCTCCAGACTATAAAGGACGGGCAGGGACCCTCTCCAAACCAATCCACAGCTAAGGCAATACAAATCACCACACAGGATGTATTGTATTACGCTTCTTGCGGTCCGAATCTGTCTAAATCTTTATGTTCCTTGTACCTTTGAGTTTCAGATTTTGGCGACACCCCACCTAAAACCTACCACCTCAGGGTATCCCTCGATGGGCTTTACGGTAAAACACCGACAGCTGGCGCACCAAGTAGGGGTGCTCATCGAAGACTCCCTGGCGAACTTTGTGCCATCGTTCAACTTCACCAGCATTGTGCTCGACGAGGGCAAGACGTTCACCTTTAGCTCTGAGTATGCATCGCTAACGGCCGTGATGGCTTCAGCAGCCACCTCGCAAACACCAGGGAGCCAGAGGCGTGTGCTCCAGCATCATGGCGTGCCATCGACGACCTCGTCGATGATCTCAGTGAAATTCGACTTTCCGATCCAATCGAAAACCATGAGGGCGAGTCCGGATCTAACTTGGCTCCAGCTCACGTCACGTCAGCGACAACCTCGACTGCTCGCGCCGACGCGTTGTTGCCAGAGTCAGCGCACAGGTGCGGTCGAGCAGGCGGCTCTGCCTAGCGAGCGCTGCACTCGCACCAGGCCGCCCAGGCGGCCCAGCCATGCCCGGCGCACGTGGGCCGGCACGGGGGCGCACGGCCCATCGCGAGCAGGCGGCCCGTGTGCTCCCGGGCCGGAGGCAGGCAGGCTGCTAGGCCCTGCAGCGCACGTAGGCCGGAGCAGCCATCCCACGGCGGGCGGCGGGTGCTCGGTCAGCAGGCTAGCCCTCGACGTCCATCTTCGCCTCCTGCCAAACAGTTGCTGCAGCCGCGAGGAACAATTTTCTCTAGCGATGGAAGGCGGCGTGCGCTTGTATGCGAGTTGCGCGTACACGCACGGCGAACGACAAGCTAATCTTGATCCAGTACGCCATCCGTCGGCATCGGGTCCATGACGAATTAAAAAAACAGGAAACAGGGAGCATATTCGATCTCGTTTCTATTTTCTAGTTTCCTTCTTTGATTAAATCAGCTAACACGCATCTATTATTTTACATACAAGAAGTATCCCGCACGGGTACATGCATTGTATGTCCACGTACACGTACACATTGACAAGCAAGGAAGAAGGCTGCAAGGCATGCGTTGCATGTCTATATACATGTACCGGTGTGATTCATCGCATAGGGGTTTATCAGTCCGAGCGACAGGACGCCGCGCCGGTTTCCAGCTTCTCCGATTCCAGCAAGCATCAAGCTGAAACTACTTCGACTTCGTGAGGATGCTCGGCAACCCGCCGACGACCGCTTCTTTTCGACTATAAACTAGTCGAGAACGGATCTCACACCGTCAATAACTAGGGGTACTTACACCCATAATCCCAGTAACACTGCGAGTACTGGTTTCCGACCAGTACTACAAGCAGCTTCCGCTACTGAAGCGGTACTTACACCTAGAATTCTAGTAACACTCCGAGTACCGGTTTCCGACCAGTACTACACGCAGCTTCCGTTACTAAAGGGGTACTTACACCCATAATCCCAGTAACATTCCGAGTACTGGTTTCTGACCAATACTACGCGCAACTTCTGTTACTGAGGGGTACTTACACCCATAATTCCAGGAACTGCTCCGAGTACTGGTTACCGACTAGTACTACGGAAAGCTTATGTTACTGAAGGGGTATTCACACTTATGATTCCAGTAATGCTCTGAGTACTGGTTACCGACTAGTATTACGTGAAGCTTATGTTAATGAAGGGGTATTCACACCTATAATTCCGGTAAATGCTCTGAGTATTGGTTACCGACTAGTACTGTATGTTACTGAAGGGGTATTCACACCTATGATTCCAGTAACGCTTCGAGTACTGGTTACTCGGCTCCTACTCACGATCATATGAAGTCTAGCTCGCGCTGTGACGACGATCTCGGCTCCTCGGCTTGACTCCATCTCGCGTTGCGACGATGATCTCGGCTCCTCGGCTCGACCCCAGCTCGCGTAGCGACAATGATCTTGACTACTTGGCTCGACTTCTGCTCGCGCCGCAATGTCGACGCGCCGTCAGCAACCTCAGCGTGCTTTTGATGGCTCGTTTGGCTCCCATGCTCGGGGCTGGACGTCGCAAAACTACTCGAAAGACTTGCAAAAGAACCCGATTTAAGAGACTTTTGAGGATTTATCTCAGAAAGATAATTGTTTAATCATTATCTCAAGGATTTTATTCCAAAATAAGGGTTATTTTATAAAATCTTTAACCCAGAGGTCTAATTTAGCCATTAAATCACGGATAAGATTTGTTTTGAGCAGTAATTTAGGTTTCACTTGGGGAAAGTTATTTATTTAACCATTTTTTCAGGGATGTAATCTCGAAAAAGGAGATCTTCGAATTTCTGAACCAATTTACCTATTTTAACCATCAATTCAAATTCTTAACTTATTCTACAATGCATGACATGACCTTTTGGATCTTTTTTCCAAACCTTGGGTTTGGATTTAAGGCTCGGGGGTTGTAGGACATGTGTCATCAATGATTTATTTTTCAAATTTATTTAGAACATAAAGATCGGAAGATTCAAGACTAATTTGACTTTCAGCCTGATTCTTCAATTCAACCTAAGGCTTGGCTCAGGGCTACTCCATATGAAGTACAAGTTTCATCGCATCCCATATAAAAGAAGACTACTTGGGGCATGAGCACCTCACAGCCTCGAGCCAGCCAAGGAAGTACTCGGAAAACACCTTAAGATGTAGTTTCAGAAAGAACTCGAAGATGCCTTCAGAAGTACTCAGAAACCTGCAGTACTCGGCTACGAAGAGCTCAGGGGTTTATCAGGCTTAGGGCCATGGGACTGCACACATAGCATAGACTTTCTAGAATAAGGGATGAGGCATATCCCATACCTTATACCTGTTGTAAGCTACTCGACCGCGAGTAGGACTAGTCGAAACAGTAGGAAACTACCCGTGTTGTACTCGGGTAGGACTATTGGGCTTGTATGTGGCTAGAATCTCTGTAACCCTATCCCTCAGACTATATAAAAGTGGCAGGGACCCCTCCAAACCAATCCATATCCAGGGCAATACAAACCACGACACAGGACATAGGGTATTACGCTCCTTGCGGCAAGAACCTGTCTAAATCTTTGGATTCCTTGCACCTTCGATTTCCAGATCTCGATGACACTCCACCTAAAACCTACCACCTCGGGGTATATCTCGGTGGGCTTGGCGGTAAAACACCGATACCCTAGAACCTTTTCCTTTTTGCCCGGCCTTCGCGCTGCCGTCTTCTTACAAGAGCCAAAGCCCTTGTTTCCCTACTGCAGCCCGACACCGCTCGGTCCGGTTCGCCCTTTATGCTCTCCTTGGTGTGTTGATCTCTGGCGCAGACCCCTGTATTTATAGTGCTTAGGATGCTTGGGGTACTTGGAGGAGTGAGTTGATGGCGGTTGGCTATGGGCCCAGTTCGGCCAAACATGGGGGCTTTGGCCGAACCACATGATCCACCGACTCGGCCATCCCACGCTCTAGATAGCTTCCTGAAGTTGGTAACTCCCTGTCCGAGGTGGTTGGGCTTGCTTGGGAGCAAGGGGGTTCGGCCGAAGCACGTGGAGTTCGGCAGAACTCCACCCAGGGCCTCTGCGCCCTCCGTTGCACTGACATGATCCTTGGACAGTGTGTGATGCGTTCCTCAGGTGGGTTGCTGGTGAGTTTAGTTGTTCCCTTTGTTTTTGTGGGCCCATGGATCCATGGTTGCTTCCATTCAGCCCTCGGATCAAACCGTCATTGAACCAATGCATGGTATGTGTTCTCTTTGTGTTTCCTTGCATGTGTGCGAAGTTGGGCTGATTTGCGCTCGACAAGGGTTCGGCCAAACCACTTGTGTTCGGCTGAACCAGAGTTTCCTCGGTTTGCACTGAATTTTGGTCTGCTATATCCCTGCACCAAATACTCAACAAAACTCATGGAACATTATTAGTTCAATAAAAATAGACATGTTTCTTGTCATGAACCCCATTTTATTCCGAGAATGTGGTGGTCCCCCAAACTTAAACCTTTGCTCGTCCCTGAGCAAAGCTTAAGACTTAGGCTCGGTGGATCAGGAGTTGCATCAATGTTAATATTCTGCAGGTACCTATGTACAATCCAACATTCTATTTCATTTGAACTTCTTGGCTTTTGTGAATTTCATACCTTAATACCTACGGGGCGTATAGTTTCACCTTGCCTTGGGAGGTTGGGAGGTAGAGCAGCTTATCTTAGTATCATCCCACTCAACACTCGTTTTGGATCCTATCTTGGAGTTTTTTTGATAATTTTTTAAAACAATGCTGTCGGTGTTTTACCGGCTGCCCACCGAAGGGTATACCCAAGGTGGTAAGTTTTAGGTGAGGAGACGTCGAGATCAGAAACTCGAAGGTGCAAGGAACACAAGATTTAGACACGTTCGGGCCGCGAGGTGCGTAATACCCTACATCCTATATGGTGGTTTGTATTCCATTGGGTGTTTATGTTGTGTTTTGAATGGGTCCCTGCCCCCTCTTATATACCCGGAAGGTCAGGGTTACAAGAATCATAGTCCAATACTAGATAAGGAATCGTAACCGAATACAACTCGAGTAGATTCCTTCTGTACCGACTAACTTTATCTCC
This sequence comes from Panicum hallii, assembly GCF_002211085.1. Lineage (NCBI taxonomy): Eukaryota > Viridiplantae > Streptophyta > Magnoliopsida > Poales > Poaceae > Panicum > Panicum hallii. The sequence continues at coordinate 5,340,713 of NC_038049.1, read as the reverse complement.
TATTCATACGAGATAAATAAGAGATAAATGAGACAAATAAGAGATAAGATAGGCTTTATCTCTTAAGCCTATTTAAACTACGTTATGTATACAGTCCTGTGGCCCCGGATCTGACAAGCCCCCAAGCTCTTCGTAGTTGAGTACTGCAGGCTTCTCGAGTACTTTTGAAGTAGTCTTCGGCTTCTTTTGAAGCTTCGTCTTGAAGTTCTTCTTCAAGTACTTACTTGGCTGCATTGAAGCTATGAGGTGCTCATGCCCGAATTATTTCTTTGGTATGGTGTGCGATTGAAAAATCACACTCCATATGGAGTAGCCCCTGAGCCTTAGGTTGAATCGGAGAATCGGGCTGAGGGTCGCGTTAGTCTTGAATCTCCCTTACTTACTCTTCGAATAAATTTGAAAAAATAAGTAGTCGATGCCATGTACCCCGCAGCCCCCGAGCCTTGAACCCAAATCTCCCAGGTTTGAGAAAAAGGATCCAAGAATCGTGGCATTGGTGTTACTCTGAAATCCCGAGAAAAACTCTTCGCCTTCTGCATAGTGAAATTAAGCCTCCCGCTGGTTTATTTAACGGCGTGGTGACTTAAGATTTCTTCTGCACTCTCAGTCTTCGATTAGTTTTGCAGCATCCAGCCCCCGAGCTTACGAGCCAGGAGAGCCGAAGGAGCCATGTCGAGTAGTGTGCATCGCCCAGCCCCCGAGCCTGGGAACTAGCGGAACTGTGATGGCACGCCGTGCTGCCTGGAGAGTTGTTGCCGAAGCTTGATGTGAAAAAAGACAATGCATGCATTATGTAGCATAATGCGGAGATACCGAGTAGTACTCAGTAATAATATGGAGACACCAAATTTATTTGGTGTAAAAATTGCTGTGTCGAGCTCTTTTTTAGGCTATTTAAATCCCCCGAGCAGTCCACCTGTTACGTTTAAGCACCTGGTCCAATTTTAGCCGTTGCTCATAGCGTGTATGAGATCTTTATCTCGTGCACGCATAGAGGCGTTAGGCGTGATAAAAGAGCCAAGGTTTCACGGATTAAGGTATGTGCTACTCAAGTAGATTAGAGACCGTTAAGAGGAGACAACAAGCAGAAAGTAGTCGTCATGCGACAAAGAAGATGCACAGTACGCAAAAGTAGTCGACGAAGTGTAGCTCTGGAGTGTTTCAATGCCCGTCGAGAGACGTACACTGATAGGTAGTCGGCGAAGTGTAGCTCTGGAGGGATTCATGCCCGTCGAGAGACATACACAGATAAGTAGTCAATCATGGTATAGCCCTCGAGGATTTCATGCCCGTCGAAAGGCGTACCCAAAAAGGTAGCTGATCCTGTGAGGAACAAGTCGAAAAAGGTATAAGTCACTTAGCTTGATTCGTGGACGAATGTCGATGAAGCCGTGGAGCTCGTTGATGGAGCTGTGACGATTTGTTGATGAAGCTCGACTAGTCGGAGTCGATTCCGACTAGTTTTCAAGTCGAGGCGAGTAGTCGAAGTAGTCGGCGGCGGGCCGCCGATCGTCCTCGCGAAGTCGAGGCGCCCCATGGTGGGCACCAGCACGGCCTTCTGGTGAACTGGAAAGATGGCATCGAGTTCGCCGGTGGATTTTTGATGCGCTCCCCTACCTGGTGCACCAGCTGTCGGTGTTTTATCGGCTGCCCACCGAAGGGTATACCCAAGGTGGTAAGTTTTAGGTGAGAAGACACCGAGATCAGGAACTCAAAGGTGCAAGGAACACAAGATTTAGACAGGTTCGGGCCGCGAGGTGCGTAATACGTGTGGTTTGTATTCCCTTAGGTATTTATGTTGTGTTTTGAATGTGTCCCTGCCCCCTCTTATATACCCGGGAGGTCAGGGTTACAAGAATCCTAGTCCAATACTAGATAAGGAATCGTAACCGAATACAACTCGAGTAGATTTTTTCTGTACCGACTAGCTTTATCTCCTATTCATACGAGATAAATAAGAGATAAATGAGACAAATAAGAGATAAGACAGGCTTTATCTCTTAAGCCTATTTAAACTACGTTATGTACACAGTCCCGTGGCCCCGGGTCTGACAAATATTCCTCGAATGGTACTCTCGATCACTCAAGTGGTGTCTAAACCTCTCCAAAGGTTTTTCTTTAGCATTAACATCCTACATCTATAAAGTTTGCAAAATATTGCTAAGCCAAAGATTAGTTCTTTAGAGGTATATGCCGACTCAAACTCCGATCAAGATGAAAGTGATCACAGGATGATGGACTCACGCATGAAACATTGGTCTTTTGAACTCCTTATTTTGTATGGATATTTTTGTTTCCCTTCTTGGACCATTTTTTCTCTATTTTTTATACTGATTTCCATGTCCTTTCATGCAGGGAATTTTTTATGGAATTTTGATGGAGTTTAGGATGAAGACCATGGAAATTTATTTGATGGCGTAGACGGATGTGGAATCGTGAACATGAATGATCAGTGACCATGGAATTTTTCTCTTAAGGACTCAACATTTGACTTGGCTCATTTACAAAACTAAGTGGTTGTATGGTGGTTTATCATGTAAAGGATTTGGCCTTGGTAGGTATTTTATAACCATTGAGGAACATTTCTTTTTAATTTTGAAAGAAATCATCCGAGATTTTCACCTTACTAGAGCAATAAGGGAACTTTACCAAAATATAGCCATATCATGTCTCTCAACAACTTAGCCATACCAAAATAGAGCAATTATTCATCATTTCCAAAAGAAAGGAGCATAAACAAGATTCATGTCCTAGTTGGGCGTTATTTTTCAAATCAAATATTTTTTTTATTTTAGGTTTTTTATAGATAGATGAAAAATAAGTAATTATACAACTAACTAGCTGCATCAGGAAGGTTGTTTGTGGTACTTAGCTTGGCGGAGGCCTCTCCCCCAAACTTGGTTGACTACACGTATGGGTTCCAACCGCCAAAAAAGTTGTTCATTAGCTTGGTTTGGTCGTCGAGGGTCGTCTGAATCTGCCAGACTCTTGTGTTGGTGTCATCCGTTGTTTCCACCACATGTGAAAAACTCTCATAGTAGTTTGATGGGAAGCGGGCGGATTGTGTCCTCCCTGGTTCAGGCCCAAATTGCTGGTATGAGGCTCCCGCTTGATACGCTCCTTCGGTGTACCTTGAACCATATGAGCCATCCTCCGGAGTATGCTTCTTGGGATGCTGCTATCGCGGATGTTTCTCATGGTGGAGGTTGAGGATGAGATGGCCCTGCGGTTTCCTCCATCCGTCTAGTCCTGGCCCTCGTGGTTGGTCCTGCACCTGAAACACTATGACGAGTTGGTTCTCTCCTTGTGGTTGGTCCTGCACCTGAAACACTATGACGAGCTAGTTCTCTCCTTACTGGATGAGGAGGCCTCCCCTCTTCCAGTGAAAGGGTTAGTCTTTTTATGGCATATAACCCAAGTCTCGTGCATGGCAACGGAACTTTGGTTATATAGCCCCAGTAAATCATGATCAAAGAACCGTCGGCCGCCACGTGGAGCATGTGGCCCTGAACAAAGTGTTCCCCAGTAATTTTAGGACGTTCTTTTTCAAGAAAAGCGACCATGGCACCATCAAGAATGTCCAAAGCGTGTGCAATTTGAGTGACTAAAGAAGTCATCTCGATGCTGCCCACTCGAGTTGGAGTGGAGCGCCAATCCTCCGCCATGGATTTTACGGGTGAAAACTTAATTTTCTTTACCATGGCGTTCATGATCAAAAGTTCATTAGTGTTAATAGGCCTCAAATCAGCACGTGGGATAAGGTCATGGCCAACCAGCGGTGCATAAATCTCAAAGTGGGATTATGAATGTCATTAGTTCGTGGTGCTCTACTACTTTCTTGACCATAAATTTTCTCCAAGAATTTATTTCTATCAAAGTTGGGGAGACAAACATAAGCATCTAGAGAGCATTTTTTTTGTTAAACCCCAGCGCATTGCTAAGAGTGCGCCACATGCAAGAGAACTCTTCATTAAACATGCGAAAATTTATGCTGGTGTCTGTAACCTCAAGTGTGCTAAGAAATTCAAGAGGGAGGAGTTTCAAACCGGATTCCTTGATACTCCAAAAATTCTGACCAGCTGACGTTGTGGAAGACGGACCCGAACTCGTTGTCCATACCATTTTTGTGAGGAGTTCCTCATCAAAAACACAAGTATGTTCAAACGATCAGTCTCTCATCATGGCGAAAGCTTGCCTTTCCAGGTTCGTCCTCAGGACAATTTATCCTTCTTTGGTTAGGACCCGGATTCTCCTTGATGTTGCTCCTTGCCTGGCAGCGGGATTGAGTCTACCGACATGCTGTCCGAGACGTGTGTGGGTGTCTGCGAACCACTGTCGGACCGACTCTTGAACCTGATGTGCATCGCCTTCTTCACACATGGTTCCTGCAAAATATTAGCGAATACCCGGAAAACTAATGCAAGGATAAAATGTGATTAGCGATTAGTCGACCGAAGACAAACCTTCCTCCGACCAGCAGAATTTTATTTGGTGGCTACTAAAACTGAAAATATTTTTGGGATTTTCTTTAACTAAGAACTACTAATGCAAAGCTTCAAAAGTTTGAGAAAGCAAAGGGAAAGAGCGCTCTGCAGCTGGGACTTAGTTGCTCGAGTTGTGGTGTGTGAGAGTGAGGCCGAGAGCTCTTTGATTTATGGCAGAAGGAGGAGGCGGTGGTTCGGACGAATACAATTGATTCGGCCAAACACCTAGGGTGCTCAAATTGCCACGTCCTTGAGCTATGAGTAGGATTGCAGGTGATAGTTGAGTTTTCGGTGGTGAAATGACAGGAACGGTGCAGAATTGCTTTAGCCGAACATAGGGGGGGGAATAGTAAACTCCATGATTTGCTTAGTGCTTTGATCGCCATTGTCCCCTGCACATTTTAGTGTCCTTTCTGCATAAAAATGCATCGAGCATGCATGGTGGTAGGGTCGGCCGAACACATGCAGTTCAGCCGCACCCAAGCACCTCCTTTTTCTCTTTCTTTTGCTTTCTCTAAGCTAATGATGCTCCTAATTTGAAATTTAAAAATGCTAATGCAAAATTTAAATTAAGGAAATAAATATGAGTGATACATACCGGTTTACCTCACGGCGAGTGCTCGCGTTTTTAAGTCCTTGAGCTAGACTTCTCCTGCGTTTTGTTTAGCTTGATTTAACGTCGTCCAGTCCTGGGGATGGTGACACGGATGAGGCTATTTCTTTCTTGCGCCAAACTTTAATTGTCTTCTTTGGTTCAGAGGGCTTCTGTTGTGCCCCTAATTTCTCGGTCGTCTTGGGCGTGCCATTTGATTTCTTCTTTGGGGTTCGGGTTGCCTGACGATGTTGTTCGTTCTCCTGGTGCTTTTTCATTGTGATGACCACGACGTCCTTCTTTGGTTTGGGAGGAGTTACCTCAATTTTCTGCATATTGCCCCTGACATAAAGTATTCTTACCATTGAGCATTTTCCTACCCTTGGCTTGAAGGCGAATTTCTCCTCCTTCCCATTTATGCTCAAATTGATTTCTCCTGCTCCAACATCTATGTTCGCATTCACGGTGCTCAAGAATGATCTCCTGAGGATGAGAGGTGTTGTCGTGTCGACTTCTATGTCGACCACAACGAAGTCAACGAGAACAAGTTTGGAATTCTCACTAGGATATCTTCTGCTATACCCGCTGGATAGTGAACCGATTGGTCTGCTAGCTGCAAACACATAGCCGTAGGGGACAATACGTTAAGATTTAGTTTATCGAAAACTACCTTGGGCATCACGCTAACGCCGGCTCCAAGGTTGCATAGGGCGTGATCAAAGTGTTGTGTCCCAATCGAGCATGAGATGTTGGGACATCCGGGGTCTTACTTTATTTTTCAGGGAGAGTGTTTAGGATCGCAGCGCTACACTCCTCCGTTAGCTTGACTGCCTCAGTTGTCGGCATTGGCCATTTGTTGTTGAGGATGTCTTTGAGGTACTTTGCATATGTCGGAACCTGCATAGACTCTAGTAATGAAATATTTATGTAGAGCTTTTTAATTACCTCTACGAACCTCACAAATTGTTCATCTATGGTGGGTTTCCTATTTCTCCTTGGGAAAGGTAGCAGCGTTGTGTCGTAGAACTCATGTGGAGCGGTCTTGCTTCCAGTCTTTGCTTCTGAGTTTCTTTGAGGAGGGTTCTCCTAAAAATTTTCCTCCGTTTCCTGTCACACCCGGTTTTAAGAACAAAACCGAATGCATAACTATATGTATGCCAGGATCAAGTTCCATACATATAGTGACTTCATCAGTGAATAATCAGCAACAGTATCACGAAAAGAGAATTAAAAGACTATAAAGATTATCAGAGTTATACAACTTATCCTGGAAACGAAGACTCCACACTTCACAGGCAATCGACCGGGGGTTCCGCAGGCCTAGAACTCAGCATCATCTTCAAAAGACTTCAGATCACTTTCTCCTCTGAGCAGCAATTATAACAAGCGTGAGTACACTTATGGTTGGTACTCAGCAAGTGTTGGGAATTATATGACATGAAGGCCAAAAGCAAGGAAAGGCTGACTGGCTTACTGCGATAAGCAATTTTAGTTGGTCAAGTTTTATTAGCACCTGATTACTAAGGTATAAGTTCATACCAAAACCCACATTAAAAGAGAGAGAAGGGATATAGCATAAGCATAACCACAACCATAAACATGGTCCACAATTTAATTCATCTTCAAATTCAATTATCATGTGAGGGTCCAAGCCGCTCTTAACCGTGAGCACGGCTGATATATCAGTTTTCACTCTGCAGAGGTTGTACACTTTACCCACAACTCGTGTCTCCCGATTTGCCCGAGGTAGCTAGCCTCTTAAACACTTCCGAGGTGAGTGGCAAGGGATTCACTACGAGGCCTTTACAAAGATTCCCTAACTCATGACAATCCGCTGAGGTTTCAAGTCAAAGCGGTCATAACTCTCCCTAATGAGGCAGACGCCTTACCCAGGACCATATCATACCCTCAAGAGGACCGAGCTATACCCCGACGATGCAACCCCTCTTGCCCTTTCGGTAAGATCGTCATAAGCTAGTGTTTCTAATTAATCAGCCAAGACCAGAGCCATATAGTATTGTGGTTGCACTGTTTTCCTGGGTGGTTCTCCATGTTCCAATTAAAACATATAATCTTGTGATTAACATCACCAAGAGCATGAACATGGATAAAAATAGGTGTAGCATCATCATTGTTGCCATCATGGTTTTATATTATTCCCAAACCAGAACCACTTATAGCAACTAAGCAATAGCTACCCAACATAAAGGTAAAATCCAGGTTGACAAGGAATGATCATAAAGACTAGGCATATCCTTAATTAGGATCCATCAAAATTAGGACACATGCATGCATATAAAGAAAATATTGTACTTATTGTGATTATTAGGACAAAAGCATGATCAAGGAAACACTTGCCTTTCTTTTAGAGAATAGCTGCTCAGAGTCTTCAACTCTTGTTCTTGAAACTCTAAATCTTCAAAGCTCTTCGATCGCGCTTCTTCTAATATCACACAAGCAACGGGCCCAAAACATACAAGCAAGCAAACAAACAAGAACGACTAAGAACAGATACAGCAAACAAAAGAAAAGCTTTAAAAGAGCGAACTAAAGGATAAGGCTCGATGCTACGGTCACGAGAGCGCAAGAAACGCGGAAAACGGAGCTAGAGTTGAAAAGATACAGCTATCGGGAGACTTATGCTACGAAAGAAATAAAATAACTATAGGCTTTCATTTATTTTAATTTAGAAAACCAATGTAAAAGATATTCAAAAGAGAATATCCCTAATTATAATTAACTCATATTGTATTTGCATTTATAAAGACCAAGTAGAACTTAGTCAAATTTTATATACAATTCTCTATGTATAAATTACACTAATTAAATAATTAATTAGAAAAGAAAACTTGTGAGAGCATCTAAACGTCGAACTTTATGATTCGTGTTGAACTAAACAAATTAAATTACAAACACATTTAAGTGGATATTAATCAAATTAACATTAGTTATGAAAACCGGAGAAAAGACTTAATTGGATTTTATTTCGGAAAACTAGATGAGAGGATATTATTCAAATTAAATTGATATTTAATTTTAAAAACAGGAAATACGGCACAACAACGCTACTAAACGGTAGCTTAAGGTTTTAGAAGACTAACGCAAAAAGAACGGATCGAAACGGATCTAAAACGCGGAAACTACGCATAAAACAGCGCTGCAGGGACCTATACGCAATTAACTATAGACTTCAAGGGTTAGCTGAAAAGAAATACAAGACACAGAAAATAGGGCTCACAAATACAGAAAAGATTAGGGTTAGACCTGAAAATTCCATGGTGGGGCTGGATTGAAAAGGTGGGAAAGATCTAGGGGGTTTTCTGCAATTTTCGCTAGACACAGCAATTTACACGATAATTACAGATTTCTTCCAGGGACTAAATCGTAAAAGCTTCAAATCACGCAGCAATGGTGGCGGCGGGTACTGTAGCTCAGATTGCCGGCGATTTAGGGCACGAGAGCTCGCGGGAAGCGGGGCAAATGAAAGAGGACGACGAGGGGATTCCGTTCCATACCTAACTTATCACGGGGACGCATCGTAGAGATCGAATTTCGCGGAGGAAGGAGGTGGCTGCGGTCTGTTTGTGTTTCTGCGCTGGTTCTTGTTCTGGTGGTTGTCTGCTGCATACCTGGGCACTTGCAGGGGGGTTGCGGCTGCAGGAGGGAGGCAGGCAGGGGGCGGCAGGGCCGGCCTGCAGGGGGGGCGCGGCGCAAGGACAGGGGCGGCGCACAGGGCAGGGGCGACGCGGCTGCTCTGTTCCTGCAGTGCTGGGCGCACCGGGGATGCATGGCGGCGGCTGTGCAGGGGCGACTTGCAGGGGGCGCGCACGGCCAGGGGGAAGGGCTGGCGCGGCTGGTGCAGCAGCTGCTGCTGGCGGCGCCCAGGGGCAGGGGCGGCCTGGGCTGGGCGTGGAGGAGGAGGCGCACGGGGTAGAAGGATGCAATGGCGGCGCTCAGCAGGGAGATGCGATGCAGCAGGGGGACGCCCTGGGTGACGGCGGTGGTGGTGCTGGAACGCGAGCAGGAAAACGCGAGGCAAAAAGATGCGAGGTTAGGGTTACGCGAGCAGGATTTATAGGGACGTGGAGGCCTGAGATCTGGCAACCAGGAGGGCGCGAGGGCTCGCAGGGAGGGTGCGCGGCGGCGGTTGAGCAGCAGCCGAAACGAGCAAAAGAGTTTGCGGGATTAGGGTTACACGAGAATTTATAGGGCACGCAGGAGCCGACGTAGGGGAGAAAATTAGGGCCGGCTACCGGGGAACAGGAGGTGCAAGACACGTTTAAATAGATCTGCAGATATTGTGCTGAGCTCCAACTCGAACGAGGATAAGGACGCGGCGGCGCATCGGGCTGGGACTCTTTCTTGAGTCCGGATTGCTCACGGGAGACGAGATTGGACCGACCAGCGGGTCCCACAATTTAACGAGCAAAGAGAGGATAGAAGAGGTAACGGAAAGACGAAACGAGAATGGCGAGCGAGTTCGGTTATGTGCCGAAACAGGTTCGGGTGAGGGCCGAACGTGAAAACGAGCTGACTGTGCTGGTTGAACATGAACGAGTTATTCGAGAACGTGAATTATAAAAGAGAGAAAAATCAAGCCGAGTCACTGGATCTGATGGTGATCGAACATCGTCGGAAAAACACTGAAGACGAGCCACGCGACGTCGTTTTCAAGCATGATCTGATCGAGGAGAATGGTTAGAGGATCAGGAGCTCGATGGAACCTCTTAAAGATTTGGAGATGACAAGGTTAAAAGGACATACAACGAGATACGGCTTGGTCGGACTGTGATGAAAATCAAAATAGAAATACTTTCCAGAACACATTTTCAAGTTTAAAATAAATCTAGAAAAGTCCAGATAAATATTTTAAACCAAGAAAAATATATCCGGAAGAATCCCAAAATTTTCGGAGAAAAATTCGGGAGGTAAATTTAGGACACGAGGAATCCAAATAGAATATTTGGGACTCATGAAAAAGAATTTTAGAGCTTTTCAAGTAAAAAAAAATAGATCTAGCTCTTGGATAAATAGAATAATTCCCAGAAAAATCTTTAAAATTCTCGAAAAATCTTATTGATAGATGAACATATTGTAAAAGATAGTCACATCCTAAAATTGAATATTTTAGGGTGTGACATTTCCTCCTCGTCTTCCCTTTCTTTTGCTTGTGCTTCCTTGTTCTTTCTTGCGGCATTAGTTGGATATGGCGGGTCTCGAGTGGACTTAGCTCCCCTCGTGGTTACCGCTTTAATCTTTTCACATGGAGAATTTTCGGGTTGCCTCGGAATTCTCCCAGTTTCATTCGAAGGTAAAGAAGTAGCAAGCTGAGCTACTTGGGTTTATATCATTTTATTGAAGCTCAATTGATTTTTCATGGCAGAAGAGGAAGATTCCATCTTTGAATATATGCTTTCCAAGATTTTATCGGTTGTAAGGAACTTTTTACTAATACTTTCATTGATGTTAACTTGGCCTAGCACAAGATCTTTGATGGAAGGTTGATTGCTGAAATTATTGCCATTATTATTGAAATTTTTACCTCCATTGGTCGATCGAAGGTGAGATTTGGCCTTGAGTTCCACCCTTGGTTGCTGTAGTTGTTCGAGCGGAATCTGTTGTTGTTGATGTAGCATGCATCTTCACCAGTTTTGGGACAATTGTTTCCTGAATGGCCTGAATTTCCACAAACCTCACAGGTCTCGTGTGCTGGAGCCTCCAATTTCTTCACAAGAAGGTCCATTTTGGCCACCAATATGTCCATTCCCTCAACTTGATGGACTCCACGAGCATGCATTGGAGCACGTTCGTCGCTCCATCCTTGATTTGCGGCGATTTTCTCCACAAGACATTGGGCTGGGCCATCTTCCAGTGAAAAGAATGCCCCTCCAGCTGTAGCATCAATATGCTCCCAAGATGATGCCAAGTGTCCTTGATCATACTTTGCACCTACTTTGTTTTATTTTCATAGAGTAGTTAGCTGCATGATGTGTCGTCAATTTGAATCCCGTACACGTTAGGGTTTACAAGAATTCCTTTTATCTTCCTTGAAGCCAAGGTTGGTCATTATTTGGAGGATCATTCTTAGCTTTGCAGTCAGGGTTTGGTTGGGATGGGAACCGAGCAAGATGGATGGAATGCTTGCATGGTTTCGTTTTTATGGTTTTATCTGGCTTAACAATGCAACCATAAGACAAATGGGCTCTGGTGCTGACTAAGTGATTAGTTTTCCCAAATATTATTTGCATCTTGGTGGTTTGCATGGCACAAGTGGGGCCCTATAGGTTCTTGTTGACCTATGTACGAGCCTGGAACCTTAGTGGGTGTATAATAATCCTTGGAGGAGCTTTGGAAAGGCCTTGCAGTGAAACTTAGCAACATATCTTCGGTATGTGATAAATATGAGGTTTGAAATCCCTAGCAAACAGGAATCACGACTCATGGTGAAAGTGTGCAGAATGTAAAATTAATATATCGGTCGTGTTCATAATCAAGAATGGCCTGGATTTATACATGATTAGTGAAGCTTACTGATTTAGTGGTTGGGTGGTTTTGGAGGCTCCGATGGATTTTCTGAGGGTGAGACGTTGTAGGGCGCTGGTGGTTCCACAATTAGTAAACAAGTGCTAAGGTAATTACTAATTATGGAAATCTAAGTTATGTTGCTTAAGTGCATGTTAAACCCATAGGCCTATTCTTGATTAAGTCTTATGTCATAGTTTCCATATTTTGCGAAGTACATTTCGGTTTACTCACTGTTTTCCCTTTCAACCCCTCCTGTGTCGCTTCCTGCTGCTGCTCTGATGAAGATCAAGACGTGGAGTAATCCTCATGACAATGGATTCAACACTCATGCCCCGCTTGTCGTTCTTCAGTGTAATATTTGTTTTAGACCCAAGGGTCAATTTTTAATAAAGTTTCTCATCTATTTAATGAAATTGTAATAATGTTCACTGATGAAGTCGCCGGGCGTATGAATAAACTGGTGCTGACATACATTTGGTAGGATCTGGTTTTATCCCTAACACCATGTGTGATAGATCTCCTGGCATGCATAACTAGTTCATCAGTTCTCTCATATCCTGCTTCCTATTGAAAAATATTAACAAATCCCTAGTTGGAGACATGGAACAACCTATATATTGTACAACAGAATAAAATGATCCAAACATGTACATATGCTGCAGCTTGTAGACATGCCGTGTTTTAAACTTGCTTCCTGTATGTTACACAAGAAATAGTTCTAGATTAAATGAAAACATCTCACTAATGTTAGTGTTTGAGGGGAAAAACTTACAAAAAAACACAAATCAAAATTAATATAGCAAACATTACTAGGTGTAGAGTAGAAGATAAAATGTGTCACTATTTACTAGATCTGACTAATGTTGTCTTTTTGAAACCAAAGCAATGGCTAGGACGATCCGTGCAAGTCCAATTTGTCAATGTAATAAGTTGGCTTCCTAGAACAAAGCACAAATTGCCAAGTGTGTTGAATTGACTATTGAATGTACAAAAATTTCAGGGTAGTTCCTGGAGGGTTGACAATAGCTATAAGTTTTAGAAATCAAGAATTTTTTGTGGAACAATAAAGAAGAACATGACAAACTGTTGTATTTTTTGACAGGCTGAAAGGATGTCAAAGATACTGAACAATAATATGCAAATTGTAAATGCAATACAGTCCGGTTGCTACCGGGCCAAAACTAAACATAAGAAATGATAAAAATAACGAAATATTCACCACACCAAAGCCTGCAGGTAAACAGAAAAGCATCTTAGAGCAAAATGTAAAGAAGTCGCTGCTATCCAAATTTGACTAAAGCAACAAAAAGAAATTAGTCACCTGATGGACAGAATCCCATTTTTATTTGCTAGATTTGGGTAGTACCATACACATGCTAAATAGTAACAAAGGTTAGCATGAAATTAAAGACTACACTTAATTAGAATTTGCATGGTACTTATTCACTTTATCCAAAGACTGGTAGTTTAGATTTTAGGCTAGAAAGATGGAAATAACACGACGGGATTCAAGCCGCAATCATGTTCTGTACATGTCCCATATAAGTCAGATTTAGAATATTTGCGATCATAAATACCAACAGTCGGATAAAATGGTTAAATGCATAACTGTAACTCGAATTATCATGAGAATTAAACAGTTCCGAATAAACTCAAACAGAAAAAAAAACAAAGACTATGCATCATATAGTACACACCTCAATTGGATGAGATTTAGCATATACTTGGTTCACCTCAAAATCAAGAAAAAATAACGATAAAAGATTCCATGTACTTGTAACTACAAATTCCGAAAAAGAAAAACACAATCATATTAACTCCAACCAGTAGGCAAAAGATAAACAGATAAGATATTCTCTATATAAAGTTGTAAGATAAATCATATCACAATGCAGTTGTCAGATTATCAACTTCACAAATATCATTTATGTCCTACAAAAATACAAATTTGTAGGGATCAATGTAAACCTATAAATAACATATTATGAAATTACATACTTTTTCTATGTCCTACAAATATTCTGATTTAGGGGAACCAGTGTAACACCACAAATATCCAATTACAAAATTTTCGAATGTGTTTTGTGTGTCCTACAAATATACAGATTCAGTTGATCATCATCATACTAGTGTAACCCTATCGTACATGATTTTTTTACTATGCATATCAATGGAAATTTAATTTCAGTAATGAATTAAGGAACCTCTATGCTATGTTTGCAGGAAATGTCAGTGGCATTGGAGTTGGAGCTCGAATTGGTTCTGACACATATGATGTATACAATGATCACCCTAAACTCTGGTTCACAATATGTGGAACAAAGTAAATCCATCAAAGGTAACATAGTGCTCGCTCCAGGAGGTTTCGACGCAGCCTTGTTTCCAGATTGTTAGCTACGCTATTATAGGTGTCTGCGGAAACTAGAAACAGAATTTCTAGAGAATATAGTCATTTGCCCAGGCGTTTGCCCAATTGTTTCTTCCCATTGACATCAGTCTTCAGTTTCCTCAGCTTGTTCAGCTGAGTATTGAAAAACTATCGTGTGGGGAATCACTAGAGAAGTACTTATTATGTGCCCATTGATTTCAAAGTAAAATTGGAACTTACTTTTCGGTTTGGAATGGCGAATTGGGTCGAACATGCATTATTGTTTCATCCTCATACACCCTTCTTTGGAAATTAGAGGTCGTTTTGGCTTTTTACATAAGTTTTACCATGCACTCAGATACACTATATATGTCTCGAGATACGGTAAAAATTACGTATCTAGAAAAGGAAAAATAACCTATAATTTAGAATTGAGGGAATAGTAAAGATGAGCCGACAAGGACTAAGGCCACATGTTGAAAGTCATCATTTTTATGGTCATTGAATCTGGCTGGTATACTCCATATCTGTCCACAAAAAAAAAAGTATACTTCATATCTCACCATCAGTTAGAAAATCAATTGCCTTTTAGACCGAAGGCAGAACCTTGAACCTAAATTGTGTATTGATTTTCATGGTTCGGTTCCTAGATTTATTATTTCAATCCATTGTTAAATTTCAACAGTTTCCATGATAAGTTTCATTGTTTCGAATCAGAAGAAAAAATGTTTTCTTCATAAGCTGGACTCATGGCAACTTATATAAATGTGCAGTTAATGTATTTTCTAAATGCTTCCTTCTTTAATGTTAGTTCAAGCTCTTGCATAAAGTTCCATATGTAGACTTTCTGGTAGTTATGTTGCCTGCAAAATCTGTCGAACTTTAGCATAAACTTAGGTCTAAGTTGCTGCCTTGAGTAAAAGTCAGTTAAGTTGGTGCAAGAAAGTTGAGATGTGGCAAAAAATCACATTATAGTTTATAAAATATCCTGATTTATATACGATCTTGATCGAGTCCCATAAGCCTAGGTAGGTTTAAATAGAAATGTAGCTTGTTACATTAGAGATGCATAGTCCTTTCCTTCCACATTTAACTATCCCTCAGTCTTTAAATATACGACATTTAAAATGTCATATATTTAAGATAGAGGAGTAGTATCTTTTCAATAATAATGCAATAGATCATACATATATTTCAGTCAAACTTCTGTTCAATTTCTCAATGTTCAAAATCAGGAGAGGAGCTAACAATGTATTTCAGTGTTTCAGCCAAATTGTCACAATATATGATTATTTACCAAGAAATAACGTTGCCTACAACAACCATAACCGAAGGCCTGAGTTGCAGCATGATGACAGAAAAAAGAACCTAAGAATGCATAAGGTAATGACATGATGGTACAGTTTTCACTGGAAAATATCATCCAAACTTAACTTGCCCATGCAGTTCAGTAATTATACCTAAGGTATATTGATTCGTTTTTTTTTTCTTTTTGGAAACACAAGGCATCTTAGTTCTTGATGCGACTGATATTTTATCTAAGACCAGATGTTTAACATTTATTTTATTGTAAACCTCTCTGAGATCTTCTAACAAATAATCATGCTAACACCAAGGATTTTTCAAAGGCTAACCTCAGTTTGCATCGAAGGCTAATTCATCAAAAATTGTTGATTCTTTTTCTTTACAAAATAACTGAACTAAAAAGACGTTTCAAGGGTTCAGAAGATACCTGGCTTTGCATGAATGGTGGAAGGATATGATGTTCATCAAATTTGCGGATTCTTCTTTTTTTAAAAAAACAACAAACCTGAACAAAGTTAAAGGAGAAGTCATGACAGTAGCCAAATAAACCATGGTATTAAATACATTAACAAATTAATCGTCCAGAGGTGTTCTCTGAGGCATGCAATTGCAACATTCTCTGAGGCATCCAAATGGCAATATGCATGAGAAGGAAGGAATGGTTTTTGAAATAATCAAACTCAAATGGCCAGAGAAAAGAGGGTGTCAGTCAGTGAGGATGGAGCTATCTCGTCTCGACTAACGGACGGCAGATGCTAGGGCATGTCTTGGCAGCAGCTGAGAAAAGGGGCCAACTGAACACCAAGCTGCTGTACGTACCTGTGCTCCACAGAACTGCAGCGACGTGGCGACCGAGGCCGACGTGGAGGATGCGTTTCTTCTGCGCGGCGAGGACCCCGACAGGGCGAGGATGCGAGTTTTTTTTTTCATTTTTGGGCCGAGACGGTGCAGAGACCGGCCTAGAGGGATTGAGAACTTTCCAGAAGAATCCGGACCCTAAAACCCCCACCACGCATGGGTTCAAAACCGCACCGGCCACCGCCCAACCTGCAGGCTTGGCTGCTGACTCCGCCACCAGAGCTGGCTACAGGCTGTGTCGTCCTCGCCAGCTTCCCCATCCTCCGGCTTACACGTCGACAGCAGCGCGATCGATCTCCAGTCTGTTCACAGGTCGACGGAGCAGAGGGGCACGTGGCGGCGACGGCAGGCCGGCACGCAGCAGCAAAGTCTAGGGTTGATGAAGCAAAGTGCGGTACCCCAAAACCCCACCGACCCCCGTGACTCAGCCGCCAGCACTGCTGGCTCCAGGCCATGTCCTCGTTGCTGGCAACCCCAGCGCACGTGGCAGCAGCGAGGCCAAGGGCTGATGCAACGAATTTAAGCTGCAGCAAATTTAAATCAAGAAGAAACCAATCAAATAATATCTGAACCAAGAAGAAACCCTTCAAATGAATCCAAACGAGGAGGAAATTTCGCACCTGGTATTCAGGAGCGTGATGGACGGAGTGGCGGCCAGCGGAGGGCTACGTGTCGTCGAGGACCTCGTGTACTCCGCTGCGGGCCGGGTACCACGTCTGGGCCTATAAATACCGGCCGCCTGCCGCGGAAGAAGAGGAGGCGATCCCGACGGCCCACCGGCGGCGAGGGAAGCGAGGGAGCGGGCGGCGGCGGTGACGACGCGGGGGGTGCGGCGCTGAATCATCGTCTTGTTTCTCTCCGTAACTAGCTTCTTCCTTGCTTATATTACATGTAATTAAGTACGCCTAGAGGAGCCCACGAGATCCGAAGTTTTGTCCCCTTTCTCTCAATCCAAACGGAGCAATAATATCCGCTAATCCAAGCTGTTCCTTCTGAATTTCTTTTTCCTTCTTATTTCCCTTCAGCACGCCAAGTGCAACCTGAAAAACCTACAATGGGGCCCCTTGGATTCGGTGGGGCCCCTTGGATTCGGAGGGGATTGGAGGGGTTGGAAGGGATATAGAGTTTGTTTGGATGGATTAAAGTTGAGTGCTAAATTTTTAGCACCTATTAGTCTATGCTAAAATTTTTGAGTCTTGGTTAAAGTTTAGCTCACCCTATTAGCATTTCTGTTTGAATGAGCTATGAGCTAGTGCTAAAGTTTAGCACTTTTAGACATTAGCGCTTGGATCCAAACACCCCTAAATTCCTAACAAATCAAAATCCCTCTTAATCCCCTCAAATCTCCCTAACCATACCTTATTGATAATCCTTTTGTTGATGGTTATTAGGTTAATTTATAAAACATGTCTTTCTTTACATCACATGGATCAGTAGTCCCTTTCATTTTAAGGAAATTTGCTTCTAGGTTATACAATAAGCTTAGATCCGTATAAAGGATTATGTATTGGTTTTTTATTTGATTTCTCTAACAACTAAAATAGTTTAATATCATGCAATTCGAACTATTTACTTTGTTTAGTGTGCAGAAATGAATGTGAGCATCTCACACTCTAAACTTAGGGCCTGTTCGTTTCCCACCCTCTAAACTTTAGACCCATCACATCAAAGAGAATCTTGCTATTTAGAAGTATTAAATAAAATCTGTTTATAAAATTTTTTGCACAGCTGTGTGCTAATTCGCGAGACAAATTTAATGAGCCTAATTAATCCATAATTTGCCACGGTGATGCTACAGTAATTATTCGTTAATCATGGACTAATATACCTCATTAGATTCGTCTCGCGAATTAGCACTAGGGTTCTGCAATTAGTTTTGTAATTAGACTTTATTTAATACTTCTAAATGACAAGATTTTCTTTGATGTGACCCCTCTAAATTTTAGGTACCCGGAAAGAAGAGAATGTGCCTTTTTGTAGAGGGACAAATTAAGAGAGTATGGCATAGTTTGCACAAACAGTCAAAATATGCATAATCCAGGGCCGGTTGCAAAGCTAGTGTATTCCTTTTTGTTTTTTTTCATTTGCTGGCCTTCTGTTCCTCTGATCCTGCTCTCATACATGTGGGCAATCAACAACTTACATATGATGTTACTGTTCCATTGATCACAAACATCTACTTAACATAAAGGAACGTTAATTAAGAGCAAAAAGGCTTTATTTCTCATCCGATGTCATATGATCAGATGAACAAAGCAAATTAGACATTAGTCCTACTTCTTTTGTGCAATCCAATTGCACTTTGTATAAATTATGAGTAATTGTTATGATAATTTTAACCTATTTATTTTTTTCTTTTTCAGCAAAGCTCAGTACTGGAAACGATGGGTTCACGGTCCACCAGAGGCCGAAACGGGGGCGTGCCGCCAGGGAAGTGGTATGGCGCCCTACGCCAGCAGGTGCATGGAAGGTGGATAGCGTATGTCTACGACCTGAACGGCAAGGTGACGATATGGCACAGCTGCTTCAACACAGCCGACGAGGCCAAGCACGCCCTTGACCGGACCGCCCTTGGCCTTCACGGCAAACCCACCGACGTCAACTTCTCCGGGCCAGCAGCGGCGCCGCCGCCGATGTCCGGGGCTGCGTTGGAATCTTGGCAACGGGAAGGCGGTGCAGGGTACTCGCACTCAGGGTACATGCCCTGGCAGAGTGGTGGCAAGCGCGAGACGCAGGGCCCGGAGTACATATTCTGGCAGGGTGGTGAGGAGGGCCCTCAGTTTCCAGACTTCCATTACTGGGAGCATGGGAATGGCCGTTCGTGCTAGGCTTATTTGGGATACATATATACAGGTCGGCATAATTAGGATATTATTTTAGCTATTTATGTTCCCCTAAAAAACAATCTCTATACATAAAGAGTAGCCAGACCTCTTATTTTTGTTTGCTATTGGAAGCACATTTGGAGAGTTATTGATGTGAGTCCGTATTCTTGTATTACTATTTTGGATAAATATTCATTTGGAGAGTTACTGATGTGAGTCCGTATTCTTGTATTACTATTTTGGATAAATATTTAGTTGACTCACATGAATGAACTTCATATGCATATTTTAATTATGGCTGAAGCATTGCGTATATTATCATTTCACTGAGTTATTCTTGGTTGTGCCATTGTTGTTCATGTAGTTTATGAGTGTTAGGTACACCCACAAATAAAACATGTGAAAAGAGGTAGAACCTACAAGTTATGGATGCTGCTTAGATAGGATATTTGGGCATGGGAACCAAAATGATTTTGTAAAATAGTCCAAAGCAAAGTTGTATACTCGGAGAGGAGCCCTCTTAACAAATAGCCGAAAGCAAAGCAAATGTGGTACTCGGCTCAAGTTGGCAACAGTGTTATATAGTGTCTACAACAAAGTTATATAACAAGAAAATGCATGCAAAAAAGTCCATAGTATCATATTTTTTATTGTGCTTGGAAATAAAACCTTCTTCTCTTAATGACTTTGGTACAAGAGAAAATAGATCTAAGGATCACTTTCTAGTTTTCAAAGCAAAATTGTAACTAATTACGCGATGTGCCACAAATTTGAATTAGGACCATGAAACACCAATTATCAACAGTGTTTTCTCGCTTCCTCTTGGATAAAAAAAGCTAAATCATAAGAGGAATAATTAAGATTATTCAGGGCATGGTTATTTCTGCTTAAGCGTTATAACTTAATCAATGCCACACAGTTGCTGGTCGGTGCGACCAAGGAGTATACTTCATTCAGATGCTTATAGAACGAGCTGATGGCTTAATTGCCTGATAGACTATGCAAAAGGCTGGGTCCAAAACTTGGTTTGGTTGGGCTTGCTGGGCTGAGAAGTAAGCAAAACCTTGATGAGGGGGGCGCACGACACTAAGCAGTGGTGATTAGTAGGATGATTAGGGGGGGGTTGTTGTCAGTGTTCATCTAAACGTGTAAATACGACATCTGCACACATGTAAACTGTAAACAAAGGATATGCATGTAGTTTATGGTCTAGTTGCTGAATCAAACGCAAAGCATGTGTAAACGGTCACCTTGGTCAAAACACAGGTTTTCAGTGAAATTAAACACGAGCTAAATGTGTTTACATGACTATCCGAGAACTCTAGTTCATGTCTCATGTGAGAACTATATGTGTTTACTATCTATGTTAGACTGTTACTATGTGTATGTTTAATTGTTTAGGTCCAATTGTGCAACTATGTGCATGCCGCAAATTTGACTTAAAAATGTAGTGTATATATGGAAGTATAATATTTGTACGTATATTTACTGCTCCAGTGCAAACCATTTAATCTGTCGTCTAAACCCCCTAAACGCTAAACGAAAGGTGACTGGACGTCTAGTGTTTGGCATCAATTAATAATACTGGTTGTAGTGAAACTGCAGCTACACATTAGGTGAGGAATCTACCAAGCCCCTGTACATACCTTGTCAAGAGCTAAGTTTTCATATAATTTTTTTTCATACTACTAACTATGAAAAATTAGAAATGCTATACAGGTGAGATCCAAATTCGGAATTGGCCCTAACAATCATAAGATAGTGTTGGGCCAATCGCAATGGACAATTTTATTTCATTGTTTCCAAGAGAGTCGCATCATCTAAAGTGTTTTGAGTTGATGAATAAAACAAGTACTTGATCTAATGCATTGTTTCATTTTGTTGTTTCATAGGATGTCAATAGCATTTAATTTAATTGGGTTCCATATGGCTGGACACAATTGGATGAAACAAAACCCCCTCACTCGCTCAATGCCAGTTTCAATAGGTTTCAATGTCTTGGAAACAATATATACATTATTTCATCCAGATGAAACCGCTCCTATTTCTCTCCTCATAACTCTAGTAACATATCACCATTTTTGCCTATATGGCACCCCATTTAATGAGAATGAAATCCCCACAAGGACCGGCTTATCATAGCTAGAACCGCTTGGCTTGTGGTAATATTATTTTTAGAATAAGTTCAGAGGTAGAACCAATCGAGCTGAGATAGAGCTGCTGTAATGATGGAATTTATATATTCGTTTAACCCATGAATAGACATAATTTATTACAGCTTGTTCTATCTAAGTATCGATGTAAAAGTGTATTACCGTAATTAGTTCTTGCCTCCGTGGTCATTTGTAGTCGACGGAGGTAAGGAACCAACTGATCATTTTTTTTTCTGCAGTATATTTTCCCAAATTCTGCTACAACCATCTGACTGTTTTTGGCCCCTTCCAACACCAAATGTTTGCAATCAAAAGGTTTGGCTATGTAGAGGTGTTCTCCAGAGACCATATACCAAAGGTAAGTAGCTAGTTGTCAGTCGTCGAAAGAAGCTATAGGCATGTAATCACTTGAGCTAAGCCAAAGGTATGAAGTGAGTCGATAGGCTTACCACAGCTCCTGGGTTTAGTTGTACGAGTGTGCAAGGGAAATGGCTGACCTGAGAACGAAGCTGTTATGATCGTCCTGTGTCAAAGTTCCTTTTTCCTCTTAATTCATCGGAGGTGCGTGTTGGTATGGTAGATTCCTGCTTAGTTGCTTACCACTAACCCCCTACCCCCCAATTATTATGTTGAAAATCGCATCGTCATGCAGTCTCAACAAATTGAGCTGTTATATCATAACTCTGTGAGGTGTACTATATGCTATTATGGTGTGGAATTTGCAAAGCATAATAATACTCCCTCTGTGTAACACCCCTCCTAATTTGGATGTGGTCCAGTAGTGGACAATAAGTGTGTTGCGTGCACATGTTTAGTATCGCCTTGCTAGTTGAGCAAGGGTGGAGCCAACTTACATGCCTTCATTCTCCAACCATAGTACCTTCCGAATAACCCATTTACACGAAATAATCACAAAATATAAGTAAGGTGCTATATGTGCGGGCACACCCCTTAGAAGGGTTCGACAATGCGGTTTTGGAGGATGAGGTGTTACACTCTATTTTAAATTATAGGTTATTTTAGATTTATCGTAAGTCAAACTTATCTATCAAATGAATTCACTATCAAGATATATTTATAGTTTCTACCTACTGAACCTATTTAGATCTATAAGCTAGTCTAATTTCACTCTTCATATCACACTGCTAGTCTCTTCACATATTCCAACTGCACAACTTGTTTATTTACATGGGCCCACTGGATGGCGATGCAATATGGGTTGTTAAATACATTTGACAGGCCTGTAGATAGATAAATTTGCTGGTGTGTAGGTTGCCTATTCCACTAGAAACCGTGATTTGCTGTCGTAAGTAGGTATAGCAAATTTCAAGCATGTCGCTATCTTAAGAATGGAAAGTGACAATTCTATCAGCCATATAATTCCCAACACTTGCTGAGTACCAACCATAAGTGTACTCACGCTTGTTATAATTGCTGCTCAGAGGAGAAAGTGATGTGAAGTATTTTGAAGATGATGCTGAGTTCTAGGCCTACGCAAGCCCCGGTCGATTGCCCGTGAAGTTTGGAGTCTTCGTTTCCAGGATAAGCTGTATAACTCTGATAATCTTTATAGTCTTTTAATTCTCTTTTCGTGATACTGTTGCTGATTATTCACTGATGAAGTCACTATGTGTATGGAACTTGATCCTGATATATATATATATAGTTATGCATTCGGTTTTATCCTTAAAACCGGGTGTGACAATAGTTTCTACCTACTGAACCTATTTAGATCTATAAGCTAGTCTAATTCCATTCTTCATTAGTAAGACTATCCATCCATAAAATTCGTTCTCCACAGATTTGTGCATTCCAGAGAACTATCACTATATCACACTCCATATCACACTGCTGGTCTCTTAACATATTCCAACACACACAACTTGTTTATTTACATGGGCCCACTGGATGGCGATGCAATATGGGTTGTTAAATACATTTGACGGGCCCGTAGATAGATAAATTTGCTGGTGTGTAGGTTGCCTATTCCACTAGAAACCGTGATTTAGCTGTCCGAGCAAAAAGTACCATACCCAGCCTTCTACCAAATCCTAATGGAGATGCCCTTAGGTGTACCTAACGCTGCGGCTAAGTTCATTAATTCGTGATGATTATTGGCAAATATGCTCTGATCAAACCATGCAACTCTATCGGGTAACTGACTTGTAGTTTGAAGTTTTCTTCATTGGAGGGGGATTTAAGTTTGACCGAGTTTATACATAAGATTACCAACATTTGTGATACTAAATAGGTATAGCATTAAATATATTTCATAATTGATATAATAATATTTATTTCGAATTATGAATATTTGATTTTTTTTTATAAATGTGGTCAAACTTAAGATGACTTGATTTTTCATGTCTGGCAATGTGATCTGCCATCAGATGCAGTGGATTGAAGCATGTTGAGTGAGGAATCTCAAATCTGGAAGGAATGAAAGCCAAAGGAGGAAGACGAGCAGAAGCTGGTTGATTCGTTTTTTGACCATTCTATTTAACACCTACACCTCGAGCTTGGGCAAGGTGACCACGACAATGGGAGAGCAAGCATTCTCTGAACGTTATTTACATGCCTTGTATATGCAAAAAGGTGCCTCTTGAGTCTTAGTTGCATTAACTTTTCTTTTGGTCTACATACACTCGCTTTAATTTCCTGGCAGGAGTGGCTGGGCAGGCCCAATGATCAAACTAACGAAAAACAATTGTAACATGAATAGTCCTCTACGCGTATTTTCACATGAATCATTGTGTTACCTTCTAATCAGCATGAGCAGAGGACCAGTCCTTTGTAAACCCGTGACAGGAACAATTAAACTAGTACTGTCATCAAAACTTCTATTGATCCCATGATATCATTGTTGGAGAAAACATTGTGAAACAAAGATAATAAGGTGCCGGTTGCGTGTGCAAAGTATACAGTTGGAACTTAATGAACTGTTATCACAACATATATATGAGAAGTGTGCATGTAGTGTGGACTGTGCAAAGCACAATACTAGCACATTTTTGCAACTGATCGATGGAAGAAAAACACTCCAATATAACTGAGATAGAAAGATGATACCTTTTATCTTGTGGATATTCTCAACGCTGATAAGACCTTCTTGCAGATAAAATGCATGATACATTTTTATCATGGAGCTGCTTCAAGCCAGGTCTTTGTGCAACTGACAGAAAAACCTTAGCACTCAAGTTACGTTGAAGGTTTCTGTAAACTTCGTTGGCATGTGACGCTTTGCCCAGACCTCCAAATCCGACAATAGATGCAACGCCTACATGCCACGCCGATGCATGAAACTATGTACGTGACTTGGTCCCTCCACCCTTCTGCCTGCATACCAAGCTCTTCCACGCATGACAACAAGCTTCTTAAGGTGAGCACTCATGCAATGCATGCAACATGCAGAAGCTCACCGCCCTTCGGGAAGCTCTGCAAGGTGGTGTGCTTCTCACATTTATCTCCCTTTAGACCTGTCAGCTTCTCTACGACCGAGTGCATCTGTCTCGTTGACACACTTAGAAGCACACCAGCCATGGTTGTACAACCTTCGGTGTCCACCGGCAGAGGGTAGCAGATAGCTAGTGTGCACTGGGGGTGATTGAGGAGGCCACACACAGTAGTGATTGTCTTGCTGCTATGGAGAACAAGTGGTGATGTGAGGTGGGGATCGCTCGTGGATGTACTAATAGCTCTGTCGACAGACGATGGGCATAGGCACTTACAAATGCTGTGTACCGACCAGCTGCCTATGGACTGTGTGTTTAGGCAAACATGGGACTGACTGGCTCTCATCAATAATTAAGAGGCGGTCCATGTGGAGAACATGGGACTGATTGTTTCTCCTCTAATAAGGACTTAATTATAAGTTCAATAAAATTTATATATTTCATTTCTTAATCGGAGCCTTAATTAGATCTTGAAGACTTGACCCGGTGCCTATGAACGAAAAATAAAACGCACGAAGCCCTTACGAAGGCTCCCCATCACGTGATGGATAAGATTCGAGTACTTCATGCCAAGGGTCCACTAGCTCTAGCCCTCTAACCTAATTTCCGTCACCATTCAGGCGCGGCGAACCATGCCACCGCGGCAATCTATGATGTATGGCTGCTAGCTGACTTCACCATCATAGAGATCATGCCCTATGACGCAAGCAATATTGACGGCGTAATCGACGGCTGGGAGCAGTGCTCCTGATCGGTCTCGACTCCGAGGCCGATTGTTTATCTAGTGTCTGCAGAGACCCAAGGACTTCCAGATGAGCACCCCATGCATCTCATCTCACGACCAAGTCGACGACGTCATGGTACAGGGATAGAGCGTGGCCCAATCGCATCAGGGGAGGCAATAATTGCAGTTCGCTGTTAGTTGAGATTTTAATTTACCTCGAGATCCACAACCACGTGCATATAGCTTGTGAGCAATCATTTGATTGGTTAATAAGTTGTCGGTCAGCAGGTCTTGCATGAACAGAGGAGCCAACGAAGAAAGATAAGTATCTCAGTAGTAGCCAGATGCTAATGAATTGAATAAAGTCTCATCTACCAAACGTCCAAGTAAACTTACTGATACCAATGTATACTCATAAAAATGTATATAATCGAAATCGTAGGTCAGATGTAGACTGACATCTTGGATCCCAGCATCATCAGAGGTAATTAGGTAAAAGGCGATTACCGCGAGAGAGTGAATTCTCATATTTTTCTTGATTTACTCAAAGAAGAACTGTGCTATTATTTTTTATAGTAGGCGATGTGTCCGTTATTAGCAAGACCATCTACATGGTAGCTTCATCAATCTCAAGATATGATCTAATCTCTCGGATATGCTCATAGAGATAGGATGTGAGTGTAAATGCTCATAAGGGTAGATGGTGAGTGTGAACAAAAGTGTAACTCAACGCGGATGCTCGTATTTTTCTGAATTTATTCTAGGATTGAACTAGCTCTATTCTTTCAATGGTAGGAGATGTGTCTGTCGGCAGCAAGGCGCTTATGGTGATTTTATCAATCTCGAGATCTGCCGGTTTAGTCTTTTGAAAATGCTTATAGAGGTAGAATTGCGTACGTGTACTGATAGGGGTAGAGTGTGCGTGTGTATATGTATAGGTGATTATTATGCCCCTGTATCATGTTTCAAAAAAATTGCAACTTCCACCGATCAATCTGAGGTTGGGTCATAATAGTACAGCACGAAGTGTTTTAACACTGTTCCGTCCGAAATCAGAGTTACCAGCGCAATTAGCGCTAAGAGTTAGTACTTTTCTTAATCTGGATAGATGCCAAGCGCACATGAATCCCTAACCAATACCCTGCAGCGCTGGAGACACGGAAGGCCCATGATTGTTGTTCACTAGTTCTCAGGCTTGACCATAACATAATGGGGTTAGAAAAATGGATTAAGCATCCTGGATGCAACCGGTGTTTGAAATGAGACTCCCAAGGTAGGAAGGGTTCTTCTGTAATACTGCAGAGAAACTCACTGTCACTGATGCGCGAGCCTGACCGCACTAGGGACTGCACGCGTGAGTGGGACGAGTCCCCTACACTACCGCAGAGGAGGGTATACTTGAAAACTGAATAGCAACTCAACTTTATTTACTTCTACCTAATAACAATAACACTGCAATGCATATTTAGGCGCGCCTATACCTCGTTTCGGTCCTGTTAGGCTGCTCCCAATCTTCACATTCTCCAAAGCTGCCATGTCACAAGATATTATGGATGAAACAACCACCCTAATGCATAGTACCATATGTTGTTTGTTAGGCCCCGCAAAACAATATGCTTGTTGCCTGAAATCGTCAATAGGATCCTCAATCGTCTGATGGTCAAGCTCTTCCATGTTGGTGAGCTTCCTGATCGAGGACAGCATGCATGAGCGTTCATGCTGCCGAGGCTCATCCTCGAGGAACGCCACCACGTCCCTTGGCACGGCCTTGTGCTTCTCATACTGCTCCCCCATTAAAGCACCCAACTTCTCCATCACAGAGTTCATCACCCCAGCAGATGTGTTCTGCAGGAACGCGGCCATTGATAGATCTAGCTTGTCCTCTAGTTTCTTCGCTTGTCCTCTCTTCTATTGAATAGGAAACTCGTCAGAAGTAGGTAATGCCTCGTTTGTTGTTTACTTATTGGGTTGTTAGCTGGAACTATTGACACTGACAGTGATTCTGATGTCGATGTAGCGGTTTAATTTGGGGACTGAGCAAAGACAATGAAGATTTTGGATTGTAGTCAACTAGTACAGACAAGTTGGCCTGGACGGGGCCAAGAAAATCTCGGATGCCTAAACGGCTAAACCCACCGTCCAAGCAAATATCCAACACCTACTACTGACTTTTGAAATTGCCACATATGGCCCAGCCAAGCCTAGAATAATAATAATCAACATCAATGCTGGTCTTTAGACATAAGAAAATCGTCATATAGATACCATGTAGTTGGACAATTTGGCTTCAGTTAATAATTTGTTTTATAATTTATTGAAGAATATTATGGGTGGTAAAAATAGTTCTAACGACTAATACAGAGGTGATGCCAGTGGTGATCTACCAATCAAAACAAAAGTTGTACTTTTCTATTGTAACAGGGAAGTAGATTAGCAAATGCCACAAAGCTAGATTATTACTATGAAACTAGTGATAAGATTATTGAGATAGATTAGTTATGCTACCAAAAAGTTATCAGTAAGAATATTGAGATGAGCAACAACAAAATGAATAAAAGTAAGTGCACCCTTTGAATATGTGTGCTAGCTGTACTTTGTTCTAAAGGGAAGTGAAAAAGTATTTCAAAAATAAGTTTATAGGCTAGCCATTGAGGTTGGTCCAGATTACGTGATGATTGATTCGTCACATTCCACGCCCCTGGATACGTGGTATAAATCATTAAATTTCAACATAAAGATATTAAGTGGTATATTGCCAAAATTTTCAACAATTTATGGCATTTACCTTCCCATAGGTAATTAAAACAATATTGAGTGGTATATTGTCAAAATAAGATATACCTCCACTAATTCTTATAAATAACATCAGGCTCGCTACTTCATCATGCCCTAGGAAGAAACAACCGAAATGGCAAATTTAATGGATGTCTCATAGGCATGCAGGACCTGCAAACGAACCCTAATCCATCCTATACTCCGCAGAGGATATGCCTGGTATGATCGGAATATGCACGAGGTATTTTAATTTTTCTGGGCTAATGATCCTTCGCTAGCTCGATTGAAGATGTCACGCCGTGACAATAGACTTTTATGTCAGAGAGTATCCTTTTACTGGCCTTGTTGCGGCCTGAATACAAATCTAAAAATCATATCTGAATATTTTATTTCTAAAAGCCAAGTATCATCTTGCTACCGTTAATTGAGGCCTTCATTCTTATTGCAACTCTTGAGTGTGACCGACCATATCGCTCCACGGATTAATACTTATATTTATCTCATATATACATATATATTGAATGTATGCAATGTGAAGATTCCGTGAAATTTAAATAGGATATCTCCAATATTAATTCAATGGACATTTGAATACCTCTGCAGATTCGTTCTAAAATTAAACCACAGAATATCTAGCACCAAAGAAGATAGGGGTATCCATCTATCTATCTATCTTTCAAGATATTAATTATTGGACCAAAGATTTCGAGTTTCATAAGCATTGATCTCTCGTGTACACTACTGCATGCCTTGGTTTCTGTATATAGGAGGACATACGCAGGGGCTCTACATAGCTTTAGACTTGGGGCCTAGCTTCTTCTTTCTTCACCCAGTTGATCAGCACCTGCTACATCCGCACCAAGCTAGATGTTACCCGCCGGAAAAGCAGCATCGTCTCTCCTACTACTAGCCATGTTTGTTGTAGTCTCTCTTGACCCTGTGATTGCTGGATGTTGCTCGCCTATATGGGGGGATTGCACAGAGCAACAGAAGAACCGCATCATGGAAGCATGTAAAAACCCCTACCTCAAAAGAGATAACCCCGTCCGTACGATCCCAGCCAAAACTCATGCCTGCTGCCAACTGGTGAGAGAGTACCAGGCCCCGAAAACTATGAACTGCATCGTCAATCGATTTACAAAGAAGGAGAAGAAGGAATACGATCCAACGCTGCTCTTCTATTTTAGATCATATTGCGCACTGCCTCCATCCCGTTCTCCTCCTCCTCATCCTCACAAGGTGAAAGTCAGCCGCTGATGGTCCTTTTCGTACTAGTACTACATAACATGCATGGTGTTAGATATAATAAGATAAGATCCTGATGAAGTGCATGCGTGGTTTGGAGTAGTTAAATCGATGAAAGCGTGATTATTATTGTAACTTGTATCTTTCATCAAGGAAAAGTGTGTCATCAATATCCAAGGGAGTGTCTATCTAACATCTCTGGATGATCCTGTTTTCAGTTATCAATCATGTTTTGACCAATGAGATAATATAATGACACATCAATTCTAAAATAAAATGAAAAAGTGAGTGATATATCTTTTTTTCAACCATATATGCAAAGTACAGCAATCACATAAAAAATCGAGTGAAGGACACAGAAATCACTCGGATTACATATAAGCACTGAACCCACACCAAGAACAGTAAAAACAATAAGATGGGCAAAAAAACATCCCGACAGTACGGGAAGGACATTATATATCAGATATCAGAACACCAAAATTCATTACTGATGACATCTTATTAATTACCTATGTTTATTAGAAAATGAAGGGAAAAAGCATCTCTATCTCTATCTCTATCTCTTCTCTAATACTAAAAGGAATGTTTGGGGAATAATTCTTTGGTGAGACCCTCGACTTTCAGTTTCGTCATTCTGCCGCTCGGCGTTGGAGCCGTCCGATGGATTGTTACGGCGCAAACAACAGCGACCCGTAACAATCGCAGGTCGCGATGCCCCCGAGAAATCGTCATTCTGTCGGTATCGAATGGGAGCCGCCATTTTGCATGTCAGACGGAACGAACGATGCGTATTAGCCCTAATCCCTCAGGTGTCGTTCCGCGGTTCCGTCCCGATGCCGGCTCCCGTCGAATTCGAGTGCCTTGACGGATAGCTTAGGCTAGGGCCGGCGTATCCAGCTGCAGCGGCGGCAGCGGCGCAGCCAAAGCCCCCGTCGTTGGAGCTCGGGACCAGCGCAGTGACAGCCGTGACCCTCCATCCTGCTCGCCGCCCCCGACGCAACTCCAGCAGGCCCCTCTGTGTGTCGCTACCCCAACGCGCCATCCCATCGTGGCACTCTGGTCCTCGACCTCGACGACCTCCGGTGCAGGGCACGGCGCGAGAGCCTGTCGTACGCCGAGACGCCCTGCCATGAGAAGTCCAGGAGGGCGCTGGACTCGGAAGTGTCGGCTTCATGCTTGACAACGGACAGCGGGCGCGCTGCTCTTCCTCTTTGTCGGCGATAAGGTCAACCTAGGTGGCGCGGCCACGCGTGGATCCGGCGATAGGAGCAGTGTCGGCAGGTGAGGGGAAGTTGAGCTTGGCCCTGGGCCAGCGGATGTCGCGGCTTGGCGAGGTTCAAGTCGTGCTCTCCCTGGATCCCGCCTCTCGGATAGGATGCCAGTGTACTTCTCTGGCTCCAGGCCGCCCCTGAATCTCTACTGCGGCCATGAAGCCACTAGAGCTGCAGATCAATGGGATGGCGGCGCCAAGTAAGAGAACCTCCTCGCTTCCCTCTAGAGGCAACGGAAGGTGTGTTTAACGAGGAGCTCGAACGGGTGCAAGTCAACGCTACGGTGGCGCGAGCAGCAGCTCCAGCCACAGCCTCCTTGTGTGCGCCATCCCTCCTACTCCAGTTCTGCAATTGCCGGACTGCCTGCAAGGTGTTCAACAAAATGCCAAGCTTCCAGACGCATAGCAACTTTAATTTATGAAGGTACCTCTTCTACTCCTGTTCTGCAAATAACGTCAAGTAAAGTTCAGTAAGAGATGGAGTTCTGTGTCTTGTAACTAGAGCAGTTTCTCAATATAAATTGATTTTGGGATTTTCATGGGTAACCACCTGATCAAGATATCACCATGCGTGCTTCTACTGTGGCCATTCATTTTATGGTAGCATAATTCATCTAATCACACCAGCCACTCATCTGTTACAACACATAAGCTGTGTGAACAATCACGCTGGTAATTTTTCCATGCTTCTATCCTAGAGGAAATGGTGTTACTATTAATTGCATAGCTCAGTTTTTTTTCATATTTTATATTGCAACGAAGCTTTGTTCATCTTGATAGAACATTGACTTGAAACCATTGTATTTTTAATTTTCAAGATAGAAGGACAGAGAGCATAGTTTGAATAATTTTAGTGTGCTTCCTGGAAGCAATCAAGAGAAATTAATGATATATACAAGCTAATATTATTTACCTTCGGATTTAGTAGCCACTTATTATCCAACTATACATTCAGTATTAGAATGACTTGCTAATAGCTCATAACTTCAGATTATCAGGGCTTTTTAATGCTTGGTACAGTTCTAGATTATGGCAGTTCTTGCCTTGCGGTAGAGCTTATGCAACCAATTTTTTGCCCTAATTAATAGTTACATCTTCTTCCTGCATTCAAAAAACAGAGGGGGGAGAAAAAGCTAAGGTGCTCGATCATCTTACTTAACATTATGCAGAGAGTGTCAAGTTCTCTATTTTTATAATTTTTTAAATCAGTAGCAGCTTAGACATTATACTTATCAGACAGTAAGGGAAATTCAAGTCTAAATAATCATGTATAAGTATCCCAGTTTTTTAGTTTAATCTCACCAGTCACAAGCAGGTTAGATATGGTCTATGATATTTAATTAGAATCTTGTGCAGAGGATGCCAGCTTCTCTATTTTTCTAATTTTTTAAATCAGTAGCAGCATAGAGATGGCTATATTATTTTTATGCATTGTAAGGATGAGCAATGCAGTAAGAACTGTTTGGTGTTAAGCTTCAATTTTTCATATTTAAACTATTCTTTCACTCACCTGGTATGGATTTTCTGGTCACTTGATTCTATATTATGTTAATCGCTCTTAAGATAGGTTCTCCTCCATTTTCTGGCGATCCAATTGATACTTGTCAATACTCATATACAATTCCTAAATAGATTATCTGGTAGGCAATACCAATATACATGGTTCCTGATCTGTTGCTCTGTTCAGCGTCAAAATAAAGTCTACAAACTTGCTGGTTGTTGTTCTGTTCAGCGTCAAAAATAGAGGCTAGAATGACTATACTTGCCTGCTTGATCATAATATGCTAGCTAGCGTATGTTATAAAGTAAAGCTTTCCATCAAGTGCATGGAATGAAAATAGCAACAGTTTGCATACATGTGGTATTCACTCGTTGTCTTCTGTTTTTATTTATACTCTTAACCAAGAAATATTGTATTTGCAGGGTCAGAAAAGAATATCTGTAGTTGATTTTGGTGCCTTATTTCACAACCATCTTTTTTTGATCTTATTTATTTTTACTAGGATCTTTCTGGTGGATTATGTTCTAATAAATTTTGCAGTTGTTTGGTATAAATATTCCACTTTTAAGGCAACTGGACGGTTTTGCCATAGCTCCTACTTCCTACTTTGTGCAGGGCAAAAGTTGCAGGTACCAAAAGGCCATGATCCTTCCATCATCAGTCATCTCACTATTTCCTGGTGGACGGTTTTGCCATAGCTCCTACTTCCTACTATGTACGGGGCAAAAGTTGCAGGTATCGAAAGGCTATGATCCTTCCATCATCAATCATCTCACTATTTCCTGCTGCTTCATCAAAATCAATGCTATCATATAGTGCTTTTGCATCTCAAGATACTGGGTTTTCTTGCATTTCTCCTTATGCTATTTTCAAATATCATATTTGTGGTACAATTGCTATTTGGTGACAGAGGATGGATGAAAAATCTGAAAGGATATACTAATTGATGTTCAAAACTCAGGAAGATTGATCTTGAAATATATGATCACATACGAGGAAGTTGCCTGCCTGAATTAGCAATGTGATATGTTTTTGCCACACGTGAGATTGGCATGGTTAATTCTTGAAAATATCAGGAAGAAAAAAAGTTCATACTATGCTCTCCTACAAAGTGATCTTTTTTAATAAAGCTGTAATTTACTAAGATAAGTGTTACTGTGAATTCTACGTTGGTTATTGTAGTGAATTATATTTGGAATGCTAGAAGTTGACTCTCGCTTAGGCTCTAAGACGTTGTATGAACTATTTGTACTTTTGTTTGAGATAAAATGTATGCTTCTATTGGAATATGTCGTTTGATGAGGTTGATGCTCACTAAAGGAAATTATTTTTACCTGTAGCAACGCACGGACACAAACCTAATTTGAATAAAAAAGAGATAGCGCTAAAAACTGACCACCATAAATAAGGGTGCTACTGAAATTGAGAGCTAGAGCTACTAATGAAGATTAAAAATAGATAGCGCTAAAATAGATCTTTTTACAGCGTGATTATTAGTTTGTTACCGTAACTTCTGTATCCTTCATCAAGGAAAAGTGTCGTCAATATTCCCAATACCATTCAGGTTTTCATAACTAGTACATTGGCATCATTCTGGGCTTTCCCGACTGCCCAAAACTGTATTAGACAGCTTAAAAATATGGCCATACCATGGTTGGGCTTTTTGCCAGAATCATTATTTCTAGTTTGGTTGGGCTAGGCTATAATCGTCGGTTCACACACCACCACACGGTGGGCATCCCGTCCCGGTAAACCCAACCTGTTCGTCGGTCACGAGAAACTTTCGGTTGGGCTGGTCCTGGAGGAAATTTTCGGTTGGGCTGGGCTCTGTAGTTTGGTCGTCGGCTAGCTCGAACTAGCACGACAATAGCAAAAAGATACTGAAAAAAAAACTCAGATTCTAATTAACTGTTTAATATGGCTTCCACGCCAAAAATTTCCTCTCCTTTCAAATAGAATATTGGTAGGTACATTTCTGATTTGCAAACCTCCCCTTCACTGCGTGACATTTCCATCTTTGTTGCAAATATGTGACACTACCATAAGCAAGAAACTTACAGCATAAGCACATTGGATTCCAGAGACGTCCCAAAGGTTTTTGAGCCAACTAACACGATTGTACAGAATATACTTCCTACGGTTCTCACCCTATGGTTTTTGAATGATTCTTCTACTACTATTGCTCCAAAAGGAAAAGACATGCTCCGAAGACAACCGAATGCGCAACCTCAAAGCGTGGAGTGGTAAGTCAGCAAGTGGTGAACTATAGTGGGAGGGAAAACCCACGGAGGTATTTGGAGTCGACTCCAGACTCACGGAGCAGAGCAACCCGGCCAGTTCGTGCAACCTGCAGGAGGCATGGCAGTAGTGAGGAAAGAATTACTGGCATGCATCTCATAACGATCGCTAAAGTACAATTAACAGTCAATTCACTACTCCACATAAATAACTTGTGCAAAAAAAATTTCATAGATCGTGCATGAGATGGTAAGGTAATGGCAGATATCCGTGAATCGTGAATCAGAAGGTCGATACTCAATACGAACCTCACAGATGCCATATTGCTCTAGCATCTTATGCAATCTAACCATTTTGTCAATGTCTCCAGTAAGCTGCACAAGCCAACAAGGTTATTGCTCAATAAGCATGGTAGTAATGAAACATGTCTGATTAAAGAAATCGGTGCAGGTATGAATGCTTATTAATCAAAAATAAAGCAGGAAAAAATCATTGATCGAGTCCAAAATTTATAAACTTCAAAATTCAAATCACTCTTACTTAAACAATTGCCAATTACGAAAACATGTTAATACCTGACATTATTTTACCTTTTAACATCAATATACTAGTCCCTTCATGGTAGGACCATTACTAATGATGCATAAAGAAATTGTCATAGATGAACTATATGATGTTTCTATTGTGTACATCAATATTTTGGGCATCAAGTCGATTAAATTATCATACTTTCAGTAGAATCTTACAGTCCTTTATGAGGTGTGTGTGTGCAGGTAAAAGCTCTTCAATAACAGTTACCTGTAGTGTAATTGTGTGGTCTGATATGTCAACTTTCTGGGCCTCAAAAATCTGAGCAATATCTAGGACATCCCTTCGAGCTGCAGCATTTGCAGCGACCTTTATGATCATTAGCTCTCTAGCAGCAAATGGTAAATGAGTAAAATCCTGGACCTGAGAAACCAAAAAAGAAGAGCAAGGCTTCATTTATAACATTCATGCCAACTGCACTACTAACAATCATGCCAACTGCAACATAAATGTTGACCTCATAAACGTCAATGAGCTTGTACAGTTGATGTACTAGTTTAGTAATGGATTCATCAGTTCCAGGAACAACAGTA
Organism: Panicum hallii; assembly: GCF_002211085.1. NCBI lineage: Eukaryota > Viridiplantae > Streptophyta > Magnoliopsida > Poales > Poaceae > Panicum > Panicum hallii. Next base: position 5,305,277 of record NC_038049.1, on the reverse strand, counting down.
GTGATGCGAGAAGTTCCTTCTTTTTCAGCTGGGCCAACAGCAAGACTCTGAAAGTGATAGTTACTCTTTAGCATCACTGTATCCTGCAATGATCGAATTAAAGGAAGCACAAAATACTAAATGGGTTTGATTAACCTGAATATTGTAGCCCCTTCGGGAGAAAACACCTGTTACAACATTGAGAACTCCAGGGCAATCATTCACAAGAATCGATAAAGTATGTGAACAAAACCCTGTTGGCTGAAGCAAGAAGTCCATAGTTTAGTTCATAAATAGGGATATCATAATTATAATTTATAATTGTTTGCTGTGAACCATAATTTAGATATATAAACTAGCATTGAATTTGGATTCCCGGTACTCTTGTAGTTTTGCTTTTAGACTATTAGCAACACAATAATTTCTTGTGAAAGGATGAGTGGAACTAGATGCAGATCATCTCAAGCTAGCACTAAACAGTTCAAAGTTAGAATACAAGAGCTTACATCACCATCAGTCATAACACCCCAATGAGCATCAAGAATTTGATTTGATGAGAAGCTTTCATAAGATTCTACTGGATAAACATCACCCTGCATAGAAGAAGGAAAGCACATATAAAACCCTCATTCTAAATTCAAACTAAAATTGTGAGGATTATAAAAGGTATTTCCAGAAAACATTACCCAAATAAAAAAGGAATGAGCGAACATTTTCTAACTGCTTATATTTAAGTAATTTAACGATATAACCAAAACACTAAGAGTCCAAAAGACAAATTAAGTAATTATTGAGCGCTATTTGACTGTAATGTCAGATATGTGCAAATATAAAAATATGTAAGTGATGTCATGTACATGTACACAAATATAAGGTTCACCTTGGAAGGACCAATGTCAAAACTATCAATAGCAATAAGGCCACTTCTTCGTAAAGACGAATGGGTATTTAGTATCCAAATCAATGGAATGAATTGGCAATTCAATGTTTTACAGTCCAATCGAACCTAGTCGCCATGGCACCGATAAGGTGATTAGTCGAGATTAGTAATCGATTAGGCCGATTAGTCGAGTCTAGTCGTCTGTATAGTCGTCCTGTCATACCAGGACCGATATGATACGTATACTATACAGTACATGGTATATAGCAAGCATCAACACCACAATAATGCTCAGTTGGTCACTTACTTGTGAGCATTGATGAAGGAGAGCACAGCAAGAGGTGCAGACAAGAGAGCAGAGCAAGCAGTACAGACAGCAGAGCAGAGCAAGCAGTGCAGACAGCAGAGCAGAGCAAGCAGTGCAGACAGCAGAGCAAGTAGTGCAGACAGCAGAGCAGCCGAGCAGGAGCTAACTAGAAGAGCTGAGCAGAGCTAGAAGAGGAAGGCAAGAGCAGCAGAACACTTGCCATCAGAGGAGGAGCTCATCTTCAGGACTTGGGCGGCAGGAATCCCTTGGGGAACAGCCAACAGAGAGGCTGGGAGCTCCTGGGCAGTGGGCCAGGGAGGCGTGAAGCTCCTGGGCGTTTTCCTTGGCAACGGCGTAGCGGCGTGCTCATACTTGCTGGATGCGCCGGCGGACAAGGCTTTGGGTGGGCGGCGGCGCAATTTCTGGCGGGCGGCGGCGTGAATTTTGGTGCGCAGGCAGCGGCGCGTCCGCGCGTTTTGCGCCTGCTGCGATTTGGGTGACGGTGGCTCAGAAGCACCTGCAACCGTGAACATATACCCAAAACCTAATGGGCCTAAGCCAGCCTAGTAGCCCACCGCACAGTTGCCGCAGCCCATTATTGCAAATCTGATCATTTCAAGCCTAATCGGACGACTAATCAGGCTTAATCGACGACTAACAGGACGACTAGGATTCTAGTCGCTCAGACCTTGTCGCTGGTCCTTATCAGTGCCAAGGGAGCAATAAGCCCGACTAATCGTGATTAGTCAGACGACTAAAAAACATTGTGGCAATTAAAACCAATTCAAAAGAACAAATTGTTCTTGTGAAGCTAGTCAACAGGAAGCGTGACTGAAAGTTTGTTCAATGCAAGAAAACAACTGGGGGACAAGCTTTTAAAAGCATCATTGCAATGCTGAGAAACTAAACACGTCATTCATCAATGACCAGGTCGAAGGACACTTGTGGTTTCTTACCCCTGAAGATTCGTTGGAAATCTGATTGATTGCATCCACTCCAGTGCTTAGTCGAGAAGTTGACGGTATTGTCACTTCAAGATCAGGATAAGAAGCTGCAGAGAACCTCCAAAATGGAGCAGTTTCTCCCATTTTTTCACGGCGCAAAGCAATCTATAACATCACTATTGTTCATTAGGTCTAGTATAGAACAAGATCACGATAAATTTTCACTATATTCTGGACAAAGAATGACCTTGCCAGTTCTAGCAATCTCTTTGATCCCATGTTTGCTCAGAGTCTTCTGTATTGCAACCATCTTTCCTGGATCTCCAGTTACCTTTTGGGAATCACAAGAAAGAACCATAAGAACAAGAACGCGAGTTATCTTCAAGTTAAGACACAAGAACGACATTACCTCAATAGTTAGTGTATTGTCTGAAAGATCAACCACTTCTGCTTTGAAAATGCGGACCAAACCCATTATCTGCATTCACAAATAGAGATGTCAGAACTAGTTCGCACCAGGTCTGCAGACCTGATTTGTGATATCTTTGTTCCCAATTTATATATTTCTTTCTACCGAAGTGGCCCATATTCAATGTTCACTTTTAAGGTTACAAGGCCAGAAAGTGCAGATACATTTTGAAAGATGTGTATGCTTATACCTCAGGCAGCTTATCTCGCTCTGCATTTATTTTTATAAGCATCAGTTCTCTTTCAACTTGTGGTTCTTTTGATAAGTCAACAACCTGTTTATCAATCCAAATGTTAAGATATGAATACAAGATACCCTGTTGGACAGGCTCCGTTCAGGACAAAACAAAGAGCCATAACTTTTGTGACATATCAGTGACCTCGATCATTTTTGTAAGTCACATGGTATAGGAAAAATACTGACCTTTATAACATTAACAAGTTTGTTTAGTTGCTCTACAACTTGGTTCAATATTTTGTCTGTTCCTGACACTACTATTGTAAACAAGGCTTTATCTTTGTTCAGCCCAACAGCCAATGACTCGATGTTATATCCTCTTCTAGCAAAAACCCCAGCAATTCGATTGATCATCCCACTTTCATCACCAACAAAAACTGATAGCGTGTGACGCTTTATAACCCTACAAATTAGAAAGGGAAATTCATCCAGGCGCATCAATGAGAAAGTCCAGTAAAAACTGTTAACAATAACTTCTACTTGCTTAATAAGGCTTTGCCACAGAATGGAACCATTTACAATGCTTACAATATAAGAATGCTACATTGCTGTGTTTCATGGCTATGCATAGCAATTAATGATTCCCTAGGTGTAAGTATCAAAGGATATGACATCGAATTACTTGACATACACACACGATGCTTTGCATATTAATTTGTTAATTTTCAACATTTCCGTATCAAAAGTAGAAGATTTTTAAGTCTTATATTAGTTTGATAGCTAAAATGTAAAATAATACCTTTGAAACTCATCTGCACAAATCATCAAAATCGAAATAATTTCAGCCCTTAAAAAAGTACCACCATGGTCTATGATATACCATTCATTGTATCTAGTTAAAATACTGTGCTTAGACTAGTTTCTTAACGATTCATGCGCAGGGCAAAATCTCCCTTCTTTTAAGGTACAGTGATGCAGGATTTCAACATGACCACCAAGTCTGATTGCTGCAACTCTGACAAAGCTCCGCTAAATTCCTCGCACACGACACATTCCCATCCGTGTAGCAGTACAACGCATTACAAATGGGGACCTCTTGCGAGCGTCCCCCACTACACGCCCTAGCGAACCAGATCCATCAGGAAATTCATAGTGAAGGTAGTCTTACGAGCGGCTGGAGCGGGGTGGCACCGGCGTCACCCCGCCGGTCGCCGGAGACGGGGCGGCGGCGACGGCCGTGGAGCGCGCCCTCGGCCCCGCCGCAAGGCCCAGCTTCGGCGCCGGCGGCCGGCGGTGGCCGCGGGACCCAGCCCCAGTGGCGGCGGGGCGGAGTTGGGGGACCACCGCGGTGGCCATGGCGGGTGGAGAGGCGGAGAGGGAACCCCGGGAAAGGGGGGGGGGGGTGGGTTGGGTTGGCTAAGGGCTTTGGGGATCGCGAGACAGACGCGAGAGGCGGGGGAAAAAAACGTGGGTCAACGCGCGGATGAGCCGTCGCTTCGCCGGCAGGGGAGGCGGCGGGCTGCGTGGCTGACCGCCGCGATTGCTCGCCGCTATGTGGACCCCACCCGAGTAGCGGGTGCTATCTTGTTCGGTGGGACCGGTGGGGAGAAAACTCCCTAAATTCATTCAAAACTATAGCCTTTTTTTATCAGTGTGAATTTAGGATGCAAATTTAGAGGGCTTATTTTTCTACTCTTCTTTCTTCCTTCTCTCTTTTTCTTCTTCTTCATGGTTGAAAATTGTTGAAGGGCTCTAGGGGGCTCTATTGGTTGTACGGGGTAGGCAGCTCGCTGCACCTTCGGATCCGCCCCTGTCCCTAATATACGATATGGATAATTTAGCATCCCTTTGTTGCTATTAGATTTTGATTTTTCATATATTGTGTATCATTCTGTTAAATTTCACTGTTATTGGTCAAGGGCACCCATGTTGACCCTACACGTTAGTGGGAGGGAGGATTTTTTTTTTTAAGGTGTGATTGGTTTCAGCCCAACTTGGCCTATGGGATGCAGCTTGAGTGTGATTGGTTGGCTGAACTAGCATTCGAGCGTGGTCCGCGGCCCGCGCGGTGCAAAAATGCTCACCGCATGCAGCAAAATCCAGGCTCGCGCAGTGCGAGGGGAGCGTGCTCTGAGATGAGAAAGGAGTTGGACCGGCGCTGGGCAGGCAAACCAAACAAAATCTCCGACCAACCTGACTGATTGCAAGCGCGGGAGCCAGAACCTGTCGTGCGAGCCAGGCTTCCCTTTCCCTTCCGATGGAGAGCTCATCCTGGGCAGACTTCACGGGACCGTCTCCCAGCCCGGCCCAAGTCCTGCCATCCAGCCCTGCACTGCGCGCGGGCGTCGCTACTCAGCCCTAGCCCTACTCCAAGGCCCACCACGCGAGGTTCCTCTTCAATCTCCGGTTGTTTTAGGCCTTTTAATTTCTATCCGTGAACTTTACAACACTGGTGGTGGGCGTGGCTCACGGCAGCGCCTCACGATACAACACCATCCTCTAAGTCGACCCACGGTGGAGCTTGCCCCGGCGGTCGAGCTCATCAGCGCAGCAGCCGTAGAGGGATGAGCTCGATAGTATGGAAGGGATTCTTATAAGTTTGGATAGCATACAGAAAATTTTCTGTTTGAGTAACGGGAAAGGGAGACATCTCGTCCATATAAACATATGTACGTAAATCCTACCCTTATGAGCATCTTTGAAGACTAAGTCGGCAAATTCTCGAGTTGGCGTGTCGCTATCGATTGGACGTTAAATCTTAAAAAATTCACTCCCACAGGAAGTCGAACCTAGGACCTAATATGCTACTGATGCTCTTTAACCACTAGGCTAGAGATTCTTTCGCGATCGGCTTATGTTTATTGATAGAGAAGATAGTCAGACAAATGCAAATAAACAAAGATCAAAAATGAAAAGCAAAGGAGGGCAAAAATTTTACTCTCACTGCATCTCTCTTAAATACTTGGCACCTGCGGTGCTCTCCCTGTGCCGTCGTCGCCATCGCTTGCCACCAAATTAAACTGAATCCCAGTCGAACCGACACCAATCCAACGCCAACGGAAGGCAGCCGGCCGTCCAGTCATGCAGTGCAAGCCAAATCCTCAGGCTATACCGGCAGTGCGCCAGTAGCAAGTGGAGCCGTATATAAAGCAAAATTATGCGGCTATAAACATTATTATTACTACTCGAGACAGATCAAAGTCCCTTACTTGACACGGGCTCGCGCCAGATTAATAAAAAAAAGCATCTTTTATTGCATCTGCTTGACACAAATCAGCTGCATTACATGCATGCAATGCAAGAACAAAGTTGGCCAATAGCTGCTGATGAAGCGGCTTGGGTGATGGCGACTTGGGGGACTTGGGTGGTGCCTTGTTGGCGGTGGTGGGCTATGCTCTTTGAATTCGCAGCAACACTGGTCTATAAATGGAGGAGTCTTCTTGCAATGCACAGATTCGAAGTGGTGCTCGCCGTACCAATTCTTGCAATGCAACTCGAGCTTGTTACAGTTTCTTTTGTTGCATTTTAATCGTAAGACGATACAGTGCACATCTTCTGCAACATTTGCTGCTGGTTACTAATGGATTCTGGGAGAACTCAGATGTTGCCGATGACCAAATTAAAATAGGCGTGTACCTGCATTGGTGGTGGACAGGAGCGTAGAAGACACGATCACAACAACCATAGCAGCAACTACCCGATGCGGAGTCCCCATGGTGCCGCTGCCTGATGGTTGACTGTGGAGAAAAGAATCAGCTTGCATGTGTTACTTCTGCTTAGATGTTGTTTATATAGAGGCATGGCCTATTGAGGCTATGACATAATTAACTGAATGTTTGTCTATATATTATGTCTGCATATCGCAATGCCATGGTTTGTAATCTTCATATACTCACATAAATGTGACCATATCCAGTTTACAAAATCTTTGAATATCCAGTTTACAAAATCTTTGAATACACATATAAAATAGTTTGGTCATTAAATAAATAAATGAATATAACTAAACTTAATTTTTATATCATTAATAATATTTGAATTAACATTATTAGTCATCTGTTATATGGATAGATTTTAAATAATTTAAATGGTGTACATCATTAAATAATTAGCTATAGAGATAAGTTTAAAATGGTTTCACTAGTCACTTTTTCTTTGCGGATACCGATATGGTCGGATATTCCGTATTTTATTCGGATACGGATGTGAATCAGATAGAGAAAAATTCTAAAAATTGGATTTGGATACATCGATATGGCATTCATATTAAAATCGGATACGAATATGGATATCCATATTAGCGTATTTAGTTGGATATGAATATGGATAATTCGGCCATATCCATCCTTAATTAATATCGAGTAAAATTAACTTTAGTTAAATGTATAGTATTTTATATAGGTTTTGATGTCATGAGTTGTAATAAATATTATTATATTTTTTAATGTTATTAGTTACACCAAATTCTAGTGCAACTTTATATTCCCTATGTACTTTTTTCATGTATAGAGTTCAATAATTAACCTTGTTTGTGTTGTATGGTAATGTTTTTCTTTTGTTTTTTGTGAGTTTAGTACGTCATTATCACGCAAGTTGATTAGTATAGTATTTTAGTTTTGATTTATATTTTCTAGGCCTAATGTGCTATATTAAGGGTTTTTTCTGCGGGTTTTGTGTTATCTTTCTTATTTTGCTTTGGCTCAGGATTTATACTGCTTGGGATCATTATACTCATGAGTTATGGATTTTATTCAGACCCATTATGTGATGTTGATGGCTTTGGTGAGCTGGTTGCCATTTTGCAGCATACTTTTGGTTCATAATTTGATAGAATTTCTACCTCAAAAGCAGTCAGAAAATAGCTACTAGCTAGATGGATATCCCTTCTTTATTTCTCTTGAACATATAGTGAATGTGAAGAGAGGGTTCCACTAAAATAGAAATGGATGCCTTCGATAATAAATAGGCATTGAATACCTCTAAGGATCTCTTCACAAATAAATGATATTGCATCTAGGTTGCACCATAGGGTATCTATCTCCCACCTAATTTGTTCGACCCAAAAGATGCAAGCACAAAAAAGCATTAAACCCTTGTGCACCGTTTCATGCTTCGCCTCCTATATATAGGAGCACATTTGTATGCGGGAGTTCTAGACATAACATTGGGATTAGGGCCCTTGTTCTTTCTTCGTTCACTCAGGTGTTCAGCATTCGTACCTGTTAAACTAGCACCCGGATGATGTCAATCAGGAAAGTTGCCTTTCTCCTCCTACTAGTGTTCACTACAATGTCTCCTGACCCTGTGAGTGGTGGATGTTGGTTTTTGTAAGGAACCATGTACAAAGACACAGAAGAACTACATTATTGTGGATGTGTGCCATCGCTGCATCTTGGAAATCGAATCCCTCCCGTATACTCCCAACCAAAGATGAGATCTGTTGTAAAGAGGTGAGAACGTTGCAGAGTAACGGTGAGGGAATGATGCAGTGCCTCGTTGATCTACTTGCACGCCAAGAGCCGGTGGAATACGATGTTACGGTGATGCTATACTTGAAAAGATACTGCACACAACCTCCGTTTCCTGTTCCTCCTCATCATGAGGTAAAAAAAATTCATGCTATGATGATCCTTTTCAGACTAGTAATATGTGCACAACATGCAAGTATAGGGTAATTAACCTCAGAAATTCATCAATCAATTTAATCATGCTTCGCTGCCAGGTCATGGTGTAAAGATCCTGATGAAGTGCGTGGTCATAAATAAGGAGTTTGAATGAAGATACATCATACATCCCCTATGTTAATTAATTGATTAAATGAATCAAAGAGTAATCCTTATATTGTAACTTGTTGTATCTTCCGTTGAGGAAAAGTGTGTCATGAAGTTCTCCAGTGCCATTCGGACTTTCTTTACTAGTACATTGACATCATTTTTGCAATCCTCCCTGTAAGTCACACACACACACACGCACGCACGCACGCACGCGCACACACACACACACACACACACACACACACACACACACACACACACACACAAACACACACACACACACACACACACACACATCTTATAAACTACAACCTCCCACCGAAACTGCATATAGCTTGTGGTTGGGCTGTTTCGTACGGTAAACCGTTGACACGGTTATTTCTCATTTGGTTGAGTTGGGCTGTAGTCATTTCAAAGTGGGATCTGAACAGCTCTAGGAAAAAGTCCATACTACCAACGAACCAGCGTTATGCGATCACATCACTGGCTTCGGGTGCAGCAGAGATTGCCCCTTCCCATCAATCAACTCTCATCTGCCAGCAATACAAGTGCAAACCTATGAATGCCTGCGAAAGTTTGGATCTGTAGATTTTACTGATAAAGTCGTCATAGATGTCTCGCTGTCGACGGATATATTGCCTACCGCCAAATATATAGCGTCATTTCTTCCTAGAATAAATTTTGAAAAGTACAAGCAAGTCTAAGATTTAAATCTAGGTGAATAAGTTTTACCACAAGTAATCTAATCAACTAACCACGAATTAGCTGTACATGATTTACTGATAAAAGACAAAGTTTCATGCTTGCATTTTGCACACTTTATTATCCCTTCATGTGCTTTGGCATAGCATATATGGTAGCTAGTGGCATATTGGCTCCTTGTATCATGAACATGAACAATATAGGGTTTTGGTTTCCAACGTTTTGTGATGATGAGACAGAGCTATAGAAGTGTATATGCGTCCCTTTTCCTGTGGTTCATTAATCTTTCTCACGCCACCATGCACGGGGTGCATTCACATCCATTAACACACAAGCGCCGGAGCCCGGACTCACACATTTTTTTCTCTCCAAGCATTTTTTTTCCGTCTTTTATTTTATTTAGATTGGTTCATCCAGACATGGTTAATTAATTGGTCCAGGAACATGTACTAGACCACATTATCTACCTCACAGTCCAGAAGTATAGGTCACTCCAGTGGCACCCAACCACGAGTCTCCCATGATAAAATTCGCCACGGTAAACCTCGTGGCTTCTGATCTGGACAGTGACGTGTGCACCCCAGTCCATGTCACCCGCATACTTGTCCCGGCACCAAGCCCGGTGTTACTGTACTCACCGTAGTATAGCGTGTCCAGGGCAAACTGGCCCGACCACTCTAGCCAACCCGCCGGCGAGATCGAACGGTCGAGGAAGCTCTCCATCACGACCGTCCGCGAGTACTTCTGCCACGGACGGCCCAGATACACCGGCGTGCCGCCGAGGTCCGGCGCCCCGGTGATCCTGCACTTGTGGATGGAGATCCCGGTGTTCTGGTTCGGATCGGTCCGGCCCTGGGCCGTGACCGTGTCCTTCTGCCTCGGGCTTGGCCTCCGAGCCTGGATGTCGCAGTTCTGGATGACCACAGCGGAGTTGCCGAAGATGAAGTCCACCGTGCCGGCGATGTCGTCCTCGGCGTAGAACTGGCGGTTGGAGTGCGTGTAGAGTGTGTCCTGGTACGCTTGGATGGCGCACTGGTATACGACGGAGAGGTCGCCGCCGACGCGCAGCGCAACGGCCTGGCCCTTCCCTGGCCCGGCGCTGTTGACGATGGTGAGCCCTTTGGCGATGAAGCCCGAGCCCATGGCAGCTGTACCACGCACAAAGATCACAAAAGGTTTAAGGTGCTAGAATGTATGGAGGACACAATGGGAGTGTACTGTCGAGCACAGTGGAGAAAAGGTGAAGATCGAATGGGCGACATGGCAAGTGAAACGTCGCTGTCGACGCTGCTTTTGACGGTGCCCACGGTGCAACCACGAACCATGCATTGATGCGTGCTAGTACTAGTGTAGGTGTGCTACATGTAGAAGAGATGGCAGCAAAGCCTAGAAAAGGGGAGGCATCTAACGATCAAATCGAACCAGGGCATGCATCTTTCACTTGCTTGCCCATTTAAATTGGCATCTAGATGTACTGAGAATAGTTGCAATCCTACCATTTTGGGTGTCTAATCTTTTGCATTATTGATGATTTAACATTAAACCCAGTTTTCTCCAAGATCAAATCACTAAGTGTGTGTAGTAGCTTTTGTGCAGCAGCAGATCCTAGATGCCGACGTTTAGCACGTACCGACGGTGGCGGTGGCGTAGGTGGTGTAGCCGTCGGCGGCGCTCTTGTGGCCGACGATCACCGTCTTCCCCTTGCCGTCGCCCATCAGCATCACGTTCTTCTGCTTGCTCGAGATGCTCACGCTCTCCTCGTACCGCCCGGCTTTCACGTGGATCACCTTCCTCCCGCCTCCCCCTCCGACGCGGCGGCCACCGCCGTTCGCCGCCGTCACAGCCGCGATCGCCTCGTTGATGCTTCTGTGCGTCCCGCTGCCGTCGAGCGCCACCACTGCGTCAACGGTGACGCCGCTCGTCGCTCCCGCGGAGGCCTCCAGGAGTTTCCTGTCGTGTTCGGTTACCCAGGACGGGAACGCTGGTGGCGTCGGCGTGGGCGCTCCGGACGGCGGTGGGCTGCCGCCGCCGCCGCGCGCGTCGGCGTTGAGCTTGTTGACGTGCAGGGCCAGCGCCGTGGCGATGAACTGGGTGAGCGCGGAGACCCGCGCGCGCACGGCGTCGCGCCCCGCGGAGACCGTGTCGGCGGCGAGGCTGTCGACGCAGGTGCCCTGGTTCGTCAGCGCGGCGCTGAGCCACGTGGTGACCCCGTCCGCGTCGCCCGCGGCCGCGGCGAGCGCGTCGCCGAGCTGGTCGAGGCTGATGTCGAGCAGCTCGGCGCAGTCTTCCGCGCCCGACGGCGGCGCGCTACGGAGACGTCGCGACGACGAGGACGCCCCCGAGAGGTTCCTCGCCAGCGTGCGCGCCGACGCGGCACGGGCCATCGCGAACTGCACGGACGCCGCGAACGGGTCCCTGGCCGACCCCGACGCCGGCGACGAGAGCGCCGTCTCGCACGCGCTCGGGTACGGCGTCGACAGGCAGATGGCCGAGACGTTCACGCCCCAGGGCGGCGCCGCCGCCGAGACAGCTATCCTCGACACGTCGATGGTCACATTGTGATCCCTCGATGCCGCCGCTTCGTCTTGCGTTCCGGCAGCGACGACAGACGCTACCGTGGCGAGAGCTAGCAGCATCGTGGCAATGGCGCACGGCCATGGCCGTAGTAGCCCATGCATCTCGCCTCTCCCGGAGTTTTTGCCTTACCACCACCACGTACGCCTCCACTGTTGATGCTAATAATAAGCTGCTGCTTGTACGTGGTCTTCTTTGCTCGATCGGTGCAAGTCTTGTGTATAGCAGCACTTAGGTCTCTGCTGTCGATTTATAGGCGTAATGGCAGTTGGTACCAAACTGCATTCCGAGAGTGTCTTGCCATGTCACAACGGCACGTTAAAGGCAATACACTCCCGACTGTTTTTACCTATGTTGCTCATCTTGATGGAATCCTGGAGCATCATGTTTCTCCAACATTGTGCGATGAGCCAGCAAATAGCGTTTATATTGTAGTAACAGATAAGTCGTTTGATTTAGAGTTTAGGGTTTAGAACAGGCCATTGCAAGCTCCCTTCACATTGTTGAATTTGCAGTATATATACGACTATAGATGGCTCAGAATGCTCCTCCACATTCATGGAGCATTGCATGGTAGGGACGTGGGCATGCAATGGTCCACGCTGTACGCTGATGGATAATGGTGGGGAAAACATTCTGGCAGAATGGCGCACGCCGAACAAAGGTGAGGAAGTGCCAATAAAAAGGCAGATCAAGTTGTGTTTCTTCCCATTTGTCTTACCTATCCTGTGCGTTCATCATGGGAACTTTTGTTCCGTTGGTTACAGGCTGCCCTCGAAATGGAACAATCTCTGTGTGGAGAAGTTCCTGCTATGCAGATCCGATCCGTCTGGATAATAATTAGCTTGTGGTTTATGTGGTGATCTCAGCACCAACCTGAAGATTGGATTCACGGTTTTTTTTTATAAACACTGTAAGCCACTACCACTAAGTACAAAACATGTCTTTCGTTTTTTATATTTGTCCCGGTCTAGGTTAGGCCCGGGACTAATGAAAGCATTAGTCCCGGGTCCAACGGCTAGGGACACATGCACAGGTACTCACAACCTGATGAAGATTAGCAGATTTGAGATTGATGAAGTCTTTGTGTTTGTCTTATAGTCATGAGTGCCCTGGATAGCTGCTTGAGAGATATTCGATCAGGACGTCTAACCAGAGGTTTTCAGGTAGTGGATGCAACCACCTATATATACACTAACCATCCAAGCGTTGCTTTGGCCATTCTCGTCTTGATTGACTGAACTTGACATGTGATCCCGATTGGTGCTAACCCAACAATGACCTGATTAGATGCTGACAGAAGTTATGAGGGGTTAGAGTTTTCTCTAACCATGTCCAGTTTCTTTCTACGGCTAAGCTAATAATCATGATCTATACGATTCCTTTATTTCCTGTGTTGGAGTATACACAGACTCCAGCCATGCCATGTCTAGTTATCTACTATATGTACATGAATGTACACAGGATAGAACAAGTTTCAATGCTGACCAGCAAGAGATAATAGTCAACAGCTCAACTTTTTATTTTCTTCCCCAAAGGAATGCAAGGGCATGCAGGAGCCCTGTCCATTCATCCAAAGAGGGCACAATGGCTACCTTTCTCCTTGGCCGGGGCACAGTGTTTACATGTTAAAGTAACCTCCCTAGCCTCTCGCACAAAAAAGGAGAAACACCGAATTACTCAACTCCAACAGCTCGTCATGGCTGCCTTTATTTCAGATTTTAATTTGAAATAAGGATTGCATGATATGCCACAATGTGATAAGCACTACTGATGATGCGATACACGTATAAGAATCTCTGAAGCTACAGTGCTTTTGAGCAGTCACAGGCTCATAGCTGGCTAGCTGTAGTCGCTGTCGATGTCCAGTTGGTACTTCTACAAGAGAGAAGAGAGAATATGATGTTGCAAGATTGGCAATTGAATTGAAAAAAAAAGAAGACTTCGGATTAGAAAAAAAATTATTGCAGAATTAGAACTGTAAGTTTTTGCTCTGCAGATCTGCCTTTTGAACTCATTGTACTGATGATGTGATACTATCATTTGATTCCAGTGCTTATATGATACTACATGATTAGCACTTGGTTATTATGAGTCAACGAGTTCAGTTCAATTTTCTCTAACCATGCTCCACTTCTTTATAGAACTGTGACGTATTGCTTGTAGTGCAGTTCCTGTGTAGTAGCATCTAAAGATGGCACAATAGTGGGATGGGCACTGGTGGTCACCTAATAACGAATCTATGATGCTTGTGCAAACAATCTTCAATCCTTGCTTTCCTCCACACTACCACACAATGCCTTTTAGCACTCTGAAGGTCAGAACGCTATCTGGCCAGTTGTTGCTGCTTAAAGTGTATTGACAAGAATCTCCGCTTAACCTAAGCCAAAACCAAACGAAATTGGATGGTGAAGCGAAATCACGTCCCACACCAATGCTTGGCAAAGAAACCCTAATCTGGTGACTTGGCCAAACGAAATGGTTTAGTGCAGAATCGCAGAAGAGTTGCCACCAAGGCTCCAAATATATCAGATTTGACACCTTCACCGGACTACCAGAGTAAGGGACAGCACCCGCCCTAGCCTAAGTGCCGGACGCACCAGAAAGACGAGACACCAAGCTAGGCAAATTCAAAAGCTCATCATGGCAAAATGTGTGTACCTTTACTTCTGATTTGAAATAAAGGTTTGAAAGAACTGAAGTGCATGCAGATATAAGGTGCCACAATGCGATGAACCCTGGTGCTTACTTATGAGTTTAGGATATGCGGCGTTGCTTTTGATCAGTCAGAAGCGAATCGCAAGAACTCAGAGTAAGCTAATCGCAAGAACTCAAGAGTATTTTGTTGGTAAGATCCACGTTGCATCCAAAGGCTGCAACTGCTCGAGTGCACGGGAGCACCTGATGGGCTGGGGGCCTATAACCTTTCTCATAGACTTGAGTGTTCGGAATGCCACGCTGGACCTAAAATCAGCGCCTATGTTGCCTGATAACTTTGTCGAGCCTACAATTGGGGCCCAATCAGATCGAGCCATTTTTATATGAAAAATAAATGATTTTAGTGTATTGGGCCAAGTTAAGGCCGGCCAATTTTTCTTTGGGCTAGCAGAAACAACACCATACCGGGCCTTAAATTGGTGCCGGGCCAGGCTGGGCCTATCATGCTTCTGCCAGGTCAGTCCAGACCCATTTAGTGAAGCAAATTTGATTCTCACAATCCATCTTAAAACGTTCAATGGTGCTCCTGAATGTATGTTTTAAAGTTTTAATCAAGATGGTTATTTTTATATCATAATGAATAAAATAAGGAGAATATATAGAAAAATAATCGGAACAGGGAAAGGCATACCGCCCTCAAAGAGTACACTCAGCCTGGATATCAGTTTTTATTGAGCCAGAATGGTAAGGAAGGAAAAATGGTTATATCCGTATTACATTTTTCATTCAATTAAATGACAGTGTTGTAAGAAATATTTTTATTTGATGAATTAACAAATATGTATAAATATGGATACATCTAAAATTACTCCAAATATCAATATGGATATATTCAAATTCATTTTTTTAGAAAAATAGATAAGGATGTAGACAATATCAATATCCAAATATGTATAAAATACTTTCCTAATAAGATATAATGTGAGTAGAAATAAAGTTATAATATTTTCTCTTATTCTTTCATTGAAATTCTTTTGACCTTACCTATTCCTTTTTTGTTTGGTATTGTATACATACAATGTGCACTTTTGTGATAATTAAATTTAAACCTTGCTTCGCCCATCCAAAATGAGATTTCCTATTTTTAGGGTTATTTCACCATCTGTTAGTAAAGTTGATGGATATTTTCATACACATGAATCTAGAAGATAGTTAGATGTGAATTCAAATTTTGAGGCATTCAATCGATACTAATACTCGCATTTGAGAATATGTGTATTTGTACCCGTACTAAAATATGGAGAACTTGATTCGAATCGAATCCGTTTCAAGCCTTACATAGGTGGGGTCTCTTGCATGCCCCAAGAAAACTTTCAAATAACACGCATTAGATGAGGGCATCTATCCTAACTCTTTTGATCTTAACACATTTATTAATAAAATTCATTAAGTTAACTACTTGTTTATTTCATGGCACCCCAATTGGATAAACAAAAAGCGAGGATTACATGAATTAAACATGACTATGTCAGCAATAAACAGCTATTTGAAACCCACATGGACATATTATCTATGAATGTAGCATATCCACCTCTATATATAGGAGTATCCATATCGCCCTAAATCAGACTGAACGATATTTTAGCAACTTAACTCAAGCCCTAAATAGGTGGGGGTAGGGGTGTAAATGGTAAGAATATTTCTCGGCCAACCGACCAAAAGGGGTCGGATATTATTTTTGGATATATGGAAATTTTTGTTGGATATTGTATACAAATTCGGATAGTTTTTTCGGATATTGGATTCGAATATAATAAGAGCAATATCCGTCATTCGAATATATATACATTAATAAAAATCTGGTTTAATCTCTAAAAAATTATAATGAATTCATTTCGAATAAAAAATACAAAGCTGGTACAAAAAGTTTTCTAAAAATATATCTACCTATTGGCACTCTATTTGGAGTTGGATCTTATCTGTTCCTAGTCTAGTTTGAGGATTAAAACTCAAACTCTAGAAATAATTCTACCTTATCTATCATTTGGATTCATCATTTTTCTCCTTTAAGATAATTGATATTATTCGATTCACACATATTGACTTTTCGTTTAGGTATTACAGAACCAAATATATCTTAGATATTTATTAAAGCAGTACTTTATTTATTACATATGCAGAATGTCGTGTAATCAAGTACCCAAAAGACTCTTGGCTTTGTCTATTATCGTATGCTATTTTCTCTGTCTTTTGACTCGGTAGTGGTATGTCATCTATAATTTAATTCTTTCAGCACAAACTAGTTAGAATTTGTACTCTTAGATTGGACAAATAGTTAAAACATGTGTGATATACGGTTGTTTTTACTCCATATCCGAGAAAATATTCATGACCAACATTGTTCGCATCTGTCTCGATTCGTACTCAATATGAATATATTCGTAGTCATAACCGAGATAACCCCTATTTGTATCTGTATCTAATAGGTATCTGTGTATGACTCCAACTCAGAAGAAAATATAAAAATAAATACGATATCAGTGATATCCATCCGTATCTGATCCGTTTAGTTACATCTGATCCCTAGTGGGGTCTCTTGCGTGCCCCATGGAAATTCTCAGCAAGACTACTCGTATTTGATGAGGGCATCCATCCTAGCCCTTTTGATCTTATCTCATTTATTAACTAACATCCATTAAATCAACTACTCATTTATTTCATGGCGCCCCAAGTGGACCAAACCAGGAGCAAGGATTCCATGGACCTAAACATGACTATGTTCATAGTAAATAAAGGTTGCATGCATATAGATATATTCTGCATAAATGAAGCGTATCCGCTCTCATTTATATGAGTATCCATATTGTATTCTCTATAAATGAAGTGTATCCGTCACATATATAGGAGTATCGATATTCCACTATAGTAAAGGATTTGACGAGCCATAATAAATAGGAGCCCATATGCTGTAGTTCCTGCATCGAGTAAGTCACCACCTATTAGATTAGCACGTACTGATAGCTAGATCCCGTTAAAATGTTGCCTGTGAAAGTAGCAGCTCTACTGCTTGTGTGTGTGATAATGTATCCCCACATAGTGGCCAGTGCATGTACTAAAAAGGAGAAGGACGAAGTCTTAGAGCAGTGTAAAAAATACATTGGTCATGGACCACCGCCTCCGTTCCCTAGGATGGACATGCATTGCATCATCAAACTGCTTACACCTAAAGAGGACAAGGAGTATGATGATCACAAGATCCTGGACCTGAAGCATTTCTGCGAGCTAAAACGTCGCCGACAGGTATGCATTTTATTTGCCCGTGAGACATTTATTTTCTGCTGATAAGCCGGTGCTAGTGATAAGCTATGGGAAGTAGCTAGGGAATATATTGTTCCTTCTAACTTCTAACTTGTCCTTTTTGTCTGTTTTCCTTGCCTAGGTCATGGCGTAGATGGATTGCGGCCGTCGATGACGAAATGCATGAAGTATAAGGAGTTTGAAAGAAGATGAACCTGCTGGTTAATAAAATGGATGATTGGAATTTTCTTATGCTGTTTGTTTCCTGATAAGCTAGCATAGCTATTCATTTGTTGGCTTGTGATCAGTTAACCCAGAAAAACCTAAAACAAAAATTAATGAAATACAGTAGGCTTGATCTGACGCACGTTGCAATAATCTTGCCAAAGAATGTTTAGGAAATCTGCACTGCTAGTGACCAGATGCCGGATGGGAAATTTATCTATCGCAGGTTCTATTGGTCCTTACCAACATCAAAAAATAACATTTCCAAAATGAGAAATCAACATATGCAACATAAAAGATATAATAAAAAATCCTTTCAAAAACATGGGAAAAAATAACTCACTATGTGCATTCGATTCCAAGAGGAAAATTCCCACCACAATATCGTATTGTGTTTCACGCAACCTCTGTAAATAAACCTCATATAGGAAGTGTAACACCCCAACAAGTTTCTAGAATGTTATTTTGTGAAAAATTAGGGGGGTTTTAAATTTTTTGGTTTGAAATTGTGTGAGCCATGAAAAGCATTTGTAATTTAAGTAATAACTCCTCTCCTACTTGAAACCAAACCTCTCCAACTTCCACCAAGTTTATGAAAAATATATTAATTTCCAAATAGCAAATAAATACATTATAAATATATATTTCAAGATGGATTAATGAAACTAACACTACTAAAAAAAGTTTGTAGGGGCGGATAAAAACGTATTTTTAGGGGCGAGTGCGGTACCCATCCCAACTTCTCGCAGCTAAAATGCGATTTTTAGGGGTGGGCGCCCGCCCCTAAAAATGATTTCTAGGAGCGGGTCATGGCGTGACCCACCCCTAGAAATCGATTTCCAGAAAATAAATAATAAAAAAATTAAAAACAGCAAAAGAAAAAAGAAAAAAAATATTGCAGCGAACCAACCACCACCATAAGCCTCAAGCCTCGCGTGTACCTCCTTCTCCACCACACTACACAATCACTTGTAACTCTATGACGTATGTTATTCTTTTATATTAACTCTGAAAGTGATTTGTAGGTGCGGGTGAGCCGTCACCCGCCCTTAAAAATATTTTTCAATTTTATTCCAAAAATTTATTTAAATATTTACATATAGCAAAATAAATAAAAAAGTGAAACTTCTACACTATAGTCATTGTGAACTATAGATAAGAAAAAAAAATGCCAAGTACATTTCAGTGTATATAAAGGTTAAGATTGTTGAAACCTCAAAGTATAACTCGAGTTGTATGAGATACTGTATAGTTATAGCCATATGTAGGTTCATAATAATTTTTTGGAAAATTAAATAAATTTAAATAAAAAATTGTCAACTACAAAAGTTTTAGATCTAGTCATTCTCTACAATTTTGATATAAAGTTTGACTTCAGCTGAGATCATATGAAAAAATTATGATTTTTTGCATGGAACCATTTTTAGGGGCCGGTACATTTTTAGGGACGGGTGGCGCCATCACTCGCCCCTAGAAATGCCACCATTTCTAGAGACGAGTGGCGGCATCACCTGCCCCTACAGATGCCATTTTTAGGGGTGGGTGATGCCATGACCCGCCCCTGAAAATGATGTCCATTTGCAAGGGTGGGTGATGGGGTAACCCACCTCTAAAAATGCTTTTTTAGGGACGGATCAGATGCTACACTACCCCGCTCTATTTGTAGAAGCGAGCTATCTTTTGACCCGCCTTAAAAAAGAGGTGTTGCTACAAATTATTTTTTATAGTGTAATCTGATATCTAGACGATGTTGGTAGTATTTTTTAATAAACTCAGTTAAAATTAGAGAGGATTGATTCATGATAAATCTAAAGTGGCTAAATAATTCGGAATGGGTGGAGTACATAGGATGTATCTGCGGTGGTAAGAAAAAGTTGTCATCTGCTTTTTTTAAGTACCCAACATACATAGATTGTCGGACTGATTCTCCGCTGAGGTTAGCACTTGTTTTACATGTTAGGACGGTACTGGTCCATCCGCGTATGAATTGACGGCATCAACCTGTTATGTTGGATTGTTTCGTTTGCCCTGAACTCAACAGATTGATTTTAAAGAACAACTCATTTGAAAGTTTTTAAAATTTATCAAGTTTATAACTGTTTATTTGTCGGACATGTATCAGAAGCGTAGCCCTACCCAAGTAGGAAATGACGTATAATAAGGTCACCAACTCTACAAATACAGTGCCACGTCACATTGGACACTCCATAAAATTTTGTCGTCATGCGAAGGCCCACCCCTACTTCGTTTTGTTGCAAAACCCACAATGAGAAGCAGTTGATCAACGAATTTACATCCCAGTACTTCTTGGAGTTTCCACCCAAAGAACTGTTGATGAAAGCTTTAAGCACGCATGATCATATTTATCTTCGTTATCTACAAAATTTCTTCACAAAAGTATGATGAATAAGCATAATCCAAGTACAAGAACAGGTTGGCTAGCTTAGTGATGTGGTTATATCTTGGACATACCCAACCAAAGGGACACAATACCCTGCTGGCACCTCTAAGATCAGGAAGTAGAGCAATACAAGAAAAACCAGAAAAATAAAAGTTGGGTATCTTAGAAAGAGCGATTCAAAACTACGCAAACTCTTGACACATTATTGGAATGGTGCAGCATGGATGCGTGGCTCAGCTAGAGCTTCCGGGAACATCGGCCACAGTGAGATCGATCAGCCGTCAAGCCTATACCTGCGGCGCCGCTCGTTGATGTCGTTGATGCGGGCCTTGAGCTTCTTTATCCTGCTGCCGATCGTGTGGCGCGCCCCGACCGTCGCCACCTTGTGGGTGCTGTTCTTGAAGAACGCCGCCACGGCGTTCTTCTTCCGGCCGCCGTCGTCGTGGGCAGCGCCGTCTTCCGCGACGCGGCGCCTGTAGTCGTCGACGCACGCCTCGACGTCGGCGGACAGCCCCTGCGCACCTCGTCCCGCCACGCCCTCACCTGGACGTCGAGGTAACCGCCGTCGTCGTCGTCGTCCGCGGCTCCAAGCTTGGCGAGGAGGGCGTGCATGCTCCTCAGCTCCTCCCTCATGAAGTCGATGTCGTCCCGCAGGCTGCTCAGCTTGTACCACTCCATCTCAACGAGGCCGGTGAGCTTCGAGACGACATGTTTCGTCGTCGTGGTTGTGGTCCATTGTCAAGGTCTCTGCTTGTTCGGTTTGTGGTAAGAGCCTAGCTAGGAAGCTATTTGTAGCCCGTGAATACGCGCTGCTGAGTAAGCACTTTCGTGGAAATTTCTCTCCGGATGCAGACATTCCTCCGGTGCAGCAACGTAAAGGGGAAGCTGGGTTAAATATGCTTTTATTGTTTGGAACCGCCATCTCTAGGTACAACCGTTGAATCATCTCAGTATAAGAATGGATACTATCGAATCAGATTCGGATATCCATGTTTCTGTTTATTTACTTCCAGTTTCCATCCTATAGAATGGAAGCGGATCGGATATGCATGGAAACGGATCGTATTTGATTGTACGACTTAGATAAGCTTAATCTATGCAGGACTATATTTGGTTGCTTGGTTTATTGGAGTACCATTGCCTCTTCTTGTGGTGAACCCCCTCCTTTTATTTTCAAGCTACCTTTTGATTTTGGATCGAATGCCTCCGGATCATCTTCTACTCCTATCTCCTTTCCTCCGCATACAAGGTAGGCACTCCCCCGCTTATAGTTGGCCATCAAGCTCGAGACCCGTGGGCCGGCCCACACGGCATGGCTGTTTGGCCCGGCGCGGCACGAAGTTAATCGGGCCTAGGCCGGCCTGGCACGGGCCTCGTGCCGTGCTTGGGCCGCTCCCTAAGCCTGTGGGCCGACACGGCACGGCCTGATTAGATGGTCGGCACGATCCAAGCCCGATTAACAACCAGCTCGATAAAAATCACCCACATCGGCCCACATATGAATACTACAATTCCCCAAACCCTAGCTGTCACCTCCTTTTTCTCTCCCTGGAGCCGCCGCCCCTCCCTCCGCCCCCTCACGCGGCGCCGCCTTCCTCCCTTCCCGTGTTGCATCGCTACGTCGCTGCAGGCGTTGCCTCCTCCTCCAGGCCGCAGCCGGCGCCTCCTGCTCCCCTCCCTTCTCCCCTCCCTGCGTCGTCGCGCCGCCCTCGCCGTGTTGCTGCCCGGCCGCCACATTGCCTCCTCCTCCGGGCCGCGGGCGCCGCCACCTGCTCCCCTCCCTTCTCCCCTCACCGCGCCACCCTCGCCGCGTCGCCACGTGTCCGCCGGCGTTGCCTCCTCCTTTAGGCCACGGCCGGCGCCGCCTGCTCCTCCCCTCCCTAAGCTGGTTGTTCTCATTCCCTCCCCTGCGGGCTTAACAGGCCAATCGCACTGATGGGCCAGCATAGCACGGTTAAAACTCCCGTACCGTGCCTAGGCTGGCAGCTCGTTCCATGGGTGGGCACGACACGGCCCATTTAATAAGCGTGCCTAGTCGTGCCGGGTCTAATCATGTCGGGCCAAGTCGGGCCCGGGCCAGGCCGGGCCAGGCCAAGTTGGGCTCGGGCCGTGCCGGGCCAGGCCAAGTCGGGCTCGGGCCGTGCCGGGCCAGGCCAAGTCGGGCTCGGGCCGTGCCGGGCCGGGCGGCCCGAATGGCCAACTATACCCCCGCGCGGCTGGATTTCTGCAAGCTTCGCTGCCGCTGTGCAGGTGGGAGCCATGCGTGCTCTGCCGCGGGCCGCTAGTTTGTGTAAAAGCAGTGCAAATTTTAAAATGGTAGTGATACTTCTTAGCCCATTAGCACAAGAAGTTTGGGTAACATTCCGGCAGTGGTAATAAGCTAATTGCAGGCAGCCATATATTTCTAAATCGGTGCTGAAATAAAGATAAAGCATGGACGACCGTCTTTCCAATTGTGCAATAACTTATATCCGTTGCCTCTTCGCATGTTCGAACATAGGCAGGGCCGGAGCTAAGTAGCCAGCTGCGGGTGCGGCCGCACGCAAAAAAAATTCATGATCCCTTATCACTTCTAGATTTTCACCATGTTAACTTTAATATCATACATATACTATGAAGCGCCGCACTTCCCTCTATTTTTCTCTAGCTCCGCCCCTGAACATTGTTAGGAATAGCACTTGTGTATTCCAAAGGGCACTATGGCCAAACATATACAATGTACAGGTGTGGTAAATATGCACAGAACCCCTTATACAATAGGAAAATACATGGAACAGAATATCCAGGCGGTGGCTGCTTATAAATCTCCTCATGCAATTCACCATTAAGAAAGACATTCTTAACATCAAGCTGAGAGATGGATCACTCACGAACAGAGGCCACAGCAAGAAGAGTGCGAACAGTGGTCATATGAGCAACAGGAGCAAAAGTCTCATCATAGTCACGACCATGTTGCTGCTGGCAGCCACGGACAACCAACCGAGACTTACAGCGGGCAAAAGAACCATCAGAGTGAGTCTTAACCTTATAAACCCACTTACAGGTAATAGGTCGAACACCTGGAGGACATGGTACAAGCTCCCACGTGCCAGTGCGCTCAAGAGCAGCAATCTCCTCAGCCATCGCATCTTGCCATTCCTGATGAAGAATGGCCTCGCGATAACAGGTCAGCTCAGAAGGCGCAACAGTAGCAAAACTGGAGGAAGAGTACCGATCAGGAGACCGATGAAGGCGACGACCACGCCCAAGAAGCTGCTTGGGGGAAGAATCATCAGAGGAAGATGACTCATCAGGAGAAGATGACTCAACAGGAGAAGATGGCTCATCAGGTAAAGATGACCCGGCAAGAGTGGATGGCACATCAGACGAAGATGGCTCATCGAGAGGAGATGGCACCTCAGATGCATCCACAACAGGGCGTATAGGTGGCTGAGTCGCTGAAGGCTCCGAAAAGGACACCAACTGAGGAACAGCATTAGAGGGTGGCACAGGGCGAGACCTAGGAACCCTAGCACTAAAACCAGCTGGGACAAACAGGAAAGAAAGAGGGTCGACTAAAGACGCTGAAGAAGCATCAGAAGGACGAGGATAGAAAGGACGAGTCTCATCAAAGACAACATCACGAGAAATCCTCATCCGGCAACCAACCGGATCCCAACAACGATAGCCCTTGTGCTCAGCACTGTATCTGAGAAAAACACTAAACAGACTGAGCAGTCAACTTAGTGCGCTCACGTGGGGCAAGCAACACATAGCACACGGCCAAAAAGTCGAAGAGCGGTGTAGTCGGGCGTCTTGCCACAAAGACGCTCAAAAGGAATCCCACCCTCAAGGGCCGAAGAAGGCTGAATGTTAACTAAATAATTGGCAGTAGAAACAGCCTCAGCCCAAAAATGAGGAGGTACAGAAGAAGCGAGCAGTAGAGCACGAGCAATGTCAAGGAGATGACGATGCTTGCGCTCAGCAATGCCATTCTGAGCATGAGCACCAGGACAAGAAAACTGAGCAAGAGTGCCTTGCTCAGAAAGAACCTGACGAAGGGCATCCGAAAGATACTCACCCGCAGAGTCAGCACGAAAGATACGAATAGAAGTATCAAAATAAGTGCGAACCATAGCGGAGAAAGATTTATAGATGGATAAAGCCTCACTACGATGTTTCATAAAGTAAATCCATGTGTGGCGAGAAAAATCATCTATAAATATTATATGGTATCGATGACCCCCTTTGGAAATAAAGGGAGCAGGACCCCATACATCTGAGTGAACAAGATCAAAAGGATGCTCAGACACTGACTCACTAGAATGATAAGGAAGCTGGTGTTGCTTGCCTAACCTACAACCCTGACACTGAGCTAATAAATCCTGACCAGAAACAAACCCTAAAAGACCATGACGTATCAAAGTAGACAATCGAGAGCCACAAAGATGACCCAAACGATGATGCCACTGAGCAAAAGACGATGTGGATGAAGCAGCACAAGCAGAGCCGGACTGACTGGCAGAGGCAGCGGAAGGAAGACGAAGCCAGTCAAGCTCCCAAAGACGCTGTGAATTATGACGACGAGGGCCAGTACCAAACAGGTGACCCGTGCGACGATCCTGAACATAGCAAAAATCAGAATCAAGAATAACACGGCAGTCATGATCAGTGAGCTGGCCAGAGGACATGAGCTGCATGGTCAAATCAGGAACATAGGAAACATCAGGGACATTAAAAGAGTCAGATAAAAGAGTGCCCTGGCCAACAACAGAAAGAGGAGATCCATCGGCAGTGTGAACGGTAAGAGAACAAGATGAAGGACGCATAGAGGAAAGACATGCACAACTAGAAGTCATATGAAAAGAGGCACCAGAATCTAAAATCCATGGACAAGTACATGAGGCAGAAGAGGAAGGTGGTCCCTCAATGGAAGACTGAGAAGCAGCAGCAGAACCTGTAAGTGCAGAAGACTGAGTCACAGAACCAGCAGCTCCTGATGGTGCAGAGGCAGCCAGGCGACGAAGCAACATGAGCATCTCCTGTGTATCTGAAGTAGCAGAACTCCTCTGAGAGCCTCCAGCACCAGCACTACCAGTACCCTGTGAAGAATGACGAGCCTGAGCCTTCTTCTTCCAATAACAATATGCCTCAACATGACCATCCTTATCACAGTAATCACAATGAAGACCACCACGTCCTCCAGGTGCAGAAGGAGGGGCTACCGAGGAAGGTGGTGTCTGCGAAGCAGCAGTGGTACAAGACGACGAAGAACGAGTAGCCAAAACTGAAGAGGACTGCAACAGGCCGGCAACACGAAGACAAGTCTCCTCATTGCGAACACTAGCAAGAGCATCCATCAGAGAGACACATGGGTGGCGAGCAAGCAGCTGTGCACGAAGGGGCTCAAACTCATCACGAAGACGGGTCAAGAAGTCATAAGTACGTCAAAGCTCAAGAGCATCCTCTGACCTCGGCAGGACGTGGAAGTATCAGGTGATAGCTGCGGACCAAGAGTATCAAGCTGACGCCAAATAGCTGATATCTGAGCAAAGAAATCCTCAACTGTAGAATCACCCTGCCGCAACAGCTGCTCCTGACGAATAGCAGCAAGGTAGGTGGACTGACCAGTAGGCTCATAACGATCACGAAGAAAAGCCCACATCTGAGATGCATACCCAAAATCAACAATATCCGCAGCAATACGGTCCACCATACTAGCAGTAAGAATAGAACCAGCTCTAGCATCTTCATCTAACCATGCTCTGTATGTACTGAACCGAGACTCATAAGATGCCTGACGATCAGCAAAATCAGCAAACAACAACGTCTTCTCAGCATCAGTAGCCTTCTCTGTAATCACTGGCTGCGTAGGAGCAGTAGGACAGGGCGGGCAACGAAGCTCGCCAGTAAGAAACTCCCAGAGACGTAAACCACGCATATGCAGCCGCATACGAGGAACCCAGTCACAATAATTAGTGCCATCAAAAATCACCGGACAACGAAGAACCGAGGCACCACTAGCAGAAGGAGCTGACATTTTCCCTCTTTTTTTTTATGGAGTACCCTACCTTCCCGTATTAGTTGACAAAGAGCAGTGGTAGCAAATATGCCAAGAGCCGTGCGTAGCCAACAGAACAAGGAAAAAAGTAGTCCTCCTTTTTTTTTACCTAAAAGATCTAAAAGATAAGGTTAAGAAATAAACAAAGCAAAAAAGGGAGCTCACGGGGCACCTCAGATCCAATCGGGAGGCACCAAGCCTTGACACATGGCAGGACGAGCCGTCGCAAGGGCCAGCCGCAAGGGCTGGCGAAGCCAGCGACCGGGCTACACCGAGCGCCCAGCGATGAAGCGGCAGCGACAGTGAGAGCCAGCGTCGGAGCAGGTCCGGACGGCGGCCGACGAGACGAGACGACGCCGGGCCAGATCTACGCCCACTAAGTCGAGCAAGCGAGCGGAGATGACGGCGAAACAGGTCGGCGTCGAGGCAACAACCGGCAGGAGGAGCCGGCAACAAAGTGCAGAAGCACGAGATCTGAGGAGAGGGAAGACGAACCCTAACCTAAAACCTGGCTCTGTATACCATGTTAGGAATAGCACTCGTGTATTCCAAAAGGCACTAAGACCAAACATATACATGTACAGGTGTGGTAAATATGCACAAAATCCTTTATACAATAGGAAAATACAAAAAGGTAAAAAGAGGAAATATATCTCTAACAAACATAAGTAAACACTGTCCTAATCTTCTGAGCGGATAGGAGAAATGTGTGCTTTGCAGGGGAAGGAAAGGTGCCGCGCGCTTCGTTAAGTCCGCAAGATACTTGATTAGATTGCAATAATGATTCTTTGCCAAGATTAGTGGCACTTTTTGTTTTACATGTTGTGATGGTGATGGCCCGTCGGCGTATGATCGACGGCATCACCGCGTTATGCTTGGAGTGCTTCATTTGGCCTGAACGCAAAGATTTTACAATGATGGTCAGTGGCTCTCAAAACTTATCGGGGGGTCACATGATACCGGGTACAAACTACTAGAGACCAAATACATGCCAGATGGGAACTTTTTTCAACTCGAAATGGAAAGGTACATCTCAGTTTTGGCGAGGCCTTCACAAAGTTAAGCATCTTTTTTAAGTGGGGGGACATCCACTGAGTTAGTGATGGTTTCAAAACCTTCTTCTGGGAAGACACATGGCTGATGGGGAGTCCTTTGAAACATTCAGTTTCCTGATCTTTGCAATATGTGTTCAGACCCAAAAGCTCCTGTTCAATGGAGATTGAACAGGTGGAGTTTAGAAGAAGCCAGATTGTCCCTGATGCTGCAAAGGGTGCAGATGGATCTTTCCAAACCTGACGAAGTAAAATGAGCCCTAGACAAATCAAAGCCTTTCCCTATTGGTTTACTGCACTACGCCCAGCAGTTTTCTTGAGTTCCATGTCCTCCATGGCCTTTCTCATCCTTTCTGCATCTTCCAGCATTCCAGCTTCAAAGTACATGTTTGACATCAAAATGTAGAATGTGACATCATTTGAGCCTGACTGGAAAAGGTCCTTGGCAACGAATTCAGCTAGCTCCAGATTTCCATGAAGCCTACAACCGCCAAGGAATGCGCCCCACACGCACTTGTCTGGGCGCATTGACATTCCCCTGATGATTTCATATGCTTCGACAAGTCTACCAGCACGTCCTAGCATGTCGACCATGCAGGCGTAGTGTTCAAGTGTTGGTGACATCTGGTAGTCTGTCAGGATGCTGTCAAAATGCTTCAGTCCTTCGTCCACAAGGCCTGAGTGGCCACAAGCCACTAGAACCGCAGTGAATGTGAATGAATTAGGCCTCACCCCTTCAATTTTCATCAGGGAGAAGAGCTTGAGAGCCTCTGCAGACTCCCCGTGGTTGGCGTATGCACTTATCAAGGCACTCCAGGGCACAACGCCCCGCACACGCAAACTGTCAAAGACCTCTCTTGCATTAGAAATCTCACCGCATTTTGCATACATGTCGACAAGAACATTGCCAACCCTTGCATCTGTGTCAAGCCCATGATTCCGGGCAAACTCGTGCACCGATTTGCCAGTATCCAGGGCTCCTGAGAGTGCACAAGCAGATAGAACACTGACAAGAGTCACACAATCAAACCCCACCTTCTCAGTCAGCATCCTGCAGAAAAACTTGATTGCGTCAACCGCATCACCATGCTGCTCATACATCGCAACCATCGTGTTCCAAGAAACCAGACTGCGAACCGTCATTCCCTCGAATAGAGCCTCTGCCATGGCAATGCTCCCACACTTCCCATACATTGCGATGAGTGCATTAACCAAAGGGATGTTTGCATCAAACCCCGACTTGATCACAAACCCATGAACCATTTCACCAGCGTCCAGCCATTCTTGGCCCTGCAAGCAGGGCAGGAAACTGATCAGAGTGATCTCATTCGGAAGCACACCCTCAGCAATCATCCTGCCAAACAGAGCAACTGCCTCGCCAAAGAAGTAATTTTGCACGTACCCAGCAACCATGGCCGTCCACGACACGACCGTACGGGAAGAACCATTGCTCTCCGCAAAGACCCGCTCGGCGTCCGCCACATCCAATTCCTGGAAGTACATCGCGATGAGAGCGCTGCGCACGAACCCGTCCCCGGCCAGCGCGAACCGCACCGCGTCGCCGTGCGCTGCCCGCCCAAGCCACGTCGTGCGCCCAGCCGCGCAGGCCGGGAGCACGATGGGATAGGTGTAGTGGTCCGGCGCGACGCCCGCGGCGCGCATCCGCTTGTAAAGGACGAGGGCGTCGACGGCGTGCGATTGGGAGTGGGCGTGCGCGCGGAGGAGGGTGTTCCACATGTACGCGTCGCGTTCGGGCGCGGCGTCGAACACCCTGCGCGCGTAGGCGAGGGAGGCGGGCGCCGCGGCGGCGAGGAGGCTGGTGGCGAAGGCCGGGTTGGCGGATACGCCGAGGACGACGGCGCGCGCGTGGATGGGGAGCAGGGCGCGGAGGGTGGACGGGGAGGAGGCGGCTGCGGCGGTGATGAGGCGAGTGTAGTGGTGGACGACGGCGGCGGCGGTGAGGGGCAGAGCGGGCATTTGTGCATTTGGGCTCGCCAGGTTTGCCTGCTTGTCTGGGTTGGGTTTTGTATTGCGTTTCGAACGCTGACTTGCTTTGTAACACGAATTCATATTTGGTTTGAATCGTGTTGCAAAATTACAATTTGCTGATACTATTTTCTAATTCTTACAACTTTTTTTTTCCTGTCAGCTACAATCAGGCAATTTCATACAGTTTACAGAAATACAGTGAATTTCCCAGCAAACAACTTTGATATACAAGGATATTGTGAAATTCAGACGTCTCAAACCAGGCATGAATAATTTCCCATGTATACATCTCACCGAATGTACCCACATGGCTTGGACATTATTAGAAGTTAAATCGCAATGCAACAGAAACAACCACGGAATGATGAGAGCAGAACATGTTCTTCCATCCTTGTACCATTTAGATGTGTAAGCTGTGAGCTCAGTACAATTCAAAATGTCGATGATGTCCGACACTATTCTCTTCTCACGGCAGGAAAGTAACAAGATTCAGTGATCATGTTATATCGATATCAGTCTGAGCTCTGCATAGTTCTAGCTAACAGTTTTTCCACTGAAAAAAGTGGACTTGATCCGCAACTGTGAATTTGAACGATACTCTATTATCTGGTTCTGATGAAAAAAGAGTAACCACGCCTCTAATTGATTTTGAGGGAGGACTTGATCTGCTCCACCACATGGGGGAGCACCCTGATGCTGTCATCTATAGATCTGTTCACGCAGGATTCCAGTTCCTGAGTCGCGTCTGTTTTCATCTTCTGGAGCTTGGCCGCTTCAAACTTGTCTTGGCAGACCATCAATGACCGATTCAACCGTTCCTGGAGCAAGGGACAAAGATTAATAAAGGTTCATGGATGGTGACTTGTGCAGAGAAATACATGTATAATCTAGAACCTAAAATTGCGAAAAGTCAGAGCAAAACAAGTTCCAAAGATCCCAATGCAACATTAATATCAGTCAGGCATTATAGCATATAGTTGTTACCTACAAATGGTCATAGCATTCTTTCTGTTGAAACTAACAAAGCTGTGTGACATTGTGTCTTCCCAGAACTCCAGACACTTGAGAAAACCATATTCAATAACTTCTGAACACAGCTAGTAGTCCTACTAATAACAAAAATAAATAGGTGGTGTAATGATTTAGGAATACACTTTTTAACTTAATACCACTGGAACTTGCGCACTTGACCATCTTCGAGGGGCAAATGTTGTGGTATGGAAAAAAAATGCTCAGATTATATGTCAGAAGTAACATGTACACAGGGAAGAATTAAGAACTAAATTGCTGCAGGGGGAACCTTCTAAAATTTTACTATTGCGACATTGAGATCATAAGAGCAAATTGATCAAATAAAATAGCCATAGTATGCATTTGAATCCTATACTGTCATCTGGGAAGAGGATTTTCCTACATGTTGCTTATTTGCATGAAACAATATACCAACAATAATTAGCCCTACACCATGCTTGTTAAAGAATTTGAGATGGTGACTATCGAATAAAGCACTAAAACTATATACAACTTGGAAAATATGACTTCAACTACGCAGAATTCAAGAGTAGAAATGGTGAATTTACTGAGCACGCAAAACAATAGCAGCACCTTAAAAGTAACAAGATTATATATTATCAGTTATACTATAACTTCACTGCAACAAAAAACTAACCAGTCAAAATTTCAGTACTAAAAAAGAGCAAAGGAAATAAGTTACTACAACTAAAAAGACTAGACAGAGACAGACCTGATCTATGTTATTCTGTCTGGGGGAAAAAACAATGGCAAGACATAGTACACAAGATTAGAAGTACCTGAAATTTGGCCATTTCATTCTCAACAAGATTGTTGGCGGTCAGAACAGGCACACTACAGTTCTCTACGCAGTTGTTGATCCCTTCTTGGTTCCTTCGGCGATCGAAGCAATCATATGCACACTTGAAGTATGCTTGCTGAAAATAAATCGGAAATTCAAAAGAGAATCAGCACTAGTGTTTCAATTTGGGGGCATACCCCTCTCCCATCCAACAATGGTATCAAGCATATGAACCACAACTAGTCTAAGCCCAATTTTCTCTCATACCCATAATAGTGTATAGAAATGAATATATTTGGGCAGCCAACTCATGGATTCGCCAGAAAATCGTACAGCACGACAACACAATTGTATAATAACACCCAAGAGTTGTATAACAAAATAAAAAAAGATAAAAAAATCATCCATAGTTGAATTCAGCATATCCCAATACTGGCATCCACGCTACACTAATAAGCTTGAATTCCTACACATTCGAGCTCCAGCCACTAAATTGCATTCATGCGCTTGAAATTACATCAGAATAAATTATAAATATTAAATCCAGGATTGAGCATCTGCGCCCAGAACCCCCGATGCTTCCGGTTGAGACAACCGCGCCACTACCCCGCCAACGAAGAATCTAGAGACACCCCACGAACATCACGCACAAGAGGCGAGATTAGCGCCCTCCTCCACCCTACGAATTACGATAATTCCCCATTAGAATAGGCAAACCACCCAAACCCCAAAAGTCCAACCAAAGCTCCACCAATGCGAGGCTGCGAGGCCCACCACCGCACCTAACTCGCTCCCCCTTCCCGCTACAACCCTCGGAGGACGGCAATCTGGGGAAGAACTTTCACCTGCATGGTGAAGTTGACGTGGTCCTGGACGCCGGCGAGCTGCTGCTGCGCGGCGGCGTTGACCTCCTCCAGCTTCCGGCGGATCCGCTCCGTGACGACCCGCTCCTCCATCGCGCCCACGTGGTCCATCGCTCGCGTCTCGGTGCTTCCGGTGGCCTTTGCGGCTTGGGGGAGGGGAAGAAGAGCAGCAGCACAGAGGGGGGCAGAAAGGGAATGTGCCTCTTCTTTCTTGCTGGAGAAGAGACGAGACCGCAGCAGAACTGAAGGCAGGAGGAGGGTTTAGAGGCCACGGGCTAGGGTTTTGTGGATGCGGCCCATTGGGTTCAAACTAGCCCACAAGCCAATGGCGCATCTTCTTTCTTTATCGATTTTTGCTTTTACCAATTGCGATGCATAAAATCAAATTCTGAAACCGCAAGGTAGTGGAATCTCAAAACATACTATGACCTTGTTTAGATGCAGGTCAAATTTTAAGTTTGTGTAATATTTTGAAATTGCAATCTAAACGGGCTGGTTGCAAAAAATTTGGCCTGCATCTAAACAAGGCCTTGGGGTTCAAAAGTTTCCAACCCATAGCTGTACTTGCAATTTGGGTTAGAAAAACTTGGAATCTAAATAAGGCCTAGGACCCCAAATGCCCAACAAACCATTTGTACTGACACGGCTGAAAACCATTTTTCTATTTCCCATTTGGGCTGCAGACTTGGAGTTGAGTTCTGAATGATCACCTTTTTGGTTTGAACAAGCAAATGGACCATTTTTTACGTATCTTAATCGAGCTTTTCTTCACCAATTGCAACCCAGTCAGTCATATTCTTCATTCTAAGCTGCACGGCAGGGGTGGAGCCAGCAATGGATGACAGCTCCATTAGAGACAGGTATCAGCTAACAGTATTTTCTAGCTGACACCGACGAACAGCCCTGGATAGTACTGCAAAGCATGGATGCATGTAATACAGCTTTGTGGCACAAATTCTGAACACCAATCACGCACTCAAACATTTTATTTATCATTTTTAGTAGAAAAATTCAGTTGCTTAATCACGCGCAAGCAAGCAATGGATGATGGATCGCTAAACAAGCTGGTGGACACCGATGTCGCTGGAGGGTTTTGGGTGGCAGCAGCAGTAGGAGGACTGGGCCTCTATCCTGCATGACCCGACACCATTGGAGCCTATGGCGCCGCACATCCCCCCGCACAGCTTCTCCGTGCAGCCTTTCACTTCGGCGCAACCGTGGAGGTCTTGGTGCCCTGCAGCGTCATGGCCTGCTGGCACAGCCGTAGCGAGGAGAGCCATGAGCAGCAGAACGGCGAGGGGAACAAGAAGTCTTCTTGGAGCACGTCGCGAGTAGCGCCATGCATGAAGAGCTAGCAGAAGCTTTGGTACTGGGATTTAGGGTTTCTTGATCGATGATCTTTGCTTTTGCGTGCCTTTGCTTATATAGACGGGAGCCACAAGCAGACTAAACATGACTGATGAATTCCTACCATACTGAATAAAGGTTGAAACCGTAACTTTGTCGTGCACTTTTCTGATATATACTAAGTATGGATTTATTGGCTGCTAGATAATGCATTATGTCTGTTGTTGCATTTATTGAGTGCTAATTATACCTTTTCAAATTTATGCTCACCAATAAAATTGATCCTAATCAATCAGTTCTAATATTATTCCGGTCACACATATTTATCCAAAGTCCAAATTTCATCTGCCGCTGTCATTAGAGACACATCCAAAAATTTGATACACATTTTCACAATTCAGCTGAGAACGACATTATTGAAGATCCATTGCCAAACTTGGCATACTACTAAAGAAACACATGTATTGCTGTTGATTCCAAATTGCATCGGTGCATGTTCTTGGAACCGACAAGCGACAGTGATAATCTAGGATGATCATTATTGGGTACAATGTCAAAAGTGATACTTTATGGCAGTTGCACTAACCGGTAATTGTAGTATGATTACCACACTTGGTTAATGATGATGCATGAAACTCTGCTACAGATGATTGCAAATAATAAAAGAGCCGACACATCCCAATAGGAGAATGCATATATAACAAAAGAGACGGCAAACAAGGGTTGTGTCACAAAATCAACTGGTTATGCTCGTGGCTTGCAGTCTGACCAGGTGGTGTCACGGTCCAACCGTGAGGCGTGTGTGGTTTAGTCATAAGGGTTTGTGGCTCTAGTGAAGGTTGGCGGTCCGATGACGCCTGTGGTCCAACCAAGAGAAAAAGGGACTTCGCTGGAGGATCTGAGTTCAAATTCGAGGCTCACAGTTCGACTGACTAGAACACAATTTTGACTGTAAGAGCTTGATAGGTTGGCCGAGGCTCAAAATCGAGCTCGACCACCAAGGATAGATCAGGTGATGGTTTCTTATGGGATTTCTTTCTAGAGCTTCAGAAAGGGGTCTAGAGGACATGTACTAACTAAGGTACATTTGACTATTTCTAAGCATTTCGAGTCATAGGTCGTGAATCATGCCTGGTTGCTCTTGGTGGGCATGCGGCTTGCATTGGGGGATTGAAACAAGAGCAGCGAAGAGAGGAAGATGGGGGCTCTTTCTTGGTTGGAGAAGAAAGGTCCACAAATCAGGGGGCTCGGGCTACGGTTTTATGGATGCAGCCCAAGGGTCGAAACTTGCCAGGTTTCCTCTCGGCGTTGGGCTTGTAAAACTCTTTTATTCCCTGCTTAATACAATGATGCGCAGCTCCCCTACGTATTCGAGGAAAAAAAAGCCAAAGCTGACCCACAGAGAGTAGTTTTTCTTTACTATTTGCAAAAGTACTTAATTATGGACTACGAATTTTGTGCGCTCAATCAAATTCTGAGCTCTGAGCATGCACGATAGTACTACAAATTAGGAACTGGTTATTTGGCATGTTGGCATGCATGATGCAAGTAATACTTTGTGCCACACATTTTGCAGATCCAGTCATGCACTCGAACATTTATTGTTAAAATCGATAGTTGGAAAAAGTCAGCTGCTCAATCATGCATAAGCAAGCGATAATGGATGATAACTAAACAAGCTGGTTGACACCGGTGTTGGTGGAAGGGTTTTGGGTAGCAGCAACAGATGGACGACTGATGGTCGCATGCCCCATTACCTATACCGGTGCATGCTGCCCCGCACAACACATCTGTGCAGCCATGAAATAACACTCCGCCGCTTCCTGGTTTGCTGGCACAGCCGTAGCGAGGAGAGCCATCAGCAGGATGACGAGGGGGACAAGAAGAGTCTTCCTGGAGCACATCGCAAGTAGGGCCAGATATGAAGCTAGCAGAAGCTTTGGTACCGGGATTTAGGGTTTGCTTGATGCTCTTGGGTTTTGCACGTCTTTGCTTATATAGACGGGAGCCACAAGCAGATGAATCATGGCAGATCATTTCCTGCCATGCTGAAACCGTAATAGATGGTACACTTTTCTGATACTAGATATAGATGCATTTATTGGCTGCTATAGCCTATATATGCATCATGTCTGTTGGTGCATTCATTGAGTGCTAATATACCATGTCAAATTTCTATGTTCACTAATATTGATCCTAATCAATCAATCAGTTATAGTATTATTCCTGATCACAGATATCTATCCGAAGTCCAAATTTCATCTGCCGCTGTCATTAGAAACACATCCAAAATTTGGGTACACATTATCATTACAAACTACTGCAAACATATGGTCATTTCAATAATCTGCTAAGGCATTATTGAAATTTTTTGCCAACTCGGAATTCTACTACAGAAGCGTATTACCATTTCAATGGCGTCATATATTTAACAGTGCTTGGAAGGCTTTTAAATTTTTTGTTGCCCATTCATTTGGGGTCCTCATGCTTATGTAGAAGAAAGCTACAAGCAAATTAATCTTGAACAATCAATTCCTGCCATATTGAAACCGTAACTTTGTGGTAGTATATTTTTCTCATGTAGGGTATGCAAATTTATTGGTTGCTGGCTAATGCATCATGTGCCTATAGTTGGCCAAAAGATCTGTGGCCCATGGGCTGGCACACGGCCCACAAATTTGGCCCGTCCCAAACATGGCACGGTCCGTCCGGTCAGAGTCATGCGAGGGCCGGGGACCGCGGCCAGCGTGTAGGCGGCGCACAAGCGACATGTGGCGACCAGCGAGGGTCAGGCAGGCCGGCCGGGTTCGACGGGCTAGCTGGGCCGGCACAACATGAAAACCACCGTCATCTCGCGCCTGGGCCGCCAGCTTAGCCCGTGGATGGGCACGGCACGGCGTGGTTAGAAGATCGTGCTTCATTGGGCCGTGTCGAGCAGTGGTCATACCCAATTGGGCCAGTGTTGCATCGGGCCCTGCCGGTTCTCACCAATATTGATTATATTCACTGAGTTTTAGCATTATCCTGATCACAAATATTTTTCTGGAATCTTAATTTGATCATCTGCCTACGTCATTATTAGAGAACATCCAAGATATTAATACGTACGTTATTTTATTTTGGTTACCCCAGACCTGGAATCGAAATAATTTTATTTTGATTAGTAGGATAATTCAGTTCGGTTCTCGGTTAATTATAGCCAGGCCTAGCTAGAGGGACCGTGGCGAGGTGGACGTGATGGGCAAGAGCGCGCAGGCCGGCGGTGAGCTGGAGCGCGGGCTACCAGCGACTGGGTGTGCACGCGGACTGGGGACGGCGGTCATGCGGGTAGCTGGCGAGCGGAGCGCAAAGCTAGGTGCATAGATAACTGATGAGATTCTGAAGTTCATTCTCTGTCTCCCTCTCTCTCCAGAAAAGTAAGGTGGATATTGTTTCATCGGACAAAAGTTTGACTAACAGTTACTCTAATGATATGTTAGCTTCTTTTATACAAAATCTTTAAGTGCGTTTGTAATAATCCCAACTCTGTATCCAAAGCTTGTATATTCATAAAGTGACCGCTGATCTAAGACTTGTTTTAACATGTGCGTACGTGTATACGAGCGTCTGCATCTGTGCTGTATTTTTTTAGAAAAGTAAAATACGTCTTTTAGTTGTGCAGAGAGGGCCACGCTGTATAGTCATTTATCACTTATTTACCTATTGACGTACTTTTTTTTAAGGAAAGGAGGGGTTTATTTGTGTGGTGCAGGACGCTGACACATGCGTGCGTCGACAGTGAATTAGAGAGGAAAGTACTTCACAGCGGGACATGCTACCCAGCAAAGATCGTCCGTAGATAAATACATAGAATCTCTCCTTGCTTTGAAGGTCAACTCACCTCAGATCACTCGTTCTATTCAAGGACGGGAAGAAGAACCTAGCCTAATTAAAGCGCTACCGAGTAAGTTTGGTCAACACTCTATTTCTTCTCTGGTACGGTACACGCTTTCGAAAGGATCATTCTGATCAGTTAAGTTCAATTATTTCGGTGCATTTTCTATGGAAAAGGGAAATAAAAAACTCGAATCTCGGTGTGGCAAAATGGGACCTTCTTTTTGACAAAAAAGAACCTACAAACACGTACTGCTCGCATATGCATGCACATACGTAGGAGGCCAGTTAGACTTGCTGGACTTTGATACACGTCAAGTTATCAATGGGCATGCCATCCGCCACTGAACGAACAGCCACATTGGTGAGACTGGTACTAGTAGTTTATTAGCTAACCGCGCCCAAGGAATGAATCCCTACTCCTCACGACACGGCGTTGATGCAGCAACTAGAAAGGTGAAAAATATGACTCGCGCAAAGTCAACTCAGCCCCCGTTCGTTCACCCTTTGTCAGAGAGGACAAAACTAGGGCAGCAGGGGTTCCACGATGCGTAACCGGCCGGCCAGGTAGATCACTAAACATGCATGGCTGCCGCGTAGGCGCCACCATTTTCCACTTTCAACTCGCCGACGAACG
Source organism: Panicum hallii (assembly GCF_002211085.1). NCBI lineage: Eukaryota > Viridiplantae > Streptophyta > Magnoliopsida > Poales > Poaceae > Panicum > Panicum hallii. The sequence goes on along the minus strand of NC_038049.1, from coordinate 5,267,276 downwards.
ACGACCCCTTAACTCCGGCAGACGAATGTACGCTTCGCTGCCACTTTGCCGCCCGCTACGCCACTTCCCCGTCAAGCCACTTCACCTCCAATCCATCGATCGGAGATCGAGCCCCTGCAGGAAAGCCACACGCCGCCTCCATCTCCGGCTCGCTCGTATAAGACTCCGCCCTCGGCCATCTATCTACAGCATCAGACCACACAGCATCATATCCAGCACGTCGCAGCAAGCAAAGTAACCAATCGAGAGCCATCTCTCTGTCTTGCCTCTGCGCTCCTCCGCCTCGCTCGCCGCCACCTAGCGATCTCGGTCGCCGGCGACAATGGCGGTGGTCCGCGGCGGCGCCGTCGCCGCCCTGCTGGTGGTGGCGCTGGCGCTGTCGTCGTCGTGGGACGCGGCCTCGGCGCAGAATCTGCTGAAACGGAAGGTCAAGCAGCCGCCCCAGACGTCGAAGCCGGGGAACCCCAAGCGGATGCCGCCCAACGCCAAGTACACCACCGTCGTCGCCAACCGGTACCACAAGCGCGACTACGAGATCACCTGCACCACCGACTACGGCGCCGCCTGCTACATCAAGTGCCCCGCCCGATGCCCCAACAAGTGCCTCGCCTACTGCGCCTACTGCCTCACCTTCTGCCGTCAGTACCTTATTTACATATTTGCATATTTGCATCTTTACATATTTGTAAATTTATATATTTACATATTTGTATATTTATATCTTTACATATATAGTGTGTGACCTGATGCCGGGCACCTCGTGCGGCGACCCGCGCTTCACCGGCGCCGACGGCAACACCTTCTACTTCCACGGCAAGAAGGACGAGAGCTTCTGCCTCGTCTCCGACGACCGGCTCCACATCAACGCGCGCTTTATGGGCAACCGCAACGCCGAGTCCGGCCGCGACTTCACCTGGGTGCAGGCGCTGGGCGTCACCTTCGGCGACCACAAGCTCTACGTCGGCGCCCGCCGGGCCGCCGAGTGGGACGAGGACGAGGACCACGTCATCGTCGCGCTCGACGGCGAGCCCGTCGACGTCGAGCCCGCCAAGAACGCGCACTGGGTCTCCAAGGGCGTGCGCGGGCTCTCCGTCACCCGCACCGACGCCGTCAACGCGGTCACCGTCGAGCTCGACGGCGTCTTCAGCATCTCCGCCAACGCCGTGCCCATCACCGACGAGGACTCACGCGTCCACAGCTACGGCAAGACCGAGAGGGACTCGCTCGTGCACCTCGACGTCGGGTACAAGTTCCACGGCCTCACCGGGGGCGTCGACGGCGTGCTCGGGCAGACCTACCGCCCGGACTACGTCAACAAGCTCGACATCGCCGCCAAGATGCCCGTCATGGGCGGCGCCGACAAGTACCGCTCGTCGGGACTCTTCGCCACCGACTGCGCCGTCTCCCGGTTCAACCGCAGCGCCACCGATGGCTTCACCTCCTTCGCCTCGTAAATGGCACGGCACCCCGGATACGTGCCATGACATAAGTCAATGTCCCCCAACGTACGTCTTGTGTACGCTGATGATGCTGAGTCATCTAAACGTTACAAAATGTCCCGTGTATTATTGATTTGTTTTGCGGTTTGTAATCTGGCTGACGAATAAATTGTCCTGTGTTAACTTTTTTTTTGGCACATACATCGCCACATCAGTTATAAACATTTCATTCTTTTAGATATTGAAGTATGCTACTCCATCCATTCTAAATAATAGATTATTTTATATTTCTAGATATACAGTAAAATATTGGATATAGCGTCTCACGGCAAACTTTATATACTTAAAAAGTTAAAATAACTTGTAATTTGGAATGAAGGAAATAGAGATTAAACAAAGTCCATTTTTTAAATTAGAGATCAGAGGGTAGATTAATCTCCTGCCATCCCGAGGAACGTGGCGCGGGAATCAGGATGCGAACCCTAGCCGGTCCACCCCGCGCTCTACCAGGGACTCGACCAACTGAGCTACCGTCCAGTTGTCAACAAAATCCATTTTCATGATGCAGTACATGGGAAACACCATAAAAATTATCATTTTTCATCGACTGGTTTCAAATAGCTCACGTTGCATATTTGGAACTTCTGTACAGCACTTGGCTATTTTGTTCTTTTTCTTATAGTCGAATTTTATGCCGTTGACCTGCCCCAAGTTTTTTTTTTAAAGAAACCGGATTTATATTTTATTCATAAAATTTGATGATTACCACCCATCTTACAAGGATACCCTCAACAGAAAAGAAATTACAATTAAGTCCTTGTGAACTCCTCCCGGTCTTCCTCGCTGCGGTCGGAGCACATAGCTTGAAGTCGACCTCCTCTCTGGCGAAGACACACAGTTTTTTGTTGCTGTCTTGAGCAGCACATCGGATCCGACATGCACTATGAACGCTGAACGACCCGGCGAAGAAGATGGCCACTGACCATCACATCGCCAGGCAACGAGGAATCTAACACTTCAAATACCGAAGACATCCTAAATCGCCGGACGATGAGTCACCTCGCCCGACGATGAGTCACCTAGAAGGGGGACTGAACCACCAAAATAGATGGGAACTAAAAACCAACCCGATTTCACTATGTGTTGGTAAATTAAACTCCAAACATCGACGCCGGTGAGGTCAACATCCCCGATGTAGACAAAGGAATGGTAAAAGAACCCAACAAGATTCCTCTAAACACCCGCCATGTCGTTGGTGACGAAGTCGATGCCCGCCAAGATCAAGCCACCGCCAACAAAGACGATAACAGAGGAGCTCGTGGAGAAGCAAAAGATCTCACCGCGCACACCATGCCAGAGCCAAAGGACGATGATGACAGCCAAGCCGGCGGCGAGATACAGCATATCCCCAATCGGACTAACCACCATGGGGAAATTTATTCTAATCTTCCGACTCTCTTCGCCGGAGGAAGCAGCACACACAGCAACATCACTGGAGAAGAAGTAGAGACAGCAAAAGAGCCCATTCAAATATTTCAACATAGGCACAACTACTCCTACTCTACCTAAAGGTTAGAAAGAGAAAGTATGTACATCTTCCGTCGGATCCGCAGCTCCCCATCATCTCCTGCAGCAGCAAGGCTGCTGGAAAAGACGGGGCCAACGAGGACGGCGCCACCTACCCCAAGTTGTGCGGTGCACCTTAGGGTGTGTTCGTTTGGCATTAGACCCCTCTAAAATCTTTAGAGTGCTCCCCCCCTCTAAAATCTTTAGAGGAATCGCAGTCTTATTAGAGGCTGAATTAGAGGGCTGTTCGGTGCCGGACCTCTAAAGTTTAGATATTTCGGGTTTTAGAGGGGTGAAACGAACACACCCTTAGGCTAATTTGTTTTTGGGTTGAGTGGTTTTGCTTAGATATGGGCCTGATTCATGGAGTAGCTAGCGAACTGGTTTTGCATAATGGGCCAGATCCACCCTCGTCTCTTTACACAAATCGTTCCTCCTTTTTTTTTGCAAGATTTGCTTCTTCCTGGGCATGACTTGTGTTTCATGGGGGTAGGGAACGTTCTATATGTACTGAAATTCTGATTATAGGTTTATAGTGTACTTTCAGTTTATCGAACATCACTTCCAAATTTTGGCAAAAAGAAAATGCGGGATATGGTACGTTCTGTATGTATACTCGGATTATAATTAGGTTTATAGTTTAGTTTTCAGTTTATTCAACAACACTTCCAAATTTTGACAAAAGAAGTGACTGAGACAACTTAGAACTCCATGTCTGAGATTTAGAAGTGCAATACTCCCTTTATCCCATAATATAGCTAAGTTTAGATTTTCTGAAGTTAAACTTTTTGACTCAACGATATCTCTAAAAATAAATTATTTTAAACAGAAAAGGCTATACAATATAATAGTTGGTTTCACGATAAATCTACTGATGTAATTTATGTTATTAACCTCTATCTTTTATTATTTGTAGTTAAAATTAAAAATGTTTAACTTTAAAAATTCTAAGCGTAGCTATTGGGACGGAGGGAGTAAACAAATATTTTTCCTTCTTTTGAGGGTTCCTTTGACTTTGAGTTGGCAGATTGGAGATAGAAAATAATTCATATTTTGCCTTTTATTTAACCTTAATTTCATTCACTACATTCAATTTATACTACAGTTGTACTTAATTTATAACGAAGCATAGAACTATCTGTTTAACAGACTTCATAGTATGAATTTATAAGCCATTTTCATCCTGGCTTCATATGTTACATTTTGTCAGTATCAAAATTATCATTACTTTTAGAATGATTTTTTATTAGATGGCTTATTTTTATGAACATTGAAATATTTTGTTCAAATAGTCATGTACTCCCTCCATCCTAGTTTAACTCCACTCGTAAGATTTAAAAATTGTTCCAAATTAAAGCTCATCAGTCCCAATGTTCCACCCCAATGCACCACCCGTACATGGCCTCCATTTGTTAAGAAAAAATCTAAAGCACCCCTGCCATACTTGGCCTGAAAAGCTGAATTGTTCTGGTTTCTTCCACACCACTCGATTCTTCCGGTCTTCGCCACCCCCACACTCTCCCGCACGGTCTGATCTGCTCGCATCTGCTGCCTCGGTTCTGTTCCCTAGCTTTTTTTTTTATCTGGCATGTAAATTTAGCGTCGCGTTTTTCCGTAGTTTAATGGCTAACAAATAAAAGCGAGGATTTAGACTGATTCGTGCGAACACCCTACGTCTAGTGTGGGTGGTGTTCTTCGTGATCGTTACACTTAAACTGTGATAGCTTACAACGGGGCGCTTGCAAGCCATGTATGCGCACCTATTCAGGTTTCTCCGTCAGAAGGTGTAGCTCATCTTATATGTCCATTGGGCTGGGCTCCAGTATGTGAGAGAGGGCAGTCTCGCTTCCCAGGAATAAGGTTCTGTGAGCAAAGTCGGCTGCCCTATACGTGTCCTGCCTGAGGCCCTCCGGTCGATCATGCTCCATCACTCCCCAAGCCAAGTCCTGTTCGTCCGGATCGCAGCGCCGCCTGATTTGTCCTCGGGCTTGCGCCCCATCCTGGTGCGCTGGGGGTGGGCCTCTCGTTTGGTCGGCTCGCCCGGCCTCCCTCACAGGACTTGGGAGGTCAGGCACCTTATTTTCCCCTTGCCGCACAGTCCAAGGCGGGGCTCGCTAGCGCGGCTCACGCCCCTCACCCCTACGCCTGACAGCAGAGGGTGACCCGTTATGGGCTGGTCGGTCCTATGGATGGGGTGCGGCTAGCGTAAGCACCAATCGCAGTATCATGATGGTCTGACTGACCGGGGATGTCCCGCTGGTCCTCCGTTTCGTGGGTGGCGCCTCTACCCTAACTGTTGTTGGGCGAGGGCCGCGCATGCACGTATTGTCAGGCTCAGCGTAGTTAATGCTGCCCCGCGCCTTCCCAGGATGTCTTGGGGTCGAGCTCGCCTTCCAGGGTCGGCTCGCCCCATCCCCTCCTGGGACGTTGCAGATCGGGAAGGCGCCACGTGTCCCTGTCTCGGCCGCTGCCAGGCCTCCGATGCTTTCTCCGCCGCCGGGCCGATCCTGGGCGCATGTCCGCCTGATTGGGCCAGGCCATCTGGTTGGGGTTAGTTGATCCCTTGATTAGACCTCTAAATATCGCACTTTATGGTACTCGTGGTATCTAGCCCCGTTGGAGGGAGTACACTATGAATGAAGTAGAGAGGTGTGATTATTTTGAGACGTACATAAATACATAAACTTCAGGTGGTTTTTGTCCTCTGTATTGTTGTTTGGTGATGAGGGCGACAACGATGATGTTATCTAATAATGCTTGAGTATTTATGCACGCTATCATCAAGTTGGAATTTACTAGCACTCTTCTTGTTCTACTACTGTATTTTAATCGATGATACCTTCTTATTTAACAAACGTAGAACAACTTAAATTTGTGGTGCACGATGCGCAAATGCAGAAATGTGACAGCCAAAAAAAATCGTTGTTGGAGATATTACCACGTTGTCCACCAAAAAAAACACAAGTTGGATGCGTTAGCAGTTGCCCTCAACGGGCACGTATTTGAGCTGTTCATCCCATCTTCTTGGAAATTTCGTCTCCCACTTTGAAAAAGACATTTTTCAGACGTACACCACGTTAGCAGCCAAATTCGTGCATAGCAACAAAAGACAAGTAAGGAAATTCAAAGGAACACATGTTTTCACCAAATGTTTATCAACACAGACACGTGGAATTCAAATAAAAAAAAAGGTACGAAATGGAGACCCAACATACACCAAGCAGACTTTCGACAGATGCTTCTCTACGTAGAAGTAAAAATTTTAAATCATCAATGGAAATATTCACCGCCAATGGATTTTTGTAAGTCTCCTGGAAATATATTTGTGCGTTGACTTTTCGCAAAAGGACATTGACTGACTACAGGAGCAAGGTGGGCCACCCATGGCAATCTCCTAGTCCCCCATCTCCTTTTATAAGGCGGGCCGCAACCCATCTCCAGCTTCCGCAGCCCACGCCGCCCGTCCTCCACATCGCCGACCACACGAATCCGAACCGGGAGCCCAACTGCCCGAGATGGCGGCGGCGCCGTCCCCCTCCGTCCCCGCCTGTGGCGACCTCCCCGCCGCCGTCTCCGCCTTCGCCGACGCCTTCGTCGACTTCGCCGTGTCCGGCATCTTCTTCCCGACCTCCTCCTCCTCGGCCGCCGCCGCTGCCTCCGCAGCCACATCATCACCTACTCCTGCCCCGACGACCCCAACCACCTTCCTCCCGTCCCCCTCCCGCCTCGTCGCCATCGGGGACCTCCACGGCGACCTCCCCAAGTCCCTCTCCGCGCTCCGCCTCGCCGGCCTCGTGCCCGCGTCCAGCGGCCCCGACCCCCCCTCCGCCTCGACCTCCTGGGCCTCGACCTCCTGGGCCGCGGGGCCCACCCTCGCCGTCCAGCTCGGCGACATCCTCGACCGCGGCGGCGACGAGCTCCGCCTCCTCTACCTCCTCCGCCGCCTCGCCCTCTCCGCCGAGGCCCGCGGCGGCGCGCTTCTCCCCATCCTCGGGAACCACGAGGTCATGAACGTCTCCGGCGACTTCCGCTTCGCCACGCCGCAGGGCCTCCAGGAGTTCTCCGCCTGGGCAGGGTGGTACCGCGCGGGGCTCGCCATCAAGCGCCGCTGCGGGGAGCACCTCGACCCGCAGCCGAGGAACCCCTTCCTCGGCGTGCCCAAGTCCTTCCCCGGCGTCAAGCCGGAGTTCTGGGACGGGATGCGCTCCCGCCTCGCCGCGCTCCGGCCCGACGGGCCCATCGCGCGCCGGTTCCTGGCCGACCTCCCCACCGTGCTTGTTGTGGGCGACTCGGTGTTCGTCCATGGGGGGCTCCTCGAGGCCAACGTCGAGTACGGCCTGGAGCGCATCAATGCGGAGGTCAGCGAGTGGATCCGCGGTGAGGGCGGCGAAAATGCAAGGGCGCCTGAGTACGTGCGCGGCCGGGACGCTGTGGTCTGGCTCAGGAGGTTCTCTGATGGCTTCGATTGCGACTGCCAGAGGCTGGAGGGGGTGCTTGGGATGATCCCGGGGGCCAAGAGGATGGTGATGGGGCACACAATTCAGACAGTGGGGATCAATGCCGTGTGTGGAGCACAGGCAGTGAGGGTTGATGTGGGGCTGTCAAAGGGGTGTGGGAATGGGCTGCCAGAAGTGCTTGAGATCAATGGGGGTGGCTCAGAAGTGAGGGTGATCACGACACCTCCGTCGGAAGCCTGGATGTACCGGAAGCAAGAGGCAGAGAAGGCTGCTGCGGCGGTGAATGAGAAGAGAGGGGAGGTGAAGGACGGGCTTGCATTGCTGGTAAGAGAGAGCCATGGGTTGAAAGAGGTAGAAGCTAAGGCTTAATTAGGGGTAACCGGGTAACTCGACGGTAGGGATTGTTTTGGTAACTCAAAATTGGGATTGCCATGGTGAATTGGGGGTACATGAGATTAGGTGTGGGAGGGATTGGTTGTAGGAATTGCTAATGGATTCAATAACGGTATCCATGAAAGAAAGGAAAATCTTCCATGATTGTTGTTAATTGTCAAGATATGATAGTCGATTGCTGATATATACCAATAGTTATTGGCCAATTTTCACAGCTAGAGTATTTCTCTTTCAGTTGTGTTTTTCCCCAATGTTTCTTTGCTGTTGATAGTTATTGGCCAATTTTTGCAGCTAGAGTATTTCTCCTTCAGTTGTGTGTTTCCCCAATATTTCTTTGCTCTTGGTGCTGACAATCATGAACAATTTTGCTTGTATTTGGTATAAAGAATTAAGACTAGTGCCACCAGGACTGTCTCTGGAACACCTTTGTAGCTCATTGGCTACTGTTTGGCACGTGGCCAAACCCTGCAGAAAATACCAAGAACTTCATCGAGTAGCCATGCTCCCAGTGTAGCCTGTACTTTGCGGATCCTGTCTATTCAATTCACTGTTCTGAAATCTTGAGCTGAAACCATCATTTGATTCTTTGGAGCCCACAGATTTGGCATCAATTTTCAGAGCGGTTTTCATCTGTACAAAAACCATAGTCAATGATTGACGATGGTACAAGCAAAATAGCCAATAGTGCTATCAATAAACTGCAATTATGAGAAACATCAAGGAAACAGTCCTCCCCTTGCAGTAACCATAACAACACTTCCTGACGAGTTTGTGAAGCAGCTGGCTAAAAGGGAATTTATCACCAGATAGTATTAAGGGATCGTTGAGCTGAAGGTAATTGTTGTTATCTCCACATTCGCCATATTTATTGTTCAGCATCATACATTCATACTACAGATGCTGATTGATGTGTATGGGTTGAATCATGCGCATTTCTGCTGTTTTAGTGGAATAGTACTTGCATAACCTTGTCAGACATGATCATATTTGAAATTCTGTTAATCCAGCTTAGAATATGTTTCCTGAAATTTGATTACTGTTCCAGTGCATGTGCAACATGTGCTAGGTTGATAGGCTCTGTGCATATCCCAACAACTAGTGAGAAGTTTCTTGGTGGCCTAGTCAGTAGCCACAAGGATGCGTCTGTTGTGCTGAAAAGGAAATTGACAAATGAATCGTATTGCCGTGCCTTTCTTTGATCCGGAACAAGTAGTAGACAAGGGAAGGTATCTCGATTGTGATTCGCATTTGCATCCTGTAACCCTTTTTCCACCAATTTTCTCCTCACCTGGCTGTTGAATCGGTCTCAGTGTTCCTATCCCCTCTTGTCCTATCTCTTAACATGTCTGGTGCCGATGTTTTCCATGTTTCGTCCAGCGATTTTCTCATGTGCTCAAATCATTGTGATGGAGACGTCTTCAGACTTCTCAAGGCAGCTCGTAGTGATTTGGACGTCTAAATTTATCGACTGGTTCGTTGTCTTGTACTTCCGACGTGATGTGCAATCTTTCTTTGTTTTTGCAGCAGGACAGTGGAAATATGGTTGACACTGAATTTTTGTTGTTGGTGCAGAGTCCAATTTGTAAGGGGCCTTTAATGTGTGGCGAGTGGTTGACTCCAGTGGACCTTAAACAGACAGTAAACAGAAAAGGATGGTCACTGGAGTTTACCTTGGCAATCAGTGCCTAATTTTCTCCGCTTGACAGAAGGATTGAAGCATTGTTGTTTCTCTGTTGTTTGGTACACTCCACTATGGTGGTGATTGGTTGCCTGGTCAGACCCCCGAGACAGGCTTGTGGAAGGCAGCCTCTTCATGTTTGGATGGCTCCTTTGGGCTCCGCCTGGTCGGCCGCCGGGGACGAGATGACCGCAGCGTGCAGGCTGCAGTACCTTGACTTCTTCTTTCTCCACCAAATCAAGTTTTTCTCCACAAATCGAACCCACAAACCATCTAACCGAATTCCCCAGAATCCAAAACGAGCTTGCATGAACTGAATCCAAACTGGGCGCTGCCTAGCTAAACCGAGTTCTGTCAAGTTTTTGTCTGAATGGGACCGACACATGCAGATCGCCAAAACGGTGAAGAAACAGGCCAGGGTGCGCACATATATTTGCTGGATTATCCTGCAACAGATGGCCTGGAGCATGCTAAAGTGTGCATCGGCATGTTAGCCATCGGATTCTGCAGCGGCCGTGGTAATCTGCATGGTGGAGTTTGCTGATTGAAGCACCTGAAAAATACATGGTCCTTTTTCCCCAATTAAAATCCAACCATTCTTTTTTTTTTTGGGAAAGCATAGAAGGGTAATTACCACATTACTAGTTACATCAGCTTCCACTGTCGGAGCCAGGTAACCCTTTTTTGGTGCCTGGGCCTGAAATTTGTGTTGCTGAGGACGTGCCAGAAGTTCCTGCTATGAACCAAACAAGATGCATTGTCAGGAAAAATATCTGATCCTAACCACCTCTGTTGTAACGTGAAAACCCCAAGAAAACTTACTTATAAGTATTGAAAAAAATTGAATGATATGACCTTTATAGTGCATCCATAGACGTACTTTGTCGCAAAAGTTGGGATGCAAAGTTATTCTAGAAAATTCATATGAAAACGTCGAATTCGTATATACTTTTTCTTTACAAAACGAGTTTGACTCTCAACTTTTGTAACAAAGTTGTACATCTATAGATGTACTATGGACTATGGATGGGCATCTTTTCAAATTTTTTGAATGCTTATAGATATGTCCTTTAGGGGTTTTATCGCTTTTTCCACCGATATTTTCCCACGCAGGCAAGATCTAGCCATTGTTCCAAATGATCGAGCCATGATGCAGCCTGGAAGGTAGAATGAACGTTGCGAACAATCTTCATGTATGGGGAGTACCGGGATCGTGCGAACTGAGATTATTCAGATGCTTACTATAGTGATCCATCAATAAAACGTAAAATGTTGAAAATAATGAATGTGATATGGAAGGAGAAATAGGTATAGAGAAGCAAGAAAAAAAAAGGACAGAAACACATGGCGGAAGTTGGGGAAACCGTGGATTCATTGCTTACCTGGAATCACAAGATGGAATTGAGTTCCTAACATCTTAAGCTCAGGAGATATTCTGGGGGATATTTTCCGTTATATAGTCCTATCCAGTGTACCAAATAATGAAGCATAATCCCTAGGGATGCAAGTGGGTACCTAATGGTATTTTATGGATCAACTAAATAATTACGATGGCCATCCTAGTTCATTTCTTCTCCTAAATTAATTACGCATAATGCCATCCTAGTTCATTTTATCAAATTTTTGGATCGACCCAAGGATCCAAAATAAATATAACTTACATCCCTAATAATCCCTTTCTCTCCGTGCCTTGATGCGCATTGGCGCAACTATTACCATGGTAGTCCAACTTAAGCCACTCTGTCTTTTAATTTTTTATTTATGATACGGTTTGGTTCACGTCAATTATGCAACACATACATGAACGATCCCCTAGTCTGATCATATAATGATTACTATAAATTCAGAATCACTTCTCCCTGTAAAGACTATTGCACATATTTGAATTAACTATCAATGATATTGATCGTTGGGGTAGACATTTAAGTTTATACCTCTCTCTTTCCTCCTTTTATTCCTCCATTTTAAGCGTTTCAATAGTGTAGTATGTGTACATGAAAAAAAGTAAATAGTCATCTTGGCATCCCATTAGTAGAAACGGTAAAGATACAACTCTTAAAGAAAAAAAAACACAGAGAACCTTGAAATTGTGGTGAATCTTGGCTTCTTTTTTGGTATAATTCATCGGAGGTGTGCCGCTTGGTATAATTTGGAAGAAAACGTTCTATCTCAGTTGGCTAAAAAACACATTATCTTGGAATAATTAATTGTTGTGTGCGTGTTTGGAGGGGTCAAATTATTTCATAGTTCCAATGGTACCTTCAGCCATACAGTTCCATGCATGTACAAATGCTTGAAAACTCCAGATTTGTAGCATTTCACCACAACGAATGTTCCTCTAGGATAGATTGGATGCGGCGGATGTATCCCGGGAACAGCACGGTGAGTACCTGGATCATGGAAAATGGGACTATTGAGATGCTGACTATGTATAGTGGTCCGTCAAATATGTTCAGATGCAGCAACAAAAATAGGAAACTAAAACCAATTATGGGAAATTGTGGATTCATGGCTGACCTGAAACCGCAAGGTAGAATCCAGTTCCTAACACCTCTGAAGCCCACCAGAAATTGTAGAGGACCTTCTGTCTGATTTTCTGTTTTGCTCGTATTGGAAGTACCAAACGATGGAGCATACTAGTATGGTAGCCTCACTTCACCAAGGCACCTTTTAAAATAGTTTCACTTCGACTGCGTGCTCATATGGTTCCTATAAATTTAGAATCACTCCATTCTGCATACGGTTCTACCTGTAAATATGTAATGCTCGCTCGTATCTGAAGCATCAATGCTACAGATCTGCTGGGTCAAAATTTAAATCCATACACGCTTTCCTCTTTTCTTTCTTTGTTTTTGCAGCAGGACAGTGGAAATGTGATTGGCATTGACTTCTATTACCTTTTGTTGTTGGTGCATAGTCCAATTGCAAGGAACCTTTAATGTGAGAAAAGGATAGTCACTGAAGTTTACTTTGCAATCGGTGCTTAGTTTTCTTCGCGTGACAGAAGTATTGAAGCATGGTTGCCTCGCTCTTGTTTGGTATACTCCACTAATCTGATCGTGCAGCATGGTGTAGTTTGATGCTTGGTAGAATTTTGAAAATGAAATACTTAGAATGAAGCACCTGGAAAAAAAAAGATACATGGTTCTCTTTTTTAAAAAAATTAACTTCAATCATTTTTCACCTCTTTTATTCTGTTTTTTTAAAAGCTAAGGGTCAATTATGTTGCACACCGTTTTGTGCCCTTGTGGGACATAGGAGGTTGTGTTTTTAGAAAAGCATAGGAGGGTAATTAACATATTATTTTGTTTTAGGAGCGTGTAGCATTTGGCTATTATTTATATTCTCACCGAACGAAGGCGGATACTATTTCCATATTGAAAAATGCATCATTTAGTTGCATCACAGCATCAGCTTCCGCTGCCGGAGCCAGGCAATCCTTTTCCTTGTCGGGGGCCTGAAATTGTTTCCTGGGCCAGGCCAGAAGTTCCTGCTATGAACAAAAACATGATTCACGCAGATTACAAGCAAGTTCTGGCCCAGGCAGATTCCTTCCAAATGGATGAGCCATGAGCCCATGAGGCAGCCTGGAGGATAGATTTTTTCTTGGTTTTTGGATAAGAGCCTGGAGGAAAGAATTGAATGCCGACAACGAATTTTCACGCACGGAGAGTATGTCACCTATTTTGTGCGAATTGAGACACTGTATTGTGAAGTTGTTTTGTAAGTCGGTGTAAAAAAGAAACTAAAAGCTAGATAAAACTATTCTTTTTACTTCACCGGCTACAGATTCACAGGTGAAGTCGTCTTGGGGGGAGCCCTCCCAAACAGATCTGAACCAAGATGAACTCGTCGGAAATGCAGTGGTCAAGTTCACAAATGCGCAGTGCTGGTGGAAAGGCAGAACTTTTTACTGGCCCACAAAACTGCAGAAGCTGTACTGCATCGAAGTTGATGCCTCCTGCTTGAGCCTGCAGAATCACGTAGGCCGCAGCTCTGCAGATGCAGCACGATCTTCCGTGAACTGGCATATGGTTTGGTTCCCAATACCTCTCAAACCCAGAGAAGTGGTAGCCTCACTCAGCTTTACGCCTCCTTTTTTTTATTGTGCTTTGTCTTTTATCAAGATTATCAGAGCATGGAAATTAACTTCTGGCTCTCTTCCTCTGAACCCTGCCTCTGTGAACCACTACAGTGGTAGTGCCACTCTACTCTGCCCTATTTTTGTGTGGTTCAGTTGGATGCATTTTACAATTTATCCTGAATGAATATGGTGGATTCCCCAGCTAGCCTGACCACAGTCAGACCTATGGTTCCATTAATTCCTATTCACTTTTTCCCCCCCAACAAATTTTTATTGCTCACATTGGGTCCACGAATCCATCTGTGCTACTAATATATTTGGAGTATGTTCTACTGCTTTGAGTGTTTCCATGAAGAGGAAATACATTGAATACATGATTATCAAGGATAGAAACTTCTATCTGTTTTTCCATCACCCATTTGATCGGAAAATAGTTTAGAAAAAAGGGTTTTGATTGGTGAAAACACATTGCTACTATAACTTCAAAATACTGATGTTTATTGATTAAAATACTGATGTTTATTGATTAAAATGATTAACATGCAACAAGATCGATAACGATGACTTTTATTTAGCATTTCAGGCTACATCACGAACCATCCAATTAGTTCATTTGCTTGTTTTATGTTGAATAACCATAAGCAGAAAACTCAACATGGATGTTTGGCAGATTTATTTTAATTCTCAGGCTAATACATCAAAATCCAAGACTAGTGGTCATGTCTAGGTTGAAGCTACAGTGGATCAAATGAAACCCACTTGATTCCGATTTTGACCATCAATCGCACGACATTTGGAAACTGGAATGTGATATGGAAGGAAAAATCAGTATAGGATACTAGGGAAATAACACAACATCGATGGAGGAGCCACTAGCACAACCACAGCTGTTGAAGTCAGTAAGTCACCGGCCGGCCATCAGACCTCGGTGGCAGCATCTGGTAAAGCTCCCTGCTTCTAAGACATTCACAATATCATATCCCTTTTATGTAGTTGTTAGGTTTTATAGAGCATCAATAGTTTCAGAAAGTTGAGAAAAACAATACAAATTCTACCCGGTGCAACAATGTGGTTGTGGATGAGAAACTTGGGAATACAAATTCAACCAAACATGCTGACAAGGACATGTTTGCAGTTAAGAGAGGAGTAACTATATCCATGCACCTTACAATCTTATTTTTGTGTTTAAATCGTGGCCTACATCTTGGTTGTCGACTGGTACTCTTTTGCGTGTTGGTCAGCTACCTTTACTTTACATGACTTTTAGGGTTCGACATATTCTAGTTTTCACGCATGTATGATTTCAGATCCTGGCATATATCCTGCAAGGATTTAGGCATCAAAGGTGTTGGGAATGTAAGCATCACTGAACAGCAAGATCTGGTATGTTTATTATTTTGAGACGCATCAGCCTTGGAATGGAACTTACTCACTTGATTGTTTATTTCCTCGCCATTTCAAGATCTGGGAACTTGGGAAGCTAGCGAATTACGATATGAAAGGACACGAGCATCGATTGGAATTCGCAGTTGTCATATCTGTATGCCACCACTGGAAAAGGAGTACAGTTGAGCGATTTGACCAAGGACCGCCTTCTTCAAGGCTTTTTTGTGGACTGAATGAATGATGCCAGTTTACCTATTCACATCTGTTACACTTGGCTGCTCGCCCAGGACATTGATCAGTTGTAGTGACAGCCCTTTTCTTCAAGTTCAGTTTTTTCTGCCGCATGATCACTTTCAGTACTTCTAATTACAAAAACCGGCAGGGATACTGGGTATCAGTGCAGAGTGCCTACTGTCCGATTCAAAAACCAGTTGTAGTGGCAGTATGGACATAGCAGTAGATGCGCTTTATGTAGTAATGAACAATCAAGCAAAGAAGATTTACAGGACAGAAACAGAATATTCAAGCAGACACATAGAAGCTGAGCAATCAACTTGCACCACCCTCACAGATGCATGTATTCATATCTGCTGGTGACGTCCTTCAAACCAGTGGACACATCATAGTACACCTTCGGAACACATGAAATGGTGCGTGTCTTTCTCATCAGTAGTGTTGCTGCACTCATTGATGAAGTTCTGTGCAGCATCACCATCATGCTTCCATGCTACAAAACAGATGAGAGTGCCCTGCTTTCCTACCCGTGTTCATGAGACCACAACAATGCCAAATTTTCCCGATGTCTTCCATGCTTATAGATTATTACAAATCCGAGAGGAACCAGAGTCACTGCTGGCTACAATTTATAGACCAGCTCATAGGCATGAGGATCTCAGCATCTTTAGTTAACTGTTGGCCTTATTACCTAACTCTGATTTTTTAGAAAGACTTTTCTCCCTGTTTATCGTTTGGAGGCTGCTATATAGGTACCTTATATATAAAGAAAATCAACAGACGACAGGAATACATATTGCTGTAGTCATGTTTCTTTAGGCCTCGTTCGGCAGGACCAATTTTCAATCCAGGCCAATTTCCAATCCAGATCTGGATTGAGTTATTCCACTTGTTTCACTCAAACCTGCTGCTACTGTGATCCTGGCCAAGAATCAAACCTGCTACTTGTTTGATTGTTCGGTAGGAATGGAACCTAATGGAAAATTTCAGCTAGCTCAGATAATCAGCTAACCAATTGGCCAAGCTCTATAGTATTAATAATCCAAGCAATACACGAAATTTTCCATTAAGCAGTAAACCTAAATATCACAAGTACAACCATGACATGTGAACTTCTCAGTTCTTGGAAGCTAGAGTCTAAGTATTGATTAGGTCTGCAAATACATTATAATATACTTGAGGACTAACAAACTCCAGAGTAAAAGAAAAGATAGGTTGCTCTTCTAGCCAGCAGAATGTTCCGAGCCGAAACAAAGCTACAAAGTGCTCAAATTGGCACCTACTCTTCCAAAAGACTGACATGATTCACTCATAAATTCGGTCTATGTATACATGATCTGCATGAAGTGGATGAAGAAATAAAAAATGGGCACATGCCAACGTGCACGTGGATATGCACATGAAGCTATGAAAAGTGGAACTCCTCTTGCCATATTAGCCAAAAGTTTAAAAAAATTGTAATAGACCCTCTTAAAATGAACACATGAAATTCATATGGTCATATTCTGAAGCTATCGCTGAACTACGACCAAAGACAAAACTTTTGGGAAAAAGTAAGGCCTAAAAGTCACCGCTATCAAAGATGAAAAATGAGAAAGGACGACAAAGCAAAGGCGTGGAACACTAAACAGAACTGCCGCATCAACGGCCTCGTCTCCTCCCAGAGTAAGATCAACATGAATGTCTCTTGTGATGCCTAGAACTCCGAACCACCTGGCAATAAAAGAAAAAACACAAAATTAAAAAGAAAATAGATAAAATGCATGTGGATCTTTGTCTGAAACAAACCTCTTTTATGGAATTCAGTATATCCACAATCGCTGCGAAGGCTGGTCTTAGAGCCGGATCTTTCTGCCAGCATCGCTGAAGCAGATCCGCAAGCATAGGATGAGTATTAGCAACAATAGTAGGCCTCAGATCCTACAGGCAGAGATATTGGGCCTAGCTTATTTGTATTTCAAAAAGGAATTCTCCAACAATGTCCCAAGGAGTAGTTCAAATCCAGCAAGCACCGGAAAAGATTCCATCACCCTAAACAAATCTACAATTCAACATATGCTCTTCTTGTTGTTTTCCCTTTCAGCAAATTGATGTGTAGCCTGTCTTCGTATGGAAGATGGAAAGGAAAAGCCAATTCCATAGTCAGCAAAATCACAATTCTGCACTACCATAATGCCTGAAAATAAGAGGCTGGTGGGAGTAAAGAAAGTCAGCAGCTCCTAAAGAACTATCCCGAAACTGAAAATATCCACCCTATGATCATACGGCAAGTGCTCAATGACCTGCAAATATTTTCTAGTGAAAAAGATGTTACAAGCTTAACTCTTCCAGTGGCACAAATCTAAAGCGCAGAGTGAAGATGGCGCATCAATATGACACCTCCTAAGGAACTTATTAACACCAATACACCAATAAATCATCTGTTATGATGATAAGAGTTTGTTGGACTGCCTTCAGTTTGTCAGGCCACTATTTTACTCTAGTTGAGACCTGCAGTGTCATCCAACAAAAGGATTTGTGCATAGAGCAACCAATAGGACAAAGGCAAACGCTCTATTCTCTAACCACACAAGCATCCATTTTAACATCAGTGTTTAACAAAAATGGCAGAAGTATTTAACAAGTTCGGGTATTAACTTGATGCTTGAAGGAAACCACAACTCACAACACCAGCAGTAGAAGATTACTTACGGCTACTCTATAACGAACCAGAGTTTACTCTCTGAGAAACTACCGGTGCTTGCATTCAATTTTTACCACCATAACGAACCAGATCATGCTAAGAACCTGATCAAGCATCGGATTTACCACCATAACGAACCCTAGAGCAAGAACTAAATTGAGAGCAGATCGACCACGAGGACCAAAGCCAAGAACACCCAACCAAATCGAGTCAACGGCAATGGGTTCCTCCTCCTCCGAGCTGCAAGCCAGCGCACTTTCCCATGGCGACCTCTCCTACAACCTGACGACCAAGAAGAAGAAGAAGCCCACCACCCATGGCCTCACCGCACACTCCCTCCTGGGCCACCTCCCAGCGTTCCTCAAGAATCACACACCCACCCACCCTAGCGCCGGCAAGAACCCTAACATCGGGAAGAGAAGAGGGCAAGGAAGATGAGGGCGATGCGTTACCAGCGAGAAGGCGGCGGAGAGCATAGCCGTCGCCGTTGCTGTCGCCTCGTGTCGCCTCGCGCGTCGCCGCCTCCAGGTCTTCACGTCGGAGCCGTCGCCTCGCTTGGCTTCGTTCCAGGAGGGAGGAGGTGTGGATTAGTTCCGGGCCGTGGAGGTGGGGGAGGAGGCTGATCCGGCCCAGGTTTGGTTCCAGACCAGGCCAACAGAACAGCGATTCCGGGCCAGGTTTGACTTCATTCCGGGCCATTCCAATTCGTCCGGATTGGGCCTCGTTCCGGGCCATTCCGGAGGAAACGAACAAGGCCTTAGTCTAGTTAGCTCTCCATTTTGCATGTGGATATTCTTGTGCATCTTGTACTACCGCATTGCGGTCAAGGTGAACTCAGATGCACTTGGAGCACTTAACAATTACAACTTGTGTCATATTCGAAACGAGGCTTGTTACTATGGTTGGGAGGTACCGTGCCGTACCTTCTGGTACCTTTTGGGCAGAGTTTTTCTAGTTGTTGATCTGATTGTAAAATTAGAAAACTAAATTAATGTCGGCACTTGTCCCACTTTTTTTGGTACGGGTCCCAAAAAATTCGTACCTTTTTCTAGGTACCTTGGGAAAGCGCAACATCTGATTAAACAGTCTCGATTTGACCATTATTAATTCTACATCAAAGAACAATTAATATGGTTATTAGCCTCTTCTAGCCGAGATGCACCAAAGTTCGCAGGCAAAGGTAATCTATGAAAAAATCTTCATGTTAACACGGCACTGTAGCATGTCTACGTTGTGGACCACCAGGGTATATGATCGGTGACGAGCAAGATACAGTGCTGAGATCTATTACAAACTCTTCAGGTTAGGCAATATATATTAGAGCCGTGACAAATCGACAAGAGGCTTATGAGAGAAAAGCTGCAGTTCCAGGGACCTCCCAAGCCTGCCAACAGCCAAGTGTTTTCAAGACCTAGTGCAAACGTTTTTTTTTGTCCCATATGCAAAACCCACAGAATTGATCTTCCTTTGCTCGACCATACTTGTATTCTAATTTCTAACTCCATGCCACCTTATATACATAGCGCGGTTTGATGATCTGCACTAAGAAAAGCTGTAAATGAACATGGCAAATACATTATATTGACATTCACTGCAGCATTCAGGCCTGATGTGTCAGTATGCAAGCAGCCTTCTTTAATTATCATATATATATGAGGTTCAAATGAGTAAAATTAATTGGCTTCACAAATAATCTTCAGAACAGGGTCACTACTTCTCTCCTTGGTCCCAGGCTCCGGCTCATTTCAGATCGTGGTTTCTTCAAGTGCAGTAATATGATGCAACACCGTAAATGAGAGAACATAGAGCAGTAAGCTTTGCACACCTGATGTTATTGTCTATACACAGTAAGCACGCATGTGGCAAGCCATTAGTTATTGGAATCAATCCATCAGTAAAGGTTCCTATTTTTTACAGGCAGTCAAAAGACTCATTTTTTTGCAGCATTGATTTTCAATATATGGGTTCCTTCAGGTGCAATAAAAGGCCAGTTTGATTTAGTGAGTTTAAAATGAAGGGCTTTGCACACATCATGCTATTATTGTTAATGAGCTAACAGGTTGCACCTATTCTGTTTATTTATTTTACGAAATTCCAATGCCTCACACACACACACACACACACACGGAAGGAGAGAATTTCGTAAGGAAGCTCTATAAGGAAATTTTTGCGAAACATTAATAAGGATAGCCATAAGGAAATTTTGTACCTGAAACTAATAAAACAGTAGTTCCCATTCGCAGGCGGCTTGGAGTTGTTGTTCCCAGTAATTTCCGTGGATGTCTTTGCATTTTTCTGCTTCTATTTATCTTTGTACCTTTTTACCTTTCACTTCACAAACTATAACACGGCAAAGCTCTTGGTGCAAATTCTCTCGGCATCCAGGCTATTACCTTCCAAACAAGTGAACGGACTCACTCCCATCTTACTGTCTTAATTCGAAACTACTCCCTCTGCCCCAAATTATAATTCGTTTTGAGTTTTCTTAGATACATAGTTTTTACTATATATTTAGACGTAGTGTGTATCTAGATGAATAGCAAAATATATATATAGAAAAGCCAAAACGAATTGTAATTTGGGATGGAGGCACTATATATTATAGTGGTCGTTGCACTCTTGTCCATAATGATTTATTTAATGACAATATGAATGACTGGTTAATAATAATTTGCTGGGGGAGAAGGAAGGGGGACTAGTGCGAGATTATTCAAACAATGATACTGTGAGGTTGTTGGCGAAGGATGATGGCTCTGGTGCTGCAGCTATGGGAGGCGAGGTGGCGGCGGTAGACCCGTCTCTTTTGGTCAGCCTAGTGGTCTCTAATACCACTACTGGCTGCATGGATGTGGATGGGGTTTTGACTCCAGTCATGGCTAGTTTGTGCCAAACAGTAGAGTTCATTGCTCCTGTTTTTGGTGCAGAGGATGCTGGTGGCACGGAGTTCTCGTTGGAAAGCAGTTCCTTGGTGGAGGAACCGAGGTCATTGATACAGGATGCGGCTGACATTCCGGAGGCGAGATAATCGCCGGTTCGAGCAAGTCCAAGACTTGCACAATCTGTTGATGAGCATACATTGGCGCGGGCTGGGAGAGGAGTTGCACAGAAGAATTTGGAAAGCACTGCAGGTGGTTTTCAGGGGGGACTTACTGGATCAGAGAATGGTCGTTGCTGTTTATTTAAAGAGGAAGAGAGAAATGAGCTAAAAAAAGGATGCAGGATTCTAAAGACTACTGTCATGGAGCTTTTCAATAACGTCGGTTGGAAATTCAGCTATAGGATTGAGGCTTAGCTTTTGATCCTGTTTGATTTGTTTAAAACTTTTCCTTTTATGGTGGTTGTAGTCTAAGTACTACTTTGGTCTATACTGTGTGTTGCTGTATACATCCATGCATGAATGTTGGGTGTAGAAGCTGGAACTTTTTCCTTTATCTAAAAAAACTCTCGTCCATAAAATCTTTTATGTATTTATTAAATTATTTATTAAACAATTATGGTGCCAATGTCTCTTTTGTAATAAAGATTTTATAAATAATTACCTGACACAAAAAAGTGAGTTTATAATGTAGAAATGCAACAACGAAGTGTAAAATTCATGAAAATGTTATACGTAGGAGAACTATGGTAATGGATGAAAGTCAAATATGAGATATGGCAATAAATACAGTGCGATGAAATTCAAATTGAAGCATGTCACCAGAAAAAAACAAGTAACAATGGCTTACATCACACTTACAAACAGCAATTAATACGTACACAGGCTGTACCACAATGTCCCTTGATCGTAGAATTCCTTCGAATTCTTGAACTCTGACTCTAGCTCGTGCTTCCAGATTTTGGATCCCGTGGTATCCTTGAATCACGAACTATAGAGTAACTACATCATTATGTTTCTTTAGCTGTTGCCTCCCGATTGGTAAGAAGGCATCATAGTCTAAGCTCATGACAATGACACCGAACAGTATTCCCAATGGCTCCCATGCTTACAGAGACGTAATCAGAGGAACCAGCATCACAGATGATTGAGTGAATTGCATGTTCACAATTCAGCACAATCATTGGCTACGTGAACTGGTAATCTACTACAAAAATATAGGGACAATAATGATCTCGACTGTAACCTATCACTCCTCCTGGTTATGGTCTTCTTTTATCTCGGGTTTGCATGTGGGCGTTTCACTCATGCATCACGTACTCTCCATTCAGCTGCATAAGATTTGTTGTACTGCCCTGATCAGATACACATGGCTTGCACAACTATTAAAGATTTTCTACTCGTCTAGCTGGAGACCAACTGGAAATTAACTGTAGGAATGGGTTATACTTTTTGGGTATCATCCATGCATATTTTTCTTCTGAAAAATATAATAGGCAAATTCTACATATTCCATTAGCTTAAACATTTGTCCCTGATCTGGCACCAATGAAACTCATATCCTTTGAATGCCACGGATCTTAATTTTTAATGCCCTGCGTACCGTTTCCATAACTTTGGCAGTTATCGTCGTGGGAAAAGCCAGTTTTACCCCCTCATACATGAAAATAGGTTAAACCATGACAAACTCATACATGAGAAGCCAGTTTTTGTGCATGGGGGCCTGGAGCTAGCATGGCTTTGGGAGCCAGCTTCAATGGATCATGAATCTGTGATGGCATGCATCCCAACTAGCAGCAGTCTTGGCATCACCTAGCTAGTCCAACGCATCGTGGTTGCTATGCAGCAACTCTGAGGTAGACAGTTACTTGATGACCTCCAATCGACCTTTGCCTCCTTGAAAGTAGCGGTCAAGCTCCACCACTGCCTCCCATGTTGTATTTAGTGGCGCTTCTTGCAATATAGTTGTGACCAATGGTATAGGATCTAACCAATGGTATATGGACGCCTTAGAGTTCCTGACACCTCCTATTCCTAGCTAGCTACTAAGATTTTTTGAAGAACTGGTTCCAACATTTTATATGCCGTGAAAAGCTTGTGCAAGGAAGTTAGTAGCCGCTCGATCATGCTCTTCTCCTTGCCCCAAGAGACAGTATATAGCAGGCGTGGTCTTAGGAAGCAAACTACTGTGGCGACCGTGGTCAGCATTCATGTCATCATGTGGCTTCTGTTCAAAAGCATGTGTACGCTAGCGAAAATTCAGTATTCCCTAAACATGAATATCTATGGCGCTTGTTTTCGCGTTAAGTTTGGCACTGGTCTTGTGTTCCCAATTTACTCCTAAACTGTATTTCTGAAACCTGAATTCATTTCCTTTATTCATGGTATTGCCCTGAAACAGGCTCGAGCCTTGTCTCGAACGAACAAAACAAATCTGTATCAAATACTAATTTCCAACTCTAATTTCCTTATTTCCTCCTCCCTATCACTCAGGCCAAATGCTACCGACTGAAGTCTCTGAAACTAACCAATAATGCCAACCAGTTAATACTGTCTTACTGACACCCGTTTTGCCGATAATGATGCAAGCCATCTGAATATATCTGATGTACCTGTAAATTACATAATTTCATCGTCCACGAAGGCAAACCCAGATCCCTGCAGCGCGTCCTCCACTATCTTTTCCAGCTTCTTCGCCATCTCGGGCGTCAAGTGGTTCCTCCAGTCACCACTCTATCCCTTGCGGAAGTAGGCTTCGTTCCTGACGCCGGCTTGGTTGTTGGTTCCCCCCGCTCCTGTTCATCTCCATGTTCTTGAGCTCCTTCAGGCTGCACAGCTTCACGATCTCATCCGCGACCCCTCCCTCCTCTTCTTCCTTGGAAAATCCACACCCCATGAACTCCGCCAGCTTCTTCACAGTAGCCTTGGGGTCGTGCAGCATCCTCTCGTACTCGAGGAACAGCACCTGCTTCGGCCTCCTCAGGCTCGCCTCCCACTACTGGAGGACGTGCTTCCACTGGGGCCCGGCGAAGAGGCGGCCCTCGCAGAAGAGCTCGAGAGCTTCCTCGAGACTCAAGGACCGCGCCTCGGCGCCGGCGCCGTACGCCGATGAGACCTTCTTCACAAAGAACAGCCCCGAGACGAACGCGTCCTTGGGGTTCCGGCAGACGTACACGATCCGGCTCGCCGGCGCCGCCCCCTCGCCGCCGGTTATGCTCTCCGGTAGGAGGCAGAACGGCAGGTGGGTGGCATGAAGGCGTGGAGACTGGGGACTCCATCGCCTCGAACTCCTACACCAGGCTGCTGGCGTCGCGCCGGAGCTCCGGGTCCATCTCCATGAACCTGACGCACTCGTGCGGGTTCATGCGGCGGAGCGGGTGGCCGGCGCCGGACGGCGGGTGCTTGGCCTGGTGCGCCGTGGCGAAGGCGAGCGCCTTGAGCCACGTGGTGCCGGACTTGGGGAAGCTGGCGAGGAAGACCTCGCTGGGCCGGGCCTGCAGGCGGGCGTGGATCGCCGCCACCTCCGTCAGGACCGCCTCCGGCAGCCAGAAGCCGTTGTAGCGGCGGAGGGGGCGCGGCGGGCACCGGGTCTCCAGCGGGAGGGAGGGGAGGAGCTCGGCCATGTGGGCGGCGGGTACAGTGGCGTCAGCAGATGCAGGATTTCCTTACCGGTGGCTACTCCCTTCGTCCTTCAAAAATAAATACCGAAATATATGAAGCCGGAAGACTTAATCTAAATGTGATGTGTGTTGTGCATAGAGATATGGTATCAAGCCGAATTTATAGAGGAGGTTGAGAAATGAGGATTATGCGCTCACCTAGTGTTCACCGGGTTTAGGCTGGTCTACCAATATAGTCCGTACCTTGTTACTCCAGTTTCCACGGTTTAAGAAATGCTAGGCTGCTATAGCTCCACTAGTTTAAGGGTTTGAAGAAACCATTCCATACATGACTCGTATTTGATCGATTTTCGTCTGTCCCCAATTCAAGAATAGGCTGGCAGGCAATCAAATCAAGGGCACAAATGCATCACAAGATCAAACCTTCGGTCTTTGAAGCACACCGTGTCAGCCCGTTTGTCCTTCTGTCCTCCGGCGGTCAATGTTAGAGTGTCATGATTGTATCTCTCAATAGTTTGCAAGAGCACAAAAGAATAAGACCCCAAACCATCCTAGTGCAAATTGTCTGTATACAATTTCATCCCCAAAGCATTTTGCTTGTCAAATCTTTAGTCATGCAAACTAAAATGACTCGAACTCGAGCCACGAAGCAGTTGCAGTTTTCTCATGCAAAACATCTTGCAAAATAGTAACCAATGAATGAGGATGAATTTGAAAAAAATGTTTAACAATCTTTTGAAAAAAGCATATAACGGCTAGGAGTAGATCTGTAACCTATATAAGACCTCACCCCGGGTCATCTGAGATTGCTGGAGTTCGTGAGAATCTACCCACACTCTGAAGAAATTCTCCAAGCCACCCAAGAGCTCATTGATCACATCCTTACGTTTAGCACAAGCTTTGAGAGTGTTAGTGTTAGGATTAGCTCTAGAGAGAGTGAGAGAGCAAAGCGTTGTAGCCTTGTGTGCTGGTTCTTGTGAGAACCACAAGTTGCATCTCGGTGTGCCGGCCTCTTGGAGTCTTAGTGGTTCGCCGGCAAGTTATCGACCCTCCGGCTTGGTGTGGAGCGGCGATGACAGCTTTGTGCGGAGGATGTGGAGACCCCCTTCTTTCATGGAGAAGCTCCTTAGTGGAGACGGCATCGAGGTGACTGGGGACTTGACGAGAACCTTGGTGGCGAGTCAAGAAAGAATCCTGGAAGCAATACTCTTAGTGAGTGCTGCAACAACGTGGACTAGGGGTGGCCTTGTGCCTATCGATACCACGGGATAAATCTTCATGGAGGTGAAGGTGGGGAAACGGTTGTTATCGTCATCGTCGTGGTACCTGTCGGGGCAGTCCCTTCTTCTTGCCTCGATGATGCGCCGCATCTTCTGCCTAAGATCAATCATGGGAGCGTCGTGAAGGCTGGCCTCGGGTGGAGCTTCGCCTTGAGGCCTTGCGTCGCGCCGGTTGCAAGGTGGGCGAGTGGATTGTTGTACCTCTTGCTCGACGTTGCCACGCGCGGACTGCTGGCCCTGGTTGCGCTGGCGATTGTCGTTCCTCCGGTGCCCGAGAACTCCTCCAGGGGTGCGGCTAATCTGCGCAGTGTCACCATGGTGCTCAAACCTTGAGGGTATGTTCCAAGTGGAAGACACTGGATGTTGCCCATCGAGTTGCACGAGCGCGCGCTAGGTTAGATACTACAGCTTTGTATCTGGGGGTTAGGTGGTAATTGTTGAGCTAGAAGCGCTGCTTCTGCAATGGCGCCAATCGGTGTACGATACTCCCGATCCGCAGCTGCTGCAAAAGCGTTGTTGAGGTTCCTTTGGTACACTGGGTTGCGGGCGAGATTTTCCGCATTCCGCCTGCGCTGGGCGCGCTTGGCATTCTTCAACCTCCGGATCCTTCTATGCTCCTCGTTCTCATCCTAGGGGCGTCCGCCATACGCTCGTCGGCAGACACGTCTACAAGTAGTTCGTCATCAAACTCGGACCTGGCTCGTCGTCATCCGCATTGCGAAGGAAAGCCATGTAGACTTGATGATCCGACGAGTTGTCAGCCATATGGCTGTACTCGAGTAGCTCCGTGCTGCCCTCTCCCCCTTCGGAGATGGGAGAGAGGGGTTTGCCCTCCTGGAAGGGCAGTTCCTGCGTGAAAGCCACAAGGCAGGAGTCATATTCAAGTAGTTCAAAGGGCTCTAAGCCCTACTAGTACACGAAACGGTCTTGCGGCATAGATGTTATGATCAAACCCAGGTGAATACCCAAAAAGGATTCGGAGTGGTCATCAGATTGCAAGTGGTTGTCAAGAACGGGGGCCTCCCGACAAGCAGTGGCTCCCTCATCTTCGAGTCCTTCTCAGCTCTGGCTTGAAGGTGTAGTACTAATCAACGAGTACTCTTCGTTGGAGTCCGAGTAGTTGTCAAAAACGGGGCCCCTGATAGGCGGTGGCTCCCGCATCCTCGAGTTTGAGCAAACGATCTAAATCTTCCTCCAAGTCGGAGAGGGACTTGGACTATATAGCCCCCTCCGATCGGTTTGAATCCGATCCAACTAGTCCTGGTGCAGCATGAGTTGAAGTCGCGTTGAAAATGGACATCCTTTCGATTTGCCAAGCTAGATCGGGGAGCAGCAACTCATCAAGGTTGTTGATGAACTCGTTGAGGTCGCTATTTCGAGTTGATGTAGAGCCCTCTGGATTCCTGGAGTCGACTAGGTGGCTGTTGAAGCCACCGAAACTGTTGGTGACGCAGGTGTAGGAGCCAAAGATGAAAATTGTGCCCTCGTCGAGCACGGTGCTGGTGAAGCTGAGAGATGCAATCGGGTTCTCCGGTGGATGCTCGATGAACACCCCTACCTGGCGTGCTAGCTGACAGTATTTTACCGTCACGCCCACCGAGGGATACCCCCAAGGTGGTGAGTTTGTAGGTAGGGTGTCGCCGAGATCAGGAACTCGAAGGTGCAAGGAATACAAAGTTTAGACAGGTTCAGGCCGCTGAGAGCGTAATACCCTACATCACGTGTGGTTTGTATTGCCTTACGTGGTGATCGGATGATCTGATGTTTGGAGGGGGTTCCTGCCCGCACTTATATAGTTTGGAGGGATAGGGTTACATGAAAGTACTAGTTGGATACGAGTCCAGGAGTCCTACCTGAGTACTTTTCGGGTAGTTTTCTACTGCATCCGACTAGTTTTACTACCGTATGAGTAGTTCTACTATGCTACAGTAGTTACAACTGGTGTAGGGCGTGGGCCATGTTGCACCCCTTATCCTATAAGATGTAGGCCATGTGCGCAGTCCCGTGGGCCCGGGTCTGACAGTGCTACTAGCTCGGATAAGAGCAATTCAGAAATACGCAACTCATAGTTCTGTAAAAAATATAAGACACAACAATATGATACTAGACAAGTTAGGTAATTCATGACACAAGAACATACGTATCTTAATATGAAACCATTTCATACAAACCAGTTGGCTGCCAAAGTGATCGTCGGTGTAGCTGTGCATGTAATGTATTACATAGAACCCACAGTGATCATTGCTCGAAGGCTGCCTATGGATGTATTGTACCTCATGTATAGTGAAGTCTCCCCAAAAAGGTCTATGGTTTTTGCTTTTCTTACGGTACCTTGTGAAGGTCCTTTGTGCGAAATTATGAACAAGAAATTGCATGAATAAGATACATAACATTCAAATATTCTATAAAATTAATTGCTTTACGTACTTGTTGAGGGCATCAATGACGGGCTGCATTGCTGACAATGGCTTCTTTCGTGAGTCTGAAATAAAGATTTGGCTAGTATCTAGGTGGATATTGAGTAGGACATGATGGTAGCCGCATATAAGGTGCAACAAAGCAAATTAATAATAAACATGGTGAGCATAACTTTGGTATGGAAGTAAAAAACGCACTTACAAGCAATTGTATGAAAGAAGTATGGATCTTTTATCCTGCATGGCGAGCAAAGCATTGTACAAGTATCCAAAATTTTTTGGTAAGTGGAATGTCTTCTCATGTACAACGCTAGGGTCCAAGAAGCCTATGTTGTTAATCCCACTTTGTCTGCATTTGTGTGACTCCATTCTAGAAAGAATGATGAAAAGTTAAACATGCTAATGAGTGATAAATACGCTAGATGAGCACAAGTGAGGATATTTACATTGTCCACAAGCTCATGATTGAGACGTCGAGGGCAGCCTTCTAGTAGAAATGATACAAGTGCTCGAATTCAACCCACACTATGTTTTCCCCTTATTAAGATCTTCGTCAAAATATCTTGCCCCAAATACAGCACCTTTTTGTGTCTTGTACCAAGAATGCAATTGCCGCATTCTCGTGGGTAGCGTGGGAGTTGTGATGGATCCACTAGATCTTTCCCCAATTCAAATTTCCAAACAGTCAGTGCTACGGTTGTTTATACCATTCTTCTCCATACTCTATTACTAAATGTTCTTCCTCTGTCATGCTGTTTTCCTCACAAAATGCAGCCCGTCCAGCTACATTTAACTTGTGAGAAGTTCGGGTTTTTTGCCGCCACATCTCCTTATTCAAAGTTTGCTCAAAGTCTGACGGTGGAGGTTGCGGATTTCCAGTTTGCGGCACTCTGGCCATACTTAAGAAATGATCCATTGCTTCTTTGGGGATTGGTTCATCCTTCTTTCCTTTCTTTCCTTCGAGGAGCGATGTTATGCTCCCACTCACCCGTTTCTTGCCAGTCCCTTCACATGGTGCCTCTGGCTTTTTTGCCGATTCTGAATATCCCTTCTGAGATGAATATCACTTCTGAGATGATAACTTCTGCATTCTTGGTGAAGATTGCTTTTTTTTCGCGGGGCTAGGAGGAGTTTGCTCCCTTTGAGGCGGTGTACTTGGTGGAATTTGCTCCCTTTGACATGGCGGGCTTGGTTCCCTTTCAGACATTGGTGAAGGTAGGTCCCTCTCTGGTGACTCTCGAGGATCATGATCAGATGATTGATTCTGATTCAAATTTTATGTAGCGTTTCTGCCACACCACAAAGCATCCGATGTTAACTCTTAGCAACTTGTTGTCATCAACGGGGAAATCCAACTCCACCACTCCGTATTTGCTCTCAACAAGAGTATCAATGGTAACCTTGGCGTATCCTTCAGGTAATGGGCGATTGCTTCTCCAGGAGCCATGGGAGCACCCCAGCAAAGTGATTCCACAAGCTCTGCCCGAAACTTTTCATTCGTTGCGTTTACTTCTTCACGGACTTGTTAATAGACAGCCTGTAAAAGACTATGCCACTCGGTCTCTCCTTGAGCATTCCTCCTCCCATGGCTCATGTATGTGCCCAAATGTTCGTGGAAGGCAACCCCCCATGGAACATTGCCGGTCCCACATGTGCAGCCGGGGTGCTCTTTGGTTCCCAGTGCTCGAGTCAGCTCATCGTTCTCCCTATCTGGTGCGAAAGCACCTGTGGTAGCAGCCTTGTGTGCTTCCTGAATCTTGCATCCCAATTCCTCGGCAACATGATTACGGAAACCAAGGGAACCATCAGGGTTGTAGTAGTCACCCCTCCCTAGAAGATACCTCACGGCCCGAGGATCCCACCCATCTGTCTGCAGCGTAACACTACGCTGGACCAACTGCTCTGCCTGCTCCTCCCACTCGAGTATTTTCCTAATATACCCACGAGAGACGATCTTATGGGGCTTATCATTTTTCCTAGAATTCTGAGAATTTATGGTGCTGCTGGCCTATGACACCTCTGACATCTTGTACATGACAAACTCTTCCCAGAAAGGTTGTTGGTTCGCCAAATTCTCCCAATCTGGCTCAGTTTCATTCTTCACATGCTTGTTCAAGGTAAATTTAAAGTATCTGAATGAGTTGCCCATGAGAAATAGTGCCTGACGCCTTGCTAATGCCTCCGAACCCTCAGGGAAGATGAATTTCTCTTTCAACTTGCCCCAACATATTTCCTTGACCGAGTCTGGTACCACCTAAGTCTTATCCTCCGTATTCCAGTACCTGTACCTGATGTGTACGTTTTCCCTCACTACCACACCAATAGAGGACTTGTATGGCCCCGTCACTGAGACAGGAGCGACGGGCTCACCTAATTCATCGAGCTCGGTAATAAGAGATCGACCCTTGGGCATCTTGTTCCGACCTCGTTTGGACCCACCGGCAGCTGACGCCGTGGCCTCTTCCTCAATCTGAGCTGACATCTGCACATATATTGAACAATTATTTCCTACAATTCTCTGAATTAGAGAGCTCACATATATGCAATAATGAATTACCTCTTCATTTTGGTCGAGGTTTAAGTATGCAGAAGGGCTTCCATCCCCTTCTCGTCCATTGCCTTCTCGACTCTCACCATTACCATGGCCCCCTCCATCATTCTCAACCTGTTTCCCATGATGAGACTTGAATCGTGAATATCGCCTTATTATACCCTGTATATGAGTAAAGATGCTTAGTTATCCCAAATGGAACATGTCAATGTAAGTTCATCAATGAAACTTCATGGAATAACCCGCCGTTTGTACATTCAGAAACTTCAGGGAACAGGAACCAACTCATGATGATGCAGAAATTTTGAGTAAAGAATAGATTAGTTTTATGGTGACAAGTTTTCTCGACCAAAACATGTTAAGTGAAACAAAAACATTTCTGAGATTGCTTACGAAACCATTGGACTCAGTAACTTGGAAGCAAAGATCACTATCTCAAATATACCGATGTTAGATGATCTACTGACGGGCAAACAAAACTCGCCCAAACATAGATAAACAATCAGGATATTATATATTGGAATCAAAACAGACTGCAGGTCTGATTCTCCATGTGTTTGTGCTAACAAATTTGTTAGAAGCCTACCTCCTCTCTGAATATCCTCCTACATCACCTTTGCTCATAATCAGCAGATGCCAAATAATCTTTCTTTAGACGCAAGCTCATTTTTCCCCAGTAATTTCACTGGCAGAAGCTTGTGAGCAAGAAAAATGTACCAAATGCAGAGCATGAACAAACACAGCATCACTTGATCATCAGCACAAGCTCATGCTGAAACAGGCAATTAGGTTCCATCAATACATCCAGAGCAAGTTCAGTGACAACCACGAGTTCAATTTGGTCACAATTAAAAACACCGAATTTTGAGTTCAATTTACGACATGATCCTGACTAACTACTAGTACAAGATGAAAGTTTCAGCAACATGGCAAACTAACCAAGCCAAACTATTTGTAACCATCAGATTGCACGAGTCAGAATCTATTACTGCATACAATTTTTTTTGGACGGGAGCCAGAGCAAGAACATGTTACTGCAAGAACAAGGCAATGGCGATCGCCGTGGTCAGGGAGGCGCTGGTCGTCGGGGGTGCGGCCGGCGTGGGGGAGGCCGGGTGTCGGGGGCGGCTCCGGCATCGGGAGCGGCGTGGCGGAGGCCGGGTCTCTAGGATCGCCGCCGGCAGCTCCTAGGGGCTCGGGGCGGGGGCGGGGGCGGCGCCTCTGCACGGGATGGCGGGCAGCGCGAGCAGGGACGGCGGGCTGCGCGGGACCTCCTCGCGGAAGGCGGCGTGCAACTCCACAGGGGCTCGAAGTGGGGATGATGGCTAGCGGCGCCGGGGCTTGGCGCGGCAGCTCCTCGGGACAGGGCGGCGGCTCTGCACGGGACGTCGGCCGGCACAAGGAGGGACGGCGGGCCGCGCGAGTAGGGACGGCGGGCGGCGTGAGCAGGGACGGCAGGCGGCGCGGGACGTCCTTGCGGACGGCGGCGAGCAACTCCTCAAGGGCTCGGCACGGCAGCTCCTCGGGGGCTCAGTGTGGCGCAGGCCCGGTCCTGAGTTTTTATTGGCCCGGGGCGGAACTAAAAAGAGGGGCCCCATAATAATACTATAAACTAATAGTAACAATAACAGCAGTAGTAATAAAACATTTTAATATATCCAAGGCAATATTTATAGCATACAATTTATATTATTACCTTAAAAGTTTCTTCTAGCATTTCTCGATGCGAAATCATCGATGATGACATTAATGTTGATCTGATCCAATAATTTCTTCTCGATGCATAAAGTGGCCAAACCATTTAACCTTTCTTGAGACATTATGGACCTTAGATAATTCTTCAATAGTTTTAACTTTGAAAAGCTTCTTTCAGCTGATGCCACTGTCATAGGCATAGTAAATAAGATCCGGTATGCAATAGAAATATTAGGATAACAATCAGCTTCCTGGACAAATTCAAAAATCTCCATAGCAGACATTGATCTATCTGGCAAAGTGGACTGCATAACAGTTAACTCAGAAATTAGATCATTTATCTCAACATCAGATGAACCGTCTAGAGAGAAAGTTTCTGAAAATTTTGTGCAGCAGTCTTTTAGTCCATCACTATCCAATAACTTCAAGGTTTCTGAACTCATTATAAATCCAAATATACCTTTGAATGATTGGAGTTTCTCAAATCTACTTTTCAGTGAACTGATTGCATTGTCGACCATAACAAGAAAATAATTAACTTCAAAGTCCTTCTCAGCTTGCAAAATCGCTTCATTGTAGTCAATTTCATCAAATTGTTTCTTCCTAGTAGCATGACGCTTTACTGGAAATGTTGTCTCTACACCCATTTCAGATGCAATTTCTGTGGCAATGATCATACTCGAAGCAAATCTTTCATTTCTATAGGTGTCAAAGTAACTCAGTATTCCTTCTATCTGTTGTAAGGTAGAATCAATGCACATGGATGGTGATTGCAGCTTCTTGCTGACAGTATTTACAGCAAACAAAATATCATGCCAAATAACCATACTAAGTATGAACTCAAAGCTGCCAAGGATATCAAATAAATTTTTTGCATCACTCCTATCCTTGGCTTCAGTGTCGCTATCTTCACTCAATGATAGCAAAGCTGATCTTAGTTCAGGAGCTTGATATCTAATTGCTTTGATACTTTTAATTTGACTTTCCCAACGAGTACTACTCAATGATTTCACAGTTAAATTTTTGACATGTTCAAGCAAAACACTCCATCTCTTGGTAGAACTAGCAAATAATACATATATCCGCTGCACAACTCCAAAGAATGAAATAGCCTTACGACATGATTTCACCATATCACAAAGAGTAAGATTAAAACTGTGGCAAGAACAAGGCATATACAAAGCTCTTGGATTTATATCAAGCAACCTCCTTTGTACTCCCTTATTTTTTCCTTTCATATTAGAGCCGTTGTCATAGCCTTGGCCCCTAATGTCATCAATATTGAGACCAAATGATTTGATAGAAGCAAGCAAAATATTGAAAAGCCCTTCACCAGATGTGTCATCCACCTTTTAAAAACCAAGAAAGTACTCTTCAATTTTTATTTTTCCATCAGACATATCAACACATCGGACCAACAAACTCATTTGTTCTTGGTGACTCACATCAGGGGTGCAATCAAGGATATCTGAGAAATATTTGGCTTCTTTAACAGTCTTTATGATAGAATTTATAATGTCAGAGGCCATAAGAGAAATCAACTCATTCTGAATTTTATAACTAAGATAATGATACTGAATCTCTTTGTCTTTAAAACGTCTAATGTGGTCTTCCATTATAAAGTCAAATTCTGCAATCATCTCACAACAAGCTAAGAAATTTCCATTAAGATCATTGTAAAGTTGCTCACTAGATCCTCTGAACGCTAAACTTCGTTTACCAAGAAATTTCACAATAGCAACTATTCTTAGCATGACTTTCCTTATGCGCTCCTTTTGCTTTGCAATCTCCTGTTGCAACTCCTTGTCAATCGTTTTATTTTTGCTTAGTCTAGCTCTCAATTCATTCCAAGAGTTCATGTTGATAATATGATCAACACTAGCTTCATGCTCTCTCAGCCTCTCACTAGTATGCCTCCAATCTCTAAAACCATCGAGCCCCAAATAGCTCTTGCGGTTGTGAGAACCAAAAAGCTTACAACAAAAGCAAAATACTTTGTTAACTTGTTTTGAATAGACTAACCATTTTCTGTCACGTAGCTCTCCATTTTTCATTTTTCTAGAGAAATGACTGTATGAAAAATGTCTTGAGTTGGCATCCAAAGGAAATATAATATTTTCTTCTCTTATAGGTCCTTTCTCCACTAATATATCCCTTGCTTTATTATCAAGATTGTCCCCGTTTACCGGATCATACATATTTGTAGTAAAAACTGGTTCTTCATCTACACTGGTAGAGGGCACATGATTACTCACATTGTTATCATCTGTATTGATGCCAACATTATCATCAGTAGGGTCTTGATCTTCTGGATTAGTGTTAGTTTGTTCTTCCACAGCAACTATCGCCCACTCATCTTGATTTCTCGAAGCGCTAGTATTGGGCTTAAAAAATTTATCAATGGATCCTCTTTGTGATTCTGTCAATTCATCTAAGCGTTTCCTCTTTTTCCTTTTCTCACTGCCTGATGGGTGCCTTCTAGATGACATGAGGGCGCTGGAATTTTAGAAAGGTAATCATCAGACAAGATATTGAAATAGAGGGCACTAGGGTAGATGCTAACAGTTAAATTTGGATTCAACGAAGGAGGATCAATGAAGAGGCTTACGAGTGCAGGGAGATTGGAATCCAATTTGCCTCCAATCCGGGCGAGTAGATGAATCGCCAGCAGACGACTGTGAGTTGGAGCGATGGCCGGTGGCCGGCGGCACTGAATGTTACGTCAATTAGATGGACGTGAGGTTTATTAGCCTGTACTGTAGCCTTTAGACTTTAGCGCTGCCTTTGCGGCTCTCTGCTCTGGGCTCTTGTTTCTTGCTTGGACCTGGCCCAGTTGTATGTATATACTCATGTATATGTATTTGGATTTTGGAGGCCCCAACGTTTTGGGGGCCCGGGGCGGGGGCACTGCTCGACCCCCCCAGGGCCGGCCTGCATATTTGTAGTAAAAACTGGTTCTTCATCTACACTGGTAGAGGGCACATGATTACTCACATTGTTATCATCTGTATTGATGCCAACATTGTCATCGGTAGGGTCTTGATCTTCTGGATTAGTGTTAGTTTGTTCTTCCACAGCAACTATCGCCCACTCATCTTGATTTCTCGAAGCACTAGTATTGGGCTTAAAAAATTTATCAATGGATCCTCTTTGTGATTCTGTCAACTCATCTAAGCATTTCCTCTTTTTCCTTTTCTTACTGCCTGATGGGTGCCTTCTAGATGACATGAGGGCGCTGGAATTTTAGAAAGGTAATCATCAGACAAGACATTGAAATAGAGGGCACTAGGGCAGATGCTAACAGTTGAATTTGGATTCAACGAAGGAGGATCAATGAAGAGGCTTACGAGTGCAGGGAGACTGGAATCCAATTTGCCTCCAATTCGGGCGAGTAGATGAATCGCCAGCAGACGACTGTGAGTTGGAGCGATGGCCGGTGGCCGGCGGCGCTGAATGTTACGTCAATTAGATGGACGTGAGGCTTATTAGCTTGTACTGTAGCCTTTAGGCTTTAGCGCTGCCTTTGCGGCTCTCTGCTCTGGGCTCTTGTTTCTTGCTTGGACCTAGCCCAGTTGTATGTATATACTCATGTATATGTATTTGGATTTTGGAGGCCCCAACGTTTTGGGGGCCCGAGGCTGGGGCACTGCTCGACCGCCCCCCCCAGGGCCGGGCCTGGTGCGGCGGCTCCTAGGGGGCAGGGACGGTGGGCAGCGCGAGCAGGGACGGCGGGCGGGGATGGCACCGGGGTTACGCGGGCGAGGACGGCGCCGGGGTTGCGCGCGGACGGTTGGCGGCGCAGGAGCTCCTCGGGACGGCGGGCAGCGCGGCAGCTCCTCGCGGACGGCAGGGGTAGGGGAGGGGGAACGAAATTTTGGGAGGCAGGGGCGGGGCGGACTCTGTTTTGGTGGAAAAAGGGACACCTCTGCACCTTTGGGTCCACGCACGACCCGGCGGCGATGAAGGTCTTCACCGCCGGGTCCAGCTCCAACCCAGGGGTGATGTAATTTTAATATACAATTAATGACTAACATTAATATTATTTCATTATATACATTTATTCTGATATATAATTAATACTAAGTATTTTTACATAAACAACTAGATAAATATCTATCTAATGGATTGTAAGTAAATATAAAAAATAAGAATTAAAATATGAAATTAGTATATATGTAGTAATAACATGTATTATAGCCTTGCAACATATATAGTAGTTCTGCTAACACATATAATTAATGTCTTACAACATACAAAGTACTTTAGCTCACTCTAAATATTACATGGTTATAAAAGTACTTTAGTTCACACTAAATATTACATAAATAGAGAAAAGGCAGCTTCAATTGACGATGAGGGCCTCGTTATGATCGAGTCGCACGTAAGTTGTTTCTTCGCCCTCTTTAAACATAGGTAGGTCGATATCCTGTCCAAGTGGAGGCATGTCCTGAAATCCCTTTCCTTCTTCCTCGGTCATGTTTTCGACGCCGACGATCTTCCATTTCCCCTGGAGTACCACATGTTTGCCCTCATTCGCTATATCCTTTGCATAGAAGACTTGGACTACATCTTTAGCCCATACGAATGGTTCGTCCCTATACCCTATGTTGGTGAGGTCAACGATCGTCATGCCGTACTTGTCCAGAAACACCCTCTTGGGAAGCTTGACCCACTGGCACCAGAAAAGAGGGATTTTTAGTGGTCCCATATCTCTTCTATGAATCCATAATATGTCTCCAATTGATGATTGTTGTCATAAGCAACGATACGGACACCACTGTTTTGGTTGGTGATTTTTTCATCTTGTTTTCTGGTGTTAAATGTGTATGCATTCATGTCATATCCTTGGAACTTCAGAACTGTACTAGATGGACTGATGGCCAAAAGATCTAGTTGAGCATTACCGGTATCAACACCTGCCACTTTAAGTCGTAACCAGCTTCCAAAGTCCTCTTTGTGTTGTTTTGTGAGCCATGCTTCTGACCTGCCATGATATTTACCTTGCAGTTCTCTTGTGCATGTCGATATAAGGTGAGACTACAGATGCTTGCTGCAGAACGGCGAAATGTGCCTGTTTAAAAGCAGCCAGGTCATCAATACGAAATGATTGCTCACCAATCATACCTCCGCCCCCCAACCTTCCCTCTTGACGAGATACTTGAACTCCAATTATATTAATATCAAGATAGTATGTACAGAACTCAACTGCCTCCTCTATAGACCACATGCACCCTTCTGGACGGTATCTATTCTGAACATACTTCCTTAGAACCCTCATCAACCTCTCAAAAGGAAACATCTGATGCAAGAAGATTGGACCAAGAGCTTTCATCTGTGCGACAAGGTGAGTAATAAGATGCACCAATATATCGAAGAAAGTTAGCGGAAAATGCATCTTGAGCCTATTAATTGCGTGGATCAGGTCTTCCTGCAGCTTGTCAAGTGTGTTCGGGTCTATGACCTTTGTGAGATTGCCTTGAAGATTGAGCACAACTTTATGATCGGATCTCTAACCTTCACAAGAAGGACGCCCCTAAGAGCAACTTGGAGCAATGGAGTCATAATGACATGGCAGTCATGGGCCTTCATACAGCTCATGTTGAATTTCAACACTTTCATGTTCGCAAGCCTTCTGATGCTTGATGAGTAGACAGTTGGCAATTTAAGTTCGTGGAAGAAACTACAAATCTTCCTTTTCTCATTATTATCCAAGGTCCAGGATGCAACTGGAAGCTTCTTCTTCCCATCAGGTTGAATAATTGGATGCAGCTCGCTTCTAACATTCATCGCTTCTAGGTCCAGTCGAGTTTCCAACGAGTCTTTCCCTTTGCCTTTCATAGCCATTAACATTCCGAGCGTGCTCTCGGTAACATTTTTGGCTAGATGCAAGCCATCAAGTGCGTGACGAACAATCAAGTCCTGTCAATAAGGTAATCTCCAGAACAAGAAATTCTATTTCCACAAGGAATTTGCTAGAGCGGGCGCACTTCCTTTACCCTTTCCTAGTACAACTCTTAGTTTGTTTACCTTTTTGTATATCTCGCTCCCATTTAGGTACTTGGGAGCTGAACGTTCCTCCCTTGTACCATGAAAGGATTTCATGTTCCGGTGATATGGGTGATACTTTGGAAGGAACCTTCGATGACCCATGTAAACCATTTTCTTGCTATTGCTCAAACATCTTGTGTCTGTGTCATCCAAACAGACCACACATCCCTTGTAACCCTTGTAACTTGGCCTGATAAGCTACCTAGACCGGGAAGATCTGTGATTGTTATGAATAACATTGCTTTTCACGGTGAAGTGTTCTCGCTTGTACTCATCCCACACTCTGACACCATGGTGCCACAACTTCATTAGATCATCCACCAATGGTTCCAAATACACATCGATATCATTTCCAGGTTGTTTTGGCCCTTGGATTAGTAACGGCATCATGATGTAGGTCCGCTTCATACACAGCCAAGGACGAAGGTTGTATATGCAAAGGGTCACAGGGCAAGTGCTGTGTTTGTTGCTCACCATGTTAAAAGGACACATCCCATCCGTACTCAAACTGAATCTTATGTTTCTTATCTCCTTAGCAAAATGATTCTTGTATTTGTAATTAATAGCTCTCCACTATGAACCATCTGCTGGGTGCCTGAGTTTTCCATAAACGAGTTGGTCTTCGGCATGCCACCTCACCAGCTTGGTAGTCTTCAGGTTTGCAAACAACCGCTTCAAACGAGGAATAATTGGAAAATACCACACGACCTTGGTAGGAGGTCGTTTATTGCGGTCACCTTTCATTGACGTTGCCGAGTCTGGACACTTGTACCGTGAAGCTGAGCACACTGGACAGACATCCAAACCTTCATATTTGCCACGATACAAGATGCAATCATTGGGGCATGCATGGATTTTTTGTACCTCTAGTCCCAATGGGCAGATCATTTGCTTGGCATGGTATGTGTTTTCAGGCAGCCCGTTAGGACTTGGAAGCATCTTCTGCAGCAAACTTAATAAATCATCAAAACTTTTGTCCGATAAACCATTCATAGACTTCATCTCCAATCGCATCAGATCCGCTTCAAGTTGGGTGAAGTGGTGTTTTTGCATCCATTCTCATCTGCTCCAGCTTCATCAAATTTTTTTCATCAAGGAAATCTGGTTCCCCATCATGTGTCATCTGGTCTAGCGCATCTACAACATCATCAGCAACTAATGTTTCCTGCATGGTTTCATTGACGCTTTCGTGTCCGGTTACCTCCACTGTTTCTAGGATAGTTGTTTCCTCTACTATTTCATGCATGTTCTCTTGGATGGAGTGCATTGAAACTTGAGTAGGTTCATTCTCATCAACCTCACCGTGCTTGTTCCAAACCTGATAGTTAGGCATAACCCCCCTAAACAGCAGATGGAAGCGGATCTGCTCAACGTTGCCAAACTGCTTCTGATTTTTGCAATGAGTTCATGGGCAATACACGTAGCCATCATCTTGTAGGTTCTTGTACGACTTGGCGGTCTGCACAAATGAGTCAACGCCATCGACAAAATCCAAATTTCCAGCCTTCATACCGTACATCCATCCTCGATTCATCTATATGCACGAAAAAAATGTATAAGAATTTAAATTTAATAAAAATATTATCTCTACATATAGATTTTCAATTTGTCAAGTTTCATAAGAAATATCATACTTTAAGAAATATAAAAGCATCCCAATCATCACAATTAAGAAATGCTCTCTAAATTAACAAAGAGCCTTTACATCCCGATCATCGCAATTAAGAATTGCCCTCTAAATTAATTAAAAAAGATCCTTTACAACCCGACCGTTA
Organism: Panicum hallii; assembly: GCF_002211085.1. Taxonomy (NCBI): domain Eukaryota; kingdom Viridiplantae; phylum Streptophyta; class Magnoliopsida; order Poales; family Poaceae; genus Panicum; species Panicum hallii. The sequence continues at coordinate 5,227,095 of NC_038049.1, read as the reverse complement.
CAATTAAGGAATGCCCTCTAAATCAACAAAGAGCCTTTACACCCCGATCATCGCAATTAAGAATTGCCCTCTAAATTAATTAAGAAAGATCCTTTACAACCCGATCATGAAAATTTTGACAACAATCAAACCATAAGTAGCTAGTTCCGTACCTTGAATCAAGTATGTGAAGTCCAACCCTCAAAATTTAATGAGCCTCCATGATGACTTTTGATGAGAAATTGTCCTAAAATGAAGAAAAAGAGACTCTCCATGGTCAATTCATCACAAAATGCATGATTAATCCTATGATAAAGTGTATGAATCCAATGGATTGCTAGCCACAAACCAAGCACAAGTTGTTGAACTCAAATACCAAAAAAGAGGAGCCCTCATGATGAATGTTGCTAAGAAATAGTCCTAAAATGAAGAAAAAAAAGACTATCCATGATCAATTTATCACAAAATGCATGATTAATCGTAAGATAAATGGTATGAATCCAATGGATTGCTAGCCACTTACCTAGCACAAGTTGGTGCACTCAAGCACCAAAAAAAAGAGGAGCCTCATGATGAGTTTTGGTGAGAAATAGTTCTAAAATGAAGAAAAAAGCTCTCCATGATCAATTCGTCACAAAATGAAAGATTAATCCAAAGAAAATGGGTAGAAATCCAAAGGATTGATGGTTACTAACCTTAGAACAAGCCAGTGGAGTCCATACATCAAGTATGGTGAAGTTTCAAGTGAATTTCGACAGAAAACAGGTGGAGTCCATACATCGAGTATGGTGAAGTTTCAAGTGAATTTCAACAAAAAAACAGCCGCAACAATGCAGGAGAGGGGGGGGGTGGCCGTCAGGTTGGGGAAGAAAGGTGGTGGGAGGAAGAAGGGGTTGGGGTTTTGTACTATACAGGCTAATCACCGCTGGTTGGTGGCTGGAACCGGCGGTGATGGCTGGCGACACCGTGCGGTGATGAGGCACATCACCGCCAGTTCCAACGGCCACTACGGCCACCAACTTTGAAACCGATGGTGCCGGTTCATAATGAATCCACGGTGAAGGCCCGTTTGCAAAGACCGAATCTGTAGTAGTTTCTAGCCCTAACCTAGCACTAACACTCTCAAAGCTTGTGCTAAAGCCTTTGAATATGATCACTAAGCACTATGGTGGCTTGGAAGACTTCTTCAATGTGTATGAGCTTCGTCTAGAATCCAACAACCTCAAATAGGCGAGAGAGAGGGGTATAAATAGCCCAACCACTCCAAAGAGCCGTTGCTCCAACGGCTAGTAAAAGTACAGTAGTGTCGGTTGAACCAACGCTCTACCTAGGTGGTGTTGGTTTAGCCGCTCACCTCCTTTTTGCCATATAGCCGTTGGCCCCTCTCTAACACGTCTTTCTTTGCTTGCGTCATTGCACCGACGCTTACTCCGATGCTTCATCCAACTCCCGTCGGTTCAACTAGCGCTGAAGGACTTTCTCCCCGAAGCCTTCTGTCTCTCTAAGTAATCAAAGTATGATTTTTCAGTTCAACCAACGCTACCACACTTCACACCATCGGTTCATCCGATGCTGTTAACTTTTCTTCTATTGATCATTGTTGCAATTCCTCAACGCACCGCCCCGTTGATCTTTGATGCTGTCAATTCAACCGATCGGCTGATTTCTGCTTCACTTGTCCAATCCACAACCGCTGTCATTTGGCTTGCTTTCTGAATTTTTACTATGGCTTGGGTGTCTTGGATGTGATTTGGATAATCTTGTATGCGAATTGGACTTCATTCATGAGATCTAGAAATTCTACAAACTTGAGCTCACAAATTTGTTAGTCTCATTGACTATGTTGTTACTGAATCATCAAAATCACCATAATAGCCTAATGAGCCAGTTTCCTTACAGTACTACAGGCATAAATACAAACACATTTAAGTCATTTTTCCAAGGGAGGGAGGATAAAGACTAGAATCCTATTGTAATCACCGATTTTGAGGATGCTCTTATCATAACCTAGTTTATTAAGCGAGGGCACCAGGCACAAAGAGCAAAACAGACTAAAGCAAAGCACAGAGTATAAAACATATTAATTAATCAATCCACTTTTGGTTCAATACATCTGATTACCGAGATCAATAAGCAGGACAACAGATCTAATTGCCACGCATTGGGAAGCGGCTTCTGAATGTAATACTCAACGCCAATTTATGAAATGATGTGATGCAGCCATTGCAGCAAACTCAACAGCAAGGTGATCTGTGGACGTCTTAGCATCATCTTGTCCTCATGGACGTGGTTGCTCTGCCACAACACCGTCAACACGTACAAAGCCTCTTGTGCAAGTGGGGCGGGATCGTAGACGATATAATAAGTTAGTTGAAGACCTTCTGTTGACTTTCTCCACCTTGAAATATGACTCAAGCTCCACCACTTACATAGACACTTCAGGTTTCCTCACACCTGATAATAAACTCATTAAATCTTTTGAAGAACTAGTTACGTTCCAACATTTTTTATGCATTGAAAATAAACATTTGTGGAAGTTAAACGCCACTCAAAAAGAGCAAAACAAATATGGTATCATCTTGGTTATAGAAGTAATTTGCAGGGTTTCCTAGCCATTCCTTTTTAGTACATAACTAATACTATCTTTAATGTAGTTGGCCAAATAAGTTGATTAAACTTTGAAAATTGTACCACAAGCGTATCAGTATGACAACAGACTTCGGACTACCTATAAACTTATGAAGGAGAAAAATTGTCACCAATCTCAACAAATTAGCCCAGGGCTAGCTACAATTGAAGCTTCCCCAAAAACTGCCATAAACATTTATTTTCACTCACTTTGCTTCAGAAACCTTCCTAATTGCTCCTTGTAAAATAAACAAGACTTCTTATCTCTGAAAGCAATATCATAGTCAAAAACAAACCGAGTGCAACTCCCAAGCAGCTAACAATAGTAACGAAATCACGTTTTGGTGCCTGCTGCCTGCCATGCCCACCCGGTTCTTGTCTTTCTTGGCTTGCTCGCTGAAACAGCTAGCAATGCAATTTGTTGCAAACTCAGATCCGGTTCCTGTCTTTTCTTGGGCATGGCATCGATATTTATAGTGACAGTTCACTCCATAATCCAGCTTTATTGAGCTCATTTATATTAGGTGCAATAATGCACTGCTTTAACGAATTAACATTGTTTTACACCCAGCACATGTCAATGAACCTGCATGTGGTATCTATATCGTGTCATCATTCATTTACAATGTTCCAATGCACCGTGCGCAAAAGGGAGAGATTTTTAGTTGGGCATAGCGGAATGCGGCTTAACCAGTTCTGCTTTTGCAAAAAAGATTAATTGAGACCAAGAGCTCTCTTCATAGATCATTTTGACAACAGATAGTCGAGCTTGTCTTGAACCTGAGTGCACAATCAGAGATGATAGGCCGGTACAGCCAGGGATACAGTGAAACACACAAAAAGGAAGCAGCTGTTATTTCCAAAGAAGTGCTATGTAATTTCTTAATGCCTCGCAACCCCAGCATCTTTTTTCTCGGACCATCCCAAACTCTTCTGCCCCATGGCTTAGTATACTCTCTTTCTTGATTGCAAAGAGCGAAGCGCATCTAAGAGGCCCGTGATAGTATCAAAAGACATTGTGCCGCACTTTTCTCATCATAACTTGAATGAATGCGCACATGGCCAATCTCCTCAGCCCGCCGGCAGGTCTTCATGGTCAGGGAGCTCGTGTTTGGTCATTATTGCCATGTTTTTTGCATGCAGACGCAGATTCTTAATCATTGTTTCCAGACCATAAAGGAAAACAATAAATTAAATCATTTTTTGAAGTGAGGCAGTAGAAAAACAGGGAGTTTTCATTGCTTGTCCTTCTTTGGTATGGACCAATGTTCGCCTAAACGGCTTTTAAACGGTTTAGAAGATGGAAACAGGACCTGTCCACGGCCATCTAAACGGCCAGGCCGTTTAAACGGTTGTAGACGTTGAAAAATAAGTGAAACAGAACGGTTCTACACGGATTTTAGCTGGCTAAATGGGCTGTATAGGGTATGCAGTGTCGTGCGCGTGCTGAGAAAATTTCGGCTGCTGTGAACGCGCCCAAAATTGGCGCCCAATAGTGGCCAGCACGTATATATATTGGAGAGGCCCAATTTTGTTGTGTTTAGAGTTTTCCTTTCTATTCCACCAGCAGCCTGCTCCCGCTGCCACCCTAAGATTTGGCCCAAGGATCCCCACCCCCTGGTTTCTTTCATGTTTCAGGCTTTCATCCTTTGTATGTGGTGATTCAACCAAAATGAACATACGAATTTTGTATTCATTCTGTATTTGTATGTGGGTATTTTGGTTAAAAAGGTTGTGTCTTTATATCTCCTATATTAGAAAAAATCAATTCAGTTTTTTTAATGTTGGACCACCCTAACTTAAGATCATTGATATGCCATTGTCCTCCACTACTCCCTCGCGACGCATCCCTTCCTCCGCAGCACCTCAACGGCACAGCCTGTGAAGCTGTGGACTCATGGGAGGCCCTGCTCGCCGGAACAGGAAGGCCACTGGCTGCCGCGGGCTGTGCGCGCCCTGCGCTGTGCCGGCGCCAGCTGCAGACCTGCGGCACCAGCTCCTCCGGCTTCTCCAACTCAAGTTGCCAGCGACGCCAGCATCCAAGAGCTGCCTGCTACCACCCGCAATCCAAAAACTCTGTACTCTCTCCGTCCCTTACTCCCTTCATGCCTGGTTGTCACATCTGAGATTCTGAATATTTTCTCCATGAACGTTATGCTTAGTTGCTCACCAGCTAGTAGCTACTGGATGGTCCCAAGCGTGTACATGATTGTGCTGTGCACATGTGCTCACTAGCTAATACTGGATTTGCCATATGGAGGCCTCCTAAAAGCATGAAAATTTTAGGCAACTTATTAATCTGAAGTTAGCATGTTAGTCATTGATGCAATGAGCCAATGATAGACATAGATGGTTAAATGGCTGCATAGCACGCTGCAGTCTGACCTGCTAGTGCTCTCTGCAATTTGATCTGCTGATCTGCTGGAGGCTAGAGCTCTATGTAATTTGCTCATTTGCAGTTGCAGGATGTCGTCCGTTGTGTCAAATCCTTCCTTTTCGAACAGCAAACCCATAAGCTTGAAGAGAAACTTTGAGGACATTGGGTGGGATTATGGAGTGCTGGTGGATCCAGATAACTTGAATCGAATCAAGTGCAAGCTGTGTGGTCTACAGGTAGCACAGATATATTGGCTAAAGCTCCATATTGCTGGGATCCGTGGCCAGGTTAATATGTGATCTGTAACTCTATCAAGCTTTAAGCATGATTCTAGATTCCTTGCTACTTGATTGTAAATGGCATAGAACTTACTTTTAATTTTTAATTGTATAGGTTAGAGCTTGCAAAAATTCGACGGAGGAGGACAAAGAAAGGTGCAAGAAAGCAATAGATGACTCAAAGCATGTTAACATAGCAAGGCTAACTGAGCAGCAAGGGGTTAGAGATACTGTGGATCTTGTTGGTGCGCCGGATGCTGATGATGACACTACCATGCAGAAGTAGAAGAGCTTGATGGGGGATGGAGGGAAGACCATTAGCAAAATAGGGCCTATGGATAAGTTCACAATGCCTCTTGATCAAGCCTCATTGAGCAGCACAAAGGTGATCAGGCAGCAATTAATCTCTCAAGTAATATGGAAAGGAAGAATGCACACCTTGCAGCGATACATTGCGATATGGGTTTACGTGCATGGTAAATTCTAACTTTGTACCCTGCACACTTTAAATTGCTTGATGTCTTTTTACTGTTAAATCAAAAGAAAAAAAATAAGTCGAAGCTGTTGTAGTCAAAGAAGGATGAACACAAGAGCCCACCCTGAGGCCCATCGTTGTTTCCTCTCACTCGATCCACAAGAACCGGCCCGATGACAAAATATGCCCATCCTAGGGCCCATCATCTTATTTTGCTGGATAGGCCCACTTCCAAACATGAGTCCTCATTCAACATGCCTTAAATGTTTTTTTCCTTTGGAAAACGGAATTCCTAAATGTTACTCGAGTAAAAACTTGATAGGCCCACTTCCAAACATGAGTGCTTCTCTTGTTTTTTTATAAGGATTATATTACTGGTTTATTTAATCACTGTTATTTGTTTTTATTCAAATAGATGGGCATCAAAAGCAATTTTCATGTGGCTGAAGGATCTATTGCCGCATACATTTCCTAATCCCATTGGCACCTAGATATATTTCAATTTTCTGAGCCCCTGGATGGCTGGATGTAATTTTTTCAATATTTTATTTTTTTTATTTTTAAAATTCTGATATCTTTAAATTTTTTATAAGCTTTGCCTTCATAGAATGCATTTTTTTAGATCAGATCAAACTAATAGAATAATTTGTAATGTTTTGTAAGGCTAAAATAAGCTTTATTCTATTCATATCTATTCCTATAAATTTATTTCTTTAGAGAAAAGACCGAAGTTCCAGCCTTTGCTTAAGGCACGCAGGATCAAGGTTCGAGCCCCGGTCGGCTAGCTCCCAGCTCTCGAGGTCGACCATCGAGCTGCAAGCTTGTCTGCATTTCCATGAGTTTGTCATTTTATCATATTATTTTCAAAACTTTTGACAGCAACGGAGCGCGGGCCAGTTTTGCTTTTCCCCTGACAACTTTTTTGATTGATGCAACGTAGGTTTTCACTCGATTTTTCCGTTCCTCATCCACACCCACAAAAAACCGACTGGTTTTTGCTTTCCTGCTACCCAAATCCTGACGTCCTACTGCTACTACGTGGCAACAAATCATTGGTTTAGAAAATTGAGTGAGACAAAACAAAAAATTACTCGAATGTTATGGATTCATTCCCTCTGGACGGAAGAGATCGTTGTGGCTGCACCTGCAGCAGTAGCTTGCTATGCTACAGTGCCCGCAGAGATAAACTGCTGCAGCTGCGGACATAGCGCATTTTGCTAGCTTGAGCAACCCACTTTGCTCATTTTGACCTCTAACTAAAATTTTGGCTCAATTTCCTCTCCTTCAATTGGTCCATTCCACCCCTAATTAAGGTTTGTCTTTTTTTCTCCATGTACTAGTTGAGTTTTAGGTTCAATTTATTTACCTAATATAACGTAGGTTAGGAGCATCTAATACTAAAGTAACCTTAGATATACACAATTACATGAATAATAATAATAATAAATTTCTAAAGTATGTATATAACATACTATATTACTATATCATGTCCTCTATCATCTCACAATTTTTGAAATTAAAATTCAACCACAAGGAGAAATAAAAAATGCAAATCTTAATAAGAGATAGGTTGGATAAAATTCAATTAGCTTGGGGGTTTTAATTTAAGCCAAAAATTTGTTTGGGGTCTTAAATGGACAAAGAGGATTGCTTAGGGTAACAAAATGATGTTTTCCCTTTTCTTTTACTCACGCCCACTAGGGGCAGATCATTCTTCTTCATTGGCAGCGTCGTACGAGCCACATTACGAACAAGTAGTTCTTACACGAAAATAGGAGTCCCTTAAAATGGTTAGGAGCACATGAAAGCAAATTAAAATTCTAGTCTAGTCCTCTACGGAGCAGCGATACTAGCGACGGCCACGAGGTCAACACCGTCAAAGCACCTCACCGTACTGACCAACGGGAGATAACACACTACCATGATATTCAACGTGAGGACGTTGTCATCCACATGCATTGGCGTCTCCCGTCCACACCGTTGAAATTGGGGATCGAGAATGAGATGTTATCCACACGAACGGCGAAACAGGCAAATCCTGCATGGAACTCATCAAAAATGATGAACTGATGGTTCCATTTCATCACAAAGATTAAGAGGGTGTTTGTTTCTACAAACTAAACTTTATTCCCGTCACATCGAATGTTTAGACACCAATTAAGAATATTAAATATAAGCTAATTACAAAATAAATTGCATAAATGGAGGCCAATTCGCGAGATGAATCCATTAAATCTAATCAGTTCATGGTTTGACCATGTTGTGCTACAGTAAACATATGCTAATGATAGATTAATTAGGCTTAATAGATTCATCTCGTGAATTAGCACCAACTTATGCAATTAGTTTTATAGTTAGCTCATGTTTAATCCTCCTATTCGACATCCAAACATCTGATTTGATTCGGACTGAAAATTAATCTCTGGATCCAAATACCCCCTAACATAAGTGAAACAAAGATAGAAAATAAGGAAGAAGAGAAACTCATCCACGAGTAATCCAATTGGGACAATGCAAATGACATTGCACCTACACATGAGCAAACCATATGAAGATGGTGTTGAAGAAATTACGAATCACTACTATATAATGGCACTACTGGTTCCCAGCCTTTCACTCAACTAGTCATCAAAATATTATCCATGCCTCGTCTACCATTTATAGCTACAAAAGACATCCCTATCCTCCTATCATCTTGCTCTTGATTGATGATTGCCATACCTCTCTTGCAGTCTTGCCTAATGGCCAACTCAACTACAAAGAGAATCTCAACACTTTAGTTATGACCGTTACCATCACCATCAAACTTTTTGCAACACCCAGTATTTCACATCAAGATGAAACCAAAGGTTTTATGAAGGAGGTTATCCATCGAAATACCATAGCATAGCAAAAGCACCTTTTTGAAATCAAATCCCTTGCAAGCATCAGCCACTTTTAAGAACCTGAAACGGAAACGTCAGGGTCAAAAAAAAGAACAGCCGCCCCAGCCGGCCAAGAAGCCGAGTCGCGCACACGTCTGCCGCCGCCCGGCCGCCCGCCCCCAAAGCCCAAACAGCCAAGATTTGCCAAGTCATTGCCCCCAATTCCTTTCCCCTCCGCTGCGAACCAAGCCTCGGCGACCATCGGACCATGGCCGCCTCCTCCCTCTGACCCCGCCGCCCGCCTCGATCCATGAGACTTCCCGATCTTGCTGCGGCCCGAGGATGTCCCAGCGCGACGTCGACTACAGGTGATTTCGGTGCCCCCTCCCTCGTTTCCGCCTTCAATTAATCCATTGTTTGGTCGTCTTGGTGTGGATGGAGGTGGGGGAGTCCGGGACCCGGGCGGGCCATGGATGCTGTTGGATGATTGAATTCGGTGGGTTGTCCTGCGGATTCCTTGCTTTTGGAGTGGGAATCCTGGTGTCCTCTTGGTTTTGGAACCAAGAACCAGGAATCTGGAATCCACTACCCGTTGTGCTAGGTTGATTGTTGTGCGATTTGCTCATCTGGCTACTCTATTCTGTGTGTCTGGTTGGTAATTGGCTCTAGTCTCTGCCTGATGAAAGAATCCTTAGTTTAAGTGAGCTTTGTTGTCCAGCCAGGATAAAAGTTGTTTGGGTGATGTACTATCGGTATTTGTTACTAGAATGTCTAGCTGGGTGTCCATCTATTTGGTAGTGCCAAATAAAGAGTCATGCTGCTGGAATTTGGGGAACAACACTAATTTCCATATGTTGTAGTGAGCTCATCCTTTCAACGGTTTCGTGCGTTATCGGGACTTGTTGGGATTCGCCTTACAACATCCTATTTCGTGAACAGGCATGTGAGCATGCTACACATGGGCTTGCTGACGTGACGGTGTGAAACAGAGCATTTGTATTGTCGCGGAGCTACTGCTTCCAACTGAGTAAAAAGCGGCTGCAGTTGCAACGCAGATGTTGTCTGTTGTCAGGTTACAGTTAGCAAATGGAAAATTTTCATGTAATAGTAAAGGGAGATTGCACGAGTTTTGCGTCGGCATCACATGTTTTGGTTTAAATGCTTACCAATAACTCCGGTTATGTAGTTTGTTTTTATAATTGATTCAAATTTTCTATATTGGTTGAAGTCTTGACAGTTTCCAGCTTGTATTTACATAACTTGTTAGACTGCAACGACTGGAAATATTTGCAATCATAAATGACACTGTAGTTGCTCTCTAATATATAAAGATGATAAAAAGCACTCATTTCCATTTTGTTCACCAGCAGCAAGAAAATCTTGAAGCTGAATGAAATTTCAATAGAAGTACTCGTTAGAGTCTTCTCCAATGCGGCATTAAATGGTATAAAGTTTTTTATTTACTACAATTATTACTAATGGAAGATATCCAATACCATTGACTGCTAAGTATCAGCTCGATTGGCTAAACTTTTTATGAATGCAATACCAATATAACATCTTGTGGATGCCATATTATGTCTGTGTGCACTACTCTTTCTATTCAGCAAGTTTTGTTTTCTTTCTTTTTTTGTGTTTCTCTGACAACAATTACATGTATATTGACAGCTGCGGATCTTGCGGATACCCTCTAAACCTTTCATCTTCTAACCGAAGCACATCTGAAGTAGGCTCCTCATATAAGAAGTCTCTGAAGAAAGGGCTGATTTCGTTCGTTTCTGTTGATCTCAGCCGATTTACTCAGGTAGACGAGATATCTTGCTTTCCCCTCACCTGGCGTGGTTACAGACCGAAAACTAAGCTTCTTTGCCGAAAATGTGGAGCATCTATTGGCTATGGATATGGTGAGCCAGCTGTTCTGTGTAGTTTTGATCCAGCAAGTTCATCCTCAAGTACATCCCAGAAGTATTTAATAAAGATCCAGGCTCTCCAACCTTCAGATGGAACTCAGTGACCTGTACTTTCAGTCTAATATGGAAAGAGATACAATGGATGTCAGCTTGGAAAACTACACCAGTTACCTATCTGATGATTGCTTGCTTTCTATATTTAACAGGCTTGAAAGTGAGCTGGACAGGAATGCTTTTGGTTTAACTTGCAGGAATTGGCTGAAGGTTCGAAACATTGGTCGTAAATCATTAACATTCCATTGTTCTTTTAACCCTAAAACAGATAAGGAGCATGCCAAGTGCATCCCAAAGTTATTGGCTCGCTCACCTTGTCTTAACAGGATATCCCTTGCTGGGCTCACAGAGCTACCTGACTGTGCTTTGGACGCTCTGAGAATGTCTGGGTCATCTATGCGATCCCTTTCGTTGTATTGCTGTTCTGGTATAACAGATGATGGTCTAGCACAGGTGGCGATTGGATGCCCAAATCTGGTGGTTGTTGAACTTCAAAGCTGCTTTAATATTACTGATGCTGGTTTGGAAAGTCTTTCAAAGGGTTGCCATGCTTTGAAGAGTCTAAACCTTGGTTCTTGCACAGGCATTTCAGACCGAGGGGTTTCTGCAATCTTTAGCAATTGCTCAAACATCTGCACACTAATCATTACTGGTTGCAGACGTCTGTCTGGTGTTGGATTCAGAGGTTCTCCAAGTACACTTCATTTTCTTGAAGCTGAATCTTGCATGCTTTCTCCAGACGGTTTGTTGGACGTAGTTAGTGGTGGTGGACTTGAGTATCTAAACTTGCACAAGTTAGGAAGCTCAACTGGGCTGGATGGCCTGGGTGGCCTTGCTTTTGCTAGAAGCCTCCGCATTCTGAACCTCAGGATGTGTCGCTACCTCTCAGATGATTCTGTGATGGCAATAGCCAGTGGGTGCCCATTTCTTGAGGAGTGGAACCTTGCTGTCTGCCATGGGGTCCATTTACCTGGTTGGTCTGCGATCAGATTGTATTGCAACAAGCTGAGAGTTCTGCATGTGAACCGCTGCCGAAACATCTGTGACCAGAGTTTGCTGGGCCTTGGGAATGGTTGTCCCCGCCTTGAAGTTCTGCATATAAATAGCTGTGTCAAGATTACCAACAATGGCCTGGATTTATTTACCATTTCCAGGCCCCAAGTGAACATAAGGGTGGATGAAGTTATGTCCATTGGTCCTTCCATTGAGAATTTGTTTCGGGTGCAATGATGAGAGATTGTAGTTAGATTTAAGTTTGGGCTTACAAGTTCTAGCCCGTCTTATTACAGGTGATTGGTTCTGCAGCCATTATGCTGCGCATTGTGTTTGCTCAGGTGCATACTTATTTCTTCGTTGTAAGATATCATACTGAAGTGTGCTGTGGCCTGAACAATATATAGATGCAAATGAGTTGAACTTATGTAAGGTGTACTTTGGTTATTAGTATGCTCTGACTGTGGTTTACTGGTGAAATAGATTGCTTGTGTTTCTGTTTATGTAATGGAATGGTAGGAGTTCTGCCCTATCAATTAAGTCTGCTACACAGGCTTGACATTTTTAGCTGAGAAGTGCAATGTTGATGAGAACGAGAACAACCTGAAAACTGTCAGGCCTAGCTGAGCAAGCTCCTATAGCAGAACCTGCAAAAGATGAGTTGTGCTTAGCTGATCCCTAAAGCTCGTTTGCCCTGGCAATTGTATCATCCTTTTGTTCGGTTCCTTCATCAGGAACGACGACCATATGGAGTCCTGTTTGTTTGGAAATCCTTTGGTTGCAGTCATTCGGTTCATGCCACAATTTCAGCTCTTTATCAATCTAGGCAACACCTAAGTCAACTGGTAGAATACTAAAGCTAAATATGATGGTTGTGTGCAATTGTTACAGCTGCGATTTCAGCACTTTTTCATATGATATTATGGTCATATGACGGCAGCTGAGCCATGCCCTGTCTCTGTTCTCGAATGCAATGATATCCGCTATTTCCCAAAGAAATATCACCAAATTATAACTGTACTCCCAAAGCTACATGTATTTAAACATATGCACAAATTTCTGATCAAACCCGAAATTATTTGTATTTCCTAATCCTACCAAAGAACTGCAAAACCGCTTTAGTTCACATCATTCTGTATTCAGATATCAGAGCAATAGGCGGATGACCGTATCTTATAATTTCGTTGATATCTAACACCAGTCCGTCACCGTTAGCACGAAATTGTCGCATTAAACATGGGCATTCACAAGTCGAATACTTTCTAGCATTCTTACGTACCAAAACAATCATATATTCAATACGAGTATTGAACTCTGAACATCTTTCAACTCTAGCATCAGTCTGCACTCTGCACAGAGGAATTATAGAACAGCACCGGAGTTTCTACTGTGCACAATATGGATTCTTCCCAAACAGAAAAGGCACTTTGTACAATACAGCAAACTGTACAAATAGTTCTGCAACAGTACCTTTTTTTTCAATACAGCAAACTGTACAGGTACCGCGACACCATTTTTGCAGCAATGTCCTGACCCTATGTGCTTAATACGGAGCTACTACCTGAACTTGCAGCAGCATATGGAACATCTCTTACCTAAACTTTTAAAACATGAGATCCAGCGGTTTCTAGTATATCAAGGCATTCCTGAACGTCAGCATCGTTTCCTAGGATCACCAATTCATCCTCACCATCTCTGTACTTGAGCTGAAATGTGCCGACTGACAGCTTCAGCAGCCTCGCGATTTCCTGGAGCAAATGATGGTGTTTCATGGATGGATGCAACCTGAACCTCACGGTGTCATCCTTGTAACTGGCCTTCACAGTGGCCGTTGTATTACCTTCATTACCTGATCGCTGAGTTTTGGAGTATTTCTGGAAAGTTCGATGACTGGATGCGCTGCCACTGGAGAACTCTGTCATGCTGGATGAAAATGGGAGCGTTTGAGTCCTGAGTTTAGAAGTGGCACAAGGAACAAATCCCTTGATGCATCATTGCCCTGACTTCCCATTATCCCCAAGCCGGTTTTGAATGAAGCTGTTTTTATATATTTGTAAAGTGAGAAACACTGTATGTATCAGCAGATAGTGGTCTGTTTCATTTACCAGCAGAATCCCTTGATGCATCATTGCCCTGACTTCCCATTATCCCCAAGCCGGTTTTGAATGAAGCTGTTTTTATATATTTGTAAAGTGAGAAACACTGTATGTATCAGCAGATAGTGGTCTGTTTCATTTACCAGCAGCATCTGAATCTTGAAACGATCTTCCCTCATTCAGATTCAAATCAATTGCACTTAATTTTCCATTCTGTGCTTTCAGAGCTTGATGCCCAATATACCACGATCGAGTTTAAATTTTAGATGCGAACTTTCAGATTCAATGTGTAAAGGATCAGCACCATCACCTTCAACATCAATCAGCGAAGGATTTCCAGAAGGGCAAACAGATGAAATGAGAAATCCAGTGGCAGGATCATAGTATACTTCTCCATCAACTCCATGTGCTGAGCTTACGACGTTCTGTATCTTCTCTAGAGATCGCTTCACCTTCTTTACTTTACGAGATGGCCCACGTTGACGACATATCCTTTCTAATGCTGTAGGACAAACTGCAAAGCACCAGCAAAGTAATAATAAGCAGGCCCTATATATATATGTTCCTTCTCTTTTACAAATACTTCTACATCCAATGTCGATCGTTTAAGCTGGTCCTGTATGTTCTAGTAATGAATGGATTGTACAAATCTTCTTCAAAAAAATAGATTTCTGGCAACAAAAAATATAAAAAAACGGCACCAGAAGGGTCCGAGATAGCTATGTGATGCAACCACTGGCTATCAACCTTGTTCAGTTCATCCCAACATTTCCACAAATACTTTGACTGGCATTCAAACCTGCAACCTCCTGCTTGTGCGTGATTCCCCCTAGCGACTTTATGCGGTACTTCTGATAGCATGGAGTTGTTTTTTTCCTTCTAGCCATTGTTGGCCCTCCAATACACTTTGTTGAGTTTGATGGTCTACTGGTGTCCATCGTTGCAGCTCATATTTGGTTGTACCACAGGTCTTGTTTTAATCTTGGATACGCAAATACCAATGAAAGCTTTGCCCGATGTTCGGTCTTTTGTTGAGAAACTTTGCTCAGCGGGGTTCAATGTTGGGTAAAATAGCTCTTACCTGAGGCGCAAAAAGTGCGCGCCGAGAAAACTTGCACAGTGTTCAGTAAAACGAGCATAACTTTTGCTTTGCATAGTATAAAAGGTTTTTCCACAAGTATAAAATGGTTTCATATTTATAGTAAAAATGATTCAAACATAAAAGAGATTCATTCGTGCAAAATATGTAAGTAATATTGTTGGCACAAAATCTAACGATATTGATGTAGTATATTGTATTAAATATACGAAAATTAGCAAATTTCTAGGCCTATTCGTCATAAACTTTTGCGAAACTAAGTTTGCAGAGGGCGCATGCATGCAATGCGCCCAGAGAAATCTTACGAGGTAACTCGTGCTTTCCACTACTGCAGATAGAATCTGGAAAATGCCCGCCGCATTTGGTCTTCTCTTCGAGTCATTGTCCATGCATTGATTTACTTGTTGGGCATATATCTCCGGTGATGCATACTTCGATTCAAATATTCTCGTTCATCTTTCAACCACCATTTGTACCTTTTTTTTATGGGATATACGTTCACACAAGTGTGCTAACTGTAAATGATGTTATGGAATTAATTTGTCTTCCTTCCTTAATGAACACCTGGGTCTCTCTGGTTGAGTATCCTGCAGGATACCGAAATCCTGGCACTGTCCTAGCTTATAAAGCAAGGGATTGTTCTTGGAACCGGTGATTATCTCTATCATTATGTCTTTGTTGATGTTCTCGGGTGCCATGTATCCACTGCAAGATATATTACTTGAAAGTGGTGCAATAAAAATTTCTGAGAGTAAACGGAGGAGTAGTAGTTTACAGTGCTCCGTTTGACATATTATTCCCGGG
Organism: Panicum hallii; assembly: GCF_002211085.1. Taxonomy (NCBI): domain Eukaryota; kingdom Viridiplantae; phylum Streptophyta; class Magnoliopsida; order Poales; family Poaceae; genus Panicum; species Panicum hallii. Next base: position 5,211,538 of record NC_038049.1, on the reverse strand, counting down.
CCAAAGTTTGGGATTTTTCTGCATACGTATATTTTAAGGTTTAAGGTCCAGGTGAACAATATTTTTCTCATGAAGGAAATACAAACCACTGGAAATTCCCATAATTAAATGAGACTCTTGCTTTAGTGCACAATTTTTAGGAGGAGAAAACGATGAAATGACAGGTACAACACAGTATGTGTACAGATATCTGCAGACATCTGATAAACCAACATTGTCCGTTGCTTATGTGTACCCGCCATGTTGCTTATTTGGAGTTCAGACGAAATAGTAACAACAGCATCTGTACTTCAAATTTGAATAAGCTTTTTACACCTCTAGAGAAAATTAGTGAAGACTGGATTGTAAGATGACAGTCGACAGATAAGCACCAAACTACCAAAGCCACATGTCACATGTGCAACTCAACCATTAATTTTACCAAGTGGTGTACGCATCATTTTCTGTCTTCACTCCAGCTCCTCATGTACTTGGTTGCACTACCATTATCTGTTCCTTCCTTCTATAACCCTTCACCTGATAGCATCAAGTTTTTCGTGGTAATTTCAGTCATTGCTAATCCATTTTGATGCCCAATCACAATCCTACAGCATTTGAATATATTGCAGTAAGTAAATTAGATATGGCAGAGAAAAATAACAATCACATAACGAAGTGTAGCTCAAGTTATGATTGTGTAATTTGACTGGTGTGGTCCATGGTAGTTACAGATATCTTGAGACATATATGCAAGGAAAAGCATCTATAAGTGCTTTATATAACCAGCATACTGGTATAACGGAACAATGTGTATAGTAATAAGAACACCTACGTCAATAATAGTAAAAAATGTAATGATACAAATTATCCAAATTTAATATCAACAACCCAACATACGAGTGAACAACATGATACTTCTAGTGCATACCTTCTTGATCCCTTCAAACAAGCTATATATCGAACCAATCCGAGGCCATATTCCAGTGTGCCCTCAAGCCTGCAGCATCATGAACTTCACTTTATGAACTGAAACTATCATCGTTGTAAGAAAAATGGTTTTCAAGACCACTATCTGCAATTTTAGTGATTAAGTGACAACATAATCATTGTCATTAATATGATTGTCAAGCATGTCTCACTGTAGGCTTTCCATGGTCCATGGATGAATTTCAAGTCATTGCAAATTCCAAGTCGTCCAAATCATAGTAGAACTAGGAACAGGTTCCAAACCATAGCAAAAAAAGAACAAAAAAAACTAGAGTTTATTTGCGATCCAAATGACAGCAAAGATCAAATAAATCTCTGGAGACAACAGCGACCGGATGATAGGATGGTGTCATTGGGGTTTCGACCGGAAAAATATTCAGATGCAGTGCAAGTCAAGCTGAGAAGAAAGCAATTACCGGAACATATGATGCTACTGGAGTATTGACCGGATGAATCAACAGTACAACTTTTGTTGACCGAATGAATCAACAACTTTTTTGACCGAATGATCTGACAGGTTGATTTTGTTGCATGCGTCAGATGAAAAGGCTCCGCTTGAAGTTAAGACAAAGGCAGGACCGGAGCTTTTACAGGAGTAATTGACCAAAAGAAATGGTGACTGTCGGAGTTTTGACCAGAGAGAGAGCATTTTAGGCGTGTTGTAGTTGAAGAAGGTTACCGGAAAACCTCTCTAGTAAACACAATGTCAAGTGACCGGAAGAGAGGGTACGGTGAAAGAGGTTGCCTTAGTGACCAGCTCCTGATCCAACCGGGAGCCTTTGTGGCAAGTCTAAGACCATAACTGAGAGTGACTTTCTGATCTGGATTATATCGTTTGTGGAGCTATAATAATTTATACTAAAGATGACATTGCCTACAAGTTCTATTGGATAAATCCTCGTACTAAGTTTGCATCATCTCTAACCCACTCATTAATATTTATGTATTCTATACTTGCATTGTAACTTGAGGGCATTCACATTCTTAAAGTAATTCTTATTAGGATTGGTTCTAGGTTGCAAACAATCTTTGTGGATGGGTGCAAACATTAGTTCAAACATAGTTGCACATCCTCATAGCATGGCTTAGTTTATATTTGTCATTCGCCCTCTGTTATTCTATACGAGCACTGATTCTTTTCAATCATATAAAAGGATGTAGAGTATGTATGATCATTTCACTAATATATCTACATATATTTGCTCCACAAAGCAATCTAAATATTGATATCAGCCCATTATTGTAATATCCAGGTCCATTACTGTTTTGTTTCAACCCACTATTGTCCACGTGTTCTATTCTTAGGAATTAGTCCCACCTTGATGGCCTGAGTAGATTAGGGCTAGCTAACAGTCCTTGTCACTTCAAACATAACACCGCTGGATAAATCCTTTTATACGAAGTGAGAATAGAAGTCTAAGATAGATGCTATGCGTATGATGAGAGCTTCACCCTGAAGCTAGGAGATGCCCTTGAGATAGTAGATACTTACTGGAAGGTAGCGGAGTTCCACCAGCAAATTTTCCCGTCACATGAACCTGAAATTATTATTGGAAGATCGGGATGCCCATGAACAGTAGTAACCTTGCCAGCACGTCCTTCGAGTTTGCTAGAACCACCTCGACTCTGCCACTCCCAAATCTGTGTCAACAAAGCAAGTAGAATATATACAATACTTGTTCATAACTATTTCGTATGGATAATTGAGTGCTAATGTACGTGTTCTTTCCTGACGATCCCTTACACGAACTGAGTTATTAATATGACCAGTGATCACATGCAGCTGATCATCGCGAGTCAAGTAGTCAAAACTCATCATGTCCGGATCATCCTCATCCAATTCGAATTCACATTGAGAAGAACCAATATTCCATATCTGCATGCAGTTTTGAGTAACAAAAGTATGTTAACGTGCTGGGGTGTCTGCAATAATTTGCCAAATTATAAACAAAACCCAAACCCTTTATTAGTAGTGTACCTGTAGACCACTCAAGGAAGCGCTTGTAAAATAACCTGCACCTGTAGGGACAAATTTGACTTTAGATATGAAGCGCTGCGTGTCAAAAGTTTTAACACACTCCCAGCCCTCCTCCCAGTTCCACAGCTTAATTCGTTTGTCGTAAGATGCTGACAACAAATAAGGCTTCGTTGGATGGATGTCCAAAGACCTGACGTTGTCGTCATGGGCTTTGAAAGTTTTCACATCCTCCATTGTCTCATAACTGTACACTTTTACGTGACCGGTGTTGGTCCCGGTCAAATACCATTGCTTTCGTGCAACAAATATTGGTGCGAGAACATCAGCCTTGTGCTTAGATATCAAGACTCTGAAAGTGTTTTCCACTTTTTCCTGCGGATAAATATATTGTCACGAAGCAAGCTAAGCATCATTAAACATTAACTGTGATTATGGAAGATAAACAGATAGAACAGGGCTAAATCCTACTTTTGCACCAACGACAATTAGATGGTCAAAGCGGACGCCATGTCAGCACTGGTCAAACCACCGCCTAACATGGGTCAACATAGTCGAGTAAGTGATGCATATGCATGTTAGGGATGGTAAAGAGCATAAAAAATTAATCTATATAATTTAAGGACCGGACTCGTATTAGGATCATGATCAATTACCACCTCTATACATGTCATGTTGACAATAGTTGTAGTTAAACGGATACATACCGCAAGCCCATTTCCTATCTCTCAAACTCACCGGCCCATTACAACCCCTCCACCCTCTTCCTCTATGCGCGCGGCCCTTCCACTCTGAGCTAGCCTGATGCCTCCTGCCCCTTCTCTCTTCGAGTCACCGACAAGCCGGCCCCGTATGTCGGGCTCATCTCCCCCGTGCCAGACCCGACTCTGACCCGAGTCCGGGTTCTGCTGCACCGCCGGCCCCACTAGGAGACCTCCCCAAGGTCGCCACCGCCTATTTAAGTTGCGCCGCAACCCCCACATGACTCGGCAGTTGCCTTTTCCCCTCACACCCGCATGCCAAACCCCAATCCTAGCCAAGCTCACCACCAACACCGTCGTTGTTGTCCCTTGTTGTCGACATAGCTCCATCGCTTGTGCTCGCCCACGGACCACCAAATGGGGGTAAGAAATGTTCCCCATGCCCCAAGACAGCCTTAGGACCAATCCGCGTAGAAAACTGAGGCCGGTCGAGAGCTCGTTTTCAAGTGCCCTCCGGCGATCCGTCGCCGCCGCAACATCCGGCCGCCACTGCTGCCTAACCCCGCCTTACTCGAGACCTTCAATCTCTATCCGACGGACCAGATTGAAGCGAGCACCGATCAATACTGGACAACTCAACACGTGCCAGTCCTTTTTGCTAATTAGTCCCTGGTATTTTTAGTAATCAACTCGCATTCTGCAGCAGTTTATTGTTATTTTAGTCCCATTATGTTTAGACCCTTGATCTTCATTAAATTAGAACCCGCCATCCCTTTCATGCTTTACTTCATGTTAGCCCTCATAGTTTTATGAATAACTATGTTTTAACCCTTAGTTTCTTTTTATTTAACCCTTTTTTGTAAGTTTCTCACGCTTAAGCTCCTGCAGCTTTAATTAGTGCACATATTTAGTGCTTTAACTCCATTTTAAGCGATTCTTGTACCGTTGTGATCATTGTAAAGTTTTTATGTTTTATTTTTCACATTTTTTGATGTGCTATTCTTAATTCTTTGCATTTGTTTGTTTGTGCTTGTGTTGCTTTATTGGCCTTGATCTCGTTGCATAGACAAGGAGCCATACGTGAACTTGTAAAAGCAAGTGTTCGAGGTTTCTATGCAGCCAGAGATCAAAGAAGACAAGTGTATTCTTTATCATACTTTCATCTATTTATTTTATTCTTATGCATGCAAGCATTAATATAACTGGACCCAATTAATTTATCCTTTGTTATCCATGTCCTTGAAGATGGGTTCACTTTTAAATTTCAATAGTTGGTTAGTATGCTTAGCTTTTTTACTTTGGTTATGGGTGGTTTAATAGCTTCAATTGAACAATTGTTTATACTCCATGAAACAATTGTTCGTTTAACATTAGTGGTTAATTAAACCATGGAGTGACGTCCAAGGATAACGATGCAACCACAAAAACTAATATGCTCTGATCTTAACTAAGTAACTAGATATCTCTTAAACGTTAGTAGTCATTCCAACACATTGGGGGGCATGTGATGAGGGGTTCGCTGCCTGTGTGTATTTGTTTGGTTTTGTCACAATTTAGGAGTGATTCACTCAGGCAGCTGCTAAAACTTTAGTGGGATACTAATTTATTAGGGAGCTTTGGAAAGCCTTCATCGTGGATCGCTGTCATTCATCTCACAAGTGTTCAAAGACTTTGCAAACCTGACCATAAAGTGAAACACGACTTGTGCTAAAGATGTACAACATCTGCAAAGTGTTAAAAATTGATATATCAGTTGTTCTCACAATCAAAAGTGACTTGGATCCCTATATAACAACTTAAATTGAACTTATGTTATTTATTGTTCCAGCACTTACTTTCTTGTTGTTTATCTCTTTTAGTTATATCTGTGGGAGGGAAGATGCTCATATCTGATGAGGACATCTCTCCTTTGCATACACGTGACAGTTGGATCTCCAGGTACGTTCTAACCTTGTCTTGTCAATTGTTTTTCAGAACTTACGCTTGGTTCCATGCATGTTTTATTGATTAGGAACAATGGAGAGAATCAGCAAGGACTTAGAGAAGGCCAAGGAGTCAAGAAGGAGAAGCTAGGACGTCCACACCAAGGAGGAGTCCAGGTCCAACTCGACTTCGACTCTACCTCGGATTTCAGAACCTGACTTCACCAAAATTAACGCCCTGGCCATATACGGAGTCGGATTTGGAAGTTCTATATATGGTTGGAACCAAAATTGCATAGAGCTTCTAATGGCACCGGTTCCACCTCAAAATTCCTTCTGAGTCGACGAGAATCATCGAAACAAGTGGGCGTCCAGAATCTGCCAGGGTGCTGTGTCACCGTCTGTTAGACCATTGGCCCGTGTACCCTGTTGGAATCCATTAGGGTTGTGTCCAGGGGACTTGCACGCCCCTAACTCTTTTTAATTCAGTAGCCATCGCCACATTAGGGTTTGGATTTTGCTTAGATTCAATCTGTCATCAAACAGTGTCGTTGTTCATCGGTTTGTGAGACCCCTTCTCGTAACCAAGTTTGTTTGATTGCATCTCCTGTTCTTGCTTGTGTTCTTGATTGCGCTTGCAACTTCATGGCGAGGTCATCCGTGTGACACGGGTGATAACCAACAGAGCAGTGGTGTAGTGATTGCGAGGTTCTGTTCGTTCGGAGCCTTGGTTCATCAACGTCGAGTTCTCCACCAATCAAGTTTACCGTACCTCTCGGAAGATCGGGACTCATCCTCCTATCAATATCTTAGTAAATAGGTTGTCTTTGTTCCAATGTTAATTAAATTGTTAATCGTAGTCAATCAGACAACCTTTATCCTTGTTTAAGCCTTGCATGCCATTTATTTTCTTTATATACTAGTTGAGTATGAACCATAAATGTACTCATTCTTGCTAAAACAATGCTGCTCAGAACAAAAAGCCTTTGAAGAGTTTCCAGAGGATTATCGGAAGTTCTAGGCATATGTGTTCCTCCAGTCAACACCATGTAGAGTTTGGTTGTTCCGCTGCTAGAATAAGGCATTACTCAAACGCTTATTTATTTTCTTTATTTAGACTTCAGTTGATTTGTAATAACTAAATTCAGAAATATTTATAACATTGCTACTGTTATTTACTATTTGTCATCATATTTGTGTAATTTAATCTGGCACATATATGATTTACCGTTCAATTTATTCTTTCAAAAATAGGGTGTAACACATACTCCCTCCGTCCCATGAAGAGTGTAATTCTAGTCTTGTTCAGACAGATCAGTGGTGACGTGAAAAGACTCCCATGCCCTCATTTGTTTGCCATATGGGGTTAGTTTTGGCATGCAAATCAAATCTGACTACTTAATTAGGCAGGTAGTTGAGATCCAATATCTAGAATTGCACTCTTTGTGGAATTTTTTTTAAATGTAGGATTGCACTTTTCATGGGACGGAGGGAGTATGGTTATGATATTTTTCTAGAAACTTATTCCAATGTAGGGAGTATAAGAGATAAAGAGTCATATTCGATCATGCGTTATGTTTTGCAAATGAGGTAGTATAGCGTAGATGCGACTCACTCCACATATGGGAATTTTGTTAAGAAAAGGCTTGTAAATTTAACTTGTAATTGAATATTGAAAACTTTTTTTGTTCGCTTTGTAGTAGTTAGGTCGTTTTTGCAACTACAGAATTACATGTCGAGTAATAAAAGAGTCACATGCACGACGCGGTTAATATTAGTCTTCCTTTCTAAATTGCTACGCTTTGAGCAGGTACAGAGGTAAGTTTGCCCACAACGGACAGCAAATGGGGAGTAAATTACTTGCCTGTGTAATGTAGTCCCATATGCAAACAGATTGGTCCAAATGATGTGTAATAATCCTGTGTCATGCAAGTTATTAAGAATTATTAAAATCACATATTGCCTTTTTTTTAAAAAAAACATAAGGATAGCCCGGGTTATATATATTTTCAACCAAAAAAAGGAAAAAGAAATCCCCTTACCATGTCTCCGCGGGATGGACAGTCATGGACACAATCGGGCTGTCACATTTTGCCACATGTACAATCTGGTCCAAAGAAATAACAAATCATTATTGGCGCTTTCACTAAGATACTTTCGAAAGCCTCCCAGCTGTGTCAAATCCAAGTAAAATATTGAAATTACATACCGCGTTTCCTGGCTGGAAAGTCATCGTCAATTGATCCCCACCACCAAATAAAGGTGAAAATTAACAAGAGCAAATGAGGCAGGGAAGCTGATCAGGATCGTATGTACAACTAACACATAATAATCCTACCAGAAAATTACATAAACGATTCGGTACATCTATGTGTCCGATCTAGTCATTTAGATAAGTTGGACTCATAATATTTGAATTACTAAAGTACAAGAAAACCAGAATATACAGACATGTTTGAATTTACTGACAACATAAAATGAAATGAGCTCACCCGAGTGGCGGTGTATTCTGGTTCCCTGTTTGCTCTGATGGCCTGTGGCGGACTTGATGCACTTGCTGACTCTTGATCATTCTCTTTTCTGGCCCTTGACTTCAACCGAGGTTCATCGGATGTCACAGTTACCGCACGAGGTAGTCGTGGCCAGAGTTTACTTTACCGGTAAAACGAAACATCAGAAATAAAACTGTAAACCAAATACCGGAAAACATTGTATGGATACTTTACCGGCGAATAATATGGTTATACTGCTGATGTTTTGCTGAAATATCGCCATCTTGTGGGAGTAGATGTTTATGCAGTAGTATTGGTTTGGATTCCAAAACAACCCATGATTTCAACTTATCCACCACTTCACAGGTTGTTGTCTCATTGCTCACGATACAAGTTATACTCTCAGGTTGGAGTCCCTTGCTTACGCCAGTGTTTGGCACCAACAACTCTTCCTTGCCCTGCATATCCACCGTCACCTCTTTATTTGGGGCTTCCATCTATAGATAAATATCAAAAAGGTGGTAAGGTTAAATTCACCTACTTCCCATTAATGGTCACGCGGTAAATCTCTAAAGGAGGAAAAATTTTCTATCAATTCGTTCACTATGGTGCATCACCTTATGGACCACTTCTTCACTGTATCCTTCCTTGTTTAACCTTTCCTTGCTTACCACAGGCGGAAACACATTATGTTCTTCCATCTATAAATGGATACGAAATAGAAAACAGTAAGATTGGAAGCACCTCTTTCACTTAGGGTTTATCTCCTTGATGAATTGCTGATTACGGTGAATGAAACACAACAGGTCGCCACATCACACAAGATATCAGCTGTAAAATCATTATGTTTCTGTTTAAACGGAGGCATAATTTCAAAATATATTTCAACCTTCCTGTGCTTGTATTATTATATAAACAATGCATAGAAACTGGAAGTAGAATGCTCTTATTTGCTTGTGTACTGTGTTTCTTTGGATTTCTTTGGATGAGTCATTTTCTACACATTTCTTGCTCGTTAGCTGCAGTGAAAATGAGGTATGCTTCTTTTACTCCGGAGTAAAGTGAACACTTCAGGTTTGGATCCTAAGAAACTGCAGTATGTCATAGCTCAGCTGTAACATATATAAGTTATGAAACCAAGAGTTGGGATCTTGTACAAACAGAGATTCGAGAAGGCATATCTCTCGCCTGAAGAGATTATAAGCATTGAATGCTCATATACCTGTTTTAGTGAAGACCCAGAGTTACTTCTGGAGTGACCGCAAACAGGAGAGACCACTGTAGTCATGGTTTCCTTCTCATTCACCATATCAATGAATTCATCTATCGTAGGTCTTATATGCTGGTCCGCACTCACGCAGAGTTGTGCCATTTCAATGATCCTCTTCACCTGTTGGTTGTCTAAAACTAGGGATGTATGCCACTGCAAGATTCAAACACAAACTCAGGAACAACTAAGAATAATATACAAAACACTTTAAAAGCCTTGCACTGTATAGGCTGGAAATACCACGATGACAACTATACCCTTGTTTTTATACATGGTCACATGTTGTCAAAAACCAAAAGTGGAGGGATAGCATTTTTTGGTAAACAATCATAGTTATTCTACATTTCAAATAAAAAAATCTTCCTGAAAAGCTATATTTAAGTTTTTAGCGAAATTGTTTACCTCGAGATGGTTTCCAAAAATAAAGTAAAAATCACCTAAATTCATGGTCTGCAAAGTAGTATTTTGATAAATTAACTCCAAATATAGGTACTATATGGTCAAAATCTATGTTTCTTCGAAGAGCACATGGTAAAAAAATAAGTTCAAATAATAGGGGCCAGCAAGGACAATAGGTATCCATGTCAGCTCTCAATTAGAGCCGTTCCGGATAATCCTGAGGCATGTGTGCTGGCTGTCCAGAATAACCATACAAGTAATCCATTATATGTGTGGGTTCGCTTATAAGCCGTCATGATGACTTATCCGTACCTTTTTTTAAACAGCCAGTAAGAATGAGCCAATAGGGATTAGTGTTTTAATATAAGTGTTTGAATTAAACAAAGGGCCAGCTGGGAGTCTTTCATTCCAGTTTTCTTAGGAATCGTAATAATATATTGTAGAATGCAGTAAAATTTTACATCTATTTGTGCCCTAAATATAAAGTGGTAAAACTTCAGGGACAAATTTCATAGAACTACAACTGTTTGCGCCCACAGTAATCCAAAACTATTTGTGCGGTGAGAACTAGAGCAAAATAGTTAAGAAAATTGCAAATCTGGGACTCGAAACATCGCGCTTAGTATTGACTTCGTAAAATTGGGACTCCAAACATGTGAAACTTGATATTACTGCCATTAGGTGTATTTCCTCTCTTTTCTATTTTCTTTTTCATGTATTTGCAATGTGAATTAACTCTATTGCCCTTCCTCATTTTTTTCACCATGTCGCTTACGTACGTTAGGTGTGGTGTACCTTCTTGCTCTCTTGCCGCCGCTGGCAGGCAGGCATGCAGGCTTGCAAGCCGCCGCCGCCTGGGCAGGCAGGCTGGCTGGCAAGCAGGCCGCCGCCGCCTGGGCTGGCAGGCAGGCTTGTAATTTTCTCGTCAGACGAAGCTGGAGAAGTTGCTGTGCTTGAAGAGGCGCGGGAGCAGCGCGTCGGCGAAGATGTGCGGGTCCCAGACAACGAAGCTGTTGCCGGCGTGGCTCTAGGAGACGACGGCGTCGGTGCCGGGTCCTCCACCAGGTCGAACGTCTTGGTCAGGAACGGCGGGGGCCAACCTCGTGGAGCCCCTCCATCGGGCGCGGCACTTCCCCGCCACCGCCGCCGCCGCGCGCGCCTTCTTGCAGCGGCTGCTGCTCCAGGAGCTCCTCCTTCACAATGCCTGTGGCCGCCGCCGACGGCTCCATGCCCGCACTGCCGCCCAAGCAGGACTCGGCCGGCGGAAGCCAAGAACCCCCGATTGAGTTGCCTCCGGTCGACAACCCAGCTCCTGCGGCCAAGAACGAACTCGATTCGCACGACCGGGAGCTGGAATCGTCCGGACAAGTGGCGAATCGCGGAGGGGGCAGGGGCCAGCGGCTGCCTCGGATAGGTCCTCGCTAGGCCAGGGGCCAGGGCCGGCGGCGGCTAGGGGCGCGGCGCAAGCGGCCTCCAGGGGTGCGGCGCAAGCTGGCGGCGGGGGCTGGGTCTGCCTCGTCGGGCGGATGCATTGCGTCGGCGCCGGCCCGAGGTCACGAGAGAACATCGCGCCGAAAGATACGATCGGGAGACGAAACAATAAGTGTGGTGAAAAAAAATGAGGAAGGGTAATAGGGTCAATTCACATTGCAAATATATTGAAAAAAATAGAAAAGAGAGAAAATACACCCAATGACAGTAGAATCAAGTTCCATACGTTTGGAGTCCCAATTTTACCAACTTAATGTTAGTGGCAAAACTGCGAAGCATAACGTTTCGAGTCCTAAATTTGCATTTTTCTCCAAAATAGTTGTAGTTTGAGAAGGTTATATTTTTTTACGTTATTAGGGCAACTATATGCGAAACTGGTCCCTAGAAGTTGTAGATTTTTATAATTGTCGGAATAGTTGTGACTTTGTGAAATCTAATCTTAAACGAAAGAGGGGGGAAAACAGGTTTGGCTTCTTCCCTTACGTTTTCAAAATCAGACAAATCATTACTTCCCCTTATTAGTTTTTTTATTATGATGCCCAAACTATAAATGTCCGACTTGAAAGAAATTTCCCCATTGTTGTGATATTCCGGAGCAATATATCCCCTGTATAAGTACGATAGGTTTAAGCATCATGGCACAAAGTAATTCAATAGTTTAAAAGTCAGGAACAACTAAGTTCTTTGCTTACCGTGTTCCTTTGATTTCTTTAGTGATTACCCTGGATTGCTCTGTTCCAAAGCGTCTTGATAAGCCAAAGTCTGTTATTTTTGGAACCATGTCAATATCCAGCAAGATGTTTTCAGGTTTGAGATCCAAATGAATGATGCGTTCTTCGTTGTGGAGATAACGCAAACCATGGCAAATTCCTGCAATCAACTGATAACGTGTATCCCAATCACGTCCATAAGATTCATCTGTCAAAATAAGCACAAGAGGTCTTAATAAGAACTAAAAAAAACTGTGATGCTCTTAACTTCGTCGTCTCTCAAAACCGTACTAGTTGTATACAGTATACATGGAAGATCAACGCACACATAAAAATGTTGCAGTGTTCATACCTTTGAGATACTCTTTAAGGCTTTTATTTGATACATACTCAAAACAGAGGAACCTTCGCCGGACTTCAGCCAAAATGTATGTCCCATTGTGTTTAACTACTTGTCTCGATGTGTCTGAACAATAGCCTAAAAATCTCACTATGTTTTTGTGTTTAACCTTTATCAAACAAATAAGCTCATCCTCAAACTGTCTCTCAGAAAACTCATGTATTTTGGAAAGTTTCTTCACTGCTACTCTCCCGTTCTGCAGAACTCCCTAGGTTTAGCAGTTAGTTTGATTGGCATTAGTTGGTTTTAGCAGATTAAATATTTAAAAATTGACGCTAGCAACAGTACTATCCAGAAAACTTCATACCATATAAACCAATCCAAACCCACCACGGCCAATCTCTTGAGAGAAACCATTTGTAATCTTGCATAAAGACGCGTATGATAGGGCGATTGGCTCTGCATTCGCATCAACTAATATGCGCTCCAGGGCATCAAGTTCTTGCTCTGGGTCATCCATTTCTGCAAAACATATGAAAACAAAGTGTAACATTCATTCCGTATATATATATGGTATGTAAGATCAGTATTGGTTTGTATGAGCTAGTATAGCATGTTATACCCTCATGAAAATAGAAGAAATGGCATTCAAAAACAGCTGCTACTGGTGCCACGATGTGGGGTTAAGATCCTGTGGAGTGAGAGCTAATTTCACGCGAGGAGTTAAACAAATCTTGGCCATTCTCTGAATTCAGTTACTCAAAATTGTTCCATGAAAGAACTCTTTACGGTGCCTTATACTAGTGTTTGAAAAAAGACTAGTGTAGAAACATCGAATGGTTAATACTAAAAAGTTCACTAGTGGTATGGATAATATACATAAGTAGTATAGGTAGTGTAAGGGTATTATGAGAAGAAACATTAGTGATATTGGTGAAAAAATTAGTATTGGCAGCGGCTGCACGGAGAGGAGGGCGGCGACGGCCTAGAAACGTGAAAAGAATCAACCCTCATTTAATAACTAGATAGTAATAATTACTAAATTACTCTTACTAATGGATGGTTGGATCTCCTCTGTACTATATACCACTAAGTGGTAGTATAAGGCACCGTAAAAGAGTTTTCCAGGAAAATATGGGTAGTTCAATCATAGTCCTGTAATTAAGCAAATTGCTGTTAACTCTAACTCCAACCGTGTTGAGTTATCCCCTTAACTCCAGGGCCGGGATAAACCAATTCAACCAGGTAGAGTCGTTGATGAGATTAGCAATTCAGGCATAGGCTTCCAGCAACATAACCTTAAGTATCTAAAGGCCAAATTAACTACCACATCTCCATAACTTAATTTGCACATTTGTAGATGATTACGCAGGTAGGAGGCAACCTACTTGCTGATATGCTGGGAGGACACGCCGGATCGGAGGTTGTGAATTGTTATGGATAAATGAACAGCCTCATCTCGGGCGTCTTCGATCTCACGACAGACGGCTATACATGCAGGTGCCTAGATGTGAGCGAGCTGAGCCTGCATATAAGAAGATCAAGGAAGCAAAATAAGATGCGGAATTTCAAAAAGGAAAAATCTGAGAAACTGCATGGAACATGATATGCTTTCCGGATTGTGGCGATACAATCTGATAAACTGAGCGAGCGTGGTCGTGGCCTGTAAGGTAATAGAACTGAAACTCAAGAAAGCCGAAGTGGCTTGATGTGCTGTTTCATCCAAGAAGAGGGGAGGATGGATGCCTGAGGCTATACGGCAGATCTAGACTTTGCGAGAGCATTAATGTCCAGATCATCCCTGGCTTGGAACTTTCAGATGCGCGCTGTCTTTGTCGTAGCGAGTTTTGTTATTATCTTCAGAAGACTTCGTGCAAACTATAATAAGATGAGACAGAGAGTCTTGTAAAAGTTCTATTCACGGACCATTAGTATATGTTATCATACGAACCGCGCGTTCAGACGTTTCTGAAAGAGAAATAAAAGGCGTCCACACGATTATTTCATCCAACCACATGGAAGATCGTGCGGCCATATCCGGTCAAAGTTTCTGATGAACCATGGCAATTGAAATGGAACGTGTGAGAGCCGCGTGTTGCACTTCTATACTGTTAGTTACAATTATAATGTACTCCTATCTGATAATATAAAATTCAGTAGCCAGCACAGTACTGGAGATAAGTGTATGCAGCAGAAGTATGAAGGAACATAGCTTGAACATATGATAGTTTCGTTGCAACTCACTTGTCATTTTTTCCCACAACATAAAAAAACTGACATCATTGATGATCTCAGTATCTTTGTAGTCAAATTTGTGAAATGTCAGTATTGCTGTATGTTGACTCAAATTCTATTTGGATTAGGATTCAGTGGGAGTACGTTATTATAACTTCTAGTTCTGAATTAAGTGTAGAATCCTACTAAGAATAAAACTCCTACTTACATGTATGAGAACTTGGAGAAGATCGGGCTCAGGAAATGATAGAGAGATTGGAGAAGACGATGAGCTCAGCTGAATGGGAAAATAACATACAACAAGATCCGCTATCTCAATCTTGAGTCTCGGCTCTACATCCTACAATTGCTAATTATGCGACAGCTGAAATTGCGATAACCGATTCTTTCTAACTAAAGATTCTTCCACTTCACTTTCTAAGAGGGCATTCGATGCATCAATCCCTCCAAAAGGAACTCGAGGTGCGATCGCTCGGGAATTGAGGACGGGGTGGTTCGTTCTCGGCTTAAGCCAAAAAGGAGAGGCCTTTCGTTTTACTTTTTCAGTAAAAGAAAACACATCCATTATACTCGTTGATGCCGTACTACTAACCTGTTGGAAACTGGGTTGTACCAGTACTATCAAGGTTCAAGAAACTGCATATACTTCTGTAAATATGACATAGTACATGCGCTCAGACTACTACGATAAGCATTTCCAGAACCGATTAAAATGGTTTCTAGAGCTGGTTTTACCGGCCCTAATCATCTTCGTTCTAGGCCGGTCGACCGCCGGAGCATATGCCCAGGACACCACCTTGTTTATCCTAGTACGTCCAAAAAATCGAGTCTTATAAGAACCATTTCTCTAGCTCCGGAAGCTACCTGACCTCTGAAAACTTGCATTGGAAGCACATAATCTTTCCAATGGGACATCTAAAAAAGGTTTATTCCCTTAATAAGAATTGTCATATAGCCTCTTTGCTTCTTAAAAACATGTCAGCTATAATCTCGTACACAGCAGCAGTTTGGACAGTGACTCTGGTTGTGGCAGAACGTAAGCCACTCCACAAAGTTTCTTGCCATTTTGACAGCCACACCAACAGTTCCTTTGGCAGTGCAACATCACCACTTGCTGCATATGGCCTGGACTCTTGGCAGACACCAAACGTTGCTGCCAATCCCAAATTCTGCAATTCAACTCAGCACGTTCAAATGCAGTTTTAACCGTAGCAATATGCAGCTCCATCCTAGAACAGCATCGACCTGCTTACCGCAACCACAAATGGCGCGTCGAACTGATAATGCTTCATAACAGAACAACTTTGCCAGTCACTCTCGCACAAGGACTAAGAAAACAATGATACTCTTCCGCTAGTCAGTATGGCAATTATACAGAGTAAGGCTACAAAGGGAGAATACTCAGGCAAAGACAGTATATCAGCTCAGGTGGATTCCTAAGGGGCGACGGGTGATAAATTACAAAGAGGGTGATGCAATACATGTCATCCGATACAGGCAAAACTTCTTTTCCAGGTAAAAAAATACCACCAAGCACTATCGTATGCCAAAATATGCTTCCTCGGCATGATACCTGAAGCAGGCAGCACCAGGAACCCAACTTAGGTGGGTTCCAAACCGGTCTTGCAAGAAGCAGGCAGCACCAGGAACCCAACTTAGGTGGGTTCCAAACCGGTCTTGCAAGTCTTGTCTCTCCGTTCCGCAATATTTGTCCATGAATATTCATCCATGTAAGAGTTACCAAGGAATGCCCACAGCCCTACTATAAGAATCTACAGCTACTTAGCTTTTTCACAACATTAACAGAGGGGTAAAGAGTGGACAAGCAATGTGACACATTGTGAAACTGCAACTCCCAGTAAAATCGGCAAATGTTGTAAAACTAGGGGAGTAGCACACACAGAGGTAGGTAGCTAAACGGACAGTTACAGACTTGCATTTACCAGCTGGCATGCTTGCTATCACTTATGGCACCCTTTTATGGCAACATCAGCGCGAAGCACAAATGCTACTGACCCAGGGGAGGTTATGGCACCATAACTGATGCTGCATAAGCAATTTGCCCAGGGAGGGCAAATGCAGCATCAAATTGGAACAGTAACGTTCCTGTTTACTCTATTGTGAGGGTTTCCAGTCATACTGCATGTTATTGAAGCTGTTTGCTGACCTAAGTCCGCCCAATAGCTGGTTTCCTATGTCATGCTGCTGCTGTTGCTGTTGCTGCTGATGTAGTTGACCCAATTGTGATAGGTCATGTGCACTGTGATTCATTCCCATCCTTGCGGCCATGGCCATTGGGTTGTTCGTCATTGCTGTTCTCATCCCATGACCGAAACTGCCCATAGCCCCAAACCCCATTCCTCCCATTCCTGAGTTATTTGTGACAGCATTGCCAACTAAGCAATTAACCCCATTAACACCAGGGGTTAGTCCATTTGGTCTCTTCATATCATTCCCTGACTGACCAACTCCGTTCATCTGTGATGACATCAAATCTTGCAATATTTTCTGAACTGAGCTTTGGGACTCACTTGGCTCAGCCTCCTGAGGTCGACTAGCAGGTGGCTGCATTGGAGGTATGCTTGACGATGCAGTCGGGGAGCTTAGTTGGTTTGTATTTTGAGAAGCAGGCATCATGTTGTTATTGGATGCTGTAGGTACTGGGGAAGGGAAAGAGGCAGATGGATTTGACTGTAGTGAGCTTGTTGAATTCACCTTGGGAATCGTCGCATTTCCTCCACCATTGTATGGACCACCATTAGTGCTGCTCATCGGATGATCTTGTCTAGAATTCATTGAACTTTGCAAGAGCCCAACAACAGAAGGTGAAGGTGCAGATGTAGAAGGTGCACAACTGAGAGAATTATTTGATGTCACGTCACCATTGGCAGATGCAGAAGGCTGCACACCGGTCATAGGAGCAGAATTTTGACCACTCTGATTTGAACTCTGGGGAATAGCCTGCTGGTCCTCAGGCTGTTGCTGCTGTGGTTGAAGAGGGTTAACCCCTGAAGCAGTCCTCCGGGGAAAGTTATGCAAGCTATCTGAACAAACAATACAGTGAATGTTAAAATAGGCAGGAAAGAATAGAATGCAACATTTCAAATAACTAGATATTATAACGCTGCTGCTTCGTTACTTGGGAGGGGGTTGTTCGGACTGCCAAGCTTTACAAAAAACTTTATCTGATTTTTAAGCCCAAAATTTATTTCTACAGGAAAAGGTGGGAAAATTTGGTGTTTGAAACCCCAGGCCACAACCTCTGTCTGTCTTGAGGCTTACAATGAAGTATGCTTACAGATACAATTGTGACACGTTCGGAATTTAAAGTTTCCAGCGCAGGGTGTGAAGCTGCCCAGATCCAAGCTGCAATAGCGAGGACAGCAACAACGTTTTGGAGTGTGGGGGTGATATTACCAATGAAACCTGCTAGTTCCAAGGTGATAGCAATGACGGACTGAATGCAGCACGATTATTTCAAACTTTTATATGCTAACCAGCAAAATATGAAAAATTAAAGAAAAGGGGCATATGAACAAAGGGTAAAACTGGAATACACAAGGAATGGTTGAGGGCTCTTTTCTTAATACATCGTAAGCTGCCTAGTTCCTCAAGGAATGGTTGAGGGCTCTTTTCTTAATACATCGTAAGCTGCCTAGTTCCTGGTTCTGGCTGGGGTCAGGAATGTTTGAAATCATAGCTCTCGATGTGACATCATGGAATCACTACCGTGCCATCGGATTGATTGGATGTACTCCAATTTTTACTAAATTGCCTAGTGTATTTAGGGCATGTCCATAAATTCAGCATGCAAAGATGACTTGATAAATTATGGTGGTTGCCAACACATGCCATATTGTTTCACAAACCTGACCTAAGGTTAAATTATTAAATCTGTTGCTACAATATGGCTTGATTAGGAGAATCTTGCAGCAGTTTTAGCAGACACAGGCACGTGGAGCTAGGTTGTCAGAACAAAAACCTTCCAAGAAATGCAGATACAAACCAAACAGGGACCTTACTCAGGTTGTACTTTCCTAACAGAAGCAAAGCAATATGAGGCTGTCAAACAGGTTCTAAAAGAATTTAATGGAAGTGTTGTGAAAGTGTAGGATGGCATGACCCCAAAAAAAAAGATGAAAATACCATACCAATGGGTCCAGATCCAGTATTTCTGCTGTGATCAATCAAATCCTTCATGCAGTTTACAACCTCAGCAATCTGGAAGAATAAGTATTCAGATTACAAGAATACAATAATCAGCATGGGATAATGAGCTTCAATAAGATCAGATAAGTTTAAAGGCTTCAAAATACTCCCTCTGTCACAAATTATAGGTCGTTTTGGCTTTCTAGGTGCATAGTTTTTTCTATGCACCTAGATATACGCTATATCTAGACACATAGTAAAAATTATGTATCTAGGAAAGCCAAAACGACCAATAATTTGGAACAGAAGGAGTAGTAATAATAACAAATCATGATATGCAATGAGATTCTACAATATAAGATTAGAGATTACCTGAAGGCAGCGAACATATCGTTTTGTGTATCCTAAATCATTTACCAAAGGCACCTCCAGGGCTTTAGCCAACTGACGGGCACATGTAACAAACCTAAAATATAAAATGAGGTTAAAAAATAATTCGTATGAACTTGAAAAGTATGAAAAAGATGATGAGATAGTGAAGTGTTAGTCAGCAACATGAATATGGATGTAATTTATGATCTAAGCTAAGAATTATTGTACCTCGACCGTGATAAGTTCTTTTTGGCAACGGAAGTTATGAACATTGAAGCAAAAGATAATGTGCCTAAAATCAGATCATAAACTATTCAAAGCAGGGTATTTGCACATATAAGGCCACATATTGTCCAAATATGTTTTAGCATACAATAACTCCTTTTCATGTTAACGGCCGCAACTGGCATGCAGTACTAGATAATATAGAAATATTATTTGCCAAGTTGCCAACATAAGGGCACATGCATAAGAGCATCTGCATCAGTTTAACACCATTATAATATCTAGTATTCTCAATGCAGTCCAAAACTCATATTCAACTAAAATGCTATCATTATGATAAATGATAGCAAGACTAGTCCCTTTGCTCCACTCTTATAGAACGCGCTGATATTCAACCAGAATCCCATTACTCTATTTGCTACTTCCCAGAATCAAATGATCAATGTATTAATTCAAAAATGATCCATTACAGCCCATCCAAATACCGCAAATCAACAACGAAAATCATGCCAGGAATGCAAGATGCTCCAAAATGGGGCACATAATCAGTGATTCACAGAGTAGCATTTTTAATTTTTCTACAGAACAAAAGCACAACTGTTGACATTACTAAGTTACTACTCTTCACCAACAGCATAAGCTTTCAGGTGAGTTGGTAAGTCAAATAATTACATTACATAAAGTTCCTTTTAGCCTCAATCATATATTTTATTCTTCTGAGATTAGACTTGGTGTCTGCTCACAATTTCAGCACCCTTTGTGGTAAAGGCCGCTGATACACTTGCACTTACATCCCACATCTCACCATATTAGTCCATTTTGCTAAGTGTCAAGCTCCATACACCATTTATGTTATCAAATAGAATGTTCTCATTTAAATCCAGTGGCTACTTCTGCACATTTCCTTTCATTCAAGTAAATACTTTCATTCAATGGTCACTCCATTCAACAGACTAAAAATAAGGGCATATCGTAATTACTTTCTAGTGTGTGTTAAAGCGGTACCAGCTTAACCAGACATTGACAGTCGTAAGTGTGTTGATTAGGCACATTGTGAGCCTATTGACCTTGAGTCGTGTTAAGCGTGTCTTATCCTATCTGAAACGCAAGGTGATATTAACCGATAATGCAGGGGTAAGACTATTTTTGGAACTGCTACAGTAGTATTGATGTCCAATTGTAAGCTGATGGGCTGCACACTGACACCTAACAAGCTTCATGTATGGTGACTAGTCATATGCAGTCACAAAAATACTCCAACCGCAGCTGCAGAAAGTAACTTAGACCTCTTCCAGGACACATCCATTTTACATACCTGAGAATTGTGCTAGATTGCTGAGAGCCACCTAGGTAAAGTTTCCACACGATGCATAGTTACCCTCTGTATCACTACAACCACTTGCTATTAAGTGCTAGTACCATAATCTACAACCACTTCATATGTGACATTTAGGCATTTGCTAAAATCTGATATCTTGTTGATAATTAAGGTTTCCAGATGGAAATCTGATATCTTGTAATACTTCAAGATGAAAGCCACAATGATTCCTTATGTTTTTGGATAATTTGTGGGTGATAGCACAAGGATTGCCAACACCCACCACACTGATTAATGGGCTCAGTAGCCCATTTGGTTTGTCTCCACGTGTGCAAGTTGAGGGTTTGAACTCACTGGAACCTGTATCACTAATATATCCTAGAATCAAGCTGAATTAAACTCGAATCAAGTGTTGTTGTATGCTAATGCATCAAGATTCAAGAACTGCACACATATAAGAAGTCAACAAGTAGGGTCCACCTTTAAAATGACTTCTGTACCAAGGCAGATAGTAAATTTCAAAACGAAACAAAACAAAGATATGCACATGTTGGGAAGGGTGGACAGCCATTAGCCATATGATAGCAAAGATCTGAAAATGAAATGGAAGAATGGAGAACATCAAGGGCCTATGTCCTTACGAGTTGCAATTATTCTGCATTTCCTGAGCCGACACACTCGTTGAATTTTGGGCTGCAGCCTGGTACTTCTGTACAACCGCGCCAAGATTACTAACCTGCATATAAACATCAAGGATGCTGTATTCAAAATTGCAAATATGGTTTATGGCCTGACAGCTGAGCTGTCTATTTTCACTGGAAACGCCTCATACCTGTGGTATTATAGATCTCCGTGGAATAAGTTCCTCATGACGCCTAGCACAGAACTCCCAAGATGCAATCTTGAAGAAAAAAAATAAGATAGCACAGATTTGTGTTTTAGCCGAAAAGGTATCAAGGAATAATGTAAAAGGAACAATTGGTGAATTAAATCACATTACCTTGAGGTCTGGATTAAAGACTATCCTTAGATGCCCCTCACGAACCACACGCAATTGCTCAAAGACGCTTTCCTGGATTGCTTTCGTGTAGTCCAAAATAATCTGACCGGATGCATTCTGGGACTCACGTGGCATGTCGATGTACAAAAGTTCCTCCAGTGTACCACTGGCATACTTGATTTGACATAATCGTGGTAGTACCTCAACTGTTGTTTCTGTAAAAAGTAACAGAAGATCAAATGAAACCGTGAGAAAGAGAATAAGAGATTGATTGTTTTTATATAAGAAAATGATGCTTACCAAAACCACGGCCAGGTTTCCGATTGCAGATCTCACAGTGCCAGACATCCTGCAAGAAGAGCCATATGACAAATCCAATTTCACAGGCAAAACATATTAGATGCTAGGCCATTCTCTAATTTAATAGTCAAGGTTCAATTTTTAAACAAAATGAAGTCCCAAGTTTCCATGGCAACCATGCACTATACCTGAGGGAAAACTCCAGTCGTTTGACGACCACTTCCATACAGCGAGACACACCACCTTTTTTTAGCATTTGGAGCAAAATACTCATTGACAAAGTTTCTCCAGTACTCAATGTTGTTATCCTGCATCAGAGGAACAAGTCGATATACCATGCTGTAAGCACCTGGCCTTCACTTGGTGCTCTAAATTACTTGTTCCAACAAGCAACAATAAAAAACTTACTTGTGGTCTATTCTGTTGATGATACATGTAATGGGTCAATCTCTTTGCACAGGTTCCTGGCTCGTAAGGAGGTGATTTTCCTGGAGTTCTCATGTTTAGACTTTGTTGTCGAAGTAACTGCTGCTGTTGCTGCTGCTGCTGCTGCTGCTGCTGTTGCTGTTGCTGCAAATGATTTCTCTGTAAAGGCAAGTTTTTTAGAATCTGTTGCTGCTGCTGCTGTTGCATATGAAGGAGCCGTTGTTGTTGCAAGAGGCTAAGTTGAGCAGCCGCAGCAGCTTGAGGGTTTGCCATTGTGTTTGGTCCACCCATTGATACAAGGTCTGGACAATTTCGAATCTGCTTTGTCAGCTGCAACAAATGCTGTTGTTGTTGCTGCTGCTGCTGCTGCTGCTGCTGTTGCTGCTGCAAGAAAGCTGATGAGTCTGAACTCTGTTGCTCCATCTTGACTGAACTCAAGCTCCTCATCATCTGGGCTTGCAATTGCTGTGGCTCAAGTTTCACACCACCAGCACTACGCATCATCTGGGCTGGACCATTCTGGTCAGGTTGCCCCATCTGCTGTTCTGCTTTGATGCCAACCATGCTTCCTCCATTCTCCAACTTCACTGTAGCCTGTGGCTGCTGGAGCTGCTGCGAAGAAGATTGTGGTGGCAACTGCTGCTGGTTGTAAGACATTGGCTGCTGCTGCTGCTGCATATCCTGCACAGTATCCATCTGCTGCTGCTGTGAAGTCGACTGCAGGTTCTCTGAACCCATCTGATTGCCCAAACTAACTTGTGAGGAGGACGCGAACGACAGAGGATCCGACCCTCCCGTACCAATGAAATCGCCGATGCCGTCCATCCCCCCTCTCTGCTGCAGTATGCTCATTGGGATCCCACCACCTTGCATCATCGACCCTGGACCCTGCATATGGCCCCCATTCCCAAACGACTGCCGGTTGAGCAAGGAGGACACACTCGAGGCACCCCCAAGCAGCCCATTGCCACCAAACTGCGTGCGCTGCGAGACCAGAGACGAGAAGGGCGACTGTGCAGAAAGCATGCCCCCGCCACCTCCACCCATCCCTGGCTGGCCGCTGCCGCCGCCGCTGAGCAAGCTGGAGCTCGTCCGGAGCAGCGACGCCGCCGCGCCGCCCACCGGCTGCCCTGGTCCCATCGGGTTGGGCGGGCCCGACGGCATCATCCTGAGGACACACCTCCTCCTCCACCCCGCACCACCAACCGCTGCCGAGATCGCGCGCGGCCTCTGCTTAGCACTCACGTCGCCATCGCCTCACCCCCCGGCACGCCCGCGAGATCCGCGGGAATCGAGCGGGAACCGCCGAGCGACACACCCCCTGCGAACAACCGGAGACAACGAGTTAGCGACGCGAGTGTGGGATCTGCGCCATTAGCGCCCCGCGCGAATCTGCAGGGAGCGCCATCCCAAAACCGCCACGAAAACCAAGCAACCAACTGGGAGCGAGCACGAAACAGCGGAGCAAGCGGCGAAAGCGAACTTGCCCTCCTCAAATCCACCCGCGACCAAGCAAGAGCGCGAGCACCGAATCGGCCCCCGAGAACTCCCACCCCAGCGAGCACGAGAAATCAACCAGATTACAGCCAGCGCGAGCCCACGAGCTCCCCCCAAGGCCGCAAAATAGCACGAAACCAAGCGGAATTAAGCGGCAGCCATCCCGCTCGCCACACCGGAGCTCACTTACCTCCACGGCGCGGAGCTCGTTCCCCCCTCGCGCCGGAGCTCGAATCCGGCGATCCGGAGCTCGCCCCGCGCGCGAATCGCGGCCGGGCACCCGCCGAGCGCCCGCACTGGCAGCTGGAGCAGCGGCGAGCGGCGGCGCCCTCGCGAGCAAGAAGGTGCCGAGCTCCGGCTAGGGTTTAGCGGGGCCGCCGCCGGAGCGCGAGCCGGCCTCGGCGCCGCAGCAACAGGGCGGGGAGGGGAGGGGGAGGTCACCACGCGCCGCCGCGGCCACGGCCAAAAGAATCCGTTGGCCCGGTTTGTTATCTGGCGGATGGGATTTGGTTCCGGCCCGGGCTCTCCCCGCTGTGCTGCTGCGCTGTGGGGAAGGAAGAAGGCGAAGTAGAGAGAGAGAGAGAGAGCGAGCGGAGGAGAGAGAGGGAGCGAGATGAGGGGGGAGAGAGAAAACGCTGCGACTTTGTCCTTGCGGACGTCAGAATTCCATTGGATTTGATTAAGAGCGGCGGCCCGCCGACCCGCTCGGGGCCTGCCCCCGGCGGCTGACGCGTGAGGCCGCAGAGGAGGGGGGCCCGCGCGGCGGCGAGAGGTGCGCGGTACGGGAGGAGGTGTGATTACGGTGCCGCTGGATTTTTTTTTGTTTCCGCTGCGGTTTGCTTTGGGGCTGTTAGTTTATTCATTATTATATTCTGGTGTGTGCCGGGGGAATGCGAAAAGAAGTCAGAAAGGAAGGAAGGGCGTGGCCAACGCTTCGTGATGCTACTAGTTGCTACTGCTAGGGAGAGGAGAGGAGAGGCGAGGAGAGGCTTTGCTTGTTCCGGGACAAGGGCACCACGGCCGCCGGGTCTACTACTTGTTCCAACATCCAAGCACTTTTATGGGGGTTTACAACACGGGTAGTGTGGTGTTCCACATGTTTTGCGGCATGTTTCAACTCGATCGATGTGGGTTTTAACAAGACTTGGAAAGAGATCCTTTTTTTCCTATGATAGGCGAGTTAGTAGAGGCTTTAGGTTCAAAAGTATCTCTGTGGTATAGTATAGACTAGAAAGGAAGGTGCGCTAACGCCGCGTCAGGAGAATAGAGCATCTAAGATGGTGCGACATTGTACGCATCTTATTTGTTGATCTTTTCAGTGATCAGTTCCTGCTTCATTCTAATCATACAGTTTGTTAGATGCCACCAGAAATTGAAATTATGCCTTAACATTTTTGGTTGTGAGACTAACAATGTAAAGCAAAGGATCCTACGTATTTGTTATAAGAAAAAATTCCATTTTACCCCCTTCAACAATTCACTTTGCCTGCTTAACCCCTGAGCAAAATTTAGGCTCAATTTACTCCCGCAACAATTCCAATTAGTCCAATCTACCCTCTAATGATATTTCTCTTTTTTATTTCTCCGCGTACGAATTGAATTTTAAGTTCTAATTTTGTGAGTGGATAGAGAACATGATGTCATATGTTAAAAATATATTAAGAATTTTTCATGGTTATTTTTATAATTTGGAAACATTTAACACGAAATTTTCACAAAAATACAATTCTGCATGAAAAATATTTATGAAAAAAATTATGATGTATTTTTCTAGCATAGGGCATCATATTATAAGTTGCATTGCAAAATTTAAAGTTCAAATTCCACTTGTAAGTGGAGAAATAAAAAAAGAGAAATCTTATTAGAGGGTAGATTGGACCAATTGAAATAGTTTGGAATAGTAGCTTGAGCCTAAATTTTGTTTAGGGGGTTAAGTGGATAAAGTGAATTGTTGAGGGGACTAAAATGAATTTTTTCCTTGTTATAATGATGTTATACTAATGCAGTGTATTAACATATAGGAAAAGACCCAAAATGATGATGTACTGTACTCGTTACACAAAGAAAAAGAGAAGACAGAAAAGAGACAAAATAACATAAAAAGTTGTGACGATAGCAGTCCCCGATTAAAAATACTTGGCAGACTTTAAATGTAATTATGGAACAACAAATTTTGATGAACACCTCTGTTTATATGACCTCTACTTTTAACTGTAAGGAGCACCCAAAAAACTCGTATATCAAATACATCTAGAATAGATGCTATAAGTAAGTAGCTGCTAGTCATGAAATACAACACATCAATCAATTTATAAATACATCTGCAAGAGCTCACCTTTTATCTTAGTCCTTACTCAAGTTCGAATCTATCAACAATGTCCATGTTTGCATGCCCAATTGCCCATATCAATCGATCTAAGCCAAATGCCTTGTAACTTGTAAGAGAAATGAGGCAAAAACCTGACTGCAATAGATCATATTCGTAATTTTGAAGTCCAATCCTATCACATATCTATATTTCATTCTTTTACAGCCTATTTGATGCCATATAACTGCAGACCTATATATGTTATCAGGAAAATTTATAAATGCCATGTCTCCCTATTACTGCTACTCTGAGAATATTTTGATTTGATAGCATGTGTACCATAACTATCAGGCAAGCATTTAAATAACAATGCAGTTATATGATTATTAACAGCATAAAAGTGACTGCAGTAGAAACCAATTTAGAAAAAAACACATCAATCACTTGCTATGGCACAGTTGCCAATCTGATCCACTAATGAAAAGTTATGTAACCATGGATATCATAGAACATGCATGGGTCATGCATTTCAAGTGAGGGTAAAAAATGCACCAACATATTGCACTTGCTCTATGAATAAACTGGTAAGACTAATCATATATACTTTCAATTTGGAAATAAAGTTTTCTCTGCTAGTTTACTGATATCTTCAGAAATACAGCTTTACAATTTGTACTTGTATTTGTTATGCAGAAGTATAGGCACCTTTTTGTAATGGTAATTAGAGGTAATGCAAGAAGGGAAATCAAATGTTCAAGTACTCTGCAGTTTGTAGTTAAAATAATTTATAATGGCATATATGATCTTGCAAATAAAAGAAAAAAGGTACCATTAAAATAGGAGCAGAAGCAATGGATAAAAGATAGCAACAAAAGTCGCTATTTAAAGTGAATTTGATAAAAGGTGACTAATGCAGCCACACTCTGCCGGCAGCTATGAATATTAACTGCTGATTACAGCAATAATACCATGAGAATAAAGGCTCAAACATTACTTAGCAAAAGAGGTCTAATAAGCAAATTATTTCTCATGAAGACACCATGGAAAACCCAAGCAGTAGCTCAATGCATTACCACTTTATTGGCAAGCTACAGATTGTAATCAACACCAATAATCAGCATGTTATCTGATACATTGTACATAGAGGTTCATTCATGTTCTCAGATTTGTTGAATATAGAGGCTCATGCAGAATGCATATCAGGTATTAATCAGCACAGACCTTATCAGCTTGCTACTTAAGTTCTTAAATGTACTGTAGAGCAAAGTTCATATAAAAAGTCAAAAACTGATAGTATATTATTAGATATTAATCAGTAAGGACTTTAAGCAGCTTGCTTGGTATGATTGCTACATCTAAGAAAAAGAACACATCTCAAGAAGTCAAGGTAGTAGATGCTTTTAAAAGGGCAAGATCCGTGCCTTTATAGGAAATCAGCCCAAACTAATTTGTATAATAAAAAAAGAGAGAGTATGAGAAAGATATGTCTCATCCCGCTGGAGAGAGATATGTGCGTAGGCCGGCACTCCAACCGTCATCCAGCTTCCCTTGAATACGCTGATGCCTGAATACGCCGACGCCGCAGAAAAAAAAACTGGATTTGATGTCGACATATGCGGCATGGAAGAACAGGGGAGGGGCGATAGCATGGGACTTGAGCTCAACGAAGACGACGGTTAGGGGGATGCTTCCTTGGAGTGGAGAGGTGAAAGGCGAGGGGGAGGAGGAGGCCGACCTCCATTGCGGTCGGCACACAAGCATGCGCAGGAAGGACTGGATCAGCAGGGGGAGGAAGAACCGCGGGCTCGCATCCAAGCGAGCATGACTCGGATCATGCTCCAGCATCTTTTAACCTCCGCTTGTTGGTGCCGTCGTGTTTCTCTTGGCGACTCGTCGCTCCCTACTGTACAACTGCCGGCTCGATGAAGGCCAGCGACAGCGCGAAGAGAGTGAGGGATAATGGCACAGGAGGCGAGGCGAACCAGGCGATGGCGATTTCTTTGACAGACAATGACGACTCGTCGGCCGTCGTCTTGACTCCTGAGTGGATTTTCCTTCAGCAACGCAGGAGCCACGCGTGCCCAGCAAGTATGCGCCGAACGCTGGATGGTCACCCTTTCTTTGAGCGATATGGATCTACATACGTATACAATTTAGTATTTATCGGTTTCCATTTAACGTACGAGAGTCTAACCGTGAAGGCGAGCAACAGAGAGCGAGGAAAGGTTATACCCGGCGCGGAAGCGGATGATACGACGATCGTGGCGCGTAGCGAATGAGCGGGCGGGCAAAGCACGACGACAAGCTCCGGATCCAGCTGCTACGAACGAGCGCGTGGGCAGGCGTGGGAAGGGTGTTGGCGAAGGAGCGCGCGCGCGCAGCAAGGTCGGGGCGAGTTGCGTCGCGACAACGCGTGGCGGCGTGTGTGACGGAGAAGCGGTTGTAAACTCTGGCGGTAGTAGAGCTGTTTTGGTTGGTGGATTCGACAAGGCTTCTAGAGAAGATATTTTGTGAGGGGAGATAAGCTTTATTGGTTACCTAGAAAGAAACGAAGTTTATATCATGAGCAGCAAATTAAGAAGAAAGATGCACACGGACACCTGAAAAGTCTACACTACGTACCGAGCAAACTGTGCCAGTTTATGAACAAATTAAATAGAGTTATGCTCCCTTCTCACATGATACAAGAAAAAAAATCTAGGAGACATCGTGCCATAGCCAAAGTTTTAATCTTCTTTTTGCAGTTGCAGAGAAGATTTTTACACCTTTGTATTGGTAAATTTTGTCTTTTTTTTTTTGGCTATGCCTGATCTTCTATTGGAAGCTCATTAATGTCATAACGATACATGTAACTAGTGTTTATTTTCCAACTCTTAGCACAAAGAGTGCCATTATGCCTTGCAAAGAGCATTAACATCAATCTGAGCTTTTTCATCTAGATAAAACGAAGAAAGCGAAGCGACAGAACATGAGAAAACAATAAACAATGTGCATGCATGACCATGTAACATCACCTCTTTAATTCTAAATTTTGCATATGAACCATGAAGTTAGCTAAAGTGTAAGAATCTTATTAGGACTCAAGAACTGATTCTGACTCCACCCTGGATCTGCATCTGCTAATACGTTACCACGAGGCAATCGTAGATCTATATTGATTTTATTTTCTACATATATTGCACGACTACCTCATTCCCGATCATTTTTTTTAATGAGGAATGGTCTGTATATCACTTTTTCAACGATGCCAAAGCTCCGCCTTGATGGGCCACCTTGAGCTACTATAGCATAAACAAGTCTCTGCCGCAAGGTCGACAGATTCTACCGCGACAGGTCGGAGGGCATGCAGTTTTACACGTAACTCACGTAGTCACGTTTTTTTTTTATCTCAAGGAACTCATCACGTAGTCACGTTGACTCTTGTATATCGTCCAGCGCAACAGCCGCTCCAAAACGGCCAAGGCAAGCTACAACTTCCAAATGATACAACAACATTATTTTGAACTGGACGATTGCATTTTACATGACAAGAAGATTAAGATACCCCCACTACTAAAAAAGATTTTTTAGAGGCAGGTAAAAATATATTTTTAAAGGCGGGTGCGGTTTGTAGATTAAGATACCCCCAGTTATCGCACCTTTTTTAGGATTTGTAGAGGTGGACCAAAAATAGCAAAAGAAAAAATAAAAAAACCATACTACATAGTTACTTGTGACTCTATGAGGTATGCATACTTGCATCTACAAATCCTCCAGAACGGCCAAGGCAAGCTACAACTTCCAGCTGATACGAACTGGACGATTGCATTAGATATTGCAGCTACTGTACTTTCGAGTTACAATTTTTTGACAAAATATGCATACTTGCATCACCTGGGGTTCGAACCGTATACCTCAACCCTCGTGCGTACCTTCCTCTCCACCACACTACACAGTCACTTGTGACTCTATGGGGTATGCTATTCTTTTATATTAACTCTAAAATTAATTTGTAGGGGCGGGTGTCGTCACCACCTACCCTTAAAAATATTTTTTAATTTTATTCTAAAAATTTATTTAAATCTTTCCATATAGAAAAATAAATAAATAAAATAAAACTTCTACACTATGCTTATTGTAAACTATAGATAAAAAATATGCCAAATATATTTTAGTGTACATAAAGATTAAGATTGTTGAAACCTCAAAATGACTTGAGTTATATGAGACACTATATATAGTCATAACCATATGTAGGTTCATAATAATTTTTTGGACCATTAAATAATATTAAATAAAAATATTATCAACTACAAAGTTTTAGATCTCGTCATTCTCTATAATTTTGACTTCATTCGAAATTGTATGAAAAAGTTATGAATTTTTTTGTGTGGAACCATTTTTAGGGACAGGTGACGCTATCACCCACCTCTAGAAATGCCACCATGTTGAGGAACGGATGATGGCATTACCCGTCCCTAAAAATAATTTTCTAGGGACGGGTAGGATGCTACAATAACCGTGCTCCATTTTTAGGAGCGGGTTACCTTTTGACCCGTCTCTAGAGAAAAGTAGGACGTCCCTACAAATTCTTCTTTTTTAGTAGTGTCCCTCCATCCCAAATTACAATTCGTTTATGCATCTAAACATAGGGCGTGTTTGGTAGAGCTCCAACTGATTCTGATTCTTTTTGGGAGCTGATTTTCTGAAAGTGATTCTCTTTAATTCTCTAACATAAATTCTTAAAATCAGGATGGAGAATCACCTCACAGAATCAGGAGAAGCTAATTTTTTCAGCTACCAGCCTCTTAGTTCATTTCAGAGAAGCACTCTACAGAATCAGTAGAGAACCACTTTTCTCTGAAAAACAGTTCATTTCTGTAGAGAAGCACTCTACAGAATCAGTAGAGAATCACTTCTCTCTGAAATTTTTTTTGACTAGCAAAGCTCCTGCTGGATTCAGCAGAGAATCAGTTCTGCGAGCTCTGCCAAACGCAGACATCTATAGTATACATCTAGGTGAATAGTAAAATATATAAATATATGCATCTAGAAAAATTAAAGGAAATTATAATTTAAGATGGATGTAGCAGAAAACACGGCAAGCCTTGCCTCAAGCGGGAGGGAAACAGAAAAGAGTAGCAGCAGCAGCATAGCACGGGGCCGTGAGCAAGGGAGAGTTATGCTCGCGGCGAGGGGCTGGGGCTCAGGTAATCAGGTCATCCGGTGCGCTGCGCTCGCGCCCCAACCGCTGACGCTGGACCCACTACAAGCTTAGCTAGCTAGGCTCCGCTCCACGGCGAAGCTTACGGGCACGGACGTGGGTTTCGCCGAAGGTAACGAACCGCGCATGCCATTCGGCACCAGCAGCAAGACAGAGACAGGCATGGGATGAACAGGGCACCTAGCAAGAGTGCAAGACACCAGCAGCAGCAGCCAGCAGGAGGGGATCGGACGGAGGATGGATGGAAACAAACGGATGGATTGCAACTGCAACGGAGGAGACGAGCAGAAGATGAAGATGAAGAGAGGTGAGATGACGCGAAGTTGGCCGCAGGTCATATCCAATCCAATCCAATCATGGCCGCCGGCCGCCGCGCCGCGCAGCGTGGCGACACCGCCCCCGCCCTGCGCCGATCCGGATGGGGGGGCACTACATATTATACATGCTATGTACATAATGTCCACGTCGCCTGATGGATGAAGTGGGCCCGGGGCCAGGGGGCAGGGCATGTGTGTCAGCGTGTGCGTGTGTGATGCCTTGCTCTGGCACTGCTGGGACTGGGAGTCACACACACGCTCGTCAACAGAAGCAGCTGCGAAGGTGGATGTCGATGGCTGTCGAGATCCGATCCGGACTGTGAAACGGAATTTAGTATACCTTCGTGGGGTTCGGCTTCAGTACTCTTGGTCCCGTTTGAGGTTCTTCATGCCTGCTTCTTTCTTTCTTTCTTTCTCTTGATATGCTATATTGTAGTGAAAACTTGTATCATTATATTTCAAGCAGAGGGAAAGTATGCATAATTTATTTTCAAAAGAAAGAAAGAAAGCATGCATGATAAACCCTTGCTTCTCGCTTTCCTCGCTATTTTCTGCGGGTCAGATCGGTCGAAAAGTTTATACCAAGTCGAGCGATTCTAAATTTGATAAGATTTTTAGAAAAATAATTATATATGATATCATTTGGTGCGGTATAGGTACTCTTCCCTCCGGACTTGATCAAGCTTAGGATACTTTTACTTAGGATAAATATGAAAAATCTTACTTTGAGTTTTAGGACGGAGGTAATACTTAAGTACTCGGTCGGGTTGGGTTCTAAAGCCGCTCACAACACATTGTCCGGACACTGTCTAAAAGGAAGATTATTAGTGGAACAATCAGTTGAGTTTGTTTAATTTTCCTTAAACGGTTGTAGGATACGAGTGTTAATTTCTTGGGTTTGTTTGAAATATACTACACACGTGACCGATCGAGTCAATTGTTTTCCAAGGAACGGTATAGTTCGTTGCTATATACTAGATGATCTAAACTACGCGAATATTATCAAACGATCACCTAGAAAGAATAATGAACGGAGAAAGTTTATATGGTATTATTATGGGAGTTTAATTATGCGGATCCAATGGCAAAGAGAAGGGCCACAACCTCTAACAACATAAAATCATATAAGAGTACATAATTCCTTTAATGTTGAATTATCTCTAAACATAATACGGGCGCCTACATTATCTCCAGATGGGTGGACGAGTTAGGCCCACATGGAGCAGCCAAAAAGGAGGCTATCATGTTCCAACAATGCCCGACCCTTACAGGTGTGCGCCACGTCTTCTTGTACCAAGAATGTTTATTTGAGCTACACGTACACACATAACACTAGCTAGTAATGCTTACTACTGTGCTATTAATCACTCACCACACTGGATTATTGCTTACACGGAGCCCTCTATTTAAATCCCCAACCAGCCTCTTCTTTGGATGACCACTACACATCCTTTTCAGCTGGGGATCCCCACCAAAATAGAAGGTTCCATGTGGTGTTGCCAGAGACCAGTACAAAGGGCCTTTGGAGGCTTCAGGGTTATTCAACATTCAGAATGTGTTCAGAGTCAATGTGTCAAAAGGCAAAGGTCGTTACAAGGGTTGGTTTGGCATTTGCGGTTGGTAGAGTTGTATAAAAATAGAAACAGTTGAGTATTAGATCGTTGGTACTACGGGGGAGCTGAGTGCACATGCCATCTCCTTGTCCCTTGCTAACCAAGTAAAGCTCGCTGGCTGCAACAGGACTTCAAACTACTTGACTAGTAGAAAGGCATGTGTGTATGGAGAGCATTTGGTGTGTGCTAGTATATTTGATTTCACATGTAGTTGTTTCTGTCCTAAGAATGCCTGTCCAAAAGGTAGACGCCATGCATAAATCAGTGTGATATATTTTGTCCCAATCAACTATGGAAAAACAGCAAAAAGGAATCAAGATTTGTTACATGCTAATGGCGTGAAAAATCAAAACATCCTGCAAACTGGCTAATAAATCATTGTGTGATGTACTAACAGAACTGTTAGTATGCATCTGTGTTAGAGATTTTTCTTACAGGTGAAATATCATAGTGTATATAGGTGAAATTAATTGCAGATAGAAGAACAAGAACCTGTGAAGAAAGAACACATTGTCTTCTGTACATATCAGCAAACAGAAGGAAAAGACCATGTACTTCCTCTGGTCAGATTTGGCCTGCATGCGCAATACTTTGTTGTCTGAAACGTCCTATAAAAATAAACGGAGGTAGTATGATATGGTATGTCTGTCAAAGGCGAGTTTGTTTACTTGGACTCTTGGAGCTAGATTGGTTGGTTGAAGATTATTAGTCGACGTTGACAAACAAATGATCCACCAGATACGGCAAAACTCTTGCCGGTTCCGTTTCAAAAAAAAAAAGTGTGCAGATGCAGAAAATACTATTGATCAAAACACAATCTGTGTCAACGCCTTACTCCTTACATACACAAACACAAATAGTATCAAATGACTGCAAATTACTATTGATCAAAATACAATCTGTGTCATACTGTACAGACACATATTTGTTAACCATGCACCCTCCAGCAGAAGAAAACAAAAACAGAAGATGAGCTCATCTACAAAAACTTCTTGAAAGCCAAAAAGAAAATTTGTTAGAGAAAAAAAAAATCAGTGAAAGCAGAGCAGGCTGTGTGGTCCTGTCAAAGGTCTTATCATAATTTATTCAGACCACTCAAGGCATTGCGAACGTGTACCACAAGAACAGCGACGGGGCAACTGAACAACGCAGGTGCTTTTGCCGCGTTCCTTTTCCTAGGAAATCATAGGAGACCGCTCGCCGTCCAGATCAACGGCCAACGGCTGCTCCGATTTTTTTTTTGTCATACGCATGCATCAGAGCATGTCCATGTTCAAAGAACCTTTTCAGACAGAATCAGGGTGCGTTCGTTTGCTGGAATCTAAATCTTAGAAGGATCGCCTCAAAGAGAATCTTATCATTTAGAAGTATTAAATAAAGTCTAATTACAAAATTAATTGCAGAACCCTAGGGCTAATTCGCGAGACGAATCTAATGAGGTATATTAGTCCATGATTAGCGGATGATTACTGTAGCATCACTGTGGCAAATTATGGATTAATTAGGCTCATTAAATTTGTCTCGCGAATTAGCATCCATCTGTGCAAAAAGTTTTGTAATTAGATTTTATTTAATACTTCTAAATGACAAGATTCTCTTTGATGTGATGAGTCTAAAATTTAGAGGGTAGGAAACGAACACACCCTCAGTCTATTTCGTTCCAACCAACGTTCAGAGGTCAAAGCCTACGTTGACCCTTCACCATACATACGAAGTAGTATATGGCTGGTTCGATTCGTATATCGGCATGGGTTTGACTATACGAAAGTTTCCTGTCGAAGAATAATGACAGTTCTTTCTAGGCTACCTTACCCTGAATAGTGCTACCTAAAAAAGAGCATGGGTTCAGACTTCAGACCATGGTTCTATCCTTGTTTCAGAATCCCAATTCTGAAACGAACGATTGAGAGGTGTTTCAGAATCAGTTTTGTATAAGATAAATGCTGATCCTGAAAGTTTTCGATTAACACTGTGTGTATGTTGCAGTGCTTTTGCGCGTAATGCAGAAAGTCGGATGCATTTTGTTTTCAGGAAACCGATGTGACTGGAAGGAAACCATGCATGGACTTTGATTTGTGGCAAGTGGTGTGGTCCTAGTACGAATTGCTGGACCAGGCTATCTAAGCCCATTTTCCCGAGCCTGGTGGGCCGAGGACGAATTGTTGGACCAGGCTCGATTAGGTAAGGTGCCCTAATCGTTTCCAAAAAAAAAAAAGAAGGTAAGGTGCCCTAATTCGTCTAAAAAAAGTAAGGTGCGCTAATTTTGTTTCTACGCGACTAATATGACATCTCTTTCTCAGGAGCACAGAGCACTTGTTGAAGAGCTGAAAGACCAAGCCTAAGTATGAAAATCTATAGGGGCCGTTTGGATCCTCTGCTTAGTAAAATAACTATTTAGCTTAGAATTTGACTTCCCACCATTTTCCGACCATTTTGCAAAGTTTAGATATAAAGCTATTCTAAATTTATAGGATGAGAGATGACAATTGATTCTGTACACCACCAAACTATATTTCAGTTTCATAATTTATAGCACGCTTTTTGGCTCACTCCTCTACTGTATAAATATAGTATATGAGTATCTCTCTCGTATGGCCAATAATACTATACAAATATATTCCGTATAATTATATTAGTTTAATAGATTTGTGTCTAAATTATGATTATTAGAATAAAATTCAATTTCAAGTTTGGGATTCCAAACGGGGCCTTAGTGACTTTATTGTGGTGTTTATTCGCAGAGATTGCAGTACGGGTGCCTGATGATTTTAGCAGCCCTAGGATGTCTACGTGGTGTGTGTGGCAGGAGAACGGTTCATACATAGTGACCTATCTTCCAAATTGTACTCAGGTTCTGGCATCCAGAGATTTATCGGTGCCAATGGTTCAAGGGAATTTGCATTCCTTTCCTAAGGAAAAAAAGAAGAAGACATGGAGGCAGACTCAAAAGCTGCGGACTTGTGTTGCAGGGCCAAACAGCCGCAGCCCAGCAGCACTCGGCCGAGCTGCAGCCTGCAGCCTGCAGCCGAGCACCCTTCAAATTCCGTGCATGGAGCTTGTTCATTTACAAGGAGACTTGCAACGGTGTACTGCAAGTCTGCAACACCTTCAAATTGTGCTACTACTAGCTCTATAGGCGATAAAAGTTTTATGGTAATTAACATAAATTGCAATACCTAACTTTTTCATATGCTTAAATTGTTGCAACAACAGCTTTCTCCATTTTACTACCCCCCTCTCAAATGCAAAATGTCCTAAAATTCATGGTAAACATATGTGGAAAACCGCATTATATTTTTTCATCATTGTTTCTTAGGTTAGATTAGGAGTATCTAATACTTTTTTTAATGGATAGGGAGTATAATAGCAGCCTGTGCAATAATTACTATATATACATTTATTTTGTGGCGGTATCCTGTTGCTGGCGTTGGTAATATCTCTTGTAAATAACAATCGATCGAATGTGACAACCAGATTTATGAGGCACTTAACTTAGGCCACGCATAGAAAATTTCACAACAAACTCCAAACCGTTTATACAATCTAACACTGTTGGAAGCAAGAAGTTGCCGAAATTTCTCAAAGAGTACATTTCTTGAAACTACAACAAAAAAAGAGAAAAAGGCATCATCCGCATGGTTCTTGTAACAGATCCAGAGCCATTGTAAAAAAAAAGAACAAAAAAAAAAATCCGCCTGCAGCTCAACTTCTCAAAGCCACCAACGGAGAGAATGAAGAGACCTAGACGTCGGGCTCAGCGTCCGGTACCCTGCCGCCGCGCGGCGAGCCGGCCAACATTGGTCCCGCAGCTCCTTGGGATTAAGCCGCACATCATGGGCGAGAAAACGTCGTCGCCGCCGCCGCTGCCACCGCCATCGTCGTGGTGCTCCATCTGTGACATGACGCCGAGGAACGCGGCGACGTCGCAGCCGGGCAGCGCGAGCGGGCCCTGCGCCGCGTAGCCGTACTCGAGCTCGGCGTCGTCGAGGAGGCGCCGGAAGAGCCGGTTGTTGGCGCGCGCGACCGGCACCACGAAGCGCTCCCGCCCGGCGCCCACGTACACCGAGAAGCACCCCGCCGCCGCCAGCCCCGCTCTGGCGCCGCCGCCGCCGCCGCCGGCACCGGACCTGCTGCCGCGCCAGTCCAGGGTCCTCGACACGCGGCCCCTCACCGCCGCCGCCATGCAGCCTTCCTTGTAGGTCCGTGCGTGCATGGCCGGCGTTGACTCTCAGTGAACGAGAGTGGAATGCAACGCGCAGTTTGTATTGACCTTTACAGGGGTACATATACAAGGCTAGGCAGCCACTCGAGCTCAACCGATGCCGCTCAATGCGTGCGTCGTGGCTGAAGAAAGCGGAGCACAGGCGAGAGACTCGGACTCAAACCTTATCTCAGCTAACAGTCTAGCCTATCCTACCAGCTATACACTGAGCCGTAACTAGCCACTTTGACACCCCCGCAGTTCGGGCATCGTCTACATTGCACAAACTGGAACGGAAGTCTTCAAACTGTGCCGCCGGCAGCCCTTTGGTCATGATGTCGGCAAGCTGCTGTTGAGTCGGGACGTGCACGACTCGTATGGCGCCAACAGCTAGCTGTTATATCTGTCGATCGACTAGTTTAAACTATGGATCGACTACCGCGTGATGGAGTCGGAGGAAGTCGAGTAGTTCTAAAACAAGTCGAGTGCGAGAGAGAGAGAGAGAGGGAGAGAGAGAGGAGAAGGGGCACGGGATCCATACCGTCGTGGCCTTGCATCGCGGGAGCTGCAGAGGGGCCCGCCATCATCTCGAGCGGCGGTGATGCTTGAGGTAGTCGAGCTTCGGGTCGCAACCGAGGAGTGCGGGGACGCGGTGGCGGTGTTGATGACGGTCTAGGTGAGTCTTCCCGCCACTGCTGTGCTTCCACTAGATCGGCTAGGGTTTGGTTTGTCGGTGGGTGGCGGCGGCCGGTGAATCTCGTGTCATGTGCCGCTGGCCCCCACCTTCCTTTTATAGCGCAGTGCGACGGGGGACCACCAGCTACACACGAGCTGGAGCGCCCCCGATCAGGGCGCGAGTGAGAGAAGGCCCATCGGGCCCGTTGGGGTCCGAGGGTCTCTAGGAGATCAATCCAACACTAGCTTCTCTCTGACGAAGTGAACATCGAGTTCCACATGCTTGGTGCGGCCATGGTGGACGGGATTCTCCGAGATGTAGACGGCAGAAACGTTATCGCAGTACACAATCGTTGCCTTGTCGATGGGGACATGTAGCTCGCCGAGTAGATGGCGCAGCCAACAGCACTCGGCCATGACATTGGCCACACCGCGATACTCAGCCTCCGCTCTTGAGCGAGACACGATGGCCTGGCGTTTGGATGACCAGGAGACCAATGAGTCACCGAGGAACACACAGAACCCTGAAGTTGATCGTCGTGTGTCTGGACAGCCCGTCCAGTCTGCGTCCGAGTAGGCGACGAGGGTTGGCAATGTAGAGCGCCACAGCTGCAGTCCCTTCTGAGCACTGCCGCGAACGTACCGAAGAATTCGCTTGACGAACAACCAGTGAACATCCCGTGGATCATGCATGTGGAGGCAGGCTTGTTACACGGCATATGCCAGGTCCGGGCGCGTTAATGTCAAGTACTGCAGGGCGCCGACAATGCTGCGGTAGAACGTAGGGTCGGTGACAGGCTGGCCTGCCGAGCTTGAGAGTTTCGCCTTGGTGTCGACCGGAGTTGACGCCGGTTTGCAGTCCGTCATGCCCGCACGGTGGAGGACGTCGTCGGCATACTGTTCTTGCGAGAGGAAGAATCCGTCCGCAGTCCGCTGTACTTGAATGCCGAGGAAGAAGTGTACCGGTCCAAGGTCCTTCATCGCGAACTCAAGGCAGAGTTGGGCGATGATGCGTTGGAGAAGGGCCGTAGTCGAAGCAGCAAGCACACTATCGTCGATGTACAAGAGAAGTTGCGCGATGTCGGAGCCACGATGCAGCACGAACCGCGAGCTGTCGGACTTGGAGGAGACGAAGCCGAGGCGGTGTAGATGCGTGGTGAAGCGCTAAAACCAGGCACGGGGTGCTTGCTTGAGGCCGTACAGCGACTTGCGCAGCAAGCAGACGTTGTCGGGGTGCGCAGGGTGACGAAGCCCGCCGGCTGTTGGTAGTACACCTTCTCCGTCAGATCGCCATGGAGGAAGGCGTTTTTGACATTGAGCTGGTGCACTGGCCAATCCCGCGCCGCCGCAAGGTGAAGAACCGTCCGAATTGTCGCCGGTTTGACGACCGGAGAGAAGGTCTGGTCGAAGTCGAGCCCAGGGCGTTGTGAGAAACCGCGCACAACCCATCTTGCTTTGCGGCGCTCCAAGGATCCATTGACATTGTATTTGTTTTTGAAAATCCATTTGCCACTGATGACATGTGCGTCATGAGGCCGAGGCACAAGCTCCCACGTGCCATTCTGCTTCAGTGCGTGGTACTCGTCCTGCATAGCCGCTAGCCATGCTGGATCCCGCAGAACGGAGCGCACCGTGCGCGGCACATCGTCGGCGGTGGCGACGTGGGCGTAGCGGGGGTTAGGCCGAACAACTCCAGCTTTCCCGCGCGTCACCATGGGATGGCCGCCGAGAGACGGCGGAGGTGCAGGTTGCCGCGCAGATGGAGCACGCTCTGGAAGGTCCTATGTTGATGCCGGTGTCGCGGCCGTCGTGGGATGTTGAGCTGATGTCGACGTGGCCGCAGGTGGCTGTGGACTCGACGAAGACGGAGGTGGCTTGGCCGCGGGTGGCAAATCACCCGAGGAGGGAGCTGACGACGTGGACGACGAGCTTGTGGCTGCGGGTGATGTTGACGTGGCCGCAGGAGGCTGCGGATGCGGCGAAGCCGGAGGTGGCGTGGCCGCGGGTGGCAAGTCACCCGAGGAAGGAGCTGACGACGTGGACGACGAGGTGGGCCTACGCGACGCGGACGACGTGGAAGGTCCACACGTAGTGAGAGTAGTCATCGAGCACGACGAGATAGTACTGGAAACCGGAATTGCTCAGCACCGGCGAGGTCTACACATCACAGTGCAAGAGACAGAAGGGATAGGGAGAAACTGTGGAAGATTCATTAAAGGGTTGTCAAACATGTTTGCCAATGCGACAGGCAGTACATGAATGATTACGCGTGGGCTCACAAGCGAAATCAAATGAATTCAAAATACTAGAGAGAGCTGGTCGTCCTGGATGTCCCAGCCGCCCATGCCAGAGGTTGACGGAGACGTGGAAGCAGTGGGATGCAGAAGCCGCAACGGGAGAACGCCGCGGGTACAAATCGCCGGTGCTGTCACTGCGGAGGAGAACCGTCTTGCTGTGTAGATCCTTGATGGAAATGCCAAAAGGGTCAAATTCAATTGAAACGGAATTATCGCGTGTGAGCCGACGCACAGAAATTAAGTTCTTGATCAAAGGAGGAGAGACAAGGACATCACGGAGAAGAAGAGGTGTGGAAGAAGTGGGAATGGTGGCAGTACCGGCGCATTGCACAGGCAATGAGGCACCATTACCGACGATGATGCGAGAAGAAGAGGGAGCAGTGGAGGAGAGCATACCGGAGTTGCCAGCCATGTGCGACGAAGCCCCGGTGTCGAAGAGCCAATTGGTAGCGCTTGGTGGAGTCGACTGAAGGGTGAGGCCGGTGAGGGCCTCGTAGAGCGCCGGGGGAAGTGCACTGGCCGGAGCGTGCTGTGCAGTCATCGACTGCTGAGGAGCGGAGTCAGGACGGGAGCCGAGGACGCCGGCTGTGGGCGGGTTGTTGGGCAGCTGACCGAGGGGCCAAGCCTGGACGACGCCGGTCCAAGGATTGAACCAAGATGCCATCGGCGCACCGCGAGTAGCGGCGGGTGGCATGCCGGGTTGCTGGCCACCAGAGGTGCCACCGGTGCGGATGGCCTGCTTCTTGTGCTTGCGCTGGCGGTCAGAGATGCCGGCGTTGTCGCCGGCAGGAGCGGGGGAGGAATTCCTGGATCCGACGGCGGGCGCGTTGTTGGAGGCGCCGGCGGATCTGGAGGCAGCGAGAAGAGCAGTAGACGCAGCCTTCTGCGCCTGATTGGCGGCCCAGACCTCCTCCTGGAGGAGAAAGGACCGCGCTTGAAGAAACTTCATGGGCGGCCGCGAAGCAGAGATGGTGGGGATGCAGTGGGCGAACTTGTCATTCATCCCGCTCAAGAGGTTGATGACGAGCTCCTGATCGGTGAGAGGAGAGCCGACGTCGCGCAGCGTGTCCGCTAGGGCCTTGATCTTGCCGCAGTACTCGGTCACCGTCATGTCGCCCTAGCTAAGGGCGTGGAACGCCTGCCGCGCTTGGACAGTGCGCTGCACGATGTTGTCGAGGAACTGGGAGCCGATGGCGGTCCAGGCGGTGTAGGCATTGTCGTTGGGCTGGATGACGGTGGTGTAGAGCTAGGAGACGATGCAGGTGTCGATCGGCGTCCACTCGGCGTTGGCGAGCATGGCGCGGGCGTCGACTGTGCCATCGACGTGATCCACGAGGCCGAACTTGCGGAACGCGATGTTGAAGAAGGTGCGCCAGGTGCCGAAGTTGGAGTCACCGAGATCAAGAGTCACGGGGAACGTGAGACTTGATGTTGATCAGTTGAGCTGTCGCCGCCGAGATGGCCACAGATTCTGTAGCGAAGGGGTTGGAGTCATCGGAGGAGGCGGAGCTCAGCGCCATGGCGAGAAGGAGGAAGATGAATTAGAGGAGAAGGAGCGGAAGCGAATTAGGATCTAATGGCGAATGGTACCATGAACGAGAGTGGAATGCAACGCGCAGTTCGTATTGACCTTTACAGGGGTACATATACAAGGCCAGGCAGCCACTCGATGCCGCTCAATGCGTGCGTCGTGGCCGGAGAAAGCGGAGCACAGGCGAGAGACTTGGACTCAACCTTAGCTCAGCTAACAGTCTAGCCTATCCTACCAGCTAAACACTGAGCCGTAGCTAGCCACTTTGACACTAAGATCAAGTCTCAAGCTAGTAGAGATAATTTGGAAAGGTTAGAGGACAAATCATCAAGGGTGTCTGAAATAAAAGTTGTATATAATTTTCAAAAATACAACTTTGCTTTTCGTAGATTTTGAAGTTCAGTGAAAGAATTTTGAGAAACATGCACTGCAGTGTTCAGGTTCAGAAATATTCAGCTTAACTCGGTGCAAACAGCAATATTCAGAGCCATTTTTGAATGGTTTGAGGCCAAACCAAGGAAGGTACATGTAATGAAAGTTGTATAGGAATATCAGGGATACAACATTACTTTCCACAGTTTTTAAAGTTTAGTAGTAAATTCTGGATATAACTGAGCTCAAACTTGCTGGTTTAGAGGGCAATCGAGGCCATTCAGAAAATTCAGAGACAGAAACAGAGCAGCTCGAGCTTATCCTCTCGACATGGCCGCCACTGATCAATGGTGGTAAAAATTAAAGTGAGCCACGCGTCGATTCGAGCGAGGGACAGCAGTAATCGAGCAAGCAGGAGGTGGAGGTCGCTCAGGCGCTGCGGATAAGAATAAATGCCGCTTGAAGAGCCATCATCTTCCTCCTCTCGCCAGTCGGCTCCTCCTTGGCCGAGCTCACTTCGCCACCAAATTCATCTTTAAGGAGCGGTCTTTCGTCGATTCCCTGCCCTAGTAGCCTCAGCGCCACCTCACATATCGATTTGAGCTGTTCCCGAGCCAAATCCCTCGCCG
The DNA here is from genome assembly GCF_002211085.1 of Panicum hallii. Lineage (NCBI taxonomy): Eukaryota > Viridiplantae > Streptophyta > Magnoliopsida > Poales > Poaceae > Panicum > Panicum hallii. Next base: position 5,168,604 of record NC_038049.1, on the reverse strand, counting down.
TAGCGTCCCTCCATCCGTCGTCTTCTTCCTCAGCCCGCCGGCGCGCAGAAAGAATAGAGTCACGGTGAGCAAAGGGTTTTCAAGATGGTGGGTCTGTTCTGGACGGTCTAGGGCGTGTGTGATGGGGCACAGAAGGGGTAGGAGCGATTGGCGGCGCTGTTCCTTGGCCGGAGTGGCCGGAACGCGGCCCTCGCTGTGGTTGCCGCCGACAGTTGCAGAACCGCCCTGGTGATCGCGCCCCCAGGCAGTTGCAGAACGCACGACGCAAGGGAAAAGAGGCAGCTGCAGAACGTACGACGCAAGGGAACACGGACCGTAACTAATCCAAAGGCGCGCGAGTTTCTTCCCGGTGGGACGACGGTTTTAGCAGCAGCGACGTACGAATGAAATTTTTGTCGCCGCTTGAGTTTTTTTAATTGCAGAGATTACTGTGCATGGCCGCTGGAGGATTGAGGGTAATGATAAATTTACTTGCATTGAGTTTTAATTACTATTGGTTATTTTATATATTACAGCTTCTTGCACAATTACAATAGGGTCACAGTTTATAAATCCATGCGGCGATTGCCTGGATGGATGCACTTTGTTTGTTATGAAGATTATTGAGCTACAAGGATTAATATGCAAACATGATGTCCGTGGATAATTGGACATCGACAATGATTACGCCCAACACAAGATTCCTTGTCAAAAATGCTGCACGTGGGCTTTCGTTTGATCGGCATATGAACTTCGCGACGCTCATGGCCCACTGGGCCCGACACTCGTAGTTGGACCAAGTTGTTACGGACCGAGCCTGCCCATCGTTTAAATGACTGCTGCATCCAGGGCGGCCCTAAGCCGGCGCAGGCATCCATGGCCCATGGGCACCCTTCTAGCTGTAGTTCATCGTTGATTCACACGGTTGCCACGGTACGGTACAATGCTTCGTCTTTATTAGGGCCAGCTCTAGCTGCAGGCAGGCTCCTCTCCTGCCGGCATGATATGGGGACTTTCTAAGAGTATCTTACCAGTATATAGGTATAGATAGATATAATAATATAGCATCAAACTTGGCCGGCCCTGCTGGTTCATCAAACTTAGTTGCTTGCTGGTCACCAAATCCCAAATTAACCAGCACTGAGATGTTACCCGGGAAAGCAGCCTGCTTCCTCCTCGTCATGGCAGTGTTTGCAGCAGCTTGTCTAGATCACTCTGTGAGTGGCATTAAGATCTGTACCGAGCAAGACAAGAAGGGAGTCCTGGTGAACTGTAAACTGAACATCAAGAACGGGAAGTACACTCCGCCCGCACCCAAAGCCCGCGTCTGCTGTCAGGTGGTGAGGCAGATGCAGAGCAAGGACAGAAAGATGATGGACTGCGTCGTCGAGCTCCTGACGGATAACGAGAAGGAGGAGCACAGCGCGGTGAAGATGATGGAGCTCGTAGGAAGATGCGTGGTTCCTGCTCCTGCTCCTCCTCCTCGTCGTCATCATCAGGTAATATTTGTTGACTGCATATACATGTAGTTTCCTGCTACTCCTTCACAACGTAGATGCATGTGCGACAAGGTATAAAAAGATTGATCATGTTTTCTCCGACAGGTCATGGCGTAAACGGGGTCCTGCCATATTGATGGAGGAGGGCATGGTGTGACAAGAAGTTTGGGAGAAGATACACCCGATAGTTATTTATCAATATCAAATAAGTTATAATTTTCTTCAAATGTATCTTTCACTGGATAATAGGTGTTGGTTATGGTTTCCGGTTCCATGTTTATGCTCTCGAGCATAGTATAGCATGTTCTGATACTTTTTTGGAAGCAATCTCCGAAAATGACAAGGAGTTCCCCTATTACTCATTATAGATACAAAAGAGTTGGTCCAATATATAAGGGAAACCGACCCCGAAACCGCACATGTGCATGGTTTATTAAAGAAAAATCGGCTAAAAATAACCTTAACACGGCAGCCAACCCGAATCAACCAACCAACATACAACCATGGCACACAACCAAAGGGGCCCATCGTGCGTCATCGTTGCCAAGCTTGTCACGCTAAGGACCAGCAGCTCCGACTTTACGCAACGGACCTGAGCCAGAGCCCAAAAGCATGGCCATCGTCGCACAGAGATAAAATGTAACCTTTTTGGGACAGATCACAATGAGACTTTCGAGGGACTTGAAGAATGGTGTCACGTGCACAGAGTGCATTCATAAAAAAAAGAAGTATCCACGACAATTTTTTGTATACGCAGAATCTAATCAGAGCCGTCCATAGGGTTAGGAAACCTACTTTGTTCCTGAAGCTTGATATCGCCAAAGCTTTCGATACGGTCAAAATGGGACTATTTGCAGGAGGTCCTATAACAGTTTGGGTTTGGGAACCGTTGGAGAGTTTGGATCACAACTTTACTGGGCAAATCTTCATCAACAGTGCTGCTGAATGGCATAAGAGGGAAGTGGTTTACCCACAGGACTGGTTTGCGTCAGGGGGATCCTTTGTCCCCAATGCTGTTCATCTTGGCTATGGAACCTTTACAGCGGATGCTAGACTTAGCAACTGAGCAAGGGTTATTATCGTCAATCGGGAATATCAATGCCAAGATAAGAACATGTAACATACCATGTTAACCCCTAGAGGGTTCTTAACAAAAATCATGAATTTCAAAAACTTTTGTGTATGATATTATTTGGGATAGGTTGAAGCATTTTATTGGATTTGGATTTTTGAATTTGTTTGACTCCATTGTGTGGGATTTGAATTTGAAAAGGATGTTCAAATTCAAATCCAAAAATCCCTTCTCTATTTCCCTCTTGGACCACCAGCCCACGCAGCCCGGCCCAGCTCGCTTTCTTTCCTCTCCCTTTCTCCCTCTCTTTTCCCGCACGCGCGCCAGTCCGCGCGAACCGGCCCAGCACCGCGGCCCAGTCCGGCCTCGCGAACCATCGCGACGCCTCCCTTCCTTCCGCCCGGGGCAGCTGACGGGCAGGTCCCACCCGTCAGCTTTCCCTTCTACCTCCGCCGCTCTCTCTCTCCCGGCTCGCTTCTCCCCGCGTCGTCGTTCGCCGCCGCTCCGCGACAGGACCTCCAACCGCCTGCCCCTTCCTTTTCCTCTTTCTTCCCCGCCGCGGCCCCCGCTCCCTCACGTCACCTAGCAGCCGCGCGCGCTTGTCGCCGCTCCGCGACAGCGCAGCGCAACCGCCCGCCTCTTTTCCCCCGCGCCTCGGCCGCCCGCGCTGCCCTAACCTGCGCTGCAGCCGCCCGATGCCCGCCGCGTGGCCGTGGCACGGACGCCGGGCAACGCCGCCTTCGGTGTCCGGGCCCGTGCCGCAAGCCCTAGGGTCATCCCATAAAACCCCTCGGCCGCCACCCAAAACCCTAGCCACCCTCGCACTTCTGTTCCATTCCGCCGCCGCCGCACCCGAGAGAGAGAGAGAGAGAGAGAGAGAGAGAGAGAGAGAGAGAGAGAGAGAGAGAGAGAGAGAGAAGAAGGTGGAGGAGAAGAGCCGCGCGAGGAGGAGGACGACGCCACCCGGAGCCGCACGAGGAGAAGGTCGCCGCCGCCCGGAGCTTCATCGAGCCGGCGCCCCGATCGTCTTCACCAACGCCGCGGTTCTTCCTGCACGGCCTCGACCCACCGGCTCCGACCCGCCACCGCACCGGACCCTTCTCCCTTCAGCCCCGCCGGTGAGCCGCACCGCCGCCAACCCCTCTTCTTTCCCCTGCTGCCGGCGTGAGCCACGGGCCGCCGATGAGCAATCCGTAGCCGGCCGTAGGACCCCTATCCCCCTCCGGCCGCCGTGCCGTCTTTTCTTGCAGGAGCCCGACGCGCCGCCCTTTTCCCCGCTACCGCCGTCGCCTCACCGCCGCCGCGTTGTGCCGTGGGCCCGGGATGCCGGTGCCCCGCGCACGGCATGGCCACGCCGCGGCCCTGGGAAACCAGGACTCGCGCGCGTGCGTGCACCGAACCCAGCCTTGCCTCAGCCTTGCCTGCACCACAACCTCGCCGTGCATGTCCACCCCCGCGATGCGACCGCGACGTCGCGTTCGCGTCGCGGCCATGCCGTTGAGGCATTTCCCCGAGCGCCCTTCGGGCGTCCACACCCGCACGCGCGCTTCGGCGCTCACACGCACACACACCCTCATCTGCCGCGCCGCATCCGGGCTCGCCACATCGGATCCCGCGGAGGCCGACAACTGGGCCCATCCTGTCAGGGAAGAGAAGAAGAGAAGACAGCCCGACCCGCGAGGAGGAGAAGACGAAGCGTCAAGCCAGCCCACTGCGGCCCAAGGATCGTCACGGCCCAGGAAGAATCCGACCCGCGGAGGACCCGAGCCGAGCCAGACCACAAGCCTAGCCAACCCGCTGCCCGAGCCGGCCTGCTGAGCCGCAGGCCGAGCTGACGCCGCGAGCCTAGCCAAGCCTAACCGGGCCTTGAGCCGGCCCAACTCCACTTCCGGCCCAAAAATCAAATCGAGATCCCTTTTTTCTTTTTACTTACCCGGCCTGACCCGAGGGGCCCACCTGTCAGCCTCGTGCCGAGGCTGACCAGTGGGGCCCGATGACCGCTGACCTGACCCTTGACCGTTGACCGGTCAACGTTGACCGGTCAACGCTGACGTCAGCAAGGCCCACTGCTGACGTCAGCACCCCGGACCCCCCCTGCTGACGTCATGCTGACGTCAGCATGCCACGTGGCACGCCCTGGTGCTGCCACGTGTCTCTGTTTAGTGTTTTCTTTTCTGAAACTCTTTTATTAATTTCAGAAATAGGTTTTTCCTTAGAAAATTCATAATAAATTATCTGGACCTCCGAAAATTATGAAACCAGTTTCTTAATTCTTCTAAAATCATGAACCACCTGTTAGAATGGGCATTGTGGTGAATTGGATCTTATTTGCAACCTTTTGTGCATATTTGCACTTTGGTCCCTACTCTTACCCGTATTTACGAATAGGACCTACCCGCGAGGAGCTGACCGACGACCAAGACTACCCTGAGGCCCAGGAGGACTTCGAAGAGACGCCAGGTTCACGCCCATCTACGAATTGAACTCCTATTTAGGCATTTGCTTGTAGATATGCTATCGCTATATGTATGTATTTATACCGAGATAAACCTGCATGGCCCTTTTATGTACCATACCCCTTGCCAACCTATCTTACTTGTTGATTATATGAAATGCCTTGTAAATCCTTGAATGTGCATGTGTGGGGTATGGATGGATAGTCTTAGCGTGTGTGAAGTGGTTCTCTTCAGGAGTTGGTGATTAGGGTTTAGCCGGGAGTGGGCAACCTAACTCGATCGTGGATCGAGAGCTTGGGGTGTGTATCTTGGCACACCCTACGGAGTACCTGTGGCGGGTACAGTTTTGGATACGCGTTTGAGGTGTTCGGGGCACCCGTTAAGGGTGCGGTTGCGGACCACCGAGGTGGATACGCCTTCGGCGAAGATGCCCACTCCGGCAGATAAGGACCGGGTGAGAGTAACCATGACTTGTGGGAATCTGTTAAGCGTGCACACCACTTACCCATTATGAGGGTGGGCCCGGTCCGGAATTAGCAAGCGCGGTACCAAGCCGGTAGGAGGATCGAGTATCGGTGCAGGGGAAGGAGGTGCTGACCTCACGTTCCCCGAGACGCATGGGAGGCTTCACAGTCCCGGGGCGACCTCTCGTGGGAGGATGCGCCCAAGACCCGGGAAAGCCGGATGGTGCCGTGGCTCCTATTTCCGTTCCAGTAGACCGGTGTTTCGTATACTAGTCGGCTGATCTCCGGCTAGTGTCGATTCGAGTGGGTCCAGGTGTACAACCCCTGCAGGGTGAAAACTATACGTATAGCCGCGTCCTCGGTTATGGACATCCCTACTCCTCTGTTGCTCTTATTAGTTAGTGTTACTCATGATTTCTACCTCCCTCTAGAATATCTCCCTGCCAGGGGGCAGTTGAGATGCGAGGAGAGGGAGTCCTCGCATCGACTTGGTGGCTTTGGAAGGTGTGTGTGACCGGAAGTCCGGAATGCCGGAAGAGCCCGAGTCGGAAGCGACAGGAGATGTGTATTCTTATATATATATATATTGCATGCATAGGGAAACCCCAGCTTTACTCTTTGAACTCTTGTATATCCGTAGAGTAGACCACAATAAAGCTTGCATACAGATGGTGACGTGAACCTATCCCATTCCTTGGGGATAGCCTGGTACGATGCAGGGTCCGATCCGAAATTCGACCCCAACGACGACGGATGGTACAACTGAGGCCCGAGCTACGCTCAAGTCGCTTGTGGAGGAGGTTCCCGAAGACGAAGGACGGCCGAAGACCTAGCTACCGTTTTGCGCCTTCTGCTTGTTCGATTTAGCCGAGAGGCTTGTAATAATTTCCGTACTACAGATCCTTTGGATTTATGTAATAATTAAACCCGTGTTTGACCTCTCTATGAGTATGACAGTGATATTATGCCTGAAATGAGTTCTGCATGTGATAGCACTTGATCCAGGGACTATCACGACGATACAGGGAGTCGGATTCCGCGATTTGGGAATCCGGTTCATTTCAGTTGGTATCAGAGCCATGCTTGACCGTAGCGCGAGCCTTAGACATGGTCGGTAGACCTAGGGAAATCTATACGATTCTATGCACTTATTATAATACCTTGGACTATTTTTCGTCGACCCCTTGACTCAGTTTTCCTCCACTCTTGAGTTACTCTCTTACCTACGCTGACTCAACTCTCACGTTCCTACGCAGGGTAGCAACCGCGATGGCAACTACGATGGAGAGTGTGACCCACGACCTCGAGCTGTACGAGGAGTACCACCAGAGGGGCGTCTTCAAGTGGTTCGAGCGTGTGGTGGAGCACATCGGCATCGACTTGGCCTACATCAAGCTCTCCCTGAAGTCGACCACCGCTCCCCCATACTACTCCAAGATGGCCACGCTCGTCGTCTTGCCAGACCCCGCAGTGCCCGCCTTCGAGGGCAAGATGGTCTACAGCTTCGGCGTACTCACCGAGACCGCCGTCCAGTCAGCCGCTCGGAAGATGACGATGGAGCTGCTTGCCCAGTTCTGGCAGACCAAGTTTGCGGACTCCTCTTTCCGCCTGCTACCTCGGGCTGTCCTGCCCAATGAGGATCCCGAGGCCGTCTACCTGGAGGTGTACTCTGCCCCGGTTCAGGAGACCGGAGGGGACCAGTCCATGATCCACACCACCGGCTCTTACCTCTACGACCTGGACCACCTAGCTGTGAACCTCTCCTCGGAGAGCGAACAGCTCCACCTGGGTTTCTACGACAGTGTGAGGCACATCCACGTCTTGCAGCACGAGATTCAAGGGTGGAACCAGCTCTACACCACAGCCCAGAGAGAGGCCTGCCTCAACCAGAGGAATTACATGGAGGCGCATTTGATGCGTCAGACAGAGACCCAGCTGAGGACGGTCGCCGAAGCCAAGCTACTCCAGACCGAGGCCGAGCTCCAGAAGCTCCGGGAGGAGAAGGCCGAGTGGAGGCTCAAGGAGAAGGACTACCTCGCCACCATCAGCAAGCTCAAGGACCGGGCAACCGACAGTGAGGCCGAGTGCCGCCAGCTGCAGACTCAGGTGGACGACCAGCAGGACTTCATGACCCTGCACGGCTACTTCGAGGCCAAGGTGGAGGACCGGGTGAAGGAACTGGAGACCCGGCTAGAGAGGAACAAGAAGAACATCGCCTTGCTGACCCGCACAGCCGTGTACCTCCGCGACAAGGCCGCACGCGCCTTGCAGACGTGGGAGATTTCCGACTCCATCCGCGTCGATGAGATCCACGAGCTGAGGAATCAGCTACCCGAGGAGAGTCAGCCCCTGGTGAGGAAGGAGGACTTCAAGCTTATCCCCACGGAGCTTCGCCTACACCTGTGTCCCCACGAGGAGATGCCGCCCGCGATCGAGACCGAGGAGGTGGTGGAGGCCGTCGCAGCCATCAACGCCATCTTCCCGGAGGACTACCCGGAGGAGTACAAGCGTGTGCTGTCCTACAAGAAGCCACGCGTCACCTTCTTTTAGGGCGTGAGTAGTGTTTTAGGTAGGGGTAGATGTAGGATAGGTAGCCGCCGATGGTCCATTCCGGCGAGGGTTCTTATGAGTCGTGTTTTGAGCCGATGACATGTTTCCGGCTAGCATCCTAGGATGTCACGAGTCCAGGTAGACACGATAGGAGTCGCCACTCTTTTGTAAACATTCACGATGTATTCTTAGAGTGTGAGTTGGGGGTGTTATCTTGAAGGCTTTTGTGTTGACCTCAAGATAACACCGGTGATTCCTTGTACTGCCTGATTGATGTCTAAATGGATGGATGTTATGACTCTTTTTCTCGCATTATTTTGTTCGATAATTGCTTCCATTTTAAAATGTTATTGCCTTTATTTTTGCAACTTTCTCGGATAATTGGCATGTGTGCCCATGTGTGTATTCTTTTACTTTGGGTGGTGAGTGACGACGTTTACGCGGGAGAATTTTTCCCTACACCTTATACAGGAAATGTCGATCCGGAGATCCGATCGCTTGATGGCCCGTTTCGAGCAAGCCGCCCAGGAGGAAGCCGCAGCCGAGGCCGCCCGTTTGGCCGTGGGCGCGGACGTGCTGCCCCAGCACGTGCCCCGGCAGCAGGGCGTGGGAGAGGCAGAGGACCTGCCGCGGGTGCCGCACCCCGCGCCTTTGGGGAGGCACGCCGTGGAGACGAAGCCGATGAAGAGGAGGTCGATGAGGAAATCGACGCTGAGCCAGCACAGCAGCCACCGCCACCACCGCCGACACTCGCGGAGATCATGGACAGGCAGACCAAGCTACTCCAACGTCTGGCCGAGTCAGTTGATCAGAGGAACCACGGGGCCAACCGTCATGGCCCGCCTGAAGAGGACCTCCAGCGCAAGATCGAGAGGTTCATCCGCCTGAAGGCCCCGGCTTTCAGCTACGCCGAGGACCCCTTGGAGGCCGATGACTGGCTGAGGGTGATCGAGACCAAGCTGGACCTCACCAACTGCACCGACGAGGAATGCGTCGCACTCGCAGTCCACCAGCTTGAGGGTACCGCCAAGTCATGGTGGGATAGCTACTGTGACTCCCACCATGACCCAGCACAGATCTCGTGGGAGGAGTTTGCCAGGGCGTTCCGTGAGCAGCACGTGCCCCGGCAAGTGATGATTCAGAAGGCCCAGGAGTTTCATACCATGACTCAGGGTACGATGAAGGTGGAGGAGTACAAGCGCCACTTCACCAAGATGATGAGGTACGCTGCAGATGACAGCAACACCGAGGAGAAGAAGCAGTTCTGGTTTCTCCGAGGACTACACCACGGCATCCGTCAGATCGTGACGGGATGCGAGTACCCATCCCTCCGCAGCTTGGTCAACCGTGCCATTGCTGTGGAGAGAGAGAGACTAGGATGGGAAGACCGTCAGCGCAACATGAAGCGCCAGACCGACCACCAGGTACGAGACCGGCCCTTCCAGAAGGCAAGGAACGCGCCACCTCTGCCACCGAGGAGCGATTTCCGTTCCGGCTCCAGCCAGCCAAGCAGAAACTACGGTGGGGGAGGCAACCACTACTCCGGCAACAGGACCCACGGAGGACAGAACCAGGGAGGAGGCAACTACCACCGCCAGCAGCCGGCACAGAGGACCAACAGTGGCTCGACGCCGTTTGTTTGCTTCACCTGCAACAAACCGGGCCACAAGTCCTACGAGTGCCCCGAGAAGAAGACCTCGACCCCAGCTCGCGCGCCTAGCTCCGCCGGCAGGCCCGCTCAAGCTCCGCGCTCCGCAGACCGCGGCCGCCTCACCCACCTAACTGAGGAGGAGGCCCGGGATGCCCCCGACGTCGTGACAGGTGAGTATCTTATCAACGGCTCTAAAGCCTTGGTGTTGTTTGACTCTGGAGCCACTTGCTCCTACATCTCTTCCAAGTGTGTTGCACAAAAATCCCTTCCGATGACCCCGAGAAGCCATCCTATCATCACTAGCTCCCCACTGGGGGATCATAGATGCACATTAGCATGTAAAGGAGTGAAAATCGTGATTCAGGGACTGCCATTCACAGCTGATCTGACAGTACTGCCGTCAGAAGGGATAGATGTTATTTTGGGGATGGACTGGTTGACTGCACACAAGGGTGTCATATCTTGCTCGCCCAGGTTGGTGACCCTGGAACACCCTAGTGGGAAGAAGATCGAGGTGGAACCGTTGAAGTCCCGAGATGTACCTCAGGTGTACAATTTGAACAGCTTGGAGAAGAAGACACTCGATGATGTGCCAGTGGTTTGCGAGTATCCTGATGTGTTTCCCGAGGAGCTGCCAGGTCTACCACCGGACAGGGATGTCAAGTTCGTGATTGACCTTGTGCCAGGGACGGCACCGATCGCGAAGCGACCCTACCGCATGTCCGCAGAAGAACTCACCGAGTTGAAGAATCAGCTGAAGGACCTGTTAGATAAATAGTACATCAGGCCTAGTGCATCACCATGGGGATCACCCGTGTTGTTCGTAAGGAAGAAGGATGGAACCATGAGACTATGCATCGACTACCGATCGTTGAACGCCGTGACCATCAAGAACAAGTATCCGTTGCCCAGGATCGATGATCTGCTTGACCAGTTGAGGAAGGCCAAATTCTTCAGCAAGATTGATTTGAGATCCGGATACCATCAGATGAAGATCCGGGAAAGCGATATCCCGAAGACAGCGTTCGTGACCAGATATGGCCAGTACGAGTTCACCGTAGTATCTTTCGACCTGACCAATGCGCCCGCATACTTCATGAACATGATGAACAAGGTGTTCATGGAAGAATTGGACAAGTTCGTCGTAGTCTTCATCGACGACATCTTGATCTACTCCGAGACAGCCAAAGAACACGCCGAGCACTTGAGGATAGTACTCGAGAGGTTGAGGCAGAACCAGCTGTACGCCAAGTTCAGTAAATGCAAGTTTTGGCTAGAGAAGGTTGCCTTCCTAGGCCACGTGTTGACTGCAGACGGGGTTGCCGTAGATCCCGAGAAGATCGAAGCAGTGTCCGAGTGGCAGCAGCCGAAGAGCGTTACCGATATCCGAAGCTTCCTGGGTTTGGCAGGCTACTACCGGCGATTTATTGAGAACTTTTCCAAGATTGCCAAGCCTATGACCGAGCTACTCAAGAACAACGTACCGTTCGTATGGTCATCCAAGTGCGAAGCTAGCTTTCAAGAGCTCAAGTCCCGACTCACTACTACTCCAGTCCTCACTCTTCCGGACATCCGGAAGGACTTCGTGGTCTATTGTGACGCTTCTCGTCAAGGCCTGGGTTGTGTACTGATGCAAGATGGCAAAGTTGTTGCATACGCCTCCCGACAGTTGAGGAAACACGAGGAAAACTACCCTACCCACGACCTTGAACTCGCAGCTGTTGTGCACGCCTTGAAGATTTGGAGGCACTACCTCATTGGCAACAAGTGCGATATTTATACCGACCACAAGAGCCTAAAGTATTTCTTCACTCGGGCAGAGCTGAATATGAGGCAGAGGAGATGGTTAGAGCTGATCAAGGACTACGACCTGAATATTCAGTATCACCCCGGCAAGGCTAACGTCGTAGCAGACGCCCTGAGCAGGAAGCACTATTGCAGCAATCTGATGATTCGTGACGAGCAGCCTGCACTATGCGATGAACTCGAGAGACTGAAGCTGGAAATAGTAGAGCAAGGGCACCTGAACACAATGACAGTCAAGTACGATCTGGAAGATCGAATCAGGCAAGCTCAGCAACGATGTCCGGAACTACAGAAGCTCAAGCGAGCAATGCGAGACGGAAAAGCGACCGACTACAGGGTCGACGACCAAGGGACCATATGGCTGAGAGATCGCATATGTATACCCCAAGATCAAGGGATCCGTGCTGAGATTCTGGATGAAGCGCATAACTCCAAGTACGCCATACACCCAGGATGCACGAAGATGTACCAAGACCTGAAGGACCGTTTCTGGTGGAATGACATGAGAACGGACATAGCCGAATTCGTGCCTAAGTGCGACATTTGTAGGAGATTCAAGGCTGAACACCAGCGCCCTGCCGGCCTGCTGAAACCACTTGATATTCCCGTATGGAAGTGGGATGACATTTGCATGGACTTCATCACAGGGATACCCCGGACTCAGAAGGGCAATGACTCCATTTGGGTAATCGTTGATCACCTAACTAAGGTGGCACACTTCATCCCCATCAAGACCACGTACCCCGTGAGCCGACTATCCGAGCTGTACATAGAGAACATTTTGAAACTCCACGGGGCACCACGAAGCATAGTATCAGATCGAGGCCCCCAATTCACCGCAAAATTCTGGTAGAGTTTGCACAAATCACTAGGGACTCAGCTAGATTACAGCACCGCCTTTCACCCGCAAACCGATGGGCAGACCGAGAGAGTGAACCAGATACTCGAGGACTTGCTTAGAGCATGTGTGCTAGCCTACGGGAGTGATTGGGAGAAGAGTTTGTCCTATGCTGAGTTCACGTACAACAACAGCCATCAGGCCAGTTTGCGAATGTCACCTTTCGAGGCACTTTATGGCAGAAAATGCAGAACCCCGCTGATGTGGTCAGAAACCGGAGAGAGATCGTATTTTGGTCCAGACTCTATCGTAGAAGCTGAGGAAAATGTCGCCAAGATCAGGGAAAACCTGAAGATAGCGCAGAGCAGACAGAAGAGCTACGCCGACAAGAGAAGGAGGGACCTCTCGTTTGAAGTCGGAGACCACGTATACCTGAAGGTGTCACCACTCCGAGGCACCAAGAGGTTCCATGTCAACGGGAAGCTAGCTCCGAGGTTCGTTGGACCGTATCCGATCATCCAAAGGATCGGAGGATTGGCGTATAAACTGAAGCTACCAGAAGGACTTGCTGGGGTACATCCAGTTTTCCACGTATCCCAGCTACGCAAATGCTTGCGAGTGCCGGATGAGACGATACCTCCAGAGGCAGTGGACTTGCAAGACACGCTCGAGTATGTAGAGTATCCCGTGAAGATTCTGGCCCGGGCAGATAAGGAGACTAGGAGGACCTCCATTCCCTATTGCAAGGTTCTTTGGAGTAATCACACTGAACGGGAAGCCACTTGGGAAAAAGAGTCCGATCTGAAGGAGAAATACCCACACCTTTTTGAAGACCAGGTAAACCTTTAATCTCGGGGACGAGATTCTTGTGAGGGGGGGGGAGTCTGTAACATACCATGTTAACCCCTAGAGGGTTTGCTTAACAAAAATCATGAATTTCAAAAACTCTTGTGTATGATATTATTTGGGATAGGTTGAAGCATTTTATTGGATTTGGATTTTTGAATTTGTTTGACTCCATTGTGTGGGATTTGAATTTGAAAAGGATGTTCAAATTCAAATCCAAAAATCCCTTCTCTATTTCCCTCTTGGACCGCCAGCCCACGCAGCCCGGCCCAGCTCGCTTTCTTTCCTCTCCCTTTCTCCCTCTCTTTTCCCGCACGCGCGCCAGTCCGCGCGAACCGGCCCAGCACCGCGGCCCAGTCCGGCCTCGCGAACCATCGCGACGCCTCCCTTCCTTCCGCCCGGGGCAGCTGACAGGCGGGTCCCACCCGTCAGCTTTCCCTTCTACCTCCGCCGCTCTCTCTCTCCCGGCTCGCTTCTCCCCGCGTCGTCATTCGCCACCGCTCCGCGACAGGACCTCCAACCGCCTGCCCCCTTCCTTTTCCTCTTTCTTCCCCGCCGCGGCCCCCGCTCCCTCACGTCACCTGGCAGCCGCGCGCGCTTGTCGCCGCTCCGCGATAGCGCAGCGCAATCGCCCGCCTCTTTTCCCCCGCGCCTCGGCCGCCCACGCTGCCCTAACCCGCGCTGCAGCCGCCCGATGCCCGCCGCGTGGCCGTGGCACGGACGCCGGGCATCGCCGCCTTCGGTGTCCGGGCCCGTGCCGCAAGCCCTAGGGTCATCCCATAAAACCCCTCGGCCGCTGCCCAAAACCCTAGCCACCCTCGCACTTCTGTTCCATTCCGCCGCCGCCGCACCCGAGAGAGAGAGAGAGAGAGAAGGAGGTGGAGGAGAAGAGCCGCGCGAGGAGGAGGACGACGCCACCCGGAGCCGCACAAGGAGAAGGTCGCCGCCGCCCGGAGCTTCACCGAGCCGGCGCCCCGATCGTCTTCACCAACGCCGCGGTTCTTCCTGCACGGCCTCGACCCACCGGCTCCGACCCGCCACCGCACCGGACCCTTCTCCCTTCAGCCCCGCCGGTGAGCCGCACCGCCGCCAACCCCTCTTCTTTCCCCTGCTGCCGGCGTGAGCCACGGGCCGCCGGTGAGCAATCCGTAGCCGGCCGTAGGACCCCATCCCCCTCCGGCCGCCGTGCCGTCTTTTCTTGCAGGAGCCCGACGCGCCGCCCTTTTCCCCGCTACCGCCGTCCGCCACCCCGCGTCGTGCGCGGGCCGGGATGCCGGCGCCCGCGCACGGCACGGCCACGCCGCGGCCCTGGGAAACCAGGACTCGCGCGCGTGCGTGCACCGAACCCAGCCTTGCCTCAGCCTTGCCTGCACCACAACCTCGCCGTGCACGTCCACCCCCGCGACGCGACCGCGACGTCGCGTTCGCGTCGCGGCCATGCCGTTGAGGCATTTCCCCGAGCGCCCTTCGGGCGTCCACACCCGCACGCGCGCTTCGGCGCTCACACGCACACACACCCTCATCTGCCGCGCCGCATCCGGGCTCGCCACATCGGATCCCGCGGAGGCCGACAACTGGGCCCATCCTGTCAGGGAAGAGAAGAAGAGAAGACAGCCCGACCCGCGAGGAGGAGAAGACGAAGCGTCGAGCCAGCCCACTGCGGCCCAAGGATCGTCACGGCCCAGGAAGAATCCGACCCGCGGAGGACCCGAGCCGAGCCAGACCACAAGCCTAGCCAGCCCGCTGCCCGACCGGCCTGCTGAGCCGCAGGCCGAGCTGACGCCGCGAGCCTAGCCAAGCCTTACTGGGCCTTGAGCCGGCCCAACTCCACTTCCGGCCCAAAAATCAAATCGAGATCCCTTTTTTCTTTTTACTTACCCGGCCTGACCCGAGGGGCCCACCTGTCAGCCTCGTGCCGAGGCTGACCAGTGGGGCCCGATGACCGCTGACCTGACCCTTGACCGTTGACCGGTCAACGTTGACAGGTCAACGCTGACGTCAGCAAGGCCCACTGCTGACGTCAGCACCCCGGACCCCCCTGCTGACGTCATGCTGACGTCAGCATGCCACGTGGCACGCCCTAGTGCTGCAACGTGTCTCTGTTTAGTGTTTTCTTTTCTGAAACTCTTTTATTAATTTCAGAAATAGGTTTTTCCTTAGAAAATTCATAATAAATTATCCGGACCTCCGAAAATTATGAAACCAGTTTCTTAATTCTTCTAAAATCATGAACCACCTGTTAGAATGGGCATTGTGGTGAATTGGATCTTATTTGCAACCTTTTGTGCACATTTGCACTTTGGTCCCTACTCTTACCCGTATTTACGAATAGGACCTACCCGCGAGGAGCTGACCGACGACCAAGACTACCCTGAGGCCCAGGAGGACTTCGAAGAGACGCCAGGTTCACGCCCATCTACGAATTGAACTCCTATTTAGGCATTTGCTTGTAGATATGCTATCGCTATATGTATGTATTTATACCGAGATAAACCTGCATGGCCCTTTTATGTACCATACCCCTTGCCAACCTATCTTACTTGTTGATTATATGAAATGCCTTGTAAATCCTTGAATGTGCATGTGTGGGTATGGATGGATAGTCTTAGCGTGTGTGAAGTGGTTCTCTTCAGGAGTTGGTGATTAGGGTTTAGCCGGGAGTGGGCAACCTAACTCGATCGTGGATCGAGAGCTTGGGGTGTGTATCTTGGCACACCCTACGGAGTACCTGTGGCGGGTACAGTTTTGGATACGCGTTTGAGGTGTTCGGGGCACCCGTTAAGGGTGCGGTTGCGGACCACCGAGGTGGATACGCCTTCGGCGAAGATGCCCGCTCCGGCAGATAAGGACCGGGTGAGAGTAACCATGACTTGTGGGAATCTGTTAAGCGTGCACACCACTTACCCATTATGAGGGTGGGCCCGGTCCGGAATTAGCAAGCGCGGTACCAAGCCGGTAGGAGGATCGAGTATCGGTGCAGGGGAAGGAGGTGCTGACCTCACGTTCCCCGAGACGCATGGGAGGCTTCACAGTCCCGGGGCGACCTCTCGTGGGAGGATGCGCCCAAGACCCGGGAAAGCCGGATGGTGCCGTGGCTCCTATTTCCGTTCCAGTAGACCGGTGTTTCGTATACTAGTCGGCTGATCTCCGGCTAGTGTCGATTCGAGTGGGTCCAGGTGTACAACCCCTGCAGGGTGAAAACTATACGTATAGCCGCGTCCTCGGTTATGGACATCCCTACTCCTCTGTTGCTCTTATTAGTTAGTGTTACTCATGATTTCTACCTCCCTCTAGAATATCTCCCTGCCAGGGGGCAGTTGAGATGCGAGGAGAGGGAGTCCTCGCATCGACTTGGTGGCTTTGGAAGGTGTGTGTGACCGGAAGTCCGGAATGCCGGAAGAGCCCGAGTCGGAAGCGACAGGAGATGTGTATTCTTATATATATATATATATTGCATGCATAGGGAAACCCCAGCTTTACTCCTTGAACTCTTGTATATCCGTAGAGTAGACCACAATAAAGCTTGCATACAGATGGTGACGTGAACCTATCCCATTTCTTGGGGATAGCCTGGTACGATGCAGGATCCGATCCGGAATTCGACCCCAACGACGACGGATGGTACAACTGAGGCCCGAGCTACGCTCAAGTCGCCTGTGGAGGAGGTTCCCGAAGACGAAGGACGGCCGAAGACCTAGCTACCGTTTTGCACCTTCTGCTTGTTCGATTTAGCCGAGAGGCTTGTAATAATTTCCGTACTACAGATCCTTTGGATTGATGTAATAATTAAATCCGTGTTTGACCTCTCTATGAGTATGACAGTGATATTATGCCTGAAATGAGTTCTGTATGTGATAGCACTTGATCCAGGGACTATCACGATGATACAGGGAGTCGGATTCCGCGATTTGGGAATCCGGTTCATTTCAGAACAAGTCTCTTTGCGGATGACGCAGCATTTTTTCTGAACCCGGTTGGTACTGAGGTGCAGGTTGTGGCAAGAATACTGGCTTCTTTTGGTATGGCGTCTGGCTTGATCACTAATACTGACAAGAGCGCGGTGTACCCGATACGATGTGAAGGATTGCAAATTCAGCAGATTATGGAGGCTTTCAGCTGTCCAATCAAAGAGTTTCGTTGCAACTACTTGCACAAGTTGTGCATGACATCAAAGAAGAAGCCAGTTGCAGGACGTTGGCTTGCGGGAGCCCGGAGCTTTCTTTGTTTAATGTTTAGTGTTTGTCTATTAGAGTTCGAGTTATTCTGGTTTTATATAATATCGCTTTTAAGGTGTACTCGGAACTTGCTTCTTCTCCCAGCTTAAATGACACAGCGGTGCTCCCGCAATCTTTTTTTTAAAAAAAACAATGCGTCATCACTGCTGAGCTTCCACAAACCCGACATCAAAGCAGCTCCGACTTCATCGCAATTTGCTCTATTAATCTAAACTAGCTATAAAGAAAATTTTGTATTACACAAGTGGTAGTTCCCTCCCTTAACTTTTACGGCTAGGACTAATTAGATGCCAAAATCATAACCATCTCCAGCTCTTTAATTTATCCCTAAGAACTTGCAAGTTTTTTAAGGTCTACTAATCCTATCAGGCCCAACACATCAATTGAGAAAGTCTCCAGATATCCTTAACATGGTATATTTTAATGTTAGAAATATCTTTTAGCCCCAACACATTCAGGGATGGTAGAAGGGTGGGCTAGGGGGCCTAGGCCCATATACCATGGTGGACTCTAGGTATTACCACAATTTTTCATCATAAAAAGTAAAGAAACATTGAAAATATAATTGCCTCCGCATAGTTAATCATTTATTTTTGGTGCACTTTCCTGTGGTAAGTAGCGACTTTGTTTCAAAATTTTGTCAGAACGATTTTTAATTTGAGGTTTGGATGACACTTTTTTATATTTAAAATTTCTCCTGGCCTCTGGAGACGGTGCCTAGGCATGTGTTTTAGAAAACCTAATAAACAAAATTTATATGAATAAAAATCTAGAAAATAATAATTTTATATTTGTAGTAAATTGATACATGTGGATAAGGACATATTTTTGCAAACCCTAGATAGGTAATAGCAAATGTTGATCGTCAATGTTGATGAGTTAATGGTACACCGGAACACAATTATATATATATATATAAATTTATTCTACACGTACTTGTAGCTACTCCCACGTGCCATGACAATATGCTTCCAAGACACTACCGGACACTATGTTTGTTACCGGTTTCAAACTGGCTCTGCAAATAATTCTTAGGTGTGCTTGATGTGTTCTCGAAATAGGGTACCGTGTTGCATATAAGCAAAAAAAATACTGGAGATGATGCTAGGTCATTGACTCTCTCTTGATAGCAAAGAGTTGAAGAGAATGGTGTGGTCTAGAACCCATATACGGGCCTTTCTGACATCTGTTAGCATGTGTTGTTGCCATCCAGAAAGAAAATGAAGGTGTGTGCATGCATGCCGAACTATGAATCCGTGTAACACGAGAGCGTAATCCATGAACAGACAAAACTTTTTTTTACTTTTGGTATCTGTCAAGGAACTCTCACGATAGATCAACCTCATCACACTACTATTTGCAAATCATTTGCCGGACCGGTTAAAATACTATTTTTAGAGCCGGGACTGTCACACATGGTCCACAATCGCTTTTCGTAGCTAGAATTAAGATTTCTAAAAACCGCACATAGAAACTGATTTCTAGAGACGACCATAGCATGGAATGCCACTAGAAATTCATTCTAAAATATTTAAATATCAGAAAAAATAAAAAACAACTTTAAAAAATAGCTAAATTTTTCTCACACCTAGGCTATCACCATGACCTCAAGCCTTGCACAAGCTCTTCTCAACAAAACCATAGAGTCATTTGTGACTAGGCATGGTTTGCTATTCTTTTGTATTTACTTTGGCAGGTATTATTTCTAGGGCCGGTCTGTATTGCGGTCTGCCCTTAGAAATTCCATATTTCCAAACACGAACTGCTACCGGAAATGATGATTTCCAAAAGGGGTTCATGTTCCGACCTGCCGCTCAAAATAGAAGCAATTTTTTGGAGGCGGACCGAATCATGAATCGTCTCTAAAAATAAATTTTGAGGACCTGATGAATTGGCACAGTGCACGGACAACCTCTTCGTCCGCTGAACCACCCTCTCCTACAAATAATTTTTGTTGTAGTGTAGGTTTTTGCATCTCCTATGGTAACTTTTTACATTAAAAAAAAATAGAGACACAGGGAGCGTAAGGAACATCATAATTGACGTCGCATAGTTGTAGAGCCCGAATAAGTTTAGGCATACCCTCACCTGTACGATATACGGCACCGCAAAAAGCTAAGTAGCAGGAGTAGATCCTGGCAGATCTTTGTACTGTGAATTTCTCCTACGGTGCTAATCTAGCCAAAACAACACATGATGCGGGATGGTTGTTGAGCCTTCCCCTTCGTTCTCCACCACGCATACTTATTCGACCAAGGATATAGTACATCATATGGCACGACAATACTACTCCTTGATGACTAGATGGCCTACTAGCTAGCTTGATGTTGTCATGATGAATCATGGTACTATTTCACATCAATCGTCGCCATCAACCACGCTAACTCATTGCTCTCTCCTGCGCACGGCGCCACATGGAGGAGGCACCTTTTGTTAACAAGACTTTTGAGTTGGCACCGGTCACCACTATTACATTAGTTCTCTCGTGTTACACGGATGCAGGGCAGAGCTACCATCATCTACCACATACTATATCTAGCGAGGTGGCAAAAACAATACCATCCACGAATGCGTGTGCCACTAATTACAATTTGTACGTGTACGTAAGCAAGAAGTACGTGTCCGGCCACTTTAGTTTTAGTTACATGTAAAATACGTACACATTATCACAGTGTGACTGATCACACCTAATTCCCGTGCTTTGGAAGCTGCTTATACACCGGCCGCGGACCATGTATGTCGTCAGTCCACCGGTTTTCGCATTTAGGTCGGTCAAGTGACGTGGCCGTTTGTGTTAGGTTTTTGACGCCTCCCGTAAGCGTCTGTAAAGATCTTGTTCGTAGTAGTGTGCTGGTTATGTTTCCAAGGTGTCTATTCTACTTCTAGCTAGAATGGATCATGGTTCTAATAATCTCCTTCACTATCAGTTCCGTCATTAATCATTCTCAGCTTAAAAATATATAAAATAGGAGCCCAACTCTTTCTTAATCCGATCCTAAAATATTGAAACCCTTTACCGGCCCTACCTCCAGCATCATCCATGCTATTGCTTGGTTTCCGGCTGATGCTGAGGTTTATGGGCTAATAAATGCTACATATTTGGAACGGAAACTGATTTTAAAAAAAAGTTGCCTAAGCAATGGTAATGTGCAGGACTATTGCTTGGTTTCACGTAGTATTTTTTTTCCCCAATGGCTTCATGCTGCTGAGCTGCTGACAGTGATCGCCTGGCTAGCTAGCTTGCTATATAATGTGCGCACCCCATGCAGAAGCCTGGCTTCTTAGACAACACAAGCGAGATCAAAGAACTATAGATCACCTATATTCACCTGTTCCATATACGCACAAAATGAAAGTGTATAGGATGGGCGCGCCAGCTGTGTTGTTGGCGTGCCTCCTTTTCACACTCCTGCTCTCAGAGGTTAACTTGCTTTCTTTTTTTCTTCGAACTAGTTTCTACTTAGTTTGTTTCATTTTCCTGGCATAACACAGCAATCACAACAATATGATCATTCCCATGCTAACATTTACTACTGCTTTGGGGTTTTTCCAACTAATAATGGGTTTTGTATTTTTCCGAATACATTGCCGATTGATGTCATGGTTCTCTCTTTGCCACAAAACACTCGACTTATATTCTTGTTTGAAATGGTTCGGCATGAAAAGATGCCAAACCAGCAGAGAACTCAGGTCCAAAATGAGCATGATGAGCTTGGAAACATCATTATTTAGAAGAATTCCATAATTTTTTTGATGTGTGCCTTTCCTGATCATGATCTAAACATCATGTACGCATGTGCAGGCCACGACCACCGGTGCCGAGACCATGAAATTGACGACCACCCCAATCTTCCCTCAGATCCCACGAGGCCAGACAAGCAAAGACTTCCAGGTCCTGGTGCGCGTCGAGGCGCCACCGGCGGCGGGTCACAAGGGTCGTGTCCCCGTCGACCTTGCCGTGGTGCTCAATGTTGGCGGCGGCACGGCGAGGCTGGATTCAGTGAAGAAGGCCGTCCTGTTCATCATCAGGCAGCTCCGCGACGACGACCGTCTCGCCGTCGTTGGGCCGTCCAGCAACCGGCTCTTCGGAGAGACGGCCACTGGTTTTCTCGACATCCGTGATGCCTGGCGGAACGCCGGAAATTCCCTGGACAAGCTGCAGGCCCGTCCCCGTGATGGCCATGCTCAGCAAGGCTCTAGCTTGAAGGAGGCCATCAAGGTACGCATGCCATGTACACACGTTATGACGGAGGACATGCCATGTACACTTTTTTTTTTTTAAAATGGAATAAGTTTCCAGCCTTTGCGACCGCACACAGCCAGTTTGAGTTTGAGAAATGGCCATGTGCACCGCTGCTGATCTTGACTGAAATTGTTGCAGATGCTTTCGGAGCTGCCGGCGAGCACGAGCAGCCGCGCGAGCTTCATCATCTTGGTAACGGACACCAAGGAGAGCAGCAGGTTCAGCAAGCTGCCTCGCGAGTTCCTCAAGAACCAACCCGTCGTCCACACGATCGGCTTGGGCGCCGCGCACGACCCCAAGGCGCTGCTCTCCATCGCCGAGGAGTCCCATGGCACCTACTCCTTCGTCGACGACGACCAGAACATGGACAGCATCACCGGCGCCGTCGCCGTCTGCCTCAGCGGGATCAAGGCCGTCGCCGCCGTCGGCACGCGCGTCAGCCTCGAGGCGGCCGTCGGGAGCGGCGTCAGGGTGGAGAGGATCGAGTCGGGGGGATACAGTAGCGCCATCACTGGCGACAGGACGTCCGGCGAGGTCACCGTCGGCGTCCTCTACGCCGGCGAGGCGAAAAGCTTCATCGTCCACCTCAACGTGCCTGCTGTGCCCCCGACGTCGGCCTCCGTCGACGGCTGCTGCGACAAGCAAGACCTGCTCACCGCCAGCTTCTTCGGCCACTACATGGCCAGCGACGGCGATGCTTCTCCACCGAAGATCCAGGCCACCTTGTCGGTGCAAAGGCCGCCGCCGGAAGGCGTCGCCATCGCCGCCTCGCTGCAGAAAGTTCCCGTCCCTGTGGTGATGGACCAGATCGTCCAGTTCGGCATGCTGGACATGGTGACCACCTTTGTCGAGAACGAGATTTGGGAGCTCAGTTCCATCACGGCGGAAGTGGGCGCCGCCATGGCGACGAAGCTGCAGAGCCGGTGGGAGGAGTTCGTGCAGGCCCGCCAGTTCTGGAGCGGCCTGGACCTGGGAGTCCTCGAGGTCGAGATCAGCAAGATGGTGACCATCCTAGCGGCAGCAGGGAGCGGCAGCGGCTCGTCGTCGTCGCCGCTGTCGGCGACTGCCTACATGTTGTCGTGGCTGTCGAGCTACCAGACGCAGCGGCCGACGGCGATGGGCTCGCCGAGCAGCGTCGCCCCGGCGTTCGCCACGCTGAGCGTGCAGCTCACGGTGCAGGAGGCGACGACGATTGTCGTCACGCCGCCTGGTGGAAACTTGGGCGGCGACGGCCTCGGCGGCTGCCCGCCGTGCGAGTGCGACGACGCCTGCGTGGAGCCGCGCCCGCCGCCGGTGTTTCTGCCGTCGGGGCGCGACGACGACACCTACCGCGTCAACGCTGCGTACCCGGCCGTGCTGCTGGACGCCATCAACCAAGCAGCTAACCAAATGTACCTGGTACGTGCCTTCATAGACCTCACTTAGTGCGTACTACCTCCTTTTCTTCTTGGAAGGCGAATACCAAACCTAAGATTCAAATTTTCTTTTTCTTGACCAATGTTTGAATTTGTCGATTGTATAATATTACTAGAAAGCTCTTTTGTACAATGCCAATTTTATAGTAATATATGACATATCAGTGGTCAAATAAAAGTATAGCTTTTGATAGTGCCAAACTGCGTCTACTTAGGAGAGAGTAGACGCATGTGATGGGGGTCTAACTGAGGAAACAATTACAGGCGTTGGTTCAAGCCAGCAACGTGAGGCGATGCAACTCCTCCAACGTCGAGGTGCCGCCGCAGCCGCGGGCAGTCGCATGATCCGGCGATGAATGACGGCGACGGCGACTCGATCTACCTTACACATCCATACTCGATCATCATCGACGGATCCGGCGTGTTCATGCGTGGAGAAATAAGGAGAGCTAGCTGCAGGCTGGCTACAGATCTTGTATTCATGTGTGTGCTTACTAGTGTTTGAGTTCCATGTGACAGTGTTCACTTGTACGTGTTCATGTTTGTGTTCCTGTGTAACATGGATGACATCGTGTACGACCATGGTGTTATGGAATAAATGAAGGATCAGTGCAGTAGTACTTCGTACTTCCTCCATCCTCCAGCAAAAAATCAATTAATGCGCATTTTTTTGAAAAAATTTGTTGATTCGAACAACGTTAACTTAAATAATAGGTATTTAAGTATTTGTAATACATAAAAATAAAGAACTATTCTTCTATCAACTTATTTCATATTATATCTTTTTAGCAATTGATAATATATTGTACGAGAAAATAATAGTCAAAGGACCCCAAAACGGGATCAAACTCCAAACAAGAGCACTTAACGAATGTTAATGTGGATCACACAAAGACTTATTTGGCATCGTTCCTTCCGGTTTCAACTTCACCTGATTTGGCACGATAATTACCAGCACTGTAGCAGGGTGGGTTTGGGAATCAAGGAGAAAGTGAACTGGGAGCCGGTAAAGCCACTTTTCTTTTTCTTTCTTCTCCTTTTTACTTTTACTGTACCAAGAATCCGTCTTGGGAGGAGCACTTCCAAACTAGTCTTTATTGGTGACCCACTTCGTATACAGATGTAATAATTGTGGACGAAATAATTCAAGTGGATAATAAAGAAAGGTACGCCCATATTAATATACTCTCAAAACTAACTAGCACTAACTACTTGTGAACTGTGAGGACTGTGGAGCGCCCACGTCATGTTGATGACCTCACTCCAGTAGGTGACTCACAACTGCCCACTGCTAGAGATGTGAGCACTATTTCCGGGTAGGAACCTCGATTAGTACCTGTGCGCCGTCCGGTACAACTTAGGCGGTACTAAATTGGCACATGCATTTACATTTAGTACCATGCGCAATGCCTGGTACTAAACTGTTTCTGTTTGCCACGCAGGGCGGTTGGCGCGGCAGTTTAGTATCGGTTGGTCTTACCGGCCAGTATTAAGTTCTTTTTTTGTTTGCTTATGTTTCTTTTCTTTTCCTTTTTAGTTTTAATTCGTATTCATATTCATATCCATATTCGCTTGCGTATACTAGCATTTGTATTTCTATTCGTGTCTATAGCATAGCAAAGACTATATATATATATATTATATACAGTTTATATACACTTCAAATATTACAAGTACTTCAAATAATAATGCACACTTGGGATCAGATATTACAAGTAGGTACATAAGTTGTTTCCTTCCAAGTACTTCAATTATTACTCTTCTTCTTCATCATCATCCCTATTTTCGTCAAATAGACCATGCTTACCCTATGATCGGTATAAAATTCTCCAGCGGGGTCTATGACCTTATCCAACAGGAATCCACGGAGTGATTCTTGAATTGCCCTAACTCTTTCCGGTTCGATGAGGTCATCTTTCATTTTCCAAATTTATCACATACAAACATCATTATTTTTAATTCATTCATGTACTGAATTAAATGCAATAAATTTTTATTAATTTTGTTACGTACATTGAATTCTTTTCGCGTCATTTTCTTTGCACCGGTAAAGTCGTGGATGAACTCACATACGTAATAGCCACATATGTTGTTTCCTTTCCCTGTCTCAAACACTATATATAGATGGGTTATAAAATATTCATGGTGTTTAAAGAAATGACACTAGATGTGCAAATTGTATTCATATCGGAAAGTCAAGGTTGATATCAAGATCACATGGCTTCTCAACGACTCCTACGTGCTTTTTGATGAAGCGAGCCCATACCTTCTGTAGAATATCTATGAGCTTTTGATATTAGGCTTTTGGCGTCTTCTTAGAGTCGAATACCACTACTTGGACTCGATCAATCTCAATGCAGAGCAAGATCTAGTGAAAGATATTGATACACATATAACGATTAAATGTTGGATATACTTATTTTCAAATTGAAGGGATGAAAAAAGAGTCTAAGTACTCACTTGAAGTTGTACGGCAACAGAATGAACGTACAAGTATCCTGCCCATCCAAGGCCCTGAATATATTGTTCTCGGTTTGATTCGGCCATTTGTTTACACTATTCTCATTTATAATATCTAGGTCCATGAAGCTGATGTGATAGTGCCCTCTTCTTCGGCATTCTTGCAGCTTCATCCTATATGATACAAAACAAAAGAGGGGATGAGAAAGCATAGAAGTAGTAGAGCTAGAATATAGAAATAAGAGGAAACACTTACATAATAGTGACTTGTCTAAGGTGTCTTGATGATATAGAAACCAAAGACTCACAAACTCGATCCATATGTCAGCTAGCCCCTGATGTAAATGGCTGTCTTTAACCCGAGCTGTGATCATTGTGTATCCATCTTCAGATGCCTTCATATACCATTGATGCAACTCATACATTTTTGTTGGTAGCATGGTCAGCAACTCTGACCACATAAGAGGTTCACCCAATATAAATTGTTTTCTGCCTGCCCCTAGGTGAATTGGGATAGGATCCTCCCCTCAGAGTTGAGCTTTTGTGAGTTTCATTTCTAGCACAAAGTCAGCCATAGCTTCATCCTCTTTTGAAGGCACTTGGAGTGGAGGTATCGATTGTTGGGATTGTTCTCCGAGCTGGGGAATGGTGGACCGACGAGTACCCTTCTTCTGATAAGACTTTGTGAGAGCAGTCTTAGTCCGATAGTCTTTCTTTCTCCCTTGGCTGGCATATGCCTATAAAGAACTTCTGCCCGGCTGGATTCACTTGTTGCTTCGGCTCAGGTTTCCTTGGCGCGAATTGTTCTCGAACCTCCTTTCTAACATGCCCATTCAATTCATCATCAGTCATTTCATATGCTAACTTTGGAGGTGGAGACTTCTCTTTCTTCTTAGCTGGGTTCTTCTTCGCCTTAGGAGGTGGGGGGGCCGAAGCCTTCTTAGGTGGGTTCTTCCTCGGCGGACTCATGCTGGGGTCCCTTTGAGCGGCTGGTTATGGCGGATCCATGCTAGGATCCCTTTGCGGAGATGGTGACGACAGATCCACGCTGGGGCACCTTTGTACGGGTGGTGATGGCGGACCCATGATGTTAGGTGGCGTTGGCGATCTTGGCCTTCAGTTCTAAGTCGATGCTGCGGAATCTGTGGTTCCTTGCGGAAATCTTATGTATCGCTTGTTTCAATAGGTCCAAGTGTGGAGGGCATGTTGTAGTTCCTCTTTCCATCACCTTCGGGGATCTCAAGGTTGAGGTCTTCCCATCCTTTCTCGACTCGGTCAACCATGACTCTAGCATAACCTTTAGGAATTGGCGCGCCATGAATTGTGCCGCCTTGGACAGGTACCTCAGCGATACCGTGAGCCACTACTTTGATCTTTTTCCTTTGCTAATAAAGAAGCTCGCAGGGGGTCTCCACAGTGATGTTGTCCACGGGGTAACACTGTAGGTTGTCCACAACCATTTCAGTTTGATCTCCGCTGGCTGGGTGCTCCGTGGAAGCGACGCTGCTACGGCGTTGAGAGCCGGGGCTGCTCTCCATATTAGGAGCTGATGGAGCTACTTGTTATTGTTGGATAGCTGCCATTGTACCTTCAGTTGAAGCTACTCTTTCTTCTAGGGCACACATCTTCTCTCCCTGTTTAGCGTTCCTTTTGCATCGGCTTCGATAAGTATTGATATCTGCACTAAACCCATGCTTCCATGGAACTACGCCCATGCCTCAGACACGTCCTGTGTGTTCCGGTGTCCCAAGAGCATATGTGAGCTCATCTTGGAAGTGTTTAAGGGCCTTGCAAACCCGGGCATCAAGGGAAACACGAGTTGTGGTTAAAGTGTACAACCTCTCCA
Source organism: Panicum hallii (assembly GCF_002211085.1). Classification (NCBI taxonomy): domain Eukaryota; kingdom Viridiplantae; phylum Streptophyta; class Magnoliopsida; order Poales; family Poaceae; genus Panicum; species Panicum hallii. The sequence goes on along the minus strand of NC_038049.1, from coordinate 5,141,244 downwards.
GAGTGAAAACTAATATATCAGCCGTGCTTACGGTTAAGAGCGGCTTGGACACTCACATGATAATTAACTTAAAAATGATCTAAATTGATAGTTCTCGTTTATTTATTACTTATTTGTGTTGTGGATTAATTTACCTCAGTTAGTTTGTTTAAGGGTTGGTATACATTTACACTTAGCTAATGCTTGCCTAATTAAAACTTGACCAACTAAAAATGCGTATCGCAGTCAAACCATGTCAGCTTTTTCTTAATCATAGCCTTGCATGTCATATAATCTACTCCACTTACTGAGTGCCAACCATAAGTGTAGTCACACTTGCTTTATTAAAAACAATGCTGCTCAGAACTGCTGCTCAGAACAAGATAATTGTCCAGTGTTCCCCAAAGATTTCGAAGAATACTAGGCGTATGTCTCCCAGTCATCTGCCTGTGAAGTTGGAAGTCCACTGCTATTTATCGACACTTATTTATTCGTTTAAGATTAAGACTGTCGGTCATGTAATAAAGTACTATTACACTCTATCTCATTAATGCATTGTTTCGGATATTCGCTTGTGATGTCTACTGTACGTGCGGAACTTGATCCTGGTGCACATATGGGATGCAGTCGGTTACCTTTTCTGAACCGAGTGTGACACATCCTTGGCTGCATCATCTTCGAGGGACGGTATGGGCTAGTTACCTTCACGAATTATGTTGTGAAGGAACTCCTCGTCCTCATCATTGGGTCTCATTTTGATTCTTGTGCGAAGAAAATATTTTTCACACTGAGAATAAAATAACAATAATGAAATTAATCAAATCTTGTTTATATAATTTTTTCTAAGTTGTCTACTAATTTTCCTAAATGGTCTACAAATTTTCTACAATGATTACTATTTCTACAATGGTTTACCATTTTCTACCATACTTACAAATTTTCTACCATTTTCTACCACACTTACAAATTTTCTACAATTTTCTACAATTTTGTACCATAGTTACAAATTTTATACCATACTTAGAAATTGTTTTATAATTTTCTAACATACTTACAAATTTCTACAATTTTCTACCACACTTACAAATTTTCTACAATTTTCTACCATAATTACAAATTTTCTATAATTTTCTACCATTCTTACAAATTTTGTACCATATTTACAAAAATTAAAAACAAAATAAAAAAGCTGACATCAGCACATAGTAGTGCTGATGTCAGCATAGGGGCTTACATCAGCGAGCCACGGGACGAGGGGCGCTCTTGGGGGTAGAGGGTGCGAGGAGGCCGGCGGCCGTGACCCCGGTGAGGGGCAGCGGCGGGGGTGGAGGATGGTGGCCGGGGCGATATGGTTGGGTGCCAAGGGAGCGTGCGGCGAAAGGAGGCGGGTGCGGTGGCGAGGTGCGGCGGCCGTGGAGGTCGTGGCGCCGCTACGGCGAGGTGCAGCGGGGACGAGCTCTGCGGCGATAGGACGACAGTGGTTGTTGGGGTGCAGCCGGGCACGGCGGCCAGGGACGGCGCGCGGAGGATGGCTCAGAGGCGGAGCGATGTCCTAGAGGCGGCGTCAGCAGGCGGACGGTGGAGCGTTGGGCGTATGAGGGATGACGACGGGGACGAGGGGACTCGGTGTCGTTTGAGATCAACGCCAAGTCCCGTGCGTTATATAAGAACGCCAGTTTAGTACCGGGCAGTAGCTGCGCCCTGTACTAGTACCGGGCGTAGGCTCGGCTAGATACTAAACTGCATGGTGGAGACAGTTTAATACCGGGCAAAGCCTGGGCACGGTACTAAATTGCCAATTCCTATTTCTATCGTATTTTATTTTACAGGTGTTTTTGATATTTTTAATGTGTAATAAATTAACTAAAGGGACAAAAAATGCAAATATATAATATTTTGAGCATGCAAAATTATAGTATTGTACACTTTACATCACTTGATCGCATGAAATATAGTTCTATGGAGTTAATTCAACATATTGAGTCCAAATTGTCTTTAATAAGTGTTATAAATATTTTTTGTGTGTAATAAATTAAATATAGGAAAAAAATGCAAATATATAATATTTTGACCATGCAAAATTATAGTATTGTACTTTACATCACTTGGTCACATGAAATATAGTTCTATGCAGTTAATTCAGCATATTGAGTCCAAATTATCTTTTATAAGTGTTTTAAATATTTTTGGTGTGTAATAAATTAAATATAGGAAAAAATATGCAAATATATATTTTTCCTATATTTTTGGTGTGTAATAAATTAAATATAGACAAAAAGAAGTCGGGCTCCTACCTTGTAACTGACTAGTACCCCGCCCCCTGGAGTATATAAAGAAGGGTAGTGGAGACATAGATCGGCACAACTACAACATGGGGGACAACTCGTGCCTCATGCACATCAACACCTAAGGCAATACAAACCATCACATAGGATGTAGGGTATTACGCTATCGGCGGCTCGAACCTGTCTAAAGCTTGTGTTCCTTGCACCTTCGAGTTTCTGATCTCGGCGACACCCCACCTACAATCTACCATCTTGGGGATATCCCTTTGTGGGCTTGGAGGTTAAACACCGATAACTGGCGTGCCAGGTAGGGGTGCTCATCAAAGATCCACCGGAGAACTCGATGGCATCGTTCAACTTCACCAGCGCTGTGCTCGACGAGGGCACGACGCTCTGCATCGCTAACGGTCGTGGTGGCTTCAAAAGCCACCTTGCCGACACTAGGGAGCCAACGGCATCTACTCCAGCATCCTACCCTGACATCGACGACCTCGTCGATGATTTCAGCAAAATTTGACTTTCCGATCTAATCGGAAACCACAAGGACGAGTATGAATCGAACCCACCTCTTACTCGTGATCGGCTCGACTCCAGCTCGCGCTACAACGTCGACATGCTGCCGTCGAACTCGACTACCCAGTTTTACTCCAGCTCACGCCGCAGCGACGACCTCAACTACTCGGCTTGACTCCAGCTCGCGCCGCGAGGACGCTTGGCGACCCGCCGCCGACTACTTCGACTCCTTGTCTCGACAAGAAAACTAGTCGGGAGTGGGCTTCACACCGTTAACAACTAGTCGAAATCGAGTCCGACTAGTCGGCTTCATCAACGAACCATCGCGGCTCCATCGACGACTGCTGCGGCTTCATGGACAATCGTCTACGAATCAAGCTAAGTCACTTATACCTTTTCCGACTTGTTCTTTACAGCATCGGCTACTATTTTAGGTATGCCTCTTGAGGGGAATTAGCCTTGGGGGCTACACCATGATTGACTACTTCTAGGGTTTGCTGACTAACAGCCCACCCGCTTGGTACGTCGAGTTCATATGGCGCCACCCACGCACTTGGTGCACTGAGTTGTGTCGGGCTCATAGCGGCTACACCCTACGGACATATGCATTGCAACACGCGCTCTTGCCAACTACTTTATGGGCACGCATTCTCTTTGTCGCATGCCGACTACCTTTTTCTACATTTGTTGTCTTCTCTTAACAGTTGCTAAAGTAGTCAGCTAGCCCACGCCTTAATCCGTGAAGCCTTGACTCTTCTATATGCCTCTGTTCCTATGCGTGCACGTGATCAGTTCCCTGCGTTATGGGCTACGGCTATCAGTTATTAGGTGCTTAAATGTAACAGGCTAACTATTCGGGGAAATTACATGGCCTCACAAGAGCAAGACATGATTTTTTTATCATGCATTTTACAATGCTGGGATCCGCTCTTAACTTGATGTCATGTATATCAGTTACAATATATTTTTATGTTTACCTTGTAGGGACACGACAGGACATTTGGCGTACCTTCGGCGACTCATTTGGCTCCCTTGCTCGGGGGCTGGGCGCGACAGGGCACTCATCGTGCCTTTGGCGGCTTGTCCGGCTCCCTGGCTCGGGGGCTGGGCACCAAAAACACCTCGGCGTACCTCGTGCAGCTTGTCTGGCTGGGCGTGAGAAACAACTCGACCATCGACATGATACTTTGGCCACCTAAGTACTAAAAGTACCCGGCTACTGCTACACTTCACAAAGATCGCCAGATAAGATTCGTTTAGAGCAGTAATTTCAGGTTTTCTTTGGAAAAGTTATTTGCTTAACCATTTTTCAGGGATGCTATCCCGAAAAAAGAGGTTTTTGAATTTCTAAACCAATTTACCCACTTTAACCATCAATTCAAACTCTTAATTTTTCACACAACCCATGCCACGATTCTTTGGATCATTTTCTTCAAACCTTAGGATTTGGATTTAAGGCTCGGGGGCTACGAGACAAGTGCCATGACGGCTTATTTTTTAAATTTTTGGAAGATAAGGACAGAAGATTTAAGACTAATTTAAACCCTTAGCTGATTATTTGATTCAACCTAAGGCTCGGGTGCTACTCCATATGGAGTGAGTTCCATCGCACCCCATATAAAAGAAGACTTGAAAACTACTCGGGGCATGAGCACCTCACAGCCTCAATGAAGCCAAGAAGTACTCGAAAGACACCTTCAAGGTGAAGTTCGGAAGAACTCGAAGACACCTTCAGAAGTACTCGGAAGCCTGCAGTACTCGGCTACGAAAAGCTCGGGGGCTTATCAGGGATAGATCCTCGGGTATCCTCAAGGAAGCTACTCGCAAGGAAGAAGTCGGACTCCTACTAGGATTCTTTCTATAATCCTACTAGGACTCTACCCTGTAATCCTATCAGGACTCCTACCCTGTAACTGACTCACATAGATATCCTATTTTGGTTCGTGCTCTTTTTATCTTGGGCTCTAGTGTAAAATGTATACCCATTTATCTTGTACCCTATGTATTGCATGATTGTGATTGATGGTCCCCTAGCCAACCATTGAAGTTGTTCATCAATCATGCTGTCACCCATGAATTTTCATCTGAGCCAAATAACAAAGGTATCTATGTGATGACGTGTGATCCAGACCTCAGACTTGCCCAGGTTTTCATATTGTACATTATTCATGTGCTCCTCCATATATGGAGCCATCAGGGATGAATTCTGTAGAACCGTTTAGTTTGTTTTGCTCATTTCATTGTCATGGATGTTCATATTAGATTTCTTCCCTAGTGTGCCCTTTCCCTTCAGTCTCCCCTCATGGCATGACATGGGAGCCCCGATCGGACTAAGATCATCAATGAAGTCAACATAAAACTCAATGACCTCTTCTGTTCCGTAGCCCTTAGTGATGCATTCTTCTGGACGAGAATGACTGCGAACGTACTTCTTTAGGACTGTCATGAACCTCTTGAAAAGGAACATATTATGCAAGAATACAGGGCCCAGAATTGGCTATCTCTTTCACAATGTGAACCAGGAGATGTGTCATAATATTAAAGAACGAAGGTGGAAACACCATCTCGAAGCTGACAAGATATTGGACCACGTCATTCTGTACCTTTATTAGATTATTTGGATCAATTGCCTTCTATGAAATTTCATTGAGGAAGGCACATAGCTTCACGATTGCCAATCTTACATTCTTTGGTAGAATACCCCTAAATGCAACCGGAATCAATTGTGTCATCAGGACGCGGTAGTCATGAGATTTGAGATTTGTGAATTTCTTGTCTTTCATATTTATTCTTTCCTGTATATTCGAGGAATAACCTGACGGGACCTTCATACTATTCAAGCAATCGAACATGCTTTCCTTCCCCTCTTTGCTAAGAGTGTAGCTAGCAGATCGCAAGTAGTATTATCCATTGTCTCTCCTTTCAGGACGTAGGTCTTCTCGTTGTTTCATTTCTTTCAGGTCACGTCTTGCTTCCATCGTATCTTTTGCCTGCCCATACATACCCAGGAAACCTAGCAGGTTCGTACAAAGATTCTTCGTCAGGTGCATCACATCAATTGCGTAGCAGACCTCCAAGATTTCCCAATAAGGTAGCTCCCACAATATAGACTTCTTCTTCCACATTGATGCATGTCTGTTTTCATCATTTGGAACTTGTTGGCTTCCACGCCCCCTTTCCAAACACATCATGCACATCCTTTATCATCGAGAAAATCCGCTTTCCATCATGGAATATAGGCTTACCACGAGTTTTTGGTTCCCCTTTAAAATGCTTCCATTTTCTCTTAAGAGGTGATTGAGGGGAAGAAATTGACGATGGCCCATATACACGACCTTCCGACAATTTTTCAAATAAAAGCTATCCGTTTCATCAAGACAGTGGGTGCAGGCCTGGTATCCCTTGTTTGACTATCCTGACAGGTTGCTAAGTGTAGGCCAATTATTGATGCTTATGAAAAGCAATGCTCGGAGGTTGAAAGTCTCCTGTTTGTACTCATCCCACACATGTACACCTTCTTCTTTCCATAACAGTAAAAGTTCATCAACCAATATTCTTAGGTACTTATCAATGTTGTTGCGAGGTTGTTTTGGTCCTTGGATAAGCATAGGCATCATGATGTACTTCCGCTTCAAGCATAGCCCAGAAGGAAGGTTGAACATACATAGAGTCACAGGCCATGTATTGTGACCGCTAGCCCACTCGCCGAAATGGTTCATTCCATCTGTACTTAAACCAAACCTTATGTTCCTTGCATCCTTAGCAAAATCTAGGAATTCTCTATCAACGTTTCTCCACTGAGACCTATCTGCGGGGTGTCTCAGCATCCAATCTTGCTTACGCTCTTCTTTATGCCACCGCATCAACTTAGCGTGTGCTTTTTTTCTGAACAAGCGCTTCAAATGTGGTATTATAGGGAAATACCACATGACCTTAGCGGGGATTTTTTTTGCATTAGCAGTATCATTTTTTTTGCATCAACAGTATCATCTTTTTGCATCAGCAGTATCATTTTGTTTGATCTTATACTGCTTTGCATCGCAAACAGGACAAACATCCAGTTTCTCATATCCATCACCATGACAGAGGATACAATCATTAGGACATGCATGAATCTTCTATACTTCCAATCCTAGAGGGCAGACAACCTTTTTTGCTTCGTATGTTGTCGAGGGCAGTTCATTACCCTCGGGAAGCATGTTCTTTGCGATTCCCAGTAGCTCCTCAACGCCCTTATTGGTAACACCATTTACTGCCTTCCACTGCAGCAATTCCATTCTGCTACCTAACTTTTGTGCTCCTATTTGCAATCTGGATACAATAACATTTTGTGATTATCCAACATCTTCTCAAACTTTTTTGACTTCTTCACAGTTTTACTATCTTTCAATACATCTACCAACACCTAACCTAGTTCGTCATGCGGTTGCTCTTCTGCGGCATTTTCTTCAACCTCGTCCATTAGTGCATCATTAAAGGCACCTGTTTCATATATGTGAGCCAAGTCTGGAATATTGTTATCATCATCATCATCTTCATTGTCTTCCATCAGAACTCTACGTTCATCGTGCTTGGTCCAAAGAGTATAGTTATCCATGAAATACCTTTCAATAAGGTGGACGTGTAGAGTGTTTCTTCTAGAGAATTCTTTGTTATTTCTGCAAATGCGGCATGGATAGCACATGAAATCTTTCGATGACCTATGGGCCTCAGCCGCATCAAGAAGACTTTAGGCCATTAATCCACACCATGGTGCACCGACCACCGTACATCCATTGTCGGTCCATCTGCAATCATATTTTTCTATTGAGGAACACTTTGGACGAGCAATTTATGTCACTGGGATGGGGCTTCACACTTTTTTAATAAGGAACTATAATCAAAGATGCAACACTTTCTTAATACGATGAAATGATATTACTATTACAAAGGATGAAACTCTAAATAAATGCATTCTTTACAATATGCTTGTATTCTCAACATCCAGCACAATTTAGTCAACAGACATTAATTCCAATCAAACAAACACAAATATCCCAACAATCAACATGCAACTTATAAATTCATGCAACAACACAATGGTCTTCAACCATTCTTTGGTGGGAAAGCAGAATGCTCTAACGGATTTTTTGCTGGCGCAGAAGAAGATGGCAGAGCTGGAACCTCCGGGTTTCGTGGTAATGGAGCGTAACGCCTCAACAAGTCCTCAAGATCAAAAGGAGGTGCCTCACCCCTTGCAACAAATTTTTCATGTTCTTTTTCCAAATAACGGAGCTGTGCTCTCACCCAAACTCCCAGTTTCTTCGACTTCTCATGAGCGCCTACTGGAGTTTTGCCCTTCCCTCGGTACGAAAACACTTCATGAGCACCCTCCCCCACCGGCCCCAATCTCTCCAGCAACATAAGCCATATTGATTGGAAAACACTTCTATTTTCAAAAAATGAAACTAATTTCACTACACTTGTCAAATAATGTAAAAATCTGAATAAATTCTTAGAATTACAATGAAAATATACTCATTCAATTTGACATTTCACATAAACATTCAATTTGAAATGTAGGAAGTGGCAATGTATCCAAAAATATCCTCTCTTAAAATTTATCTATAATACATGTACAAATACAAAATCTCTCCCAAAAAACATGGCAAATAATGCCACCTGAAAATACACATGGCAAATAAAACCGCTTAAAAAAATTAGCATAATGATATATACACATGTCACTTGAAATTAATTGAAAAAATCACCCTAGATTTGCCACATGCAAACTATCCAATAAACCTTCTCTCAAATTCTAGTCATCGCTTCTATATATCTCAAATGAATGTGTAAATCAAAATTTCGTGCTCATTCTCACTCTTTCTAATAATCATAAAATTCTCGAACTATAAAACATGAAACGAAGTATAAAGACTATTAGAGAAGAGAGGATGAAGTTGCTAACCTTTTGAGCACTTGGATGAGTGAAACCAGCACCAATCTTGAGAAAAATGGGCAGCACGTCGTCTCTAAAATGCCATGGGGAAGAAGAAGCCCAAGCTCGGTCAAATGGTTGGCTCGGGGAGAAAGAAAGGTGCTAGTATATAGAAGGCACATTTGTACCGGCTGGTGGCTTAAGCCGGTACTAGATCTCTCCACTTAGTACCAGTTGGGCTGGTATCATACCAGCCGGTACTAAAGTGCCACCGGGGGAATCTAGCCGTTGCCCCCGGGTGGCGCAGCTTAGTGCCGGCTGGTGGCTACAACCGGTACTAAATAGCTCCCCGGGGTATTGTTCTTCTGGCCCGGTACTAAATGTGCGCATTAGTACCTGCTGAAAGACAGCCGGTACTGACGGCCGTAGACGAATGGTCACTTCTCTGGCAGTGGCCATACGTCCTGGGGATAAAAGTTCCTAATAAAATTAAATCATGCATGCTTCCTAGAACAGCAAAGACCTTTACTAAGCAAGTACTGCCTATCAGTTTAGACACTGACATCTCACCTTATAGTCTCGTGGCACACATGCATGTTCAATCATGCATGCTTTCTAGAACACACAGCAAAGACCTTTGGAATAGAACTCAAGAAAGATATCGGCGAATGTTCAAAGCAATTGATAGATGACAAGGTTCTTTCCCTTCCCTCTTTTTATTCTCTATCGATCGGCTCCAGCAATGAGCGCTTTACAGGGAGGCGGCATGGTGCAGGGCCGGCAGTGGAGTGCCAAAAGGGCGAGGGGAGAAGCGGTCGTGATGTCTCGCTCTGTAGTCGAGGTGGCCGGCATTGGAGTCCAAGAAATACTAGTCGTTGTTGTCATCTAGTGGAGGATCTATCCATCAGTAAAGATGGAGGAGCAGGACAAGGAGGTGTTATCAGAAGCGGAAAAGAAGGTGAGATGTTGGAGGCAGCAGCAGGGATGGTAAAGGGCTTTAAAGTTTAGTCTAGATAATCTAATGACCGGGTTCAAAAAGAGCCGATCTATTATCTTATGCAATTTTTTAAAAAAATATAAGAGCCAAGTTGAATTATGAAGAGATCGAGCACTAGAATAGCAGCAACCCGTGGGCAAGCAGGGTGATGGGAGGAAGGTTGTGGAGTACGGAACAGGCAGACAACACTGGTGAAAGGACCCGAGGGAGAGTCAGGAATTACAAGTGCTCGGAGAAGAAGGGGATCTGATCTGACTGATCATTGGTAGCGGAGTAGTTCTACACTACTACATGCGTTAAAAACTTCTACTAAGAAATGAAATTCGTTTTATTCTAATACCATGTAGCTAGCTAGATGGATTCTTGTTACTTCTCCACAACATTATTTTGCATCGACAACATAGTCCTTGTTATAAAATATCGTGGTGAGATTTTCGTCTGGGTCTTCGGTTGCCTATGTTTTGCTCCCTTACGCCGGTGCCGATGTATATGCATATATACAACTGCCAAGCTGCCATTCACAACACAATTAACATCAACACGAGCTCATGTGTGTTATTGGTTTTCTTTTTTGTTCGCCAGCAGTCTTCTCGGTAAACAAAAAATTACTGCAAATGGAGCAACTGCGGCAAGTCCAACTGCCCTCTCTATCACATCGAATATCAGGATACAGGTAGCACTGCTACATCCTCTTATCCTCTGGATGAAAGATAAGGAACATTTGGACACATAATAGCAAACGTGGATGGTCAATGTTGGTGAGTTAAAGGTCTACAGACCACGGTATACCAACTACACGCCACCTAATATGCTTCCAAGATACTATTGGACACTTTGTACAGCCGGTGTAAAACTGACGACACCACAAAAGGTTCGGTGTGCTTCACGTGTTCCCGGAATAGGGTGCCGCAAAGCAAACAAACAAATGAAGATATAGGAGACGATGCCAGGTCATTGCCTCTCTAGATGTCATAGAGCCGCAGAGAACAGTGTGGTCTAGAACCCGTATATATACGTGCCTGCGTGACACATGCATCCGTGTCATGCACACGAGGGAGTCGCAATCAACAAATTGACACCAAACATCTTTTATTTCCAGACTGATCCCTATCAGATTAATGATACGGCGACTCACGGTAGGTGAACCTCGTCGGTTTTTGCACCTTCCATTCCAAAAGTTTCCATAAAAGAGACAAATATGGATAGTGTAAGGAACATTTCATACATTGACATCGCATTAGTGCTAATATTTAACTAGCTATTAGCTTATAGCTGCTAATATTACATGGACAATTATTAGCAAGGGATTGTTTTGATCCTGAAAGAACCGTGACACGTTAAGAGGGGGAGAGGGTGAATTAGGTGTTCTAAAAACTAAATCTCCAAGCACGTATAAGAAACTATTTCAAAATGTATCTAGATGTACACTAGGTTTTCTATGTGTTGCTTTCTCTACCGTACAAAAGTTTTGCATCCTAGATTCCAATCCTACAAACTACACAAGGCAATTCTAGGAAAAGTAAAAGAAAATGTAAGTGCAAAGTAAGTGCGAAGTAAAGCGGTAGAGAATGCAAACCTTTTACTCAGGATTCCGATTTAACCTTTTAATATGTCAATTGCGTCAATGAGGAATCTTTGCTTGTTTTGATCATAACCTTTTACTCGGGATTCCGATTTTAATGATCTTGGACTCTATAAAAAGCTTGTGAAATGCTCTACAAGATTCTCCAGAAATATAACCCATTTGATGTGTCAAAATAAAAATATCCACGGGACACTTCCAATTCATTCCTCTCATTGTTCCGGCTTTGGAGGTTTTCACTGTGTTGCGTCTTTGAAACCTACAAAATTCTACAAATATTCATTCTTGACACATATGTTAATCCCAATAGTTATGTTGTTATTCAATCACCAAAATCACAAACAATGGCTTAAGGGCCATTTTCCTCACAGGATCCAACTACTACTTGTTAGGTCTATTAACAAATCTGTTTGGATCCCTATTTGGTCATTTTAACCGTTAACTATTAGCACAAGTGGATGCGGATATATAGGTCTTATCGATAAATTAGACAAAAAGTAACATAAACGACTTTGTCACCCTCATCCTCGCACATCCGTTTTCCAATTCTTCATGAAACCTTGAGCATTGATGCTACCCTAACGACAAATAAAACAAATCTACGAAACTGGTATCTTGCAGCATGTAGAGCCTTCTTGCTTTTATATGACTCTACTTGGTGCAAACGTGCCATTATTCCTTGAAATAATAAGCATATATGAATGAGTAGGGCAGTATATGAAACTTGCGACAAAGTAAAAATATATAATCAAGGGAAAAGTAGCTAGTCTGATATGTGCACGCAGCCTGCCTAACTAAGCTCCTGGGCTATTAATCTTCTGTAAACTCCTCCGAACCTAGCTAGTCATCGTGGAGCACCAGGCCATAGTTCATACCGTGTAAAAAAGTTAGCATAATGGTAGAAATACATTACACTGCCAGCACCCTAAAGATTGTTTAGTGAATTTATTTCTCATACGTTATCCCGGTTTTAACATAATGGTTATGCGTCCTTTGAACTATTTTAACTATCTGTAGAGCTCAGCATGAGTTCTGTCTGCACGTCGTGATGTTTCATTCACCTGCCGGTTCAACTACTGCTTGTGCCGTATTCGTTGTCTGTAGTACTGCACATGTGTGCATCTTCTCAGTTCTCACTGTTCATAGTTCTTGATTTATCTTTCCATGTTTCAGTATGGTTTTTACATTGGTGAATCAGATCACTACACCAAACTGGATTTACCTTGGCGGCGGAAGATTTTTTTGGCGGTTTTTGGCCGCCAAAGCAATTCCAGATTCTGGTAGTGGATCATCAGTAGCTGTCCGTTCCGCATTCTCCTGAATTCAAGGAATACATCGTATGCATTTGTTTTCTGTGTGTCAGTATATATACATCTGTTCCAATGCAAGGTAATATCAGTCCAATGCAACTCCATATCTGATGAAATCTTATTTACCGTTTTAGCTAGTAGTATTATTGATCGTTAATAATTGTTTAATCAAAAGTAGTTTGGCCATGCATTCAGTAGTAGTCTCACGTGGCTGCTAACGAGAAGGGAATGGAAAAATTCACTTACAAGAGCTGCGCCGCTCAACTATACACTGCTAATTTCCTATCTTTCTTCCTCTGAATATCCATGAGGAAACAAGCAAGATCTTCCTACTTCTAGTGTGCTGCCGCTTTGTTGGTGCGCCTCAGGCCTTGGCGCATGGTGCAATTTATAGTGCAGGAACGGCAGGAACTAGCAGCAGGCAGCAGCTGGAGTGTCCTTATCGCCCAAGGATGAGGTGTCTCGACCAGGAATGATTTTTTATTTGGCCAGGAGCTTAGCTGCTAAGAAGCAGTTAAACATTGTGGTGAGATTATCGTCTGGGTCATCGGTATGCAGCTTATGTTTTGCTTCCTTGCACCCTTACTGATGTACATCATGCATACATTAGGCCGAGGATATTGGTGTTCTTTAATAAGCAGTACAATATATTACCATGTAATCTTAAAATGATTTAACTGACAACCATATATTGGATTGTCCTCTTGAATTATCATATGGTAGTTGCACAACTCACTACGCCAAAAACTCTATTTTAAAGATAACTTTTTTTTGAAACAACCATGGATAGCTAGAGATGTGCTCTATACTGAAGTTGCAGTGCTCGATGGGATCTAAATTTTTTGTTGATAATATTTTTAATTTAGAATCGTTTAGAGTGCTAAATATGCGATATAAGATTAAGAAAAGTGAAGTCAAAAGAAATGCATATGTTAGGTATGTAAGATGTGCTTCGTAAATGAGGTGGTAAGGAGACTAGCGAAGCGCAAAGCTTGAATCCTATATATTGCACCCATGAGAAATCACTCGACTTTATGACTTGTGACGTGCACCCATGTAACACGACAGAGTAATCCACGAACAGACACGAAGCACCTTAGTGATGGGAATACCATCGGGACGAGAGTTTGTGATCTACTTACCATATGTGTTAGGGAACACTGCACAGAATTTCCTAGACTGATGATCCCTATCAGTGTATACATGATTGCGACTTTCACGGTAGATCGACGGCACCAAAAAAAAGCTAAGGAGCAGATCTATCTTTTTTTTGAGACTAGGAGCAGATCTATCTTGGTACGTTGTTTCTTCTTCGGCGAACATAATCTAGGCATGCAGCACACAGGATGCTGGTTGGTATAGTTGAGCCATCCCCTTCATGTCTCACCACGCTCACTATTTTTGATGACTAGATGGCCCTGCTAGCTTGATGTTGGGGTGACACTATTTCACATGAACTAACCGTCGCCATCGATCATGGAAGGAAAACAAGGATGCATCATAGCGCCACATGTTACCTTGATTTCTTGAAGTTGGCACCGGACACACCAGTACACCACTATTTTTACAGGTCATGGATGCAAACGTGGATTCCACCCAGTTTTTTTTACATTATCTTGTTACACGATGCATATAGGACCACATACAGCTCGCACCTTCCGTATCTAGCGAGATGGCAAAAACAATGCTACCAAAATGCATGCAGCCAGGTATACGTGTGTACCACACGATCGCCGCTTCATGCCATCAATGCTACAAAAAGGGATGCTTTGCTCCCTTGCACACTTTTCACGCATACATGCATGTTTTCCTCACTTACAATTAACATTAACACGAGATGCAGGCAATTTGTTTTCTTCGCCAGTATCTTTTTCCATTAACAAAAATTAAGAAATATACGTATTGTTTTACGACCTGCTTGATCGAGCACAAGCTAGCCCTATAGTGTCCTCTCTATCACATCGAACATTTAAATACATACATACTATCATATTTCATACTGCTACATCCTCAGATACTCTCAGGATGGAAGACTTGGAATATTTCACTAGTACAGGATGGTCCTTTAGTCCCGGTCCATAACTATTTTTAGTCGCAGTTTCCGAACCGGGACTAGGAGTACAGGACTAAAGGGTGGACCCTTTAGTCCTGGATTCAAAAACCGGTCTGCAAGGCTCAAAAAATAATTATCGCAAACTAATCCAAACTCTGCAGTCCGTGGGACTTAAACCCAAAACCTCTTACCTTACGTATAGCTTGGTCCTGAGGAGGGGGTAAGAGGGGCGGCCTCCCCGGGCCCCCGAAAACTAGGGGCCCGCAGGTGCACATACGTACAGGTATAGTATGTATACAGTTAGATATACAATTAGAACATACAGCCACGACAGATGAGAACTGAAATGATGTGTCGCGCGTGACTCATCGCAACCAGCTGACTCCCGCGGCTCCAGGCGCCCCATGATGCCATCTCCTCGCTCCTCGTGAAAACTAGGGGCCCGCAGGTGCACATACGTACAGGTATAGTATGTATACAGTTAGATATACAATTAGAACATACAGCCACGACAGATGAGAACTGAAATGATGTGTCGCGCGTGACTCATCGCAACCAGCTGACTCCCGCGGCTCCAGGCGCCCCATGATGCCATCTCCTCGCTCCTCGTGATGCGATTAACTAATGTTGATTGGCAGCCACGTTGGAGATTACGCTGCCGCCGCCGCAACTCACTCCTAAGGGCCTGTTTGTTTGAGCTTAAATAAGTTGTAGATTATACAAACCAACTTAAATAATCTGTAAAGGAAACAAACAGGCAGCTTATTTGCTCAGATTATATAATCTAGAGTCAAAAATACCACAATCTCATAAGCTAGTCAAGTGGAGCTTATTTCAACTTATTTCTACCCAAAAGACCCACTACCCATGGCAAAGAGGAGCAAATTACCCGCAATTGCCATTGGGTCCCACCAGCCCACTCCCTCCTCCCCTCCCCACGCGCCCCTCTCCCTGGCTGGCTCCCCACGCACCCCTCTCTCTGGCTCGCTCCCTCCTCCCCTCCCCACGCGCCCCTCTCTCCCTGACCTTCAAAACTGCTAATGTTGTGAAAATAGTAAGCAAATGAATAAGTCTAGTACCAAAGGGCATTGTTGTCTTTACACGTCTAGGACAAATAAGCTGGACCCAAATAAGCTAGGCAAACAAACAGCAAGACTCAGCTTATTTAATCCAAAAAAATAAGCTAGATTATATAAGCTACCAAATAAGCTGGATAGTATAATCTATAAGTCCAAAAACAAACAGGCCCTAAGTCTGTGTTGCTAACCGGCTCAAGATGATACATGAGTTGATGTTTCAATATTATTCATTGCACTAGGCCATGGATAATGTATTGATTGGACATTAGTTAGAGAAATATGATATTGTGATCTGAGAATTCTAAGATCCAACACCTTTAGTTTGTAGCTTTGCAATAGCTTTCAAGTTTCAGTTGCTATTTGCTTTTTAATTTTCAAGCTTCAAGAAATATTTGAATGATATTGATATGTACTGGTATATCTTTGTTTACTTCGCATCTAGACTTGCTACAACAATATCTCAAAAACTTGTTTTAGCAATTCTAGATTCGAAGTCTAATACTAATATGTATAAATTGCTTGGCTAGAATTTGTTTGTTTTTGATGCACTGGTTTATTGTCAAAATTTTCGATATAGATTTATCATCACCATTATTATTAGTCACTACTACTATTTAGAGGGCCCCATCTCCAATCTCGCCCCGGGCCTCCAAAATCTCAGGACCAGCCCTGTTCTTTACCACCCCACCTACACAACATATATTATTTTGAATGGGATACCTTCCTTTTAAACTAACCCGTGAAAGATCCTTTAGTTCTGGTTGGAGCCACCAACCGGGACTAAAAATCCTTTTAGTCCGGGTTGGAGCCACCAATCGGGACTAAAGGATCATCCTTTAGTCCCGGATGGTGTCCTGGATGGTATTACCACGCCCAGGACTAAATGTTTAGAACCTTTATTCCGGTTGGAGCAACCAACAGGAATTAAAGGGTGACTTTTAATTCCGGTTAGTAGCTCCAACCGGGACTAAAGCTTCCCGCTGCCCCCTAGCCGTCGGACCCAGGACTAAAGCCTTCATCAGTCCCGGGCAGAACAGTAGCCGAGACTAATGTCAAGGATCAAAGACCATTGTTTGGACAAATAATAGCAAATGTGAACATCAATGTTGATGACTTAATGGTATTACATATGAGTAAATTGTGGCCCACATGGCCACATACAGCAACTCGTAACGTTGTACTACCGTATTTCACCATCAGGAACATTGTCGTGGCAATATCTTTTAGCAAGGGAACTTCAACTTTCACAGGTTGATCCCTATCAGTATGATGGCTACTCTCACGGTCAACCTTGTCGGTTTTTGCACCTTCCATTGCATAATTTTCCTCAAAAAATACAGGTACAAGAAGTGTAAGAAGTATTTCATACATTGACATTGCATAGCTATATAATCCGAATAAAACTAGGCATACCCTCTGTAAGTGCGGCGTAGTTGCCTCTTTTCAAGTCACTTTGACTTAACAAAACAAATGAAAGCTTAACAGCGCTCTTGATTTTTTTTCTATATTTACTGATCCATATGATATACACGGCACCAGAAAAAACTGAGGGTAACATTATCGCTAAAAATGCCCCTCCCTCCATGCCCTTCGGATGTGTTGCAATTTTCAGCACATGATGCAGCAGGTTGGTAGTTGAGCCATCCCCTTTATTTCTCACTATGGGTACTTCTGATGACTAGATCATCGTCATGAATCGTTGAAGTAAACAAGGATTATATTAATTCATTTCTGATGAGCACGGCCTGTGCATATAGTGCCATGTACGTGCCTTTTGTTAACAAGACTTTTGAGTTGGCACTGGACACCACTATGGCACGTCAAACGTCACTATCAGTCATAGATACAAAAATACTGATCAATAGGACCACATACACACACCTTCCTTATCTAGCGAGGTGGCAAAAAGAATACACTACCCAAAGGTATGCAGGCACCTATATACGTGATACGTCTACCACTCGATCGTCGATCCTGCATCACCTCCATCTTTTGCTTTTGAGCTTATGCAACACTTTATCTTATGAACCGTGCACACCTAACCCTTGATTACTATCTATATCTGTGTGTAATTATGCAAGTACGTGTCCGTAGGTTCCATTTAAAACATGTCCACATCACCACTGTAGTTCCAGAAGTGAGCACACCTAATCCTTAACCTTAATTTTGTTTGCCGAATCGCTGGACGTTGGATCGACAGGTGATGAGGGCACGAGCCGCTGTATCGGTAGCAGCTAAATGCTATGTTAGAATTTCACAATCTGCTCCTCCTTAAATGACATGGCAGCAGTGCTCCTGAAGGATTCTTTTTTTTTTGTTAAAAAGAGAGAGAGAGAAAATAACGAATGGTTTGATCTCAGCTAATTCTCCATACTTCACATTCAACACATCTTCTGTTAGAATCCCCCTTCTTAGCATTGAAGGTGTACAATTTCAACTCAAGTTGGATTTAGTGTAAAAAGGGAAAACCAAAAGGTTAAATTCAGGTCCAGACTGTTCAAGATCTTTTCAGCTCTAGCTACCTATATATGCATAGTACAGATCAAAGTATCTTCGGATCTTTAGACATTGCCAAGAATTAATGATGCAAATTTGAAGCAAATTAAAGGCCTCATATGCAACTTCCGGTGTGGAGATTCAAATCTTCTCATGTACGTAAGATCGATGGAAACTATATCCGGCTTCAATTCGGTAGTTTGCTGATGCTCAGGTTTATGGTTATTGTAGACGGCTGCGAAATTGAAACAGTCATTAAAGAAGTATCCTAATCAACAAAGGAGTTGAAAAGTTTGCTAAAGATTGGAATAAGGGTAAATCCCCTACTAAGAATGGTCTGATGCTTCAACACTCTCGCTAGCGAGGCTATATTGTGCATGCATGGAAAGGCCATCTCATCACTCCAATTAATTTATTTCGAAGACTCATTGTCTAGTCAATGTCATCAGTCCAATGGTGCCACCGGAGGCACAAGACCAGCCGTCGGAGTCTAAGAAGGATTAATTTCCTTTTATTTTTCCAAATTTATATGGGGAATTATTTGGAGTTTGTGATTAGTATACATATAGAGATTTAGGGGATGTTTGTTTTGGAGGAGCTTATTATAAGCCTATAAGCCCCTCACATGGAAAGGCTTAGTATGAGCCTAAAATGGTGTTTGGTTGTAGCGGCTTATAAAAAGCACCTATAGTTGGTAATGAACTTTCTACCCCTTATTAATACCCCTTAGGTGAGGGAGATAAGGGTAGTGGGATGAAAGAGTGAATGTTTTGGTGGGGTCCACAGAAAATAAGCCCCGTAAGCATCTCTTGGAGGGGCTTATGAGCATAAGTCTCACCTATAAGTCTTCATGTTTGGATAAAAAGAGACTTATTAAGAGATTATTGGTGGGGCTTATAATAAACCCCTCCAAACCAAATACCCCCTTAGCTTTTCATGACGAAGGATGGGGATGGGACGAAGATGATAGGGTGGAGAATGGAGATGCGGGTTAGGAAAAATATTTGGAGAGAGGGAATGGATGTGTGAAAAAGTTGAGAGCACCGTGGCCGGTTGGCAGGGAGACGAGCCATGTAGAGGGCCTACATATACACCATTGGATAGGACCATGTAGCTAACTTGTTTCTCTTAAAGAAGATTAGTTGGTGATAAAATTGCTATTTTATATTTTAATTCTTGTGCCCAACTCATCGATTAGTTGAACTGAAGGTAGTACTTTTGATAAATCTTATTTCTCATCGAACTATATGAAAAATATTTTCTAGAAAAGCTGCTGAGCTTATATGTAGGTGGAGCTGATAAATCCTCAATATTCATTTTTCTATGCTCAAATTAAGTGACTAAGCAATCACTATGAGACAGCTTAAAAGACAACCCATACATCATCTCAAGATTACGTGACAACGCATGAAACCGTACAACAACAATGTACTTGTCCTTAGGATAAATGTTGAGAGAGAGAATGGACGTGTGACAAAGTTGAGCAGGCATGCAGTGGACCTGTAGGGCAATAAATTCTACATGAAAAATGTAAACTTTTTATACAAATATGTGTACCTAACTCTTTACTCCCTCAATTCAGAGCACTTGTTGTTCTGGCCACAATTCTCAAAATACTTGTTTCACAACTTTAGGCAAATTTAGCATTTTTTTCTATCTTCTTCCCCACTCAAATACTTGATCCGAAGGTAGTAACTTTTCATAAATCTTATTTCTCATCTAACTATATAAAAAGTATTTTCTAGCAGAGCCGGTGAGCTAGCTAGCTTATATGTGCGTGGAACTGATAATAACAGATAAATGATTTTGGATTTTTTTTGTGTGAATTCCAATGTGTTCCAATGAGCAAGTGATTCCAAGCAGCCAGTCTATATAAGAAGCCTTGGAGGGGATCAAGTGCACTTCAATTCCATCCAACACCCTTGGCTGACAGAGACGATGGAGACTACCATCCCAGCCATGATCCTGCCTTCGTTGCTCATCACATGCTTTTTCTCCATACTCCTAATATCTGTGAGAACATGCTCTTCTAAAATGTAATCTGGCCATTGATGAACTGATTTCGCCGCTCATGCATGTTGTTATTGGATGATTCGATCGCGCGTGTGCAGATGACGGCGACCGCTACGGCGGAGACGGCGGTGAAGGTGAGCACCACCCCGATCTTCCCGGAGATCCCGCTGGGCCAGGCGAGGAAGGACTTCCAGGTGCTGCTGCGTGTCGAGGCGCCGGCGGCGGCGGAGGCGCGCGCCCCCATCGACGTCGTCGCTGTGCTTGACGTCAGCGGCAGCATGAGCGACGCGGAGAAGCGGCCGTCGAGGCTGGACCTGCTCAAGGCGGCCGCCAAGTTCATGGTCGCCAAGCTTGACGACGGAGATCGCTTGTCCGTCGTCGCGTTCAACGATCGCCCCGTCAGAGAACTTAGCTCCGGGTTACTCTACATGTCCGGCGATGGCCGGAGAAACGCCATGAACGTTGTCGACAAGCTCGAGGCCCGTGGCGGCACGGCGCTCCTGCCAGCCTTGGAGGAGGCGGTGAAGGTAAGTGTCGTGGGTGTCATATGCAAGTACAGGTGAACATGATGAACTCAATGTTTCTTACAACCTCGAATCCAACTGCAGATCCTTGACGGGCGGCCGGGAGATGGCCGGAACCGCCTAGGATTCATCGTCCTCGTCACGGACGGCGAGGACACGAGCAGGTTCTCATGGAGCGAGCGGCGCTGGGAGATGATCCATGCCGCTCTCTGCAAGTACCCCGTCCACACCTTCGGCCTGGGCGCGGCGCACGATCCCGAGGCCCTGCTCTACCTGGCTCAAGAATCTCGCGGCACCTACTCTTTCGTCGACGACGAGAACGTCGACAAGATCCCCGGCGCCCTCGCTGTGTGCCTCGGAGGGCTGACGACCGTCGCCGCCGTCGACACCCGCGTCGTCCTCAAGGCCGCGGAGCTGAACGGGGTGCGCATAGACCGCGTCGACTCCGGTGGCTACGACAGCAGCGTCAGCTGCGGGGGCACCTCTTGCGAGGTCGCCGTCGGCGTCCTCTACGCCGGCGAGGCGAAGCATTTCGTGGCCCACCTTCACGTGCCGGCCGCGTCATCGGTGGAGGACGGCTACTACTGCGACCTCGCCGTCTGCGACCGCCACCGCCGTCGCCACGAGCAGCACCTCCTCGCCGTCGGCTACTCGTACAGCCACCGCCCGGGCGCCACGGCGATCACCGTCGAAGGGCACGGCGTGTTCGTGCAGAGGCTGCCGGAGCTGCTAGGCGGCGGGCGGCAAGCCGCCCTGCTCGTCCCTTCCCCCGTGGTCCTGCAGCACATCGTCCGGTTCGAGCTGCTGGAGGTCGTGTCCGGCCTCGACCACGGCGAGTTGGTGACCGCCAAGGACCGAGCGCACGCCGGCGAGCTGCTGCAGCTCAGGTGGGAGGAGTTCAGGGCGTGCCACCAGTTCTGGGGCGGCCTCGACCTGAGCGTCCTGGAGAAGGAGGTGGACGCCATGGTGAGCAGCCTCACGACGACGAGAGGGGCGGCGGCCGCGGCCTACGTCCACGCGTGGGTGTCGACCCACCGGATGCAGCGGGCCACCAGCATGGGCTCGCCGGAGAGGGCGGTCGCCGAGTTCCTGACGCCGGCGATGCGGCTCATGCTGGAGGAGGCGCGGAAGCTGCCGCTGCTGCTGCAGGCGCAGGCTGAGACCACGGCGGCGGGCGTCCTCCAGCACGCCGTGGGCTCCGCCGGCTGCGCCGAGCTGGAAATGATCGACCGGCGGCTGGAGCTGTGGTCCAAGGTGAAGCGCGACGTGCAGCACCTCCTGTTCCAGCCGTCGGCGGCAGCGGCGGCGGATGGAGAGGAGCACCTCGCCGCCGTCTTCCACGAGGCGTCGCTGGAGGCCATCGACCGCGCGATGCACCGCGACATTTACCTGGCCGCAGTGTTCGCGAGCAAGCAGAGGCGATGCCACTCCGTCGCCGGAAAGTGAAGAACTCGACAACTCGGAGCTACACTACTTGGGGGTGTTAGTGAGACCATGAATAATGGAGCTGCCTAGGTGAGGGTAGTCTACGGATCATACGGAATAAACTAACAATGTTCACTCCTTCCGTGGCACCTCTCCGTCTCTGGCATCGATGGAGTTGGAGAAGATGGATGTTTTTTTTAAGATGCTGCACGCTTTATTGTCCACTTTAAACCTTCAGTATAGTGATGGAATGTCATGTTCCGGTTAGTAGGCGGAAGACTAGCAAAGAACACATCAGAGTAGCATAGCAGAAGGCAATATAGTGGATCCGTAGACATGGGCGGAGGGCCCAATGTGGCCCGGTATTGCTTGGGCAATACCTTGGTCCAGTCCAAGAAGGGTAGCGGGCCTTAGAAAAAACTTACCTGCTCGACTCGCCCGTCCGCCTGCACGCCCCATCGCCCGCACGAACGCGACTCGCCCTATCTCCCGCAATTGGTATGATGGTGCTTCTAATATGAGAGGTGAATTTAATGGTCTTCAAAAATTAATTCGAGATGAGAACCCATATGCTTTCTATATACATTGCTTTGCTCATCAATTGCAATTGGTAGTTGTTGCTGTCCCAAAATGTTGCTCATCCCTTGAGGATTTCTTTGAGTATGTAACATTGAATTGATTGTGAGTAGCACTAGTGCTTCTTGTAAAAGGAAGGATTTATTGTTGCATAAGCATCGCTTGAATCTCTTATCTAAGTTGGAGAGTGGAGAAATTTCATCAGGGAGAGGCAAACAACAAGCAACAACATTGTCAAGACCCGGAGATACAAGATGGGGATCTCATTATAAGATTTTGCTTCGTATTGAATCAATGTGGGATTCAGTAATAGAAGTCTTAGAAATTGTGCATCAAGATGAGCGCAATCCATCTAGTGCAGGTGGCTTTGTTGGAAAAATGGAGTGTTTCAGCTTTGTGTTTATGATGAAGATGATGTTGCAAATCCTCCGTATCACAAATGAGCTCTCTCTTCTCTTGCAGAGGAAGGATCAAAATGTTGTCCAAGCTATGTCGTTGGTTGTGGATGTGTGAACACGTTTGATTAATTTGAGAAGTGAGGGTTGGGAGCCATTGTTGGAAGAAACCAAAGCATTTTGCCTTGCAAATAATATCCCAATACCAAATATGTGTGATGCTGTGCCACGGTTTGGCCGATCAAGGAAAGGTGGGAGAAATAATATCACTCAAGAACATTTTTATCGTGTGGATACCTTCTATGCTGCTATAGATTCTATCACCACAGAGTTTGATCATCGCTTTAATGAGCTATCTTCAGAGTTGCTTGTGTGTTTTGCTTGCCTTGATCCAAGAAATTCATTCTCTAAGTTTGATGTGGAGAAGCTTGCTCGGATTGCAGATATCTATCATGAGGATTTCTTTTTTTGATCACCGCAAGACTATCAAAGATCAACTAAGAATTTTCATTATTCATGTGCGAAGAGTTGAAGAATTCAAGGCTTGTTATGATCTTGCGAGTCTATCAAAAATAATGGTTCAACTTGAGAGACATATTGTGTTTTCATTGGTCTATCGTCTCATTGTGTTGGTATTGTTGTTACCAGTGGCAACCGCAACGGTTGAAAGGGCCTTCTCGGCTATGAAAATTATTAAGATTGAATTGCGCAACAAGATGACCGATGGATGGTTGAATGACTTGATGGTGTGCTACATAGAAAGAGAAATATACAAAGGACTTGATCTTCAACAAATTAAAAAGGCATTTCAAAATAAGAAAACTAGACAAATGCAATTGACTAGGTCTTCTAGACCTAGACGTAACTAGAGGTATTTTTTTTATTTCACAAGTTTAACATTTTTTTATAGATTTCACTAGACAAGTGCAATTGCCTAACTCATATTTATTTACTTTTTCAGATTTAAGAGCCATGTAGCCTAATGTAAATGGATAATGATGACGATGACCTCTTTATAAGGTATTTTCCGCTTTTATTGTATATTTTTTTATATTAGTTGGTCTAAATTGTGTTGTAAATTTTGTCCTCTTTGCGTTAGCAATAACTTAATTTCGTGTCCTCCGCCACTGCTTATACGTAGTGCTTCTTTTTGTGTTGTCAGTTAAGCCACATTTGTGTTGTTTTATTGTTTTTATGTACAGGGCACTGAGGAAGGCCTGATACTGGATGGAAAAGCCCTTGTTCCGGATAAGCTATGAACTGGAAGACGCTCCACAGGTAGAGGAGAGCAAAGGATGTCCTATCTATGTGATTTATGGTCTTATGCTGCATAGATAATGACAGTAGTATATATGAAAAGTAGTCAGATTTAGTGCATAATCTGGTGATGATTCACAAGGTTCTCCTCTTTTATGTGTCTAGTAAAATGTCAGTTTCTATATGTATGTCTTCTAATTGATTGTTCTTTTCATTTCTAAGTGCTTCTTGATTCCTGATTGTGTTTTTTTTTTTCATTTGATGGTTGCAGCATCAGGTGGCTGCCGGCCACTAGCTAGCATTCCCATCTCCATGGCTCCCTCTCCAAGCACCAGGTCAAGCTCAAGCCTCCAGTAAGCTGCAAGCAACAAGACAGTAACGAGGCAACAAGTTTAACTTGGTGGAAAGTAGCAAGTTTGTCGACAGCAAGCCACTCAAAGCTAATGTTGCCAGGACAGAGTGTTAGTGGTGTAAGTGATTTTGGAGTTGTACTCAACGATGACATATGTTTGTATGGCTAACGTGATAACTTATATCATTCTGATTGTTTGGATTTAGTCGTGAATGAATGTGGTTTGTTGGCCTACTGTGCTTGATGTACTGAACTTACAGCTAAATAGCACATTTATTTTTTTCAGTTCATTTAAATTGCCCATGGATGGTTAGTCGGTAAAAGCATAGTTAACATCAAACTGTCCGTGGGTAAAAGTTTCTACGTATTGTCAGTTGGTATATGTTGTTGTTTCAGACCGTCCGTCGGTATAAGTTTTTACCAACGGAACTTGCACCGACGGCTTTATACCGATGGACTCTCCATCGCTAAAGCGGCTTTTACCAACTATCCATCCATCGCTGTTTTTGGGTTGTGGTGTAGTGGAATTTGCCTTGGCTGGAGGCTGATGCTTTCCGGATTCTGGATTTCAAGCTGAGAGCTATGGCTAAAGCTTTGAAACGGTGGAGTGCCAAACATGTCGGGCTGGTACGGCTGCATGCAGCTGGCTATTGCCAAAGAACTTGTTTACTGTCTGGACTGTGCGCAGGATAGGCGTTCTCTAGCTCCTCATGAGATCGCCTGGAGAGGAAAAACTAAAGTATGCTCCCTTGGTTTGGCCTCTCTGCAGCGCATGATCACGAGGCAGCGGGCGCGCATCACGTTCCTTGCGGAAGGTGATGCAAACACCAAGTTCTTTCATCTACTGGCATGTCCTCGAAGTAGAAAGAACCACATTGAGCATTTGAGGGTACACGATGTTGAATTTGTGCAAGAGGAGGAAAAGGCTGAAGCTTCTCCAGGGGCGGCTCTCGAAAATGTTGTCCATTTCCAGGGGCTGCTCGCCCCGAAGCCGCCCCTAAAAGTGCTTCTCTGGGGGCGGGTCACACCCACATCTACCCCTAAAAATTCTTTCCAGGGGCTCATATTTTCTACAATATTAACCCTTATATATACTGAAATATGATTGGCTCATTCTTTTCAAGATTTATAGTTTACTATAACCTTAGTGTGGAAATTTTATTTTTTGAGGCGTTTTGCTATATTCTACTATTTAAACGAATTTTTGGCATAAAAAAAGGAAAATATTGACTTTGATCATTTCAACCTGCCCAGGATTGATCCATCCTCCCACTACCGGAAACGAGGACTTTGCCGAGTGTCCACAGCTTTGCCGAGCGCAAAATATCGGGCACTCGGCAAAGATCCTCTTTGCCGAGTGCAGCACTTGGCAAAGGAAAACACACGGTAAAATCACCCTTTACCGAGTGTCTGGCACTCGGCAAAATAAAACACTTGGTAAAGATTTTTTTGCCGAGTGCCGAGCACTCGGCAAAGAGTGACACTCGGCAAACGCGCGTCAGGACGTAACGGTAGTTAACGGCGTGAGTCTTTGCCGAGTGCCTAGTCCAGGACACTCGGCAAAGATGCATTTTACCGAGCGCCAAGGCAAGACACTCGGCAAAATAAACATAATTTTTTTTATTTTATCTAAAATTTATTCTATTGCCATCCTACATTCTCCTCAACAAGATATGTAATTTTGGTTCATTTATCGAAGTGTTTGCTATATTTTAACAATTTATTTCATTTTATTGAATTTTTTGAAAAATTCAAATTTGAACTGTGTGGTCATTCGAATAGTGGAAAAAATGAATGAAAAATTGTTATTTATGTTAATGAGATGCTTTGAGGCCTTATCAAAGAAAGGACCAGGAATTTCAAACCTATTATTCACGAAACATGGCGACTAAAATTATGTTCAAGTCGTGTTTAAATTGTATAAAAGGCAAATTAGGTCGGAAAATTATGAAACTTGTCAAGATGTCATGTTATCATGTGAGGACACTGTGATAAAATTTGTATAAGATTTTGTGAAAGTTTGACATCTACGATACTTAACACCTAATCGGGTTTCACATAAAATCACACATCTCTTTGGAGAACTTTCAATTTATAAGCATCGTATATTTTAACTTTCACAAAACCTTGTCAGATTTTTATCACAGCTTCCCCAGGTGATATCATTACATCTTGACAAGTTTCATAATTTTCGGACCATATTTGTTTTTTATACATTTTAAAAACAACTTGATAAGAAGTTTGTCGTCATGTTTCGTGGACAACAAGTTTGAAATTTCTGATTTTTTTCTTGATAAGGTCTCAACGCATCCTTAAATAACATGAATATCATTTTTTCATTCATTGTTTTCCATTATTCGTGTGACTTGTAGTTCAAATTTCAATAAGTACAGAAAATTCAATAAATTGATAAAAACATGTCAATTCTTTGCCGAGTGCCGCTTATCTGGCACTCGGTAAAGAGGTGCCTTTGCCCAGTGCCACTGATCTGGCGCTCGGCAAATCTGGGCCTTTGCTGAGTGCCCTAGATCTGGCACTTGGCAAAGGTTTTGAATTAACTTCGGCCGCCGCTCGCTCCCTCCACCTTATCCACACACGCGCGCACTTGCACTCTACTGCCGTCCCGCCCCCGACCCCGCCTGCTCCGCGCCCCCGCCCCCGCCCCCGCCGCAGGCCGCACCCCCGGCCACGCCCCCGCCACGCCTCCCGCCGCGCCCCGGGTTTGTGGTAGGTAGTGCTATGTTTGCTATGGTTTGTGGCATTTTTTTATCTTCATTTTTGAAAATTAAGACGTATATAATATGTGCTAACTTGTGTTTCTCTAAAAAAGATTTATATAGTATGTCAATATCAAGTTTGTATAATAATTTAAACATGGATTCATCATGAATTAAATACATACATGACCGGTCCACACCGACCAAAATTGAACACACTCTCTAGCATTTTCTTCTGTTCACCGATGAAGAATGCCCCTGTGGGGAAAAAAATGTTATGACCTTTTTGGCATGGACAATAATGAAGGTATGTGTGTGAATGTCAATGCTTACCATTTTGGACCATTGAATATATTAACATAGAGTAGGAGCCTAGGGCTAAATTTTAGCATGTCCAAACACCCCTTAGTCATCTTATAGAGTATAAGAAGTTGGCTTGGCTTATCATGTGACATTGTGATACACAAAAGGCTAAAGAGTGTGAATGCATTGTGATATAGAAAATGCTAGAGAGTGTGTCATGGCATTGTGATGAAAACTTTTGTCATATGAAATTGATATTACTTTCCAATGCATATGTTAGAGGATGGAAGACCGTGAGTGGATGTACACTGGCCACTTAAGTCGGGGTCAAGTCACCGATGAGTGGATCAACAAGACCTGGTCTTTCTTGGAACGGGTGTTTGGCGAAGCTGCTAAAGGAGCGAGTAGAATTTTCTATCCATGCAGCAAATGTGCAAACAGGAAAAGACAAATGAAGAAGGTCATGGGGGAACATCTTTGTTTGAATGGATTTACGGCAGGCTGTACCCAGTGGGTCTTCCACGGTGAAGCCGATTGTATGATTGAGGAGGTGGTGAGGCAACGTGTCGAGGATTATGATGCCGATGCCGGGGTTGCGGAAATGTTACATGACTATCACGAGGCACAATTTGTTGAAGGACATACGGAGGAGGAGCTAGAGGCAACTGCAAAGGTGTTCTACGACATGTTTGCCGCGGCACAGAAACCCCTTCACGGACAGACAAAGGTTTCTCAATTGGATGCCATTGGACGCATAATGGCATTAACGTCGCAGTATAGTCTGAGCCGAGATGCCTTCGATGGTATGTTGACAGTTATTGGCAGTCTACTTCCTGAGGGTCACATTCTTCCAAAGAGTATGTATGAGGCACAGAAACTTCTTCGTGCAATCAAGATGCCGTATGACCAGATACATGCTTGTCCGAAGGGGTGTGTCCTGTTTAGGAAAGAATACACAGAATCAAAGTATTGTCCAAGGTGTGAATCCTCTAGGTTCATGGAGGTAGACTCTGGTGATGGGCACAAGAGGCAGCTTGACATCCCCGTGACAATCCTACGCCACCTTCTGTTCATACCGAGGATCCAGCGGTTATACATGACAGAGGAATACCCAAAACAGATGACATGGCACAAAAATGGAAAATGATACAATCCTGATAAGATGGTACATGCGTCCGATGGTGAAGCATGGACCCACTTTGATAGCATTCATCATGAGAAAGACAGAGAGTCTCGTAATGTACGTGTTGCGCTGGCAACAGATGGGTTCCATCCTTATGGAATGATGGCTGCAACATACACATGTTGGCCAGTATTCGTTATCCCCCTCAATCTCCCCCCAGGCGTATGCTTTCAACGACAGAACATATTGTTGTCGTTGATTATTCCTGGACACCCGGAGAATAATATGGGTGTGTTCATGGAGCCTCTAATTGATGAATTGGTCCGTGCTTGGGAGGAAGGAGTATGGACATATGACCGGGCTACAAAGACAAACTTCAAAATGCATGTCTGGTACCAATACTCCCTTCATGACCTGTTGGCGTATCGGATATTCAGCGCCTGGTGTGTTCACGGGAAGTATCCATGCCCAGTATGCAAGGAAGGTCTTAGGTTCATTTGGTTGCAGAAGGGTGGCAAGTATTCGGCGTTCGATAAACATCGGCAATTCCTCCCTCTTGATCATGCATTGAGACGAGACATCAAAAACTTTATGAAAGGTGTCGTAGTGACAGACCTTGCACCTCCTATGAAGACTAGTGCGGCAGTTCGTCAGCAGATAGATGGCCTCGTGGTGAATCCAGAAGGTGGCTTTATTGGATATAGCCCGCAACATATGTGGACTCATAAGTCAGGCTTGACTCGGCTCCCCTATTATGATGATTTTCTCCTTCCACACAATATTGATGTGATGCACACTGAAAAGAATGTCACTGAGGCACTTTGGGCAACAATCATGGACATTCCCGGTAAGATAAAGGACAAGGTTAACGCTAGAGTGGATTTAGCAACGTTATGCGATAGACCAAACCTAGAGATGAAGCCTCCTGGTCGCGGAAAGACATGGAGAAGGCCTAAGGCCGATTTCGTATTAAGCAAGCCCCAACGGAGGGAAGTACTAGAATGGATCAAGAGGTTGATGTTCCCTGATGGGTATGCAGCTAATCTGAGTAGGGGGGTCAACTTATCTACTATGCGAGTCTTAGGGATGAAGAGTCATGACTACCGCATATTGATTGAGCGGCTTCTTCCGGTGATGGTTCGAGGCTATGTCCCTGAGCATGTCTGGCTAGTGCTTGCAGAGTTGAGCTATTTCTTCCGCCAGCTTTGTGCCAAGGAGTTATCTCGGACCGTGGTGGCAGACTCGGAGAAAATTGCACCGGTGTTGCTCTGTAAGTTGGAGAAGATCTTTCCACCCGGCTTCTTCAATCCGATGGAGCATATGATATTGCACCCCCCGTATGAGGCACGAATGGGGGGCCCGCTCAGGGTCGTTGGTGCTATCCAATCGAGAGGTCTCTAAAGGTTCTTTGAAAGAAATGTGGAAATAAATGTAAAATCGAGGCCTCCATTGCAGAGGCATACATTCTGGAGGAGGTGTCGAACTTCACAACAACATACTATGGTGACAACCTCCCTAGTGTGCACAATCCACCCCCTCGTTACAATGCTAGTGAAAATGGCTCAAACCTCAGCCTTTTCCTAGGGCAACTCGAAAGTGCAAGTGGTTCGACCACCAAGACATTGACACATCAAGAGTGGCGCCAGATAATGCTATATGTGCTGACCAACCTTGATGAGGTGGTGCCGTACATGACGCAATTTATTCATGAATTCTGGCGTCGATCAAGGGAACCTACCCAACAGGAATGTGATACCCTTTTTAGCCAGGGTGCTGGAAATGGATTGCCCGATTTCATTCATTGGTTCAAACAGCAGGTAACCGTCTAATCTAGCTTGTACTTACTTTGTCATTCGAAGTTGCTCCCATATGCGAGGCATAAAATGATCTATCGTGCTTGAACATGCAGGGCCATACGATGAATGCTGAGTTGAGACAAGTTGCCGATGGCTTTGCCCTTAGGGTCAGGTCATATTCTGTTTATGATGTGAATGGATATCGTTTTTGTACAGCAAGCTACGAGGCAAGTCGACCCAATTGAAAGACCACAAATACTGGAGTTCTTACTCCTGGCCTTGATGGGATCGAGTATTATGGAAAAATTGAACAAATATACGAAGTCAGTTTTTATGGTTGCAAACCTCTTAATCCTGTCATATTCAAATGTCATTGGTTTGATCTTGAAGTAACGAGATGGACATATTCTAATCTTGGGCTAGTGGAAATTCGACAGGATTCCGTCTTCCCTGGAGACGATGTCTATATTGTGGCCCAACAGGCAATACAAGTTTATTATCTCCCATATGCGTGCCAAACCAAAGAGCATCTTAAGGGTTGGTATGTTGTGCACAAGGTATCACCGCACAGTAAAGTACCTATTCCAAATGATGAAGACTACAACTTAGACCCAAACACATATGACGGAGAGTTCTTTCAAGAAGAGGGGCTAGAAGGGCGATTTGAGATAGACTTAATCGAAGTGGACAGAATGGATGTTGAAACGGTTGTTGATGAGGAGGAGGATGAGGTCCAAAATGTGAAAGACTTACAAATGCTAGAATGATTATATTTAGGCAATGCCAATGACGACGTTGATCCTTCGGATACTGTTGATTATGATTTGATTGATAGTGATGATGAGACTTATGATCTAGCTAATCCCGATTATGAAGATTATTTTTAATCAATATAATACTATATTATTATGCATTTATGTTTAATTTATTTTGCATCTCTTTCTAAGTACGTCTTGTTTATCTGTAGTTATTACTTTACTCTTCTTAATTGTAGGTGATTGAACAAAGATGGTAGGCAGTGGGTTGAGGAGCGTTAGGTCGCTTTACCAGAGGGCTAGGTCAACTACATCTGGGTCGTTTGAGAGGAGGAGGGGGACGACGCAGGTGCCCCTGCAGGAGGCGGAGGAGGAGGAGGCGCAGGTGGGGCAGCAAGATGCTACGGAGGAGAAGGTGCATGTGGCGCAGGAGGAGGAGGAGGAGGAGGTGCAGGAGGAGGACGAGGCGCAACAGACCGCCTCTGGTTCTGGTGCCTCTGGTTCGTCGAGCGTCTACTTGTGAGGTAAGAACCTTTATATGTTTTCATTGCTTCTTTATGTTATATGTTCAAATTTGAAGTTGAAACTAATAATTTTTCTTAATCACATGTACAGGTCCCGCCAGTCTCCCTAAGCGACCGATACCTCGTGAGAGGCGCCCGTTGATTCGACCCGAAGGGGAAAAGTAAGTAACTTTTCATATTTTCATTTCTTCTTCTTGTTATATGTTCAAAATCAAAGTTGAAACTATTAAGAGGTCTTAATCATTTGTGCAGGTCCTGGACGATTGTGCAGAGTGCAGGTGCTACTCACAAATGCTCCGTCAATGGCATCCTGGGTCTTCTGTGCAGGGAACACTTCCCTGGCCTGGTTGAGTACGGTGGAGTGACGGAGCCAGCCTATACGTTCGACCACTACGCCGCCGCCCCTGATGCTGAAGATCGGGATGGCAGGGTATTCAACAACAAGGCGGAGCGGGTGAAACAAGAGCTGTGGGTAAGTGCTAAATACATTGCATTCATTTCAGATTCTTAAAAAAAATAAATGGTATACATCGTGTTTGCATGCAGGATTTCTTCAGATGTGAGGATGGATTTCAGGACAAATCTGATGTGGTGGCTACCAAAGTCTGTAAGAAACGAGTATATGCACTATGAGGCGCGTATCCAGGCCATTATTAGTTTTCAAGGCTCCGTTCTTGGAGAGAAGGTCACCAAAACGGAAGCAAGAACCATGTCTTTGACTGAGGAGCAGTACTTGCAGGTAAATAAAGAAAATTAATATGCATTCTTTTTTTACATTAAGCAGGCTTAATTTCATCTTCTAATATGTCAAATACTTGATGCCCTATAGACGACTCCTTATTGGTGCCTCGGGCATCAAGAGTGCTGGCGACAGATGGTGCACAAGTGGTGCTCCGACAAGTGGGAGGAGTCGCACAACGCTTGTCGGGAGCGGCGTTTGATGATGCCAGGTGTAACATACCATCAAGGTAGTCGCACCCTCAGCGGATACGCAGAAGCATGGGTACGCGAATGAATTTATTTAATGTAACACTCAATTATGCATGATTTCTAATCGTCTTGCTTGTTTTCTTACAGTCGTCGTCACATGGTGGCCAGCCTTGCTCCCTCTTGAAGGCATATGCTATGTCCCACAAGGGCAAGGCGACGTCTGATGTCAACTACAATCCGGAGGACGGGTCCGAGGCATACAGCAACCCGATGGTCCATACCCACCTCAGTGCGTACACAACGATGGCAAGGGAGGTCCATGGTCTAGAGTTTGATGTGGCCACCGAGGACCTTGACGGAGAAGTTGTCATGAGGGTTGGAGGAGGTAAGAATCATGGGCGGTATTGGATTGCCGATGGCGCGATCGACTCATCCTTTGCTCCTACTCTATCTCTGATTAGAGCAAGGAGCACGAGTGCGAGCCTAGGCATACGACCTCGGCAAGATACTTCACAGTACCGGATACAGGCACTCCAGGTCATTTCTTCTTTATTCGTCGTTCATTGATTATTGTATACCATTTCTTAGTATTATCATAACATTGGAGTGAAAATTTTGCAGGCCCAATTAGAAGAAGAGAGGAGGCTACATGTGGAGAACGAGCATAGGATGAGGGATATGTTTGCCTACATGCAGACTCTTGGTGCCGCAGCGGGTGTAGCTCCACTACCTTCGTTGTTCGCTTCACCTCGACCTCCTGCTGAGTTTTCTACTCCTGTGAGTATGGATAAGTTTTAGCCATGTCTGACCTTCATTTATCATGTCTCACACATGCGATCGCTTCTCCTCTTTGCAGAATCAATCGGTGGCCTCAAATGACCCTCATGTTTCTCCAACTACGCCAGGTTGGAGGTCGCCGGGTTGGAGGTCTTGATCATGATTTTTATCACTTATCCTGTTTGTGGACTATATTGTGAGATATGCATATTTGTGACATATTTGTGGACTGTAATGATAATATGTTTGTGAACCGATTTGGGATATGTATGTGAATCGATTGTGTTTGTAATATAGATGTGATGTTTGTGATATAGATGTGATGTTGGTGTTCTTTGTGATGATATATGTTTTTCTGATATATATGTGGGGATGAAATAGAAAAAGTAGATTAAAATGGGTAATTCTAGTCACTTTGCCGAGTGTTTGCACTCGGCAAAATCTGAAGAATCTTTGCCGAGTGTTAGATCCTCGGCAAAGAAGCAATCTTTGCCGAGTGCCAGGTCCATGTCACTCGGCAAAGAAGCTATCTTTGCCGAGTGCCAGGTACTTGGCACTCGGCAAAGTAACAATCTTTGCCGAGTGCCTCAGCGCCGGCGCTCGGCAAAGATTATTTCTTTGCCGAGTGCCGAGGATCTGGCACTCGGCAAACCGTCCGTTATGTCCCTGCTCCGTCACGGCGCTTAAATTTTGCCGAGCGCGGGACTTTGCGCTCGGCAAAGACTTTGCCGAGTGCCCGACGATATGCACTCGGCAAAGTCCCTTTTGCCGACATTTTCTCTTCCGTGTGTCCTTTGCTGAGTGCAACACTCGGCAAAGCGTTTGCTGAGTGTTTTTGACCTTTGCTGAGTGTTTTTGACACTCGGCAAAGTGGCCGTTTCCGGTAGTGTCCCTTGACTTTTGCTTCAACGAGGACAAAATCTGGCGTACGATTTTGGATATACCAACCAACAAGGCAAGGGTAAGGCGCCATATCGCAGGCGTGACACAAAGTTCGTGTGACACCAAAAGCCGAGAGACACCAATCGCACTGCTATGCTTTTTAGTAGTAGAGATTTACTTTGAGCACTTCCTTTCCTACAAATTTATTTTCCTAGGATGGATGATGAAATGAACCAGATTCCTGAATCGAGGAATCCGACTCCCTGTATCGTCGTGATAGTCCCTGGATCAAGCGCTATCACATACAGAACTCATTTCAAGAATGATATCACAATCATACTCACTAAGAGGTCAACCACGGGTTTAATTATTACATAAATCCAGAGGATCTGTAGTACGGAATTTATTACAAGCCTTTCGGCTAAATCGAACAAGCAGAAGGCGCATAGCGGTAGCTAGGTCTTCGGGTGTCCTCCATCTTCGGGATCCACCTCCACAGGCGACTTGAGCGTAGCTCGGGCCTCAGTCGTACCATCCGTCGTCGTTGGGGTCAAATTCCGGATCGGATCCTGCATCGTACCAGGCTATCCCCAAGGAATGGGATAGGTTCACGTCACCATCCGTATGCAAGCTTTATGTGGTCTATACTACGGATATAACAGAATTCAAGGGTAAAGCTGGGGGTTTCCCTATGCATGCAATATAATATATATAAGAATACACATCTCCTTTCATTCCTGACTCGGGCCCTTCCGGCATTCCGGACTCCCGGTCACACACACCTTCCAACACCACCAAGTCGATGCGAGAACTCCCTCTCCTCGCATCTCAACTGCCCCCTGGCAGGACAATATTCTAGAGGGAGGTAGAGATCATGAGTAACACTAACTAATAAGAGCAACAGAGGAGTAGGGATGTCCATAACCGAGGACGCGGCTATACGTATAGTTTTCACCCTGCAGGGGTTGTACACCTGGACCCACTCGAATCGACACTAGACGGAGATCAGCCGACTAGTATACGAAACACCGGTCTACGAAACGGAAATAGGAGCCACGGCACCATCCGGCTTTCCCGGGTCTTGGGCGCATCCTCCCGCGAGAGGTCGCCCCCGGACTGTGAAGCCTCCCATGCGTCTCGGGGAAGGTGAGGTCAGCACCTCCTTCCCCTGCACCGATACTCGATCCTCCTACCGGCTTGGTACCGCGCTTGCTAAGTCCGGACCGGGCCCACCCGCATAATGGGTAAGTGGTGTGCACGCTTACAAAGTCCCACAAGTCATGGTTACTCTCACCCGGTCCTTATCTGCCGGAGCGGGCATCTTCGTCAAAGGCGTATCCACCACGGTGGTCCGCAACCGCACCCATAACGGGTGCCTCACACACCTCAACACGTAAACAAAACTGTACCCGCCACAGGTACTCCGTAGGGTGTGCCAAGATACACACCCCAAGCCCTCGATCCACGATCGAGTTAGGTCGCCCACTCCCGGCTAAACCCTAATCACCAACTCCTGATGGGATCCACTTCACGCATGCCAAGACTATCCAACCATATCCCACACATACACATTCAAGGGTTTACAAGGCATTTCATATAATAAACGAATAAGATAGGTTGACAAGGAGTATGGTTCGTAAAGAGGCCATGCAGGTTTATCTCGATATACATATATACACATACAGCAAAAGCATATCTACAAGCAAATGCCTAATAGGGATTCAAATCGTAGATGGGCGTGAACCTGGCCTCTCCTCGAAGTCTTCCTGAGCCTCCGGGTAGTCCTGGTCGTCGGTCAGCTCCTCGCGGACGGGTCCTATTCGTAAATACGAGTAAGAGTAGGGACCAAAGTGCAAAAGTTCACAGAAAGGTTGAAAATAAGATTCAAATCACCACAATACCTATTCTAACAGGTGGCTCATGATTTTAGAAGAATTATGAAACTGGTTTCATAATTTTCGGAGGTCCGGATAATTTATTATGAATTTTCTAAGGAAAAACCTATTTCTGAAATTAATAAAAGATTTTCAGAAAAGAAGGCCTGAAAACAGGGACACGTGGCAGCACCAGGGCGTGCCACGTGGCATGCTGACGTCAGCATGACGTCAGCAGAGGGGGTCCCGGGTGATGACGTCAGCAGTGGGCCCTGCTGACGTCAGCGTTGACCGGTCAACGTTGACCGGTCAACGGTCAACGGTCAGGGCTGGGTCAGCGGTCAAGGGGCCCACTGGTCAGCCTCAGCACGAGGCTGACAGACGGGGCCCACGGGTCAGGTCAGAACAGGGAAAAGAAAAAGGGAGTTCGGTCTGGGTTGGTTTTGGGCCAAAAGGAAGTTGGGCCGGCTCGAGGCTCGGCTAAGCTCGGCTAGGCTCGGATTCAACGCAGGCCGGTTCCTTCCTCCGTGGGCTGGGCCTTCTCTTTCCTTCCTCCTCTTCTCTTCTGGCTGGGCTGGCGCTTCACCTTCTCCTCCTCGCGGGCCGGCGGCGTCGTTTTCTTTCTTCTCACTGACAGGGCGGGCCCAGGCGTCAGCGTCCGCGGGATCCGGTGTGGTGGCCCGGATCCGGTGCAACGGTGTAGGTGCGTGTGTGCGTGTGTGTGGCGCCCGAGGGCGCGTGCGGTGCGAGCTCCCGGAGGGTGCTCGGGGGAATGCCCCAGTGACATGGCCGCGACGCGAACGCGACGTCGCGGTCGCGTCGCGGGGGTGATCGCGCACGGCGTGGCCGTGGCGTGGGTGTGGCGAGGCTGGGCCAAGGCAATGGCAGCAGCATGGCTTGGGCCCGTGCTGGGGGTGCGCACGCACGCGCGCGGTGCCTGGCTGCCCAGGACCGCGGCGCGGCCGTGCCGTGCGCGGAGCACCGGCGACCCGGGCCCGCGGCACGACGCGGCGGCGAGGGGGCGATGGCGGCGGCGGGGACAAGGGCGGCGCGTCGGGCTCCTGCAGGAAACAAACGGCACGGTGGCCGGAGGGAAGGGAGTCCTAGGGTTTCCCTACAGAGGGTTCATCGGCGGCGCTAAGCTCACGCCGGCAGCACGGGAAAAGAAGGGACGGCGGCGGTGATCCTCACCGGAGGGGCTGAAGGGGAACGGGCTGGTGCGGTGGCGGGTCGAGGCCGGCGGGTCGTAGCCGTGCAGGGAGATCCGCGGCGTCGATGTCGTCGTACGGGTCGCCGGCTCGGTGAAGCTCCGGCGTGGCGTCGTCCTCCTTCTCACGCGGCTCCGGCGGTGTCGGTGGCGTCGTCCTCGGGCTCCTCCGCGCGCGGCTCTTCTCCTTCTCCTCCTCCGCTCCTCTCTCTTCTCCTCGGGCTACGGCGGCGGGAAGGAAGCTAGGGTTTCTAGGGTTTGGGCGAAGCGGCCTCGGGTTTATAGGGGGGGCGCTAGGGTCCGGGGCGGCTGCGGCCGAGGGTCCTCGGCGGCCGGGCCGGGACGCGTGGCGCCCCTGCGGTGGCTGCGGCGCGGGGTAGGGTCTCGGGCTCGCGGCGCGGGCTGTCGGGAAAAGGGCGCGCGGCGGTTGCATTGCCCTGTCGTGGAGCGGAGACAGGAGCGCGCGGGGGTGACGCAGGCGAGCGCGGGGAAAAGTGGGCGGCCATTTCGCTATCCTGTCGCGAGGCGGGCGACGCGGCGGAGGCGAGCGGGAGCCGGGAGCGGGGTCGCGGGCGTCGGGAGGAAGGGGAAAGCTGACGGGTGGGTCCCGCCCGTCAGCTGCCCCGAGAGGAAAGGAGGCGGATCGTCGCGCGGGCTGCGGAGATGGGCTGGGCCGGCTTGCGCGCGTGAGAAAGAAGAGAGAAGGCAGATGGGCTCTGGTCGCGTGGGTAATGGGCTGGTGGCCCGGTAGGGTATTTTAAAGAGTAAGGTTTGGATTTGAATTTGATTGCCCTTTTTCAAATTCAAATCCCACACAATTTAATCCAACAAATCCGAAATTCGAAGCAAATAAGATGCAATAACCGTTCAACCCAAGTCCATTCACAAAGAAAATTTTTGAAATCCACAAATTTTGTTAAACAATTCCTATAATTTCTAACATGGAATGTTACAGATGATATGTTAGTGCAATGTCTTGCTTAGGTTCTTGTCTTAGTATGCTTCGTACATTCTAGCTTTCTCCTTAGTTTCATAAACATGTAGATTGGGTAACACTAGAATGTTAAGTTAAGGTTCGCTTTACTTGTTCTAAAAATTTGAAAAAGACCAAACTGAATCCCCCCTCTTGGGCCATAGATCTTTTCAGTTGCCATCAGGAAGGTACATTTTTTCTCCACGGTGCCCACAGGACACGCTGCAAAGGCGCACCACGAGATGCTCGATGCGGTGTTGCTCGAGGTGGAGGTGGAGGCAAGGGATGTCAATATGAGGCCTATCGCGGCTGGCATCCTCTAGTCTGGTCACGAAGGAGAAGGTTCTTTCCTTGGCGATGGCAGCACAGGGTAGGTAGACGAACGATGCGAGGTGCCGGGTAAGCATGAGAGGTGTGCGATAGTGAAGCCACGTGAAGAGCAGTGACTATAGGCCTGGGTGGGATCATGTCGGGGTCCGTAAGGGTGTGGAGGCGGAGGTGGCGGCTGAGGAGAGCAGGTGGAGGCAGGCAGAGAGCGAAGAGGAGGCGGCGATATGAAGAAGATCTGAGAGCTAGGGACTAGGTTTTGGGTGAGAGAGGAAGAGCGACAGAAAAGGAAGGGATAAGGTAGGTGCCACCATGCTGTGTTCTAAGACTATCAACCCCGACTTTTTCATTGCTTACCAGGTACCATGTGTCAAGGCGAATGCGTTACATAACGCAAGCGATGTGAGGATGATTGTGTGGCCCACTCGTCTGCGTCTAGTCTACAGTGGCAGGGTGCACGGAGCCTTGAAAGCTTGTCCCTGCTCAGGGGCGAAGCCAGACAAGCACGCCATCGGGGTCGGCTCCATTGAGGCATCGGGGTCAAATATGTAGATGAACCGTGTTGTACACGGGATTTGGCAGATTTCGTCGGGGTCCGACGACCCTGACGAGATAAGGCAGCTCCGCCCCTGTCTCTGCCTCCGCTTGCAGCGCTCTGGGATGTCGAGTGCTTGTGGCTTAAACCCTGGAGCGATGTGGCAGTAAGTGAAGGGCCGAGTGGTGAGTTGCGGACAGATGAGGAAAGGGGAGGAATGTTTAGTTCCCCGTGATGTGTTGCACTGGCCGAATCCGCGTGGAATTAGACTCTTCTATCCCAAGTGTAACTCGCGGGCATAAATGTTGCATAAGTACTAATTCTGAATATGTTATCAGGGAACAAGCAAAAGGGCAAATTTCATAATTTAATGAGAAAGATTACAAGGACGTGAATGTACTGTGCAGAGGAACTGCAAGATACAATTTGGAAGGGTACAGTTGGTATCCCACATAGATAGAGAGGGATGACTTGAGCAACAACGACAAACTGATGCACCAAGAGCCAAAAAATTGAAGAATTACAAACACACCACGCAAATATTAGAAGGAAATGGAGATGTACGACAGCAAATTACATCTCCGATTGCAATGTTGGTACAACCGCTTGCACGTGAAAGATCCCCATCATCACCTGCGGCAAGCGAGAACAAGCAGATTAGCTACGATTGTCGGGCCTTGTCGAGTGAATGTATAGACCAAAAACTTCAGTTTCATTTCCTGGCATCACATCATATTATATTTTTTTTATATATAAGGATGCATAAAGCCTATTATCCCCATCATCTCTAACTCCGACGTCGAGCTCCCGTCCATCCTAGACAACCAAGTGGAAGCTAAGGAAACCCTACTGCAGTGTCAAAAGTGCATGGGGCCTGCGCCTTCAAGCAATGCGGGTGACCTATAGGCAATCAATGCGTCTTAACACTGTCTTGTTATTCTTTGAACCTAGCAAATCGTAGCCAAATAACTAACCTAAAATGGAGACAACGGATGCATAAAACAATCTTGTAATAACTTTTTCCACGTCTAACGTTTCTGTAGATAGTATAAGATGAAAATTAATTTAATGTACACACATTTCGTTGAAACTTAAGCGATATATGTATACACATTCAGTTCGATCTGCAGTTGCTAGCAATTTATACCGGACGTTGATGGTCACATTTTTGTGGTGGTGGACGTCATGATGGTCCTCCACCTCTTCGCAGACGGTACAGACGGCGTAGATGATGCCAGGAAGGTAGCCTAGCAAAGTGAGGAGCAGGCAGAGCCAAAACTGGTACTGCATATGGTTGCCATCACATATATCAGAGAGTCAGAAACCACAACAACATATCCGAAAGTTTGGCTCTGGTAGAAAATGGACCAAACTTACCCCACAGCCAAACCTGATGAGGACCCCAAGGGGCGGAAACAGGATGGCTAGGATGACGGTGAAGCAGCTCGCCTTGCCCTTGCTCTTTGTCATCTTTCACGTGCGTACACCTGAAAAGCTCACCGACTAGTAGCTACCTAGGTTATCGATGATGTTCGAGGGCCGGACCGGGGAGGATCTCGTGTCAGTGACCAAAACAATATGGTCCAGCAGAATTGCACTACTACCCGCCGTGCCGCGGCAGCTTCTTATATAGTTGAGCGAGCAGCGTCCGCCATGTAGCTGGCTAGCGCGCACATGTCACGAACTGCGCCAGTTGGATTGGATCCAGCGAATAGAGGCATGGCTTCCAGAAACGTCACTATTTTATGCCTTCTTGACCTTCTCCTCAACGACTGCTAACGCTAGTTATTAGCATTGCCAGGCGGCACTACTGCTGGTGAGCAAACATTTGATCTACTCCCGTTTACGTTTATCTGTTCTCTATAGTCAAAGATAGTTTCAAAAAGAGAATCCTTTATGCAACCAAGAAGGATATGGAACAAAATAAGAAAACTCATTTCAGTCCCTATAATAAGATTGTATTCTCTCAAATGGTATATATGCACCAGACACATTCTCAAAGAAGCAACACAATGGTTATTAGTATAATATTTTCGGGCCGGTTATTAGCTCGAACTTGACCTGGTACCGTTAACTCAACATTCATGGTGTATCGTAATTAGCACTGCTATGGATATCCTAACATATCCATGTAGGCCCTTGTTGAGAACCGATTCGAACAATCGACAGGCACCGTCACAGAAAATAAATTATTATCGACACGTGCACATACATATTGTCCAGCTTCATAAACTGCACACATATTACTATTATCCTTTTGTCGTTTAGCCCAAGGGCAATAATTTAAATGCAATAATTTAAATTTTGATGCTTTAAGTGATGTATGAATGTAATATTTGACTAAGATGAGTTATGTACATAATTGTTGTTTATTCTAGAACTATCACAATCGTACAAAGAGTCGGATTCTCGACTTCAAGAATTCTGTTTGTCTCATCCAAGGTCCAGCAAGTGGGCCACAAATAGGTTTAATAGGAAAGCATTCCCTGCATAAGCAGTGATGC
This sequence comes from Panicum hallii, assembly GCF_002211085.1. Classification (NCBI taxonomy): domain Eukaryota; kingdom Viridiplantae; phylum Streptophyta; class Magnoliopsida; order Poales; family Poaceae; genus Panicum; species Panicum hallii. The sequence goes on along the minus strand of NC_038049.1, from coordinate 5,099,264 downwards.
GGATTGTGGGTGATAGATGATACCGGAGGCCACGCATGCAGTGGGCGAGCACTGATGTCGGCACATGCAGCTATAAAATCCTTCATTAGTCCCGGTTGGGAATCGGCTTTAGTTCCGGTTTCCCAACCGGGACTATCTCTCTGGGACTAATGTGTCTGATCCTATAGTCCCGGCGGCTATTCAACCGGGACTAATGTTATTTTTCAGAAAAAAATCAGCTCGCCAGCTCACATACGCGGCCAGCTTCTCCAAATCCAAATATTTCTCCAAAATTACAATCACAAAATCAATCACAACCACAAAGAAATCATTCACAAATCGATCCCGACCACATATACATATTTGAAATCAAAGTAAAAAGATAATCTCGCCCTTGCGCGCCGCACCACCGCCCGCTAGGGCCAGGCTGATCGGGGTCTGGCCGCGACGCCCGCTGGGGCCAGGCTGATGCCTGGCCAGGCCGCCCGCATCGCTGCCAGCCGGGGCTAGGCCGCGCCGCCGCCCGCCAGGGCTAGGCCGAGCCGCCCCGCCGGGCCTGGCCGTGCCGCCTCACGCTAGGGCCTGGCTGCGCCACCCCTGCCGGCGCCCGTCGCCGCCGCGGGGCCATGCCGCCGCGCCGCCGCTCGTTTGGCTCACTGCCGGGTGCCCAATCTGGCCCTGGAAGAAAATTGAGAGCGAGAGGGATCAAGAGGGAGAGGAGAGTAGAGGGTAGAGGATATGGCAGCGCAAGACACAAAGGAAAGGACGTGGCCGGGGAGAGATCATAAGACGGGAGAGATAAGTAGATGCACATGCGCGGAAAAAATCGTTCGAGTTTTTGGTCCCGGTGGTTGGTACCATCCGAGATTAGTGCTCCCCTTTTGTTCCGGTGGGTGGCTCCAACCGGAATTAAAAAAGAGATCGGATAGAGCTACCAACCGGAATAAAAAAAGAGATCAGATAGAGCTACCAACAGGGACTAAAATCTCTCTCCGGTCCTGGCTATCGGACTCGGGACAATAGTCTCCAGCCGGGATAAATGGGCTGGATGGATGACTATTTGTGTAGTAGTGACAGCCTCTTGCTGCACGCAGGAGCAGCAGGAAGAGGCGGCGAACATGCTCGCTGCAAAACACTTGACTTGCCAGAGGTCCAACACAGACTGGCGAACATGCTCGCCTGCCGCAGGAGGCCGGTCATAAGTGATGCGAGAGGAGAAGGCACATTTTTGCCTTACATGTCTACTTGACTTTCTCCCAGGCTTGGCCCAAATATTGTCACGGAATAGCAGATTTATTGTAGTGGATCCATTGTACGGCAGTTCAATCATTTACTCTATGACCTCTCAAGGTCCGAAACAGTAAAACTCTCCGTACCACTTTGCCATAGCTGAAGTAGTTATATAACTTTTGACGTTTTTCTACACAATAAATAAAAACATTGACGCCAGAAACTTCTGCGACGGCGGAATCTGAAACCTTAACCATTGACCAGTTGTTAATTATTGATAAACTTGCAGTACAGATGCACGTGAAGCTTACCTTCCTTGGTTGTTGCCCTTGCTAACCGCGAGCGCGCCCACTTCTTCAATCATCGTCCTAGCCCAAGTGGCTGTGTAGTCGGTAGATGTAGGTATGTAAAGCTGCTCGTCGTAGATTGTCTGCATGATCGAAGATGCCGGAGTAGTTAAGCAATAATATGAACATGAGTTTTTGAATCGTCCTAGCATATGTCTACTAGATCCACTAGCATATGGTTGTGTAGATTCCGCCAAATCAAAAAATTGCAGAAAAGTAATGAAGTGAACAGCTAGGAGAGAGATTCCTACCAACCATTTTTCAGTGTCCAACAACATACGTACTGTTGATGACGTAGAAATGCGTCGTTGTACTAACACGTCACAACTCACATGCAGCTAGCAGAGATGATCCTAGATTCCTAGCAACGCATCTGAGAAAGCCAGATACTGCCCAGATCGACTTGGTTCATAATTATATTCCTAGATCTTCAACCGATGTGGCCTAAGCTTGCCAGGTCATCTAGCATATGTGTCTATTTGCTTGAACTCGATAAAATGGGATACCCTGGTTTCCAAATTCCAAAATCGGATACAACGAGCAGACTTGTATGTCTGCAAAAACCGTCGCAGGACCTCATAATTTTTACATCGATCTGCAGTACAAATTAGGCGTTACATATTCCTGTTTCGATTGTCTCAACGAGCGATTCCTATGGTGCACTAAGGTACGTAGATTATTTGACCTTACCTTGGTGCTGTTAGAAGGCCTTTTTATGTAACATCTTAATTTTTAAATTAGGAGGCTAAATAAATTTTGCTAGATTTTTGGCAGGAACCATAAGATTTTTATCCAAGTTCTTTTGATTTTAAAATATTTACTGTGAATTAAAAATAATTTACTTAGCTATAAAAAAGAAATATAAGAAAAATAGGCCTTGTGCATTCTCATGCCGCACTGCATTTATTTTATTGTTTATTTACAATTGAATTTAAATTTTAAATTTAAATTCAATTGAGTTGCATCTCTTTTAATCCAAAAGGCCCTCCTTTTCTTTTTCTTTTCCTCTCTTCTTTCTTTTGGCCTAGCCCAGCTCTTTCTCTCTTCTCCCTTCCTTTTCTCCCGCGCGGCCCAGCCCAACCAGCCCAGCTCTCTCTCCCATCCCAAGCCGCCTCCTTCTCTCTGCTGCCGATAGGCGGGCCCCACCTGTCGGGGCCTTCCTCTTCCTCCTCAAGCCAAGCTTGGACTCGAGCCCGAGTCCGGCTGGTACGCGCCTCCCCGCGCGCCTGGGCCCGCACGCTGAGGCCCCTCGGCTGTCCCATAAATACGCCGCCCTGTGCCCTTGAGCCCCATCGAGTCGCAACCGCCACCTTCGCCTGGCAAAACCCTAGCCGCGCCGCCGCATCCGCTCGAGCTCGGGCCACCGCCAATCCACTGCCTCACAGCTCGCCTTCGACGCCCAGCCGCCGCCGAAGCTCCGCGACGTGGTGAAGACCACCGCCAGCCTTTCTTTCCCCTCTCTCTCACCTTCCCGCGCTGGCAATCGCTCGCCGGAGCGCCGCTGGGCCTCCCCGCCACTTTCCCAGCCCCGCGTACCCATCCCGAGCCCATAGACGCGTTCCCCGTCGCCCCCTCTCTCTTCTAGGCCAAACCCGAGCCAAAGCTGTTGCCGGAATCACGTTTACGCGATTCTTCGGTGAGCTGCCGCCGCTCGACATCGTGTGCCGTCGCCAACGCTGCCGCCTGAGCCGTCTGCCCACCGCCGCCATCGGATCTAGATCCCATGATCTAGACTGGGGTCAAACAGTTCAGTACCGGTCAACCCTAGGCATTTTTGCAAAAGAGCCCCTCTGCTTTTAGGAAATCAACCCACAGTCCATACTAGTTCAAAAGTATTTGCAAAATTGTCCCGTTTCTTCTATTTTAACCCCTGGACTTTTCTAAAATATAACCCGCCATCACTAGTCTCTCTATTTTTCAATCTAGACCCTAGATTTAAGGTTTATTTATATTTTAGCCCTCGTTTCTTCGGTTCTGAGCCCTTTTAATTTCAAATCTTTTACAAATAAGCCCCTGGAATCATGTTTTAGCCATAACTTCTCCGTTCTATCTCCGTTTTCATTGATTCTTGCGCTCACGCGATCCTTGCGACATGTACAGTAGCTTTATAACCTTATTTTAATCTATTTGTATTGTTTGGTGTACTGTTTCTTATTTACTGTACTTGCTTACTTGTATGAACTTGTGTGGTGCGATAGACGATGCGTAGTTTGAGGATCCACAAGACCAAGGCTTTGAAGACACCGCTAAGAGGCAGCGACTCTTTGAGGAAGGCAAGCGGTCCTTGATCATATTTTGGTCCTAATAACTTTCTAAATACACATATTTACTTTATATGCATGCATGTGTCTATAATATGATGGATCCCAAACTAAGGACATGCCTAGTCTCTATTGCCCTTCCTTGATTAAACCTGGGTTGTTTACTTTATGTTGTAGCTGTGCTAGTTGCTCATCTACTTAGACTATGGTTGGTTAATTCAGAAACAGTGCTATACTTGTTTTACTTCTTGTTCTAGAATACGTTGTAGTGATAATTATAAGATCATTGCATTAATTGGAACATGGAGAACCACCCGAAAAAATAGTGCAACCACAATACTACATGACTCTGGTCTTGGCTGATTAATTAGAAACTTTAGCTTATAACTGGTCTTACCGAAAGGGCAAGAGAGGGGAGTGCGTTGATGGGGTATAGCCCGGTCCTCTTGGAGGCTTTGTTTATGGTCCTTGGCTAAGGTATCGCCACATTAGGGAGGGTTATGACCACTGCGGCCTGAAACCTTAGCGGATCATTGCAAGTTAGGGAATCTTTATAAAGGCCTCGTTGCGAATCCCTGCCACTCACATCGGAAGTGTTTAAGGGCCTTGCAAACCCGACATAAAGGGAAACACGAGTTGTGGGTAAAGTGTACAACCTCTACAGAGTGAAAGCTGATATATTAGCCATGTTCACGGTTACGAGCAGCTTGAACCCTCACATGATAATTGAACTTGAAGATGATCTAAATTGATGGTCTTTATTTATGTTGTTGTTACTTATCTCTTTTACTTATTTAAGGGTTTTGGTATATACTTACACTTAGTTAATGCTTGCTAAATAAAACTTGACCAACTAAAAGTGCTTATCGCAGTCAAACCATGCAACTATTTCTTAAAATTGGCCTTGTGTTATCAGTCAAAACCCACCGGCGAGCAGCGACAGGCAACACGAGGAGCGGGGAGGCTTCCGAGACTGCTGGTGGGTCCCGGTCCCTCGGTCAACGGCCCAGAAGTCCGGCATACGCTCTGGCTTGGTGAAGTGTTAGGCGTGCCACCTGACCTATACCTGATCAGGAAGGTGTATAAACCGTTCGTCAGCTATTTTCCTGCATACACAGCCATATCAAACGTTAGTTCGAGCCGTGATCGGCTCTGACAACGACCCCGAGATCAGCTAAAGAAGCCGACGGAATCATTGTATTAGATCGGACCTTCGGATACCTTCCAGAATCGGCTAAAAGAAGCCGATTGCCACGTTTAACGGATCGGATCTACTAAACATATGAACGTTTTGCACAAATCTGATAGAAAAGATAGAAACATGCTCTGTAATTACCAAGCTGATCCAATCTGCGACGGTAAAAGCTTTCACCGTATGACCGGAACATCCTACGCGTGGTTGAGCCTAACGAACATAAAAGATGACAATACGCTAACCCAAAGAGAGGCCTAAAACCAACTTAACAAGTCGATTCCCGGAACAATCTCTCGTCAGGTTACCATAAGGCACCAAACATGCAGCCGAAACATTCAACCCGTTTGAAGGGCCTAATCATTCGGATATTAAACCAATTCCTCGTAACACAAAGAACTACCATAATAGATTAGATCTACTTAGCAATAACAGAGCAAGGCGCTGCCCTTGCACCTGAGACCACGTATAAGAGCAGCTAAACGATTATGAACAGCAAGCGAAATATAGATCTACTATTCAAAACCAATGCAGCATCATAATCGTTTAAGATAACTAGCATTACTCGCCATAAAAACGCTTCAGTATGAGAAACATAAAGATAAACAGATAACAGAAACGCTGCTCCGACCATGCGGAACATGATCGGAGCAGCATGACGATTACCTGGAAAAGCCCTTGGGGAAGGAGTGGCGATGCACCGAGAGTTTGTTGTGAATGATTGATTGATTGATTTTTGAATCTCACGATACATATTTATAGTCCGGAGACTTGATCTTTTCTAACTAACCCTAGCTGATTACAATACAATCTCTAACTTACTATATTTAAACTATCCTTAGATACACGGCCATCCTGGCCCTTGACACGTTCGCACAGAAGCCGATTTGCAGACCATTACGATGATTTCCTTCAGGCCATGTTGCTCTCAGCCCATCCCTTGGTCCAGTCAAATTATAGCGATAACACATGCCCCCCGGTTTTGGCAATGATAATTCCGAAACCATTGCCCCCTCGACTTCTCAGACTTGTGCACGCTCATACCGCTCCCATGCCATTAGATGTGGCCCTTCGACTTCCAAGGCCTGCACACGCGCTCTGCCTTCCAATACCATCGGACACGTCCTTTCGACTTCTCCCTCGGGAATCGCGATAACGCCGCTTCGCCTTCCATCTCTGCCTTTATAAACTGTTATCGGCGGATTTATTTCTATCCATCTTCTTCCCCCCGTGCATTAGTCGTATCAGCACACTCTGCATCCCCTGACAATGGCTTCCTTTTCCTTTGATTCCTCCAATTCCCCTTCGTCTTCTTCCATAATCTCCATCACTTCTCCTGACTCTAACACCTCCAGAGAGGCGACATCGGAGTTCGATCCAATAGCTTCATATGAAGCTCTCGCCGCTCCGCATTGGGACGCAGGGGAGTGGGACTACAGCACTTGGTCAGAGGATGATGAGCCCCTGACCGACGATGAAGACCTCCAGATTCTCCTTTATGGGGACCTGGATGAAGGCGATGACGAAGATTCCTGGGATGACGATTTCTTCTCTTTCTCAGAAGAAGATGTCAAGGACACTTCCACCAGTGACGACTCAGCAGCAGGAGGGTTCCTGCATGGTGGATCGTCGAGTTCGGAAGACGACGGGGATGCAAGCGACGACAACAGCGATGACGGTGGCGACAACAACAACAACACTGACGGCGACGATGGCAGCAGCGATGATGACGCCAGCGCGTCCCCCCAGTACAAACGCTGCAAGACCTTAGGGACTTACTGGTGGTAGTTCATAGGGTCTTCCGCTGTTGTGCGCATAGCCGATAGATCGGCTTCTTTTGTGATAATTTCTTGTAAATGACCCCCTTTGTTTCAGCGAGCCAATGTTAAAGAATTTAATCTTCTAAAGTCTGAGGGCATCGCATCGGCCTCTTTCCTTGAATTGCCCAATCCAATCTCAAACTTTCTTTATTCTGGATTAAAAATCCCAAAGACTCGAGTACCCTTCAATTGATCTCGTTAATAACAAGAGTACTCCGTAGTCGACTTCTTTGCTTGTTGTTAGATCTCGATCCCCAATCAGGTCAAAAAATATGAGTACCCAGGAAACCTCGCACAGAAGTCGAACCTGTTCTTGTAAGATCGAGAGACACCTGCAACCATCCTCTCTGCTTTTATCGAAACCCAGGATTTGCAAGGCCCAATTATTGCTCCTAAAGTCGATGGTTTAACATCGGCTGTTCAACCTTCAGTTCTGTGCACGGACCGGTGCTGCTTTTTCTTTACAGATCTGGCTTGCTCATCTCATTCCACCTTACAGCCTGATGCATTGCACTGGCTTCCAAAGTACCCGATAGATGCTGTCCTGCAGCCTAATATACCACGAGGTACCCGATCAGATCAACTCGATGTACTGCAAAGTACTCAATTATATCTTGCAGCCCAATGTGTCAAATCGGCTTTCCTCGCAAACACCCTGATTGTACTAGTCCATAGCCTGATGCCTTACATCGGCTTCATTACTCATCTTCCCACATGCTCGGGAAATATTTCTTGAGATGCTGACCATTGACAGCCACTGGAAATTTAACCCCATTCAATTCTTCGAGCATGTATGCATTCCCTGGCAGAGCTTGATCAACTCTATAAGGCCCGTGCCAATTTGGAAACCATTTGCCATATGTCGCATCCTTAGTCCCCAATGGTAATGCCGCTTCCCACACTAAATCCCCAACTTGGAACTGCTTCGGTTTAACCTTCTTGTTGTACGCGCAGGCTACCTTGGCCTTATTTTCCTTGATCTTTTCCAGCGACCAAAGCTTGAGTTCTGTAATGTCTTCCACATTGTCGCTCATCAGTGCTGCGTATTCTTCAGCAGTCAACTCATTCTGAAACTCTATCCGTCTTGAACTAGCCGTAATTTCCCATGGCAATACGGCCTCCTGCCCATATACTAAATGATTTGGTGAAGTTCTTGTTGCCCCATGGCATGAAACACGATAAGCCCATAACGCTTCTGATAATACTTCATGCCAACGCCGTGGGTATTCATCAATCTTCCTTTTGATCAGCTTGATCAAGCTTTGATTGGACGCTTCGGCTTGTTCGTTTGCCTGAGCATAGTATGAGATGACCTGATCAATTTAATCCCCATGTCGGCAGTGAACTTTTTGAATTCATCAAATATAAACACCAATCCTCCATCTGTTGTAATGGTCTGAGGAATCCCAAACCTATGAATAACGTGTTTTCTGATGAAATTGATGACGTCCCTCGATGTTATTGACTTCATAGGAACAGCCTCTACCCATTTGGTAAAATAATCTGTGATGGCCAAAATAAACTGATGGGCTTTACTTGATGGAGGATTAATCTTACCGATCATTTCCATGCCCCAGCCCCTGAACGGCCAAGGTTTGATAATAGGATTCATTGCTGATGCTGGTACTATCTGTATTTTTCCAAATCTCTAGCAGGCCTGGCATCCTTTATAATACTTGAAGCAATCTTCCAGCATATCAGGCCAATAATATCCCGAACATCTGATCAACTATTTCATCTTGTGAGCTGATTGATGAGTACCACACGTGCCTTCATGGACTTCATGTAAAGCCGATTGGAATCAATCGGCCCCAAGCACTTAAGTAGTAGCCCTTCCAGAGTCCTGTAGAACAAGTCATCCCCTATCAGGACATACTTCATGGCTCTGTAACGTATCTTCTTAGGTGCCCCCCGAGCCGGATTCTTCAAGTAATTGAAGATATCGGCTCTCTAATCCCCCTGATCCAGCAGGTTTATTGGAAAATCAGCTCTATCCGCCGTGTCTTTGTAACCGGAAGCCATCTGGGCAAGATCATTGGCCTCAGAATTTTGCACCCTTGGTATCCAATAAAAGTTTATACATCTGAAATGGGCCATTAGCTCCTGGCATTGTCTCCACAAGGGAAACAACAACTCGCTCTCACATCGGTATGTCTCCGTGAGCTGAGAGATAACCAGTTTGGAATCCCCAAAAACTTCTACTGCTTCTGCGCCAGCTTCGAGAAGTAACTCCATACCTTTGTGCACTGCTTCATACTCGGCTAGATTATTGGTGCAAGGTGTTGGCAATCTAATCGAAAAGGAATATGTTGCCCCCCAAGGCGAGACAAGCAAGATACCTATGCTGGAACCATCTCCACAGACCGATCCATCAAAAAACATTGCCCATGCACGGATGGAAAGCGCTGCTATGTCTGAGCTGGTCCTTTCCGTAATGAGGTCAGCCAGTGCCTGCCCTTTGACTGCTTTCGCAGGCTGGTACCGGATATCAAATTCTGATAGAGCGAACATCCATTTACCGAGTCGACCGGGGCCGATAGCATATGCTTGATAACATCTGATTTGCAGATGACAATTGTCTCGGCAGAAAGCAGGATGTGGCGGAGCTTCGTACAGGTAAAGAATAGACAAAGGCATAGTTTCTCAATTTCATGGTACCTTGTCTCTGCATCTAGCATCCTCCTGCTGAGATAAAAAAACAACTCTCTCCTTACCATCCTGCACTTGTACGATGACCGAAGCAATGGAAGTGTCACCCACTGACAGATAAACATAAAATGGCTTACCCTGCTGGGGTGGGACTAACACAGGCGGCTTGGATAAATATTCTTTGCTTTCTTCGAACGCCTGTTGTTGCTCTAGCCCCCAGCGGAACTCGTCATTGGCTTTAGTTTTCACCAACTCCATGAATGGCTCGATCCTTCCTGACAGATTGGAAATGAACCTCCTAACAAAATTTATCTTACCAATGAGTTGCTGGAGTTCCTTCTTTGTAGTAGGTGGCACCATTGTTTTTACAGCTTCTTGACTTTTTAGGCCAATCTCAATTCCCCGTTCATGAACCAGAAAACCCAGGAACTGACCGGCCGATACACCAAAGGCACACTTCTTAGGATTCATTCTAAGCCCGAACTTCCTAGTTCGTTCCAGAACTTGCCGTAGATCTCCTAAATGTCCCTCATCCGATGCAGATTTTACGACTACGTCATCAATATAGATTTCCACCAGCTTGCCGATCAAATCATGAAACATATAGTTCATGGCCCGTTGATATGTAGCACCAGTATTTTTGAGCCCAAAAGTCATAACCACGTACTCAAATAATCCTACTGCACCTGGTACTCTGAATGCAGTCTTATGAATATCTTCTGGAGCTATGAAAATCTGGTTGCAACCAGCGTTGCCATCCATAAAACTTAATATTTTATGACCGGCAGCCGCATTAATCAACGTTTCCTCAACTGGCATTGGGTACTCATCCTTTGGTGTTGCTCTATTAAGATGAAGTCTACACATACTCTCCATCGGCCATCCTTCTTCTGTACAGGCACAATACTAGAAATCCATTCAGCATACCTGCATGGCCTGATGAAGCCTGCTGTTATCATCTTTTCGACTTATTTTTTGACTTCTTCTAGGACTTCGGCCTTCATTTACCGTGCTCGTTGCTGGAATGGCCGAAATCCTGGCTTAAGAGGGAGTCGATGCTCTACAATACTTCTATCCAACCCGGGCATCTTCGCGTAATCCCAGGCAAAACAGTCCGTATATTCTCTTAGCAGTGTTATCATCGCCTTTCGTAACTCTGGTTTTAACTTTTTGCTGATAAATGTTGGCTGTGACTTATCCCCAGGACCAATATCGACTTCTTCTAGCTCGTCAGCAGATGTAAACCTGTATCCTAACTTCCCTTCATCCATCAAGTCGATACTGCAAATAGACAAAGAATATGAAGCAGAAAGATTTGGCCGATCGCAGGGATCGGCCGACTTGTTCTTTGCATTATGTGTTATTTTACAATCACATGGCCGGCTGCTCGAGTAGGTCTCTTTGCGATCATTATAACAATGTAACATGGATGACAAAAACAACTCGATTCTATCTTTTGGCGGCCGATCGCAGGGATCAGTCTCTCCTGTTACTTTCCCATCTACTCTGTAAGGCCAGTGGATAAGACCAGCCTCACCCCGTTTTTTGTAGCTTCCACGCGGTTGCAGCCCTCCAGGCTGATCCTTGATATTGGCTCCTGGTCTTCCGCATCGCAATGAAGCGTCCCCCCATCAGGGAAGACTTAAAAGTGATGCTTTATCAGTCCCAGGAGGTTGATAACACTTTTATTACATCAGATGGTACATCACCGTATAGCTCTTCGCGGTAATGGGCAGTGAAACGCCACTATCGCGAGGATTACAACTAAAACCCACACTACTACACTAGCTACGAAAAGAGGGTCATCAGAGTCTTGCGCCATGCGGAGTTCCAGCGGTGGCCTTAACCACAGGCAAGACTGGGTGCAGGACGAAACCCTACTCGACGTCTTCGGGGAGGTAGTCTGGATCTTCTGCTGTAAGGAGTAAGAATGGGGTGAGTACAAACGTACTCAGCAAGTCCAATCACACCCATGGAGGGGGTATAACAGAAATCAATGCACAGGACAATCCAAGGATAAGGTTATGGTTCATTTGCGGAAAACTCGGTTGTATGCAAAGGTTCGTTTTAAAAAACATTTCCAAAACAAGTTATCTAGTACCAAGAAGCACATGATGTTGATCCACACAGGATCCAGGTTTTAAACTGCTACCAGACTCCCCGTCCGCCGTAGCACACGGCACAACTGCCGGACACTTTTCCAAACAACCCACACCAGTCCAACCATTCCCGGAGAGAAACACTAGTCATGTGACCACACCATAACTTGCCCAATACCGTGGGCACGGCTATTCGAATAGATTTTAACTCTGCAGAGTTGTGCAACTTTACCCACAGGTGGGGTACCACAGCACGATCACCTTAGTGTCGGTGCAGATTCCAACAAAGCCATTACCCACCTTAGCTAGACCTGGCTAGCCACCACGGGATCCATCAAGGGGTCATTCGACCTATCTCTGAGGTTTAACCGGGGCATAAGTCACACAGAGCTTATCCCTTTTCCTTGATCACCCGTTGCTCTCAGCTCTCCTGATGGCTACCAGACTAACTAGTGGGGTTTATGCTAAGCCGTTGCCCATACAACGGTCAAGTGGTTTGCACGACAGGAAGCTAGGTGAGATGACACATCAACTCGGTCCTTAGGGGTGACAAGATGGATATCTCCCTTCCTTGCTCTACCACACAGGTACGAGCACACCAACGGCAATTCACACAGAAATGCCATCCATCCCGTCTGACTCATCTTTCAAAACCATATTTTATCCCTTCCCACACACGCATTTTCTTTATAAAAACAGGTTGTCAAGGTATGGTTATCACGAACAAGGGTGGCTATCCTACCGTTTTTCCAACAAGCAAAACCATGCAATTTTTATAAAACAGGCCACTGGGTTGTATTTATAAAAACTAGGACAGCAACATGCATCAAAGGGCAGGATTGAACTTGCCATCATCAAGTCCTTGCGGGAGGTCCTGATCGAAGCACTGTCCCTTGGGTTTGGGGTCGCAGGACTGGTCCTCGTTTGCTTGATCACAGTCAAGACCTTCCTCATTCACTCCGTGTCCTACGACGCAAGCAAACAGGCACACAATCAAGCGAAAGAACTAAAAGCTTTTATCGTTGAGCTTGAATTGGAAATAATTTAGTTATGGCGATAGGGGTAATATTTTTGGGTGGTTTCTTAATGGCATGGTTAGAACTATACTAGAAATGGCGTGGTAAAGTTTCAGGTTGATCGGAGGTCGTTTGGCGCATAAAATGACGAGTTAAAGAGGGTTCGGGGTTAAACAGGGGTCCAGGGGCTTATTCATAATTGTCTGGAGGGAGTAAGGGCCTATTTGCGAACCCTAGAAATACTCAGGGTATGCTAAAGGGTGTCGGGTATATTTAGGTTTATGTAATAGAGGGGTTTGGTTTGGAATGCTAGAAAGAATAGGGTTTCTTTTGCAAAAAGGAAGTAAATAGGGGGGAAAGGGTTCCTTTGGGGAAAAAACAGGGAAGGGGGGGGGCTCTGGGCAAAAAGCCCTTTCTTCCTCCTCTCCCCCTCGTGACTAAAACAGAGGAAGGGGATTAAGGGCGGCGGCGGCAGCCACATCGGCCGGCCAGGGCCAAGGGCGGCCCGGGGCAAGGGGGATGAGGGAGAGGGGGGCACGGGGATTCCATCCCCGGTCTCACCTTGGACCGAGGTGGAGCGAGGGGGTGTGCCCACGGGAGCAAGCGGCGGCGGTGCTAGGCGGCTCGGCGTGGCGGCGCCGGAGCTTGGGGAGGGGCTGGAAGCGGTGGTGGAGGCCGTGGGGAGGGTGAGCCGCGCGGGAGGCCAATTTATAGAGGGAGAAGGTGGTGGGGCGGAGGGGAACGGGATGGTGGCGGCCGGCGGGCAGTGCGGGGCACCATTAATGGTGCTCTGGCTGCTTGCGGCCGTCGTGGCGTGCGGCGCGGGCGTCAAGGACAGCGTTGACCACGTGGGGAAGGAGAGGCCGGGCGCTGTGCGGCACAGGGGCGACGACACGAGCGGCGAGGGCGGGTGCGGCAGCGGCGGGCTGCGCGGCATCGCTGCTCGGCTGTGCGTGGGGGAAGGCGTGCTCGTGCGCGTGCGGCGCGGCGAGGTGCGGGCCAGGGGCAGGGTGCGGGCGACGGGCGGCGCGGCGCACGGCCACGCGTTGCGCGTGCACATCGTGGAGGGAGGCCGGGACGGGCTTGTGCACGGCGCACAGGACCGGCGCTCGGGAGCAGAGGAAGGGAAAAGGAGGAGGGAGGGGAAAAGAAGAAAGAAAGAAGGAAAAGAGAAAGAGAAAGAGGGGAAAAGAAATGGGAGAGAGAGAAAAAGAAGAAGAAAAAGGAGGGAGCAAGAAAGAAAAGAAAGGGAGGGGGGTCGCGTCGGCGCCGATCGCGGCGGCGACCGCGGCTGGTCGGCCACGCGCGCGACATTCACGCGAGGAGAAAAGGGGAATCACGTTCGCGCTGATTGCGGAAAGGCGGTCACGCGTGGTCATCGGACCGCCGGGCGGTGCGGGATGGGACAGCGGTCGAGCTCGTGTCGGTTGTCAGGATGGCGGGGAAAACGGAGAGGGTTAGGGCTAGGGTTTGGCCGGGCTTTGATGACGATTAGGTTTTTGATCGAACACTCCAGCGCGTAGTTTAATTAGGTAAATTTTCAGGGCGTCACACCCAGACACTCATGGCAGCATGTGAAACTTCAACAGAGTCATCCGCGTGGACCACTTCTACTTCATCCCCGTCCCATTGAATCAGACACTGGTGCATTGTAGAAGGGATATAGTAATTGGCATGGATCTAATCTCTCCCAAGCAGAACAGTATATGAGCCCTTGCTGTTGACCATAAAAAATGACGTAGGGACGGTTTTACCTCCTACCGTCAGATCCACGCTGAGGACTCCTTGTGCCTCTGAAGTTTGCCCGTTGAAGTCACTTAGCATGATATTGGTTTTGATCAAGTCCCCAACAGAATGCCCCAACTTGCGCAGCACTGAATACAGCATTATATTAACCGCTGCTCCTGTATCGACTAGCATCCTGCTGACAGGCTGGCCGTTTATGTACCCCTTGAGATATAACGCCTTCAGGTGACTGTAATTCTTTTCTCGGGGCTTCTCGAAAATGACTGGTCGTGGGCCCAAGTCAAGCTGAGCCACTGGCACCTCCTCACGTCTTGGTGCATGAAACTCTGCAGGAAGAACGAACACCATGTGTGCATCAGCCGATGTCTTCACATCGGCCTTCGACTTCTTGGGTCGCCATACCTTCTTGGAAGAACTAGCCTCTGCTTTTTGGGGGCGGTGAACTTTCTTCGCCAAATCTGGCCGCGCCTTCCTTAATGTTTCTAGGTATTGGGCCTCGGCTTCCTCCAGACTGCGCAGCCACTGTACCCTCCGCTTCTGAGACCGGTTGAGCCCATCAGGACACCAGCGTGGTCGGTGATACTTGTCCTCCTCATCTTCTGAATTTCCCGCTGAATGTGTCGACTTGTCTTGCTCACGGCGGGGTTGCCCTGGTCCCAAACGCTGAAAAACCGAGGCGCTTCTTGTATCTGGCTTCTGAGAATTACATTCTGGGCAATCCTTAAGAGTAGGTAGTCTTTTCATAACAGAATCCCAGCAATACTTGAAGAACGGGCAATGCCAATGATCTCGTGTATCCTCTCGCTTCCTGAGGCGTTTCCCAGTGCGTCGCTCGTACTCTTCTTCCTCAGTCTCGCGTTGGAGACGCTGTTGATACTGATATTGGTATTTTCTCAGAAGATGGGAGGAAACTGGTCGTTGATTCCTGACATGCCTGACCTGTTCTTCGGTGATATAATCTCTTTCTTCTTTTTGGGGCCAATCGCGAGAATCGGCCTCTTGTCTCCTGGTATGCTGACGTGATGTATGTCCTGCCATGTTGATGCCGAGCGTGAAATCCAGCTGACGACGTGTTGACCGGTCGTACCCTTCTACCATGTTTACATTCGGGAATGGTTGAGTATCGACCTTCATGGAGTACTGCCCTAAGATTAATCGGCCTTGCTCAATGGCCGATTGTATCTGTCACCGGAGTTCCTTGCAGTCATTGGTACCGTGAGTGAAAGAGTTGTGCCACTTGCAGTACGATCTCCCCTGGAGCTCCTGAGCTATTGGGATCTTGAAACCTTCAGGGAACTTCAGCTGCTTTTCCTTCAAGAGTAAGTCGAATGTCTGCTCAACTTTACTTACATCAAAATCAAAGCCTTTTAGAGGGCCCTGTTGTTTCACCCACTTGCAGGGCACAGGCTTTGCCCCCCATGCCCACTCCACAACTGCAAGCTCTGGGTCATCCTCAGAGTCTTCAGAATCTTCAGCGTCAACCATTACTACTTGACGTTTGAAGTTGTCTTGGTACAATTCTGGGTGACGTTGCTCATATATTGTCATTTTCTGCACTAAATGAGCCAAAGAGTTGAACTCCAGCTGGAAAACCAGATCCTTGATCGGCTTTACCAATCCCAAAGTTGCCAATTCAACTGCTTCCTTCTCTGAAATTCGAATCGAGTAGCATCGATTCTTGACTTCCCTGAAGCGCTGGATGTACTCCGCCACTGTTTCTCCTCGCTTCTGGCGGACCTGTGCCAAATCAGCAATCCCAGCTTCTGCAGCTTCTGAATGATATTGTATATGGAATTGTTCTTCTAGCTGCTTCCAAGTGCGGATAGAGTCAGGGCCCAATGATGTGTACCATCCAAAAGCCGGCCCTGTGAGAGACTGCGAGAAGAACCTTACTCGCAATGAATCCGACACCGAATTCATCCCCAGCTGCGCTAGATATCGACTTACGTGTTCTATAGAACTGGATCCTTCTGCTCCGCTGAACTTGGTGAACTCAGGTAGCCGATACTTGGGCAGCAGAGGAATCAGGTCATAGTCGCTTGGATACGGCTTGGTGTAGCCGATCGCTCGCCTTCTTGGGAGAATGCCAAATTGATCTCTCAAAATGGCACTAATTTGATCAACCATATGAACTCCTGGGGCCGAGTGCGTACCTTCATGACTCAGCCCTGTTGCGTAGGTAGCCAGCCATGCCTGTTTGTCGGCATCGACTGCAGATGTTTCTCCAGTTGCTCTCTGCGTGGGTTGCGGCGTGTTACCACCATCTGGTATATACGCACAAACATATCCATGTGGTACCTCCTTGGGTGATTCACTGAAGAATTGGTGATCAGCAGGGTCACCTCCCACCTTGTATATGACATATGCTGGAGAATTCTATTGCTCTAGGGCGGCAAATGCGTAAGGCACTGGCGGTCTGGATTGAGAAGGCAACTCCCCTCTATGACTCCCTAAAGCAGGTCCTGTTGGAGAGTACTGGTGTTTCATAATTTCCTGCACCACGCGCACCGCAACACGCTCGAGGGTGTTCACCAAACACTCAAAGTGTCGATGTAATGAGTGAGCCACCATGTAGTTGACTTCCCGGCGGACAGCTCGCGTACGTTCTTCCGTAGGAGTGGACAGATCCACCTCGTCGAGTGCCCCTTCAGATGAAAATCCCTTCCATCTGATGCCGTGGTGACGAGTTCTTTCAAACGAGCCGATAAGATCGGCTTCAAAAGCAGCTTTTATCTCATTGTACCTCTGCTTGTGCTCATCGGACAACTCCTCAAAAGTAATCGGGTTCTCGTCCGGCATCTTAACAACGGAAATCGATGAAGCCAAAGAAGATGACGCAGCCGATTGTAATCCATGTAGTCGAAGTAGTCACTGGAGTAGTCGATGTAGTGAGTCGATGCAATCGGTGAAGTTAATGAAGTAGTCGATGAGGTCCCACCGGGCGTGCCAGAATGTGTTGTCGATTAAAACCCACCGGCGAGCAGCGACAGGCAACACGAGGAGCCGGGAGGCTTCCGGGACTGCTGATGGGTCCCGGTCCCTCGGTCAACGGCCCAGAAGTCCGGCACACGCCCTGGCTTGGTGAAGTGTTAGGCGTGCCACCTGACCTATACCTGATCAGGAAGGTGTATAAACCGTTCGTCAGCTATTTTCCTGCATACACAACCATATCAAACATTAGTCCGAGCCGTGACCGGCTCTGACAACGACCCCGAGATCAGCTAAAGAAGCTGACGGAATCATTGTATTAGATCGGACCTTCGGGTACCTTCCAGAATCGGCTAAAAGAAGCCGATTGCCACGTACAAGAGCAGCTAAACGATTATGAACAGCAAGCGAAACATAGATCTACTATTCAAAACCAATGCAGCATCATAATCGTTTAAGATAACTAATGTTACTCGCCATCAAAAACGCTTCAGTATGAGAAACACAAAGATAAACAGATAACAGCAACGCTGCTCTGACCATGCGGAACATGATCGGAGCAGCATGACGATTACCTGGAAAAAGCCCTTGGGGAAGGGGTGGCGATGTGCCGAGAGTTTGTTATGAATGATTGATTGATTGATGTTTGAATCTCACGATACATATTTATAGTCCGGAGACTTGATCTTTTCTAACTAACCCTAACTGATTACAATACAATCTCTAACTTACTATATTTAAACTATCTTTAGATACACGGCCATCCTGGCCCTTGACACGTTCGCACAGAAGCCGATTTGCAGACCATTACGATGATTTCCTTCAGCCCATGTTGCTCTCGGCCCATCCCTTGGTCCAGTCAAATTATGGCGATAACACCTTGCAAGTCATATAATTTACTCCACTTGCTGAGTACCAACTATAAGTGTACTCACGCTTGCTTTATTAAAACAAATGCTGCTGAGAACAGGAGAATTGTCCAGAGTCCCCTGAAGACTTTGAGGAGTTCTAGGCGTATGCTTCCTAGTCATCTGCCTGTGAAGTTGAAGTTCCGCTACTAGTTAAAGACGTTCATTTGTTTGCTTAAGATTAAGACTTTCGGTCATGTAATAAAGTACTTTAATACTCTCTTTCGTTATGATATTGTTTCGGATATACATTTGTATCGTCTATCATATGTGTGTGAACTTGATCCTAGCGCATATATGAGATGCATTCGTTCCATTCCAAAATCGGGTGTGACATTTTATATTTTCAATAAATCATGCCCAAAATCTCCAAATATCATGCTCACAAGCTGTAAAACATGAAATCAAACCTAAATTACATGGCAATACTCCCTCCGTCCTAATATATAAGGCGTAACCATTTTTTACTCAAGTCACATAGTAGGTTAAATTCCCTCGATGCCATTGGAAATTTAGCTCATCCCTTCAATGCCATCAAAATTTAGCCCATCCCTTCATTGCCACTAAAATTTTAATCTCATCCCTTCAATGCCATTCTGTGACTGAGCTGTTAGAAGACCATTAAAAGAAGATGGAAAAGATAATACTGCCCCTGTATATTGCTATCACTTCTGTGCCATTGTAGTGAACAACAAAACTCTGTATATACATAGAACGATGACAAATATTTTTTTTTTGACAGAAGCAACACACAGTAATATACATATCCACTTTTTGTCCACACATATGCACAGAACAAGCATCAATTGTTGTCTAGATAAGCAACCAGTCAAAGTAACCACGAGTGGTTGACGCTGTGTCGTGGAGTCCCCATCCCGACGCGGCGCCCTCCGATGCGACGCTCCGGCCTGCGGTCGTGCGCCCCCGACGCGGCGCTCCAGCCGGTGCCCCTGCGACCCCCGACGCGCGCGCGAGGGCCTGCGTGCCCCCAACGCGGCGCGAGGGCAGGCGTCCGTGCACCCCCGACGCGGCCCTCCAGCGTGCGCCCCGACGCGCGCTCCCCCAAGGCAGGTGCCCCGCCGACGCGAGGGCATGCCGGCACGCCTCGACGCGAGGGCAGGTGCAGATCACCCCGTGCGGCGGCGCGGCGTGGTGCGGAGAGCGACGGGAGGCTAAGGTTTGGGATGAGATGTGGCTAATGTTAAAGATAGAGTTGGAGAGGGGTAAAAATGGAAAAGAAAAAATATGACAGATCCAAGTTAACGGTGTTAGTAGGTCTTTGGCTCTCAATGTAACCGTGATGGTATTAAAGGGATGAGATTAAAATTTCAGTGGCAATAAAGGGATGGGCTAAATTTCAATGTTATTGAAGGGATGAGCTAAATTTTTAATAGCATTGAGGAAATTTACCGCACATAATATAACTCTCACTATATGTACGTACATCGATGCAATAATACTTGTGTCCTCACTGTATGCATGTATATTGGTGCAATAATACTAGTATTGATAGAGAGAATTAAATATATTTCTCGGTCTCTGAACCAGAGGTGGTTACGCCTTGTATACTCGGATGGAGGGAGTATAAGCAGTAGTACTAAATCTGCTAATTCTGGTTGTATTATACAATTTTTTAGATTTGGCCTATGTCTAACTTTGGAATACGAGTCCATTTAGATTTGGCCTATGTCTAACTTTTTTTTACCTATTTAGGATAATATATTAGTGTACATGTTGTTGTATTATACAACTTTTTAGCTGGCAAGCATGGGTAGTAACCTAGTCTATTATTAAAATATATGTCATAGAAATAGTTTATGGTTAAAGATTAATTTTTAACTATCAAATTAAAATATGGCCTATTAGGTCTGTATCCGTGTGTTGTCACGGATTTGAAAATTTTTCAATGCGCAGCATAAAAAAATGTGGTATGCCTGATGTGCCTTTTGAATCAAGTCCATTAATGCAAGGGGCCCAGTAGCTGGTACGGCCAGTCTAAAATCAACCGACGAGGTTGAGGTCCAAGACATCCTGCATCCAGCAGAAAATTAGCGATGATTACCTGTATGATAATTTACAAATACAGGTTGTAGGATCCATTTAGGCTATGATTGGCAATCAGAGGGCGTGACTGATTAAGGAAACTGAAAATAAATTTTCTTTTTTAGAGAAAAGGTTTCCCCGCTTTATTTCTAGGAAACAAAGCATAGTTCACGCTAAAAATAAATTTTAACACGTCCTTTTAATTATGAAACCCGATTATTAAACCTCGCTTCAAAAGTGGACAGATTACTGCTTCGTCATGAAAAAGGATGTGGATTACAGAATTGAACTCTGATTGACCTGAAACTTCCTCCTTTACTACTAAGCTTAGTCCAGAAACCTCGGTTCATCATGATACTAGTTCCAGTCCATTATCGACCACGTTCGGCCTCAAGTAACACTTAACATAAACAAACACATGAAACTGCGTATGAGCCCAAGTCCACGATTTGCCTCAAGACCCATCGATGCAATGCCACTTATATGAGTGTAGCTCTGAAAATACTATTATGTGGAGATTTGAATCTGAATATATCAGGACGACAAATGCAAATTCTGTCTATCCTACTATACTGTAACAACCAGGATTCCAGAAGGATATATATGACTGTTGTTGCTTGTTTGAAGTGATGCAGAATTAAAAAAATATGTGTAAAGTACTAATCAACCACGCATGCATATATATATATCTCCCATCTCACCACACAGTTATTACCCTAACAAATCATGCACACGATTGAGACTACAAATTGATATGTAATAATGGAGGCAAGAGGGAACAGGCTCCGTCGCTTCTAATGCACATGATTTTCTCATAGCAAACACCAAATAGATTTTTCTTTAGAGGATATAGCAGACATGATTGAGATGTTGACGGTGGTAACGGATTATGGCCCTCACTGGTACAGAAACGGTTTGTGCTGACGCCTTCCATTTCACATCGCCGACGGTTGGTTTTGGTCACCGCCAGCACAATTGGGCAGGTGGCCAACAGCTTAGGACAGCCGGCACTGATGCATCTGTGCTGGCAGGCCACTTAAGCAATCGCCAACACTAATGGGCACCATTTTTGCTGGCGGACGACTTAAGCAACCTCCAGCACAAATGGCACAGTATATAGCCGTTCACGCCATCTTCCTCCTTCAACCCAGCTTCCATTCTTGCCCAAGAGGAGCTCGTGTCTAGTGGAAAAAGGAGAAGTACAAGAGGGGAGATTTTCTTCTTGATTTTTTTGGAGAAGTGGACTCTATTAGGTGAGTTTATACCACTCACATTTATTTTGTAAGCTTCTCTCAAGATGAACATGAGGAAAATTAGGGTCGGATTTTTTCATGATAGAGCTCCCATGGTGTGGTTGTCCCATTTTCATATAAATGTAGCTTAATTTAGTGCCGATTCTCTCTTCAATGGAGAAGTGGCTAGCGCCCATCTTATTATCTAGCATTAATTTGTAGCTTTTTAACTAATTTTTGTTGGGGGATGGAGGATTTGCGTCCATAGTAGAAGAGAGAGGGATGGAGAGAGAGAGGAACAATGATCTAGTTTGTTGTAGTTAAATAATTTGATGAAGCATTGAAAGATATAAATATTTGTTTATAGCAAATTTTAATTATATAAATTGGTGTATATCTATAAATGGGTAAATTATTTTTTTATTGTTGTATATAGGTAAGAAGTTAGAGATGGATAGGTCATGGATGTACCAGAAACGTGGAGCTTTTTTTATCGAGCAAGTTAGGGGCTTTGTAGATATGGCAGTGAAGCATTGTGCTAGTAGGAAGACAAATCAAATCCATTGTCCATGTTGTGACTGCTAGAATAAAAAAAGTATGGGATTCTCCGGACATGCTGAAGAGATATTTAGTCTAGCGAGGTTTTATGCGCGGTTATAAGATTTGGACCCATCATGATGTGGGAGGGGCTGCTAGTTCCGTAACAAGCAGAACTGATACGGTGATAGAACCAGGTGATGATGGACAAAACTTGGACCCAATAGGGGGATTCGAAAGCTTCACTGATGATTGGGTAAGAATGGATGACGGTGGTGTTGGTGGGGATCAATGTAATAATGATGAAGAGGCTGATAATTGTGAGATTGATCCCAATATTGAAGAACTGTTGTGCCATATGGAACCTAAAGTGTTAATTGGTAGTGCAAAGGGATTAGAAAATTTTGATGCGCTCAAGAAGATCGCTTATGACTGTGTATATGATGAATCCAAGGGATGTGAGAATACATGGATGGTCTTGCGCTTCTTGATTCAACTTCTAATGCTTAAAGCTAAGCATGGATGGTCGGATAGTAGTTTCAGTGATCTTCTACGTCTCCTAGGGTCCTTGCTTACAAAGCCTAACTTCATGCCGAAAAACACATATGAAGCGGAGAAGATTATCAGTTCACTATCAATGCGTTTTCAAAGAATACTTGCTTGTCCATACCACTATATCTTGTACTACGATGATTTTGAGAAGTATGAGAATTATCCAAATTGTGGCTCCGGTCGTTACAAAAGTAATGCAGATTTCAGTCCGGACGAGGCAAGAGATGCAATCTCGAAGAAGAGGAAGCGAGGTGAAAAGAATAAGGGTGCTGATCCTCATGTGGACGATGACACATGTATAGATGTGGACAAGAACCAGAGAAAGGTTCCCGCGTTGGTTATGTGGTATATGCCAGTGATCAACCGCCTAAAGCGTTTGTTCTCAAATCCTAAGAATTCTAAACTTATGATATGGCATGTGGTGGGCAACGGCGCAATGGGCATGAAGACCAGGAGCGGCGCCGGCACTAGGGGCGGGGGCGGCGAGACGGCGTGGAAAGTGGTGGCGGCAGCGCGGAAATCCGGCAGCCTATCGGCATAGTAGATGAAAACGCCGGGACTTAGGAGCTATCAGCAATGGTTGATAAATTCTTATTAGGTGCAATGAACAACAATTCAGCCCGCAAAGCGTCGGCCTCTGCTAGCAGCATTGAAAAGAGTCCAAAGAGGTCATCAGATTTTTGGGCTATAGATAAATGTCCGACCGAATATGAACATGGCAAGCCTTTCCTTCATGATTTGTGGGAACTATTAGAAGGATGGTGGGAGATGAGAAAGTTTCATGCCTGGATCATGAGAGCGACGAAGTTGGATGTTTGGTCGATCACAACAAAAACCCCAAGGAAATGCTTTGGTATGTTGGCGAGTCCAATCCTCATTGAATTTGCTAACTTGCATGCTCTGTACCGTCAGAAAAGACTTGAGTACAACTCATTTCCTTGTGGTGCTTGTAAGTACTTCACCATATGTTCTTCTAATCCTTTCATCTTACAACCTAAATAATGACTTACACCTTCCATAAATGTCCCGATGATCCAGAATGCAATTTGAAGATGAAAGAAAGACAAATAGGTACTCGGTGGCATACTGCAACCCCTCAGATCATTGCCCAGTCAACACTGCTTTAGGCTTGCTAAAGATGTTGGAGACCAAATTGAAGCCACAACAACTGATGAGGCCAAAGAAGAAATAAAAAAAAGAAGCGCACAATAGGCAAAAGAATACGGTGGCGATCTATATATCACGGATCATTAGGAAATGGAAGGATAAAAGTTACATCATGTGTCCCAATGATTTTGAGTAAAAACATTTTGCGACCTATACGAACTATACTCTCTAACTAAATATAGTATGAATCATATAAGTTCATATTTTGCAGCGACCATTGGATCTTAATCATGATCCAGCTTAAGCGGGGCCTTGCGGTGGTCTTGGACTCAGCCGGCTACCCACATGAGAAATATGCGGAGTTTATTGAAATCCTACACAAGTAAGTTACATAATTGCTTTTTATGCTTATTTACAGAAAATACATATGAAAGTTCTTAAATTAACCTTTTATACGTTTTTTGAAGAGCACGCACCGGTTTAACAAGCTTAAGGGAGGCCCCTCCAGGAGGACCTGAATATTTGTGAATAATACATCATAAATGGGTTAGTGCCTATTTCTGTACGTTATTACTTATCACTATGTTATTAATAGCTAACTTATTACACATGACAACACTTCTACTTTATTTTATGTAGTGTCACAAACAACCTAAAGGCAGCGTGCTTTGTGGATACTATGTGTGCGAATTCCTCAGGAACAACGGGCTCTACCAAACGAACCTTGAAGATGTACGTTATTTCTATACACATGTTTATATTCAGATCCTTCATTTTTCAAATCTATACGCATGTAATCTAATTAATATTAATCCTTCTATTCTCTGTGGAAGAACTCTACATAACCCCCAACTATTGGGGTCGGACTACATCACCCCATGAACTAAAAAACTGGATATTTAACACCCTTAACCTTGTGAAAACCATTCACTTAACCCCCTCAGCTGGTTTTGCTAAGTGGTTTTGTACACGTGGCATGCTAAGCTGGATAGAAACGCTGAGGTGGACCATACGACACATGGGACCCGCTTGTAAGTGAGATGTTCTTCTCTACTCTCTTCTTCTTTGTGGTTGTGATTGATTTTATGATTGCAATTTTGGAGAAATATTTGGATTTGGAGAAGCTGGCCGCGTATGCGAGCTGGCGAGCTGATTTTTTTCTAAAAAATAACATTAGTCCCGGTTGAATAGCCGCCGGGACAAAAGGATCAGACACATTAGTCCCGGAGAGATAGTCCCGGTTGGGAAACCGGAACTAAAGCCGATTCCCAACCGGGACTAATGAAGGATTTTGTAGCTGCATGTGCCGACATCAGTGCTCGCCCACTGCATGCGTGGCCTCCGGTATCATCTATCACCCACAATCCGCATCACTGCGCATGCAGGGAATGCTTTCCTATTAAACCTATTTGTGGCCCACTTGCTGGACCTTGGATGAGACAAACAGAATTCTTGAAGTTGAGAGTCCGACTCTTTGTACGATTGTGATAGTTCTAGAATAAACAACAATTTTGTACATAACTCATCTTAGTCAAATATTACATCCATACATCACTTAAAGCATCAAAATTTAAATTATTGCATTTCTAGATAAATGAATGTAGGAGTCTGCCCTTGGGCTAAACGACAAAAGGATAATAGTAATATGTGTGCAGTTTATGAAGCTGGACAATATGTATGTGCACGTGTCAATAATAATTTATTTGCTCTGACGGTGCCTGTCAAGTGCCGGTCTTTGCCGAGTGCCGGTCTTTGCCGAGTGCCTTTTTTAGACACTCGGCAAAGATAATTTTCAAATCATATTTTGAAGTAGTAAATTAATTCAAATAAAAATATTTTCAACTAAAAAGTTGTATAACTCATCAAGATGCACAATTCTTATTTTGGACATTTCTTCATTTGACAAAATAAATGTACATTTATTCACAAAATATATATATTTCTCTCGTAGTTTATGAAACTAGAAGAGAGATATATAAGATTTGTGAACAATATTAGAATTATCATGTCAGATGAAGAAATGATAAAACAACCAAAATAAACTTTGTAGATCTTGAGAAGTTATAAGATTTTACAGTTGGCAACATTTTAATTTGAAGTTATCTTGTCAACAAAAACTACATCTGAATATAGAAAATTTAAAATTCGAATTTTGCAAATGACCTCGAATGGAAAAATTATCAAAACTAAAGTTGTAGATCTCAAAAAGTTATGAAAGTTTGTAGTTGACAACTTTTTGATTTGAAATCATTGTGTCATATTAAAATACGTTTGAAGTTTTCAAATTTGAAATTCAAATTTTGTAAACGATCTCGGATGAAGAAACTACCAAAATAAAAGTTGTCGATCTCGAAAAGTTATGCCACTTTGTAGTTCACAACTTTTTCATTTGAATTTATTTACTATCTCAAACAAATAATATACACTCGGTTAATTATAATATGTGGAGAATAAAAACGTAACGTTGACACACGTGGTCCAATGGTGCAGTGGTAGAGGGAGTTGTTTGTGCGCAGGAGGTCGTGAGTTCGAAACCTATTATCGATAAATTATGAAAAATTGCTGAAAAAAATGTGTAACCCATTAGATGGGTCACTAGCTGGACGTGCATGCTCCTAATTCCGGTAGTGGTTTATGAAGCTGGACAATATGTATGTGCACATGTCGATAATAATTTATTTTCTTTGACGGTGCCTGTCGATTGTTCGAATCGGTTCTCAACAAGGGCCTACATGGATATGTTAGGATATCCATAGCAGTGCTAATTTTTCTGGGTGGTTCTCCATGTTCCAATTAATGCAATGATCTTATAATTATCACTACAACGTATTCTAGAACAAGAAGTAAAACAAGTATAGCACTATTTCTGAATTAACCAACCATAGTCTAAGTAGATGAGCAACTAGCACAGCTACAACATAAAGTAAACAACCCAGGTTTAATCAAGGAAGGGCAATAGAGACTAGGCATGTCCTTAGTTTGGGATCCATCATATTATAGACACATGCATGCATATAAAGTAAATATGTGTATTTAGAAAGTTATTAGGACCAAAATATGATCAAGGACCGCTTGCCTTCCTCAAAGAGTCGCTGCCGCTTAGCGGTGTCTTCAAAGCCTTGGTCTTGTGGATCCTCAAACTACGCATCGTCTATCGCACCACACAAGTTCATACAAGTAAGCAAGTACAGTAAATAAGAAACAGTACACCAAACAATATAAACAGAGTAAAATAAGGTTATAAAGCTACTGTACATGTCGCAAGGATCGCGTGAGCGCAAGAATCGATGAAAACGGAGATAGAACGGAGAAGTTATGGCTAAAACATGATTCCAGGGGCTTATTTGTAAAGGATTTGAAACTAAAAGGGCTCAGACCGAAGAAACGAGGGCTAAAATATAAATAAACCTTAAATCTAGGGTTTAGATTGAAAAATAGAGAGACTAGTGATGGCGGGTTATATTTTAGAAAAGTCCAGGGGTTAAAACAGAATAAACGGGACAATTTTGCAAATACTTTTGAACTAGTATGGACTGCGGGTTGATTTCCTAAAAGCAGAGGGGCTCTTTTGCAAAAATGCCTAGGGTTGACCGGTACTGAATTGTTTGACCCCAGTCTAGATCATGGGATCTAGATCCGATGGCGACGGTGGGTAGACGGCTCGGGCGGCAGCGTTGGCGACGACACACGACGGCGAGCGGCGGCGGCTCACCGGCGCGATTCCGGCAACAGCTTTGGCTCGGGTTTGGCCTAGAAGAGAGAGGGGGCGACGGGGAACGCGTCTATGGGCTCGGGATGGGTACGCGGGGCTGGGAAAGTGGCGGGGAGGCCCAGCGGCGCTCCGGCGAGCGATTGCCAGCGCGGGAAGGTGAGAGAGAGAGGGGAAAGAAAGGCCGGCGGTGGTCTTCACCATGTCGCGGAGCTTCGGCGGCAGCTGGGCGTCGAAGGCGAGCTGTGAGGCAGTGGATTGGCGGTGGCCCGAGCTCGAGCGGATGCGGCGGCGCGGCTAGGGTTTTGCCAGGCGAAGGTGGCGGCTGCGACTCGATGGGGCTCAAGGGCACAGGGCGGCGTATTTATGGGACAGCCGAGGGGCCTCAGCGTGCGGGCCCAGGCGCGCGGGGAGGCGCGTACCAGCCGGACTCGGGCTCGAGTCCAAGCTTGGCTTGAGGAGGAAGAGGAAGGCCCCGACAGGTGGGGCCCGCCTATCGGCAGCAGAGAGAAGGAGGCGGCTTGGGATGGGAGAGAGAGCTGGGCTGGTTGGGCTGGGCCGCGCGGGAGAAAAGGAAGGGAGAAGAGAGAAAGAGCTGGGCTAGGCCAAAAGAAAGAAGAGAGGAAAAGAAAAAGAAAAGGAGGGCCTTTTGGATTAAAAGAGATGCAACTCAATTGAATTTAAATTTAAAATTTAAATTCAATTGTAAATAAACAATAAAATAAATGCAGTGCGGCATGAGAATGCACAAGGCCTATTTTTCTTATATTTCTTTTTTATAGCTAAGTAAATTATTTTTAATTCACAGTAAATATTTTAAAATCAAAAGAACTTGGATAAAAATCTTATGGTTCCTGCCAAAAATCTAGCAAAATTTATTTAGCCTCCTAATTTAAAAATTAAGATGTTACATAAAAAGGCCTTCTAACAGCACCAAGGTAAGGTCAAATAATCTACGTACCTTAGTGCACCATAGGAATCGCTCGTTGAGACAATCGAAACAGGAATATGTAACGCCTAATTTGTACTGCAGATCGATGTAAAAATTATGAGGTCCTGCGACGGTTTTTGCAGACATACAAGTCTGCTCGTTGTATCCGATTTTGGAATTTGGAAACCAGGGTATCCCATTTTATCGAGTTCAAGCAAATAGACACATATGCTAGATGACCTGGCAAGCTTAGGCCACATCGGTTGAAGATCTAGGAATATAATTATGAACCAAGTCGATCTGGGCAGTATCTGGCTTTCTCAGATGCGTTGCTAGGAATCTAGGATCATCTCTGCTAGCTGCATGTGAGTTGTGACGTGTTAGTACAACGACGCATTTCTACGTCATCAACAGTACGTATGTTGTTGGACACTGAAAAATGGTTGGTAGGAATCTCTCTCCTAGCTGTTCACTTCATTACTTTTCTGCAATTTTTTGATTTGGCGGAATCTACACAACCATATGCTAGTGGATCTAGTAGACATATGCTAGGACGATTCAAAAACTCATGTTCATATTATTGCTTAACTACTCCGGCATCTTCGATCATGCAGACAATCTACGACGAGCAGCTTTACATACCTACATCTACCGACTACACAGCCACTTGGGCTAGGACGATGATTGAAGAAGTGGGCGCGCTCGCGGTTAGCAAGGGCAACAACCAAGGAAGGTAAGCTTCACGTGCATCTGTACTGCAAGTTTATCAATAATTAACAACTGGTCAATGGTTAAGGTTTCAGATTCCGCCGTCGCAGAAGTTTCTGGCGTCAATGTTTTTATTTATTGTGTAGAAAAACGTCAAAAGTTATATAACTACTTCAGCTATGGCAAAGTGGTACGGAGAGTTTTACTGTTTCGGACCTTGAGAGGTCATAGAGTAAATGATTGAACTGCCGTACAATGGATCCACTACAATAAATCTGCTATTCCGTGACAATATTTGGGCCAAGCCTGGGAGAAAGTCAAGTAGACATGTAAGGCAAAAATGTGCCTTCTCCTCTCGCATCACTTATGACCGGCCTCCTGCGGCAGGCGAGCATGTTCGCCAGTCTGTGTTGGACCTCTGGCAAGTCAAGTGTTTTGCAGCGAGCATGTTCGCCGCCTCTTCCTGCTGCTCCTGCGTGCAGCAAGAGGCTGTCACTACTACACAAATAGTCATCCATCCAGCCCATTTATCCCGGCTGGAGACTATTGTCCCGAGTCCGATAGCCAGGACCGGAGAGAGATTTTAGTCCCTGTTGGTAGCTCTATCTGATCTCTTTTTTTATTCCGGTTGGTAGCTCTATCCGATCTCTTTTTTAATTCCGGTTGGAGCCACCCACCGGAACAAAAGGGGAGCACTAATCTTGGATGGTACCAACCACCGGGACCAAAAACTCGAACGATTTTTTCCACGCATGTGCATCTACTTATCTCTCCCGTCTTATGATCTCTCCCCGGCCACGTCCTTTCCTTTGTGTCTTGCGCTGCCTTATCCTCTACCCTCTACTCTCCTCTCCCTCTCGATCCCTCTCGCTCTCAATTTTCTTCCAGGGCCAGATTGGGCACCCGGCAGTGAGCCAGACGAGCGGCGGCGCGGCGGCATGGGCCCGCGGCGGCGACGGGCGCCGGCAGGGGTGGCGCAGCCAGGCCCTAGCGTGAGGCGGCACGGCCAGGCCCGGCGGGGCGGCTCGGCCTAGCCCTGGCGGGAGGCGGCGCGGCCATCCCCGGCGGGGGCGGCTCGGCCTAGCCCCGGCGGGCAGCGGTGCGGGCGGCCTGGCCAGGCATCAGCCTGGCCCCAGCGGGCGTCGCGGCCAGACCCCGATCAGCCTAGCCCCAGCGGGCAGAAGTGCGGCGCGCAAGGGCGAGATTATCTTTTTACTTTGTTTTCAAATATGTATATGTGGTCGGGATTGATTTGTGAATGATTTCTTTATGGTTGTGATTGATTTTATGATTGCAATTTTGGAGAAATATTTGGATTTGGAGAAGCTGGCCGCGTATGCGAGCTGGCGAGCTGATTTTTTTCTGAAAAATAACATTAGTCCCGGTTGAATAGCCGCCGAGACAAAAGGATCAGACACATTAGTCCCGGAGAGATAGTCCCGGTTGGGAAACCGGAACTAAAGCCGATTCCCAACCGGGACTAATGAAGGATTTTGTAGCTGCATGTGCCGACATCAGTGCTCGCCCACTGCATGCGTGGCCTCCGGTATCATCTATCACCCACAATCCGCATCACTGCGCATGCAGGGAATGCTTTCCTATTAAACCTATTTGTGGCCCACTTGCTGGACCTTGGATGAGACAAACAGAATTCTTGAAGTCGAGAATCCGACTCTTTGTACGATTGTGATAGTTCTAGAATAAACAACAATTATGTACATAACTCATCTTAGTCAAATATTACATTCATACATCACTTAAAGCATCAAAATTTAAATTATTGCATTTAAATTATTGCCCTTGGGCTAAACGACAAAAGGATAATAGTAATATGTGTGCAGTTTATGAAGCTGGACAATATGTATGTGCACGTGTCGATAATAATTTATTTTCTGTGACGGTGCCTGTCGATTGTTCGAATCGGTTCTCAACAAGGGCCTACATGGATATGTTAGGATATCCATAGCAGTGCTAATTACGATACACCATGAATGTTGAGTTAACGGTACCAGGTCAAGTTCGAGCTAATAACCGGCCCGAAAATATTATACTAATAACCATTGTGTTGCTTCTTTGAGAATGTGTCTGGTGCATATATACCATTTGAGAGAATACAATCTTATTATAGGGACTGAAATGAGTTTTCTTATTTTGTTCCATATCCTTCTTGGTTGCATAAAGGATTCTCTTTTTGAAACTATCTTTGACTATAGAGAACAGATAAACGTAAACGGGAGTAGATCAAATGTTTGCTCACCAGCAGTAGTGCCGCCTGGCAATGCTAATAACTAGCGTTAGCAGTCGTTGAGGAGAAGGTCAAGAAGGCATAAAATAGTGACGTTTCTGGAAGCCATGCCTCTATTCGCTGGATCCAATCCAACTGGCGCAGTTCGTGACATGTGCGCGCTAGCCAGCTACATGGCGGACGCTGCTCGCTCAACTATATAAGAAGCTGCCGCGGCACGGCGGGTAGTAGTGCAATTCTGCTGGACCATATTGTTTTGGTCACTGACACGAGATCCTCCCCGGTCCGGCCCTCGAACATCATCGATAACCTAGGTAGCTACTAGTCGGTGAGCTTTTCAGGTGTACGCACGTGAAAGATGACAAAGAGCAAGGGCAAGGCGAGCTGCTTCACCGTCATCCTAGCCATCCTGTTTCCGCCCCTTGGGGTCCTCATCAGGTTTGGCTGTGGGGTAAGTTTGGTCCATTTTCTACCAGAGCCAAACTTTCGGATATGTTGTTGTGGTTTCTGACTCTCTGATATATGTGATGGCAACCATATGCAGTACCAGTTTTGGCTCTGCCTGCTCCTCACTTTGCTAGGCTACCTTCCTGGCATCATCTACGCCGTCTGTACCGTCTGCGAAGAGGTGGAGGACCATCATGACGTCCACCACCACAAAAATGTGACCATCAACGTCCGGTATAAATTGCTAGCAACTGCAGATCGAACTGAATGTGTATACATATATCGCTTAAGTTTCAACGAAATGTGTGTACATTAAATTAATTTTCATCTTATACTATCTACAGAAACGTTAGACGTGGAAAAAGTTATTACAAGATTGTTTTATGCATCCGTTGTCTCCATTTTAGGTTAGTTATTTGGCTACGATTTGCTAGGTTCAAAGAATAACAAGACAGTGTTAAGACGCATTGATTGCCTATAGGTCACCCGCATTGCTTGAAGGCGCAGGCCCCATGCACTTTTGACACTGCAGTAGGGTTTCCTTAGCTTCCACTTGGTTGTCTAGGATGGACGGGAGCTCGACGTCGGAGTTAGAGATGATGGGGATAATAGGCTTTATGCATCCTTATATATAAAAAAATATAATATGATGTGATGCCAGGAAATGAAACTGAAGTTTTTGGTCTATACATTCACTCGACAAGGCCCGACAATCGTAGCTAATCTGCTTGTTCTCGCTTGCCGCAGGTGATGATGGGGATCTTTCACGTGCAAGCGGTTGTACCAACATTGCAATCGGAGATGTAATTTGCTGTCGTACATCTCCATTTCCTTCTAATATTTGCGTGGTGTGTTTGTAATTCTTCAATTTTTTGGCTCTTGGTGCATCAGTTTGTCGTTGTTGCTCAAGTCATCCCTCTCTATCTATGTGGGATACCAACTGTACCCTTCCAAATTGTATCTTGCAGTTCCTCTGCACAGTACATTCACGTCCTTGTAATCTTTCTCATTAAATTATGAAATTTGCCCTTTTGCTTGTTCCCTGATAACATATTCAGAATTAGTACTTATGCAACATTTATGCCCGCGAGTTACACTTGGGATAGAAGAGTCTAATTCCACGCGGATTCGGCCAGTGCAACACATCACGGGGAACTAAACATTCCTCCCCTTTCCTCATCTGTCCGCAACTCACCACTCGGCCCTTCACTTACTGCCACATCGCTCCAGGGTTTAAGCCACAAGCACTCGACATCCCAGAGCGCTGCAAGCGGAGGCAGAGACAGGGGCGGAGCTGCCTTATCTCGTCAGGGTCGTCGGACCCCGACGAAATCTGCCAAATCCCGTGTACAACACGGTTCATCTACATATTTGACCCCGATGCCTCAATGGAGCCGACCCCGATGGCGTGCTTGTCTGGCTTCGCCCCTGAGCAGGGACAAGCTTTCAAGGCTCCGTGCACCCTGCCACTGTAGACTAGACGCAGACGAGTGGGCCACACAATCATCCTCACATCGCTTGCGTTATGTAACGCATTCGCCTTGACACATGGTACCTGGTAAGCAATGAAAAAGTCGGGGTCGATAGTCTTAGAACACAGCATGGTGGCACCTACCTTATCCCTTCCTTTTCTGTCGCTCTTCCTCTCTCACCCAAAACCTAGTCCCTAGCTCTCAGATCTTCTTCATATCGCCGCCTCCTCTTCGCTCTCTGCCTGCCTCCACCTGCTCTCCTCAGCCGCCACCTCCGCCTCCACACCCTTACGGACCCCGACATGATCCCACCCAGGCCTATAGTCACTGCTCTTCACGTGGCTTCACTGTCGCACACCTCTCATGCTTACCCGGCACCTCGCATCGTTCGTCTACCTACCCTGTGCTGCCATCGCCAAGGAAAGAACCTTCTCCTTCGTGACCAGACTAGAGGATGCCAGCCGCGATAGGCCTCATATTGACATCCCTTGCCTCCACCTCCACCTCGAGCAACACCGCATCGAGCATCTCGTGGTGCGCCTTTGCAGCGTGTCCTGTGGGCACCGTGGAGAAAAAATGTACCTTCCTGATGGCAACTGAAAAGATCTATGGCCCAAGAGGGGGGGTTCAGTTTGGTCTTTTTCAAATTTTTAGAACAAGTAAAGCGAACCTTAACTTAACATTCTAGTGTTACCCAATCTACATGTTTATGAAACTAAGGAGAAAGCTAGAATGTACGAAGCATACTAAGACAAGAACCTAAGCAAGACATTGCACTAACATATCATCTGTAACATTCCATGTTAGAAATTATAGGAATTGTTTAACAAAATTTGTGGATTTCAAAAATTTTCTTTGTGAATGGACTTGGGTTGAACGGTTATTGCATCTTATTTGCTTCGAATTTCGGATTTGTTGGATTAAATTGTGTGGGATTTGAATTTGAAAAAGGGCAATCAAATTCAAATCCAAACCTTACTCTTTAAAATACCCTACCGGGCCACCAGCCCATTACCCACGCGACCAGAGCCCATCTGCCTTCTCTCTTCTTTCTCACGCGCGCAAGCCGGCCCAGCCCATCTCCGCAGCCCGCGCGACGATCCGCCTCCTTTCCTCTCGGGGCAGCTGACGGGCGGGACCCACCCGTCAGCTTTCCCCTTCCTCCCGACGCCCGCGACCCCGCTCCCGGCTCCCGCTCGCCTCCGCCGCGTCGCCCGCCTCGCGACAGGATAGCGAAACGGCCGCCCCCTTTTCCCCGCGCCCACGCCCGCGCTCGCCTGCGTCACCCCCGCGCGCTCCTGTCTCCGCTCCACGACAGGGCAATGCAACCGCCGCGCGCCCTTTTCCCGACAGCCCGCGCCGCGAGCCCGAGACCCTACCCCGCGCCGCAGCCACCGCAGGGGCGCCACGCGTCCCGGCCCGGCCGCCGAGGACCCTCGGCCGCAGCCGCCCCGGACCCTAGCGACCCCCTATAAACCCGAGGCCGCTTCGCCCAAACCCTAGAAACCCTAGCTTCCTTCCCGCCGCCGTAGCCCGAGGAGAAGAGAGAGGAGCGGAGGAGGAGAAGGAGAAGAGCCGCGCGCGGAGGAGCCCGAGGACGACGCCACCGACACCGCCGGAGCCGCGTGAGGAGGAGGACGACGCCACGCCGGAGCTTCACCGAGCCGGCGACCCGTACGACGACATCGACGCCGCGGATCTCCCTGCACGGCTACGACCCGCCGGCCTCGACCCGCCACCGCACCAGCCCGTTCCCCTTCAGCCCCTCCGGTGAGGATCACCGCCGCCGTCCCTTCTTTTCCCGTGCTGCCGGCGTGAGCTTAGCGCCGCCGATGAACCCTCTGTAGGGAAACCCTAGGACTCCCTTCCCTCCGGCCGCCGTGCCGTTTGTTTCCTGCAGGAGCCCGACGCGCCGCCCTTGTCCCCGCCGCCGCCGTCGCCCCCTCGCCGCCGCGTCGTGCCGCGGGCCCGGGTCGCCGGTGCTCCGCGCACGGCACGGCCGCGCCGCGGTCCTGGGCAGCCAGGCACCGCGCGCGTGCGTGCGCACCCCCAGCACGGGCCCAAGCCGTGCTGCTGCCATTGCCTTGGCCCAGCAACTGCAGATCGAACTGAATGTGTATACATATATCGCTTAAGTTTCAACGAAATGTGTGTACATTAAATTAATTTTCATCTTATACTATCTACAGAAACGTTAGACGTGGAAAAAGTTATTACAAGATTGTTTTATGCATCCGTTGTCTCCATTTTAGGTTAGTTATTTGGCTACGATTTGCTAGGTTCAAAGAATAACAAGACAGTGTTAAGACGCATTGATTGCCTATAGGTCACCCGCATTGCTTGAAGGCGCAGGCCCCATGCACTTTTGACACTGCAGTAGGGTTTCCTTAGCTTCCTCTTGGTTGTCTAGGATGGACGGGAGCTCGACGTCGGAGTTAGAGATGATGGGGATAATAGGCTTTATGCATCCTTATATATAAAAAAAATATAATATGATGTGATGCCAGGAAATGAAACTGAAGTTTTTGGTCTATACATTCACTCGACAAGGCCCGACAATCGTAGCTAATCTGCTTGTTCTCGCTTGCCGCAGGTGATGATGGGGATCTTTCACGTGCAAGCGGTTGTACCAACATTGCAATCGGAGATGTAATTTGCTGTCGTACATCTCCATTTCCTTTTAATATTTGCGTGGTGTGTTTGTAATTCTTCAATTTTTTGGCTCTTGGTGCATCAGTTTGTCGTTGTTGCTCAAGTCATCCCTCTCTATCTATGTGGGATACCAACTGTACCCTTCCAAATTGTATCTTGCAGTTCCTCTGCACAGTACATTCACGTCCTTGTAATCTTTCTCGTTAAGAATTATATAATTTACCCCTTTGTTTGTTCCGTGATAACTTATTCAGAATTACTACTTCTTTTGTTTACTTTCAATTCTCAAAGTAGGCTACATTTATACCCGCGAGTTGCACGTTGATGAGAGTTTCTGATTCCAACCGGATCCGGCCAGCGCAACACACTGTGGAAATTAAACACCTGCTGCTGAGTCGTCACCGGCGGAAGTGTCCTTGACATCTTCTTCTGAGAAAGAGAAGAAATCGTCATCCCAGGAATCTTAGTCATCGCCTTCGTCCAGGTCCCCATAAAGGAGAATCTAGAGGTCTTCATCGTCGGTCAAGGGCTCATCGTCCTCTGACCAAGTGCTGTAGTCCCACTCCCCTGCGTCCCAATGCAGAGGGGCGAGAGCTTCATACGAATCTATTGGATCGAACTCCGGCGTCGCCTCTCTGGAGGTGTTGGAGTCAGGAGAAGTGATGGAGATTATGGAAGAAGACGAAGGGGAATTGGAGGAAACAGAGGAAAAGGAAGCCATTGTCAGGAGATGCAGAGTGTGCTGATACGACTAATGCACGGGGGGAAGAAGATGGATAGAAATAAATCCGCCGATAACAGTTTATAAAGGCAGAGATGGAAGGCGAAGCGGCGTTATCGCGATTCCTGAGGGAGAAGTCAAAAGGACGTGTCCGATGGTATTGGAAGGCAGCGCACGTGTGCAGGCCTTGGAAGTCGAAGGGCCGCATCTAATGGCATGGGAGCGGTATGAGCGTGCACAAGTCTGAGAAGTCGAGGGGGCAATGGTTTCGGAATTATCATTGCCAAAACCAGGGGGGCATGTGTTATCGCCATAATTTGACTGGACCAAGGGATTTATGGGCCGAGAGCAACATGGGCTGAAGGAAATCATCGTAATGGTCTGCAAATCGGCTTCTGTGCGAACGTGTCAAGGGCCAAGATGGTCGTGTATCTAAGGATAGTTTAAATATAGTAAGTTAGAGATTGTATTGTAATCAGTTAGGGTTAGTTAGAAAAGATCAAGTCTCCGGACTATAAATATGTATCGTGAGATTCAAAAATCAATCAATCAATCATTCACAACAAATTCTCGGCGCATCGCCACCCCTTCCCCAAGGGCTTTTTCCAGGTAATCGTCATGATGCTCCGATCATGTTCCGCATGGTCGGAGCAGCGTTTCTGTTATCTGTTTATCTTTGTGTTTCTCGTACTGAAGCGTTTTTTATAGCGAGTAACACTAGTTATCTTAAACGATTATGATGCTGCATTGGTTTTGAATAGTGGATCTATATTTTGCTTGCTGTTCATAATCGTTTAGCTGCTCTTGTACGTGATCTTAGGTGCAAGGGCAGCGCCTTGCTCTGTTATTGCTAAGTAGATCTAATCTGTTATGGTAGTTCTTTGTGTTACGAGGAATTGGTTTAATATCCGTATGATTAGGCCCTTCAAACGGGTTGAATGTTCCGGCTGCATGTTTGGTGCCTTATGGTAACCTGACGAGGGATTGTTCCGGGAATCAACTTGTTAAGTTGGTTTTTAGGCCTCTCTTTGGGTTAGCTTATTGTCATCTTTCATGTTCGTTAGGCTTAACCAGGAGTAGGATGTTCCGGACATACGGTGAAAGCTTTTACCGTCGCAGATTGGATCAGCTTGGTAATTACAGAGCATGTTTCTATCTTTTCTATCGGATTTGTGCAAAACGTTCATATGTTTAGTACATCCGATCTGTTAAACGTGGCAATCGGCTTCTTTTAGCCGATTCTGGAAGGTACCCGAAGGTCCGATCTAATACAATGATTCCGTCGGCTTCTTTAGCTGATCTCGGGGTCGTTGTCAGAGCCGATCACGGCTCGGACTAACGTTTGATATGGCTGTGTATGCAGGAAAATAGCTGACGAACGGTTTATACACCTTCCTGATCAGGTATAGGTCAGGTGGCACGCCTAACACTTCACCAAGCCAGGGCGTGTGCCGGACTTCTGGGCCGTTGACCGAGGGACCGGGACCCACCAGCAGTCCCGGAAGCCTCCCGGCTCCTCGTGTTGCCTGTCGCTGCTCGCCGGTAGGTTTTGACCGACAACATAAGGCCAATTTTAAGAAATAGTTGCATGGTTTGACTGCGATAAGTGGAGGAAGGAACGAACCTAGCACAATCAATAGTTAATACTTAAACATTCAATATTACATAGTTCAACACCATACAGTTACACATTTGACTCATCAGGATACAGATCATCGAGAGAGACTTCGAGTTCCTTGTCCTCCACCACCGCGTGTTGCGCTCTTGCTTCACCAGCCTCCTAGTCCTTGATGTAGGAGAGCATCTCCACCATATCTCCACCATTTCAGGGTCAGTCGTCATCACTGCCACTTCACATCGATCATGTTGGTTAGACTAAAAGTAGACTCTGAAGAGATATGGTAGACATAGGCATAGACAAAACATTCTTAGCTAAGATTGAAATCACTGTATAGGTTCATTTATGCTCATGCCACCAGTTTAAGATGTTGAAATAATCATCAAACAGTTTGATAATGTCACTATCCAAGTAAGAAGATAGTGCAAAACCAATACCAAGACCATCACAAGTTCTTGCTGCTTCGAGCAAAGCACTTACAGAATTTCTTCTATTTAGGTGGGACAGGTTGGAAAAATAAGTATTAGAACCAATTCCAAAATTGGATGAACCAGCACCAATAGCATTAGCACCAAGAATCTTACCCCAAGCAGTTTTTTTCTTACTAGAGCTGACTAGTTGTGAAGGCCAATGCAATCACTACGCATCAAACTTGTTAAACATGGGAGAAAGTTTAGCTCTTACCCCAGTTAAATAAGGAGAGCAACCAATAATACCAGAGAGATTAGATAAAAGAACTAGAGCATTGTTCAAACCCCCTTATCTCAGCTCTAGGATCTAAAATGAATGTAATTGGGTAAAGCATAGTATGTCCCTCTAATACTTAGGAAACATTTATTTCATAGGAACAACCACAGGCCTAAGAAAGTTACCATTCTCATGTTTCTCATATCTGGCTATCTCAATTTTATAATGCAATATATTACACTACGTCAAATTATCCATATTAGTGTAGGCTCTAAAAGCTAATTAGTGACGGAAGTTTTTCACATCACTAAATTTTCGTCACTGATGTGAAGCACGTTAGTGATGCGAAAACTACCATCACTAATAACCCCTTATTAGTGACGGGTGTTGTCAAGACCCGTCACTGGTATCCCTCATCAGTGACGTGAGTTGGCAAATCCCGTCACTCATGAGTGACGTAGATAGCCAACCCACGTCACTGATATCCCTCACCTGTGACGCAGTTTGGCTACTAGTATCTCTGATGACGAATCACCAAAATAAAAAAAAAAGAAAAAGGGAGAGAGGAAAATCGACCTAAAATATCAATTATGTGTATATATAGTTCAGTGTACACAGGAAGTAGGGCTTGTATTCTCTGTTCATTCCAATTTTCACACATATATAAATATCAACACACTAGATTGTCCTATGGATCCCAATCAAAAATAAATTGAAACGAAGCTTCTGATAAGAGGCTGAAAGCTTGTGAGCTCTATTTTTGTTCCTCGTCAGGTTGACTGTGGCTGACTCCAATACAATTATAAAAACAGGACTGCCTGAAAACCATTATGAGGTCAGAAGCAACATTTAAATTGGAAGAAGTTACTATAGTTGAACAACAAAAAGAAAAATTATCTCACCAGTTAGGGATCAGATTTTTACAAGTAGGCAAGGATGGACACTTCAGTTATTTTTTTGCCAAAAAGATAGATGCTGCAAAAACAAATTCAAGTGTTCAGACAAGACAGTGGTGCTAATAACTCACTTTACACACTACAATTAGATTCTAGCATGATTCCTAAGCAAAAGAAAATTAGATTCAGTTTTTTTTTGCCAAAAAGATAGATGCTGCAAAAACAAATTCAAGTGTTCAGACAAGGCAGTGGTGCTAATAGCTCACTTTACACACTACAATTAGATTCTAGCATGATTCCTAAGCAAAAGAAAATTAGCCCTTTGTAGTAACATATGCTATTGATAAAGGCTAGATAAAATCAGCCGTTGCTAGAGTGTAACACCCGAGAAATTTTTGCGCATAGCCGTTGACCGGGCAGTTTGAAGAAAGACGAAAAATTGACTTTTTGAACGAGACCATAGACGAGTAGAGCTTGACCAGACAATTCCGCTTTACTACCCATATGTTATATTTGGATATCGGATGGGTATATGGCATGGTGATCAAGTTTTAGTTTAGTTTAGAAAAAAAAGAGAGAATACGTGACATGTGGCGACCGTGGAGTCCACTTCCTGTTTTCCTCTCCCGTGGACTTCCTTGCGCCCTTTAGTTCTCCTTTATTTCCCCCTCCATTAAAACCAGCGACTCCTCCCTCTTCCCTGTGTCTCTTTGTTTCTCACGTACATCTCTCCCTAGCTGCTCTGGACTTTTGTCTCCCTACCAATACTACAATACTACAGAAACGATCTTTCATCCTCCTCATATCCCGGCCAGCTTTGGATCCGGGACTAATGAAGGCTTTAGTATCACGTCCAACGGCTAGGGGATGGCGGGGAGCTTTAGTCCCGGTTGGAGCCATCAACCGGGACTAAAAGTCACCCTTTAGTTCCAGTTGGTGGCTCCAACCGGGATAAAGATTTAGTTTCGGATGGTAGCTTTAACCGGAACTCCGGAACTAAAGAATGACCCTTTAGT
Organism: Panicum hallii; assembly: GCF_002211085.1. NCBI lineage: Eukaryota > Viridiplantae > Streptophyta > Magnoliopsida > Poales > Poaceae > Panicum > Panicum hallii. The sequence goes on along the minus strand of NC_038049.1, from coordinate 5,058,516 downwards.
CTTGGTGGCTCCAACCCGGACTAAATGGGTATTTAGTCCCGGTTGGTGGCTCCATCGGGGACTAAAGGGTCCTTCACGGATTAGTTTAAAAGGAAAGCATCCCATTCAAAGTCACATGTGCTGTGTAGGTGGTGTGGTAAGAAAGCTGTGCGCAAGGTAAGAGGTTTTGAGTTCGAATCCTATGGACCGCAGGGTTGGTTGTGCTTGCGCCAATTAATTTTTTAGGCTGGCAGACCCTTTAGTCCCGGTTGCTGGACCCGACACTAAAGACTTAGGAACTTTTAATTTTTTAGGCTGGCAGACTCTTTAGTCCCGGTTGCTGGACCCGGAACTAAAGAATTAGGAACTTTAGTTCCGGTTGAGGATCCGGGACTATGGAGCTTTAAAGCATTTCTCTACTAGTGTACCGATCTCAAGCTGCTGCTGAGAGACTAGAGAGAGGAGAAGGTAATAGGAGGAGAAGGGAAGGACAGCGCTGCACAAACCCTAGGAAGTTGGGAGACCAAGGTGAGATATTTTCTGATCTAATACCTATGATTTGGATGAGATTTAGGGTCTGCAATGATTTTTTTACGTTGGGTTAGTGGGGTGTTTAGAGATTGATTTCGTAATTAGTATCTGCAGAATGACAAGATCTGGCGGTTTTGGTTCATAGCCATATTTGATCACCTATAGAGGCCGGACTAATTTTTCCAGATGTAGAAGTTTTTGTAGAGAACTTAGAGCTCTTTCCATGAAGTCCTATTTCATAATTTTGGGCCTTAAGGTTTAGGAGATATCGCAGTTCAAATATGACAGTTTTGTTCTGACGAGTTTCTGGACAGTAGTAGATCTATTATGTTTTTTACGACCTTCATGGCTGAACCTGTTCTTTCAATGATACCAAAGTCGTAGATCAAGCTTTCCAGATTGGTATAGAGCATAATTTTTGGTTGGATATAACTCCAGCTATAGTCTTCCTAATTGGACTGTTAGACTTTCTGTCAGATTCTGCACTCAAGGTTTTTACCATGATTTGGCCATCCTATTGCACTTTATCATAAAGATGAACAGAATGAAAGTTGTAGAGGAGATAATTGCACATGCTCTGGTGAAGTATCATAATTTTTGGAGGAGTGGTTTAGTAGTTACAAATATTTTTCTAATGACTGTCAGAATTACAAGCAGATTTCATTGCCTGACTTGGAGTGATTTAAGGGCAGTTTGGGCTCTGAATAAAAACAGTACGACTTGTCTATGTTGTAGGGCTTGTTCTGTAGATTTCAAAATATATTTATTTGCTAGCATTGTTTTTGTAGATTTAAAGGTACAAAAATGACAAGCAGCCCTGCTGCTGTTACCCGAATCCATACGCGTTGTTTTATTCCGTATGACGGGTTGGGGAGTAGTAGCGCTTTATTTGGTATTCGTGTATGCTTATATGAATGTTTGTACTGAGCTCATGATGTTAAACTGGTGGTGCACCAATGGATCATGCCTAGCTCACGTTCTTTTGATCTTCGTCGAAGGCAAGTAAACATAGCCGTGATTTCTGCTACAGCTTTGACTTTATTTATTCTACCTACACATTAAAAATTCAGAACCTTACTCAAAGCAATATGATCTTATTAATTTAATACTAAATTATTTTGTAAATCTATTTATGTTGCCATATGATAAGGATTGTGATTTTCCATCATGAGGTAAGTGGTATCTTCGTATATGTGGTTGTGTATGGCACAAATGAGGAGCATACTTGCAGTTGCACCATATCATTGCATCATATTGCATTGCACATCATTCTTGGATGTCGCCGCTTGTTGGCTGCGACCGTACCGGTACATCATTGTACCTTGCCCGAGGAGGAGTATGATGCAGCTTCATACCTTGTTGGGTATGGAGGCAGTGGACATGGTATATGCATTGCATTTGCATTCATGGTGATTTATAATTGAAGTATTGGACATTTACCTGGATGTGGATATGAGGTTTTATATTTTATGGTTGGGTTTGTTTTTTTATTTCATATTAGGGTGGATATCTTAAAAGTTTCATATCTCTGTTTAATTTTTTGTCTAATGAACTTGTATTTAAATAACTCGTTAAAGCAGTTTGCTTGCTGAGATTTATTCTCACACCCCTTTATCTTTCTAGGTGCTTGAGTGGATGCTTTGTTTGAAGGGATGGGTTTAGCTGCACTTCATCACATCATTGCCTTTCTTTTATAATACCAATGAAATGCTTGCCTTGCTGTTATGGGCATAGAGTAGACCGTTGTGGTGAATCTTTATGGCCTCTTAATCTTGAGTTTTGGTTGACTTTTCTCTCTTATTCCTTTTTAAGGTGTTCTTTAAATGATAATGTATGGTTTATCTTTAAATATCATTTTATGTTATTGCTTCCGCATTTTACTCAATTCACAGGGGTTTTGCTGCCGAGTTTTCTACTCCGGCATGTGGAAAGGGACGTTTAGTGACATCTTGGGCTTGTGTGGCACCTGGGGTGTTACATAGAGAAATTTAGAATGGCAGCATGTACCTTGTTGACACCCTGATACTTTGTGGTTTTCTAAGATACTGTCAATGTACTTCTGAAGTGCTTCAATTCTCTGGGGTACTGTCTGTGCTTCTGAAGCGCTCCCATTCTGACTTAGGGTACCTGCCTACCTGGCAATTGGAAAACCAATCAAGGACTGTAATAAGCAGACCTTGTAACTTCAAGCAAGAGCACACAAAAAATACTGGAGTTAGCATTTAGAAATCAGAATTTCCACTATTTGTTTTCATGAGTTGATATGTCCTTGATGCTGATCAAAAAGCCATGCTCTGTAAGTGGGAACGCTTTATTCAGAAATCAAGGATCTAAATCCAAGAACATGTTCAATTATATTCACTGAAATGCTGATCTAATGGAAAAGATCCACATGTACCCTATATCAACACCATGAAAGACAGACGATCACTAACACAAACAAGTAGTGGTTTCGGATGGCCTTCTGATGCTACAACTACTGAAATGCAGGTATCTAAAATATATGATTTCTTTCCCATTTGGACTATATTTCAGAGAACCATGGTATTATTTACTGATCTGTTTAAAACATTCCAAGACCTTTTATATTTTTTCATCGGTCGTTACAATATTACTACTTCAAACAGTATCAGTCCACTCATGAAACATGTGATCTAATATAATGCGCACGATGATCTCAACCTTTAACAGAATAGCTGATAAGTAGTTCCAAACTCATACCGAAGAAAACACATATAAATTATGTTTTGAGTGCATCTCACGCCCAGGTATTACATTCTTCATCTTAGAAGCCCAGGTATTACATTCTTCATCTTAGAAGCGCTGAAACTGGTATCTGATTGTGGAGCACCTCATTTCACAGTATATGGGTCTCTACACTACTAAACAAATATTTTTTAGCAACGCCCCATTTCTTTCTAGGGACGGATCAAAAGGTAACCAGCTCCTACAAATGGAGTAGGGTTACTATAGCATCCGATCCACCCTTAAAAAAAGTATTTTTAGGGGCGGGTTACGCCATCACCTGCCCCTGCAAATGGGCATCATTTTCATGGGCGGGTCATGGCATCACCCGCTCCTAAAATGGCATTTATAGGGACGGGTGACGCCACCACCCACCCCTGAAAATGGTGGTATTTCTAGTGGTGGTATTTCTAGGGGCGGGTGATGGCATGACCTGCCTCTAAAAATAGTTCCACGCAAAAAAGTTCATAACTTTTTCATACAATCTCAAATGAAGTCAAACTTTATATCAAAATTATAGAGAATGATTAGATATAAAATTTTGTAGTTGATAACTTTTTCATTTAAGTCATTTAGTTATCCATAAAATTATTATGAACCTACATATGGCTATGACTATATAACTATATAATATCTCATACAACTCAAGTCATACTTTGAGATTTTAACAATCTTAATCTTTATATACACTGAAATATACTTGGCATATTTTTTTAGTCGATAGTTCACAATAACCATAGTGTAGAAGTTTCACTTTTCTTGATTTATTTTGCTATATGTAAAGATTTAAATAAATTTTTGGAATAAAATTGAAAAATATTTTTAGGGGCAGGTAGTGGCGTCACCCGCCCCTAGAAACGATTTATAGGGGTGGGTGATGGCATCACCCACCCCTACAAATCACTTTTAGGATTAATATAAAAGAATAACATACCCCGTAGAGTCACAAGTGACTGTGTAGTATGGTGGAGAGGAAGGTACGCGTGAGACTTGAGGTATGCGGTTCGAACCCCGGGTGATGCAAGTGCGTATATTTCATAAAAAAATTGTAACTCGATAGTACAGGGACTTGTGGTGGTGGCTGGTTTGCTGCAATATATTTTTTTTATTTAAGGGTTTTTCTTTGAGGGCTCCAAAGAGGTTGCTTCACACATACCTTAAAAAGGATAACATCATCACTGTACAGAAAGAGGGAAAAAAACAGGAAGCAATCATTTTGCTTTGTTGGGGTGGTTATTGCTTTGTTGGGGAAAATCAAAGAAAAAAGGTTGTCTTACTAGCATGGCAGTATAGCTGAGAGAAAACTTATAATTCAATCATGGATAGAAAGAAAGAACGAGACCTTAGAAACTCACCAAATCCCAAAATGACAGAACAGGCCAAAAATTTCAAAAATGAGAAGAGAACACCAAATGTAACCTGTCATCCATGTAAACACGTCACTACTATAGAAAACATTTTAGGGGCGGGTACAAACCCATTTCCAGGGATGGGTGCGGTACCCGCCCCTATTTGTCGCAGCTAAAAATAGCTATTTGCAGAGACGGGTACCCGCCTCTGAAAACCGATTTCCAAGGGCGGGTCATGCCCTAATCCGCCCATAGAAATCTATTTCCAGGAATGGGTGAGAAGCAAAAAGGTACTTAATATGAGAAGCAAAGGGTATAGACACGTTACAGACACAAAAGCAAAGGTTAAGCATGAAACAAAATGAGCAGTTAACTAAAGGAAGGAAATACATTTCTTATGATTAGCACAAAGGTAAAAAAATACTTAATTTGAGATAACAAAAATCAATTGAACAACAAAGATCAACTAGGTTCACAGCTTTTCTTCACCCAAATCGTGGAGATTTGAATGAACCTAGAGAGTTGCAGCATATCCACCTAGAAGCTTTTGTTAACCAATCAAAACACTTCCAATCTCGCTACAGCTCTGTTCTCCAGGCTGCTCAGATACTTCCAAATTCTAAACCTTTGACGTATTAAATAGAGGTAATAGCAAGAAGCAACAAGTATTTATTTCTAAACAAAAGAGAGGATAAGCTATAATTTCTGAAAAGAAAGAAAGCAGGACATAATCTCTCAAATACTTATTTCTAAGACCAGCAAGAAAGACAAGTACTAAACAAAAGGACTGGACAACTGAACAAAAGCTTGTACAGAAGCACTGATTAATAGGTAATATATAGAAATAACCACGAGATGCAATCACCAGAGCAGACCATCCAAATTTCTATTGGGTGATACCAGCTCGCAATCATAATTATACTAAGTTACCAGGATGCAAAATTAACCCTAGACTGTAGCGATTTCTCAAGCAGGAGTGTAAGCAAGCACGAAGAAATTACATCGTTGTGCTATCACAATCACATTATGCCCAGAAACTCAGAAGTTCACAGATTTTAAGATGGGATGCAGTGCGATCCAACAAACATAAGAGAAAAAAGGAGATGAAGGCAAATGGAATCTACCCCAGAAGCTATGGCTGTAGTTGTCCCTGTTGGTGTGTAAGATGACGCGAGTCCGTGGTCGCCGATGAGACCGTGGGGCTGGAGATGGGCGCACCCAAACCCTAGCCAGCCGGCACCATGGACGAGCCGCGCAGCCTTGGAGGTCACCATCACCGGAGACGCACCCCCAATAATGCAGCTAGCCTCCACTGCGCCGACCGCTAACACGCCTGTGTGGATCTGGATCTCGAAGAGGCCGACAGAGAGAGAGAGAGAGAGAGAGAGAGAGAGAGAGAGAGAGAGAGAGAGAGAGAGAGAGGGGAATAACAGCCTTCCCTGCAGCAATTGCAACCCATGGATACGAGGAGCTGGAAGCACCTCACCATGGCACGCACAAAAGAGTCATCCTGGCTGCGCGCGCAGAGGAGATGGAGACGGCAGCTCACCGGAGGACCCGTCCCTACAGTGCATGTGGAGGCGGCGAGAGGAAGAGAGGAAGAGGGTAGGCGAAGAGATGGGAAAGAGGTCTGGAAGACCGGGGGAGAACGCGCAGTTGACGGACGCAAGTCCGTGTGAACCGCATTTCATTAAAATTTCAGGTCTGTATACCAGCGACGTAGCTCCATAATGCGAGACCCTGATTTAGTTGAATATCAGTGATGCAGTTTAAAAGAACACGTCACTACTATGGTAGATCTCTGTTATTAGCGACGTGTTTTATTGAGTTGCGTCACTAGTATGTATGCATCCGAAATTGTTTTTGGTTGAGACAAAAATATGGTAAAGACTCATCTGCGGCTGGCCGTACGGAAGGATTATAATACGGCCATCACGTGGCTTGCTACCAATCCACATGCTTGTCACCATCCAAGCCCTGTGTGCGGACAACTCTGCTTCACTTTTCTCTCTGACACACTCCTATGTGCATAGACAAGTACAATTAGATGACACAGCACATGCAATGTGGTTTCAAAATATAAAAATATCATAAATTCAAAAGTAAGCATCCAAGTTAAAATCTGATTAGACCATTGTGTTCCTCTCAATAATACCTTCAAAACAAGAACCCACTTGCATATATTTAGATGGCAAATTTTTCATGGTAGAAAATACTTTATCTTTATTCTAATCTGCTTATGATTTTTAAAAACATGCTTATGTGTTTCTAAAAAATTGCTTATTATAAGTTGGTTGGGGAACTGAGTTCGATAGTAGATAATTATGTCCGTTATGTGAAGAGGGCACTAATGACATGGAGGCATTATAAGATGACCAGATAATTAAGTGGAAAGAGTGAATATTCTATGTGTTAAAGATGTAGGTAATTTTAGTTTATACTCCTAGGCATTTTAGTTGATTTATTAATATCTTTTTGTAGTTTGGTGTAGGCAATTCTGTGTCCATCTAAAATATGGACAAATTGATCTTGTTTTGTTGATACAAATATAAGAATTATAATTGTGCAAACGAATCTTATATCCGATATATGGTTTAGAAAATATAAGCATTTCACAATGATTCGATCTCCTTTTTTCACGCATTCACACCTGTTGCATGGATGCATGAAATTTTTTGTGGCTAAAAGTAGAAAAGAGGCACAGCTGTCGCAGCAATACTTTTCAGATTTGGGTGTGCCGTAAAGAAAAGTAACAATACGTCCGGCCATATGTTAGCTAGGTCCTAAAAATATTAATGACTTGTTATGACTATATATGTCACTAATCTCATATTAGTGACACGGACACGTTTATTTTCCCACGTCACTAATATAGTGTCTCCTTTGTTTGTTGCTTACGTAGTGTTAGTGGAAATGTAGGATTATATACAGTAGACAGTGCAACAGTTGAATTATAAAACAGTTCAAGAAATGCTAAAATGTGTTCAGCAACATAAGTGTGAATCTGTTAGCAATATACGTTCACCTCCCACCTAGGATAGTGAATATGGATAAACACACTAAAACTATTCCTATAAGGTCAGTCTCAGTGGGGAGTGTCATCGCACAGTTACCAAGACTGCCACGTCAGCTTGACACTGGAATAAAATGGTCACTCTTAGTACACAATTTCATAGATAGATTGCAGCATCAAAATAGTGCAATGGTGGTGTGATCAATTGTACCATATGAACTATGTAACTATTCGTAAAACAACATACTAGAATATGGTTTATTTAACTTCAATATTCGTACGATATTAAAATAAGTCACATATATGAAAATGATCACATATAATATATTTCAAACTGTATGTATGTTTTGACGAAGCCTGTTCTTGTTCCAAATGTGCTCCACCAAATCCTTTTTAAGTTGTAAATGAGTTGAACGATCACGAATTTCATCATCTTTCTCTAGAACTCTCTGAAATGGAACGTAATCTTTCGGGAAGAATTCTGGTTCTTGGACGACCACTGTACTAGGAGTCTCATTCAAATCAAGATTTTCTTCAATGTCTTCTTCTTTTTCATCTTCAACTGTCATATTGTGATGTACGATGCAAGCTAGCACAACTTTCTCATGTTGACCATGGTCGTACAAGCAAGCTGGTCATTTTAAAATGCACCGACGGCGTAGTACACCGAATGTCCTTTCAATATCTTTTCTCTTGGCTTCTTGTTCCTGTGCAAACAACTTGTCCTTGTCAGAAATAAGCATCGATATCGACTTCACAAATACAGCCCAATTTGGATATATCCCATCTGCAAGATAGTATCCTGTGTTGTATTGCTTCCCGTTAACCATCTATTGGACTCTAGGAGCTTGCCCCTGTGGTTCTTCAAGGAATATAGTAGATTGGTTTAGAATATTGATATCATTATTAGAGCCTGCAACTCAAAAATATGCATGCCATATCCATAGATCATGAGATGCCATGGCCTCAAGAATTATCATCGGGACTTTCTGATCACCCCGAATAAATTGACCTTTCCATGCAGTAGGACACCTTTCCCATTACCAATGTATGCAATCAATATTACCAAACATATCAGGGAAACCTCCACAACAATGTGGAGGTGCAGATGTACTGGAGGGGGGGGAGAGAGGGAGGGAGAGAATAGTGAGGAAAGCATATGCGTCACATATATAGATTACTCGATAGGGAGAGAGGAAAAGGCATTGCTGCCATAGCATTCACACAGATGCAAAATGGATCAGTTTCACATGCCACCATGGATCAGTTTCACATGCCACTATGGATCAGTTTCACATTGCAAGCCACAGCATTCACACAGATATGGATCAGTTTCACATTGCCCATCAGGTCAATAACATGCCAATATGGATAAATGACCAAAACAACAAAATATGGATCAGTTTCACGACCATGGGAAAGGCAGCTATGTTTCATTCAGAAGTCCAAATAGGATCAGTTTCACATGCTAAGGCATCAGCGTTAACAATTAAATGAAAAATGACTAAAATTCCATGTGACAACCATCCATCTGGCAACCAGGATAGCAATCAGCACGATCCATCTTTCTCTCTCTAGCCTCATTCCCCCTGACAATACAAATCATGAATTATCGATGTCCAAAAGAAAACAGCACATACAGAATTATTATGTCCAACACTAACCACTAACCTCATGCTTCCTCATCAGTGGCAAATAACTTTTTCTCCATCATCTCCAATGTTTTCTCTCGTCTAGCCTTCGCTTCTTCAGACATATGACTTGTGTCTCGAACCAGCAAAGAATTATAAGCTTCTAACAACTTCTCTTCCTTTTGCACCTTTGCAGCCTGCATGTTAAGTCTTGAGATCTCAAGCTGCGCCTCTGTCACCTTTTCACATCCTTCTTATGCTTTTGCGTAACTTCAATTATTTTAGTTATATTATCTCCAAGGAGTACAATGCCATCCATAACTTGTTCCGTCTTCTGCTTCCATTTGCGCTCTGCCTTTGCCGTTCCTCTCCCAATAGGACGTTCTTCATTGTCATCAGTAATATCAACATGTATGTTCTTGTTTTTCTCCTTTTCAGACTGAGCAACATATGTGCACCATTTTGGTTCATTTCTTAGTACCTTCCACCGGTGAACCAATGTGAAAGGCTTCTTATTCTTTTTTTCAAACCGCTGTTGTGCTTCATCCATTAGTTGGTCATCAGAGTATCCACTCTTATTCATATTAGACAATGTAGTCCAAAGGCCATTGAATTCGTTTATTGTTTTGCTACGGCGTGACCAGTGTACCTTCAGTAGGTTAGTATCCCTACTACGATCTGGTAGGCGGTTCCTGTTAAATTCTTCTGTGACTTGACACCAAAATGAATCACCTTTCTTGTCATTACCATGTATAGGGTCCTTAGAAGTGTTCAGCCAAGCACTTACCTGCAAAAGAGAATTTATGATATGAACATCTGCCTGCAAAATTATATGAAAACCATGGCAGTTGTGTATTTACCAATCTCTCTTCCTCTTCATGTGACTAATATCTTTTCTTGACTGGCCTACTTGCCTCCACTGCTAGAAAATCTAGCACTAGTACCGGTCATATGGCGCGTTTAGTACTGGCTGCCGCAGCCGGTACCGCTTGCATGGTACTAAATGGAGGGTTATTTAGTACGGTCGCAGCGACCGGTACTAAACGTGCCACCTAGGAAAAACAAAAAAAAAAGTAACGAACCCCCCAGGAGGCCCGCTCACGCGCATAGACCCAAGTCACAAGTCACACGAATTTTTCACGCGTTTCTTCTATCTAAAATAAAAGAATGTAAATGCGAATGCGCGGCCGCGAGTGAATTAAAAATTTTGATCTTACAGCTATGGCCTAATTCTGTGAGCTCAATTTTATGTTGTAAAAAGAATCCTCACCTTTTTCATGAAAGGCAGTGCTCCTGCCCTGTGTTCACAAACAAAAACCTTCTTGTGGAGATAATGTGTTTGTTCCAAGTGCAATACCATGCACTATCTATTTCTCCCCAATGGAACATATTTACGTCTTGGAGTTTGGCCCTGCAGGATGAAGCTTTAGATATTCACATCTTAATCGGCTCCTTGTGATCCAGAACATTTTCTGAGTTCCAATGTCATTTATTTTCCCCCCTTCTTTTTCCCATCCTATCTTGCATCATTACTCAAAATAAAGTTCAATCAAGACCATGTGCATCGTTACTAGCTTGCTTAAATCCAAAGCAAATTTTAGCTTTTCCGGTTCATACATTTTGTTCGAGCACAGAACTGAATTATTGTGAATGCAACCTCACTCTCATATAGTCTCATTGTTATTTTCTTTTGGACGCGCAGAGAGTTTTTTTTTCCATTTTTACATGTAACTAGATATATAGAGGGGCGCTGTTCAGTGTCTGGCAGCAGCCTGCGCAGGTTACACATTGATGAAATCAGAAGCTGAGGTCTGGCCGTTGTTGAAATTGGTCGGGCAGCTCAGGACCATTCGTCGGCAGCCACCATGGAGTTGAGGTGCCGTCATCTTCAGCTTCGGCTGCTGTTGCCTGATCGACAGCAGTTCTGAACTGCTGCTGGCATAGGATCGCAATGCCGGCGAGCCGGAGCCACTAAAAGCTGGACTTCATCTGAAGATTCATCCGCTGCGTACCTCGTCCCGTTCCAGTCCGGTCTCCCTCTTTCCGGGTGTGGCGCGCCGCCAGCAACGACGACATCGGCAGTGTGCCTTCGTTGTCCTGCACCACCTCAAGCTGTGCTACCTGAGGCTGCCGGCCATGCTCCATGTCCCGCGCGCCAGACCCCAACGACGAGCCCATGATGAGTCCGCAGGCTTCACTATACCACAACACTAAATTAGCGTCACACGTGTGTCGATAAAAGTCAGTTATTGTCGATAGACTATGGGTCGGTAAAAGTGCACGTTGCACCATCAGTCGTGATTCGAGTTTCTACGTGCAACAATTAGCCACTATTTCTATTTACATTCATCGGGTCGGAGGGTTTGTCGGCGAAAAAGTATTATAGAATCTAACCATCAGTCAGCAAATGTGCCTTTAATTTTGGGCCGCACTCAGCAAACGTGCCTTTGATTTTGAGCCGCACAAAGTCCACTTGCAGTACACAAAATTTTCTTAAGTCCCAGCCCAATTTCCTCTCCTTGTATAGAAGTCCCGAGCTACCCTAGCTAACAGTTCCCTTCCCAAAATCTGCCAGCTGCCACGAGAACCTGCGCCCACCGCTGCCACGAGAACCTGCGCCCGAAGCTGCTCCGCCCGCGCTTGCTCGCGGCGCGGCCGCCGATGCATCCTCGTAGGAGCTCCGTCCCACGCTCGCCCGTGGCGCGGCCGCGGACGCCTCCCTGCCGCAGCTCCAGCCCACGCTTGTGCCCGTCTCGCCGCTGCCGCCGCCGCCGCTGATGCCTTCCTGCCCCCGCCATTGCGTGGAGCTCTTGTAGCTGCTGCCCCTCCAAGCCATGCTCACCAGCTCCTTCCCTGCTCACCACCTTGTGAGGTTCTCATCTCAGATCTGCTGGACTTCATCGATCTGAGGGAATTTGGAGAAGCTTCAGAAGGCAATGACCAGATCTTTTCTCCCTGTGCCATAAGGCGTCACGCAGCCTTGAAAGGCTCATGGCAGGTAAATTTCTCCCCCTCCGCTACTACTTGATTCAGTTAGCAGATGGGATTAGCATCCCTTTTATGGATTAAGGGTAATGTTTTAGCCAAGCTATATTTCTTTCGTTGTGTTTTTAGTCTGATGTGAAACCTATGGATTATGATTTGAGCATAGTGACTCTTTTTCATGTCATTTCTGTACAGTGTGCACAACAGTTGGTACTATCCTTTGCATTTGGATCTACATAAATTCATGCTTAGATACACATTTTGGGGTACAATTTCCTTTTTGTGCCATTTATTACTAGTTGGTTCTCTCCTGATTTAGTAATACTTTGAACCTTTCAGAGCCTTCATGAGATCCCAGACAAGGCCCTTAGGATCAAAGATGGTTCAAGAATTTTCCAGGATTTTATTAGTTTAGTGCAAGAGTGGCTTCAAAAGATACAGGTGTGATTGCAGAACCTTGTTGCATTGGTTTAGATGTCATTGTATTCTTATCTTACTTTTTCTCTCTTGATTTCAGGTAGCAGATTCACTAGGTGGTGTATTTGCAAGTGTTGTGGGCTTCTAGAACAGGGTGTGTTTACTCTTGTTTACTTGTAGTTTTAGTCTCAGAAACTAAATGACTAAACATGATTTGAGAATTGAATTTCCTTTGAGCTATCTTCAACATTCTAAAGTTTATGATAGGCTGCTCACTGTCTGTTCATAAACAGTATAGCTGCCAGTTACCTAACTGTAAACCACCATATGTACTGGCATATAATCTCGACAATATCCCTGCAAGCACTAAAATATTGCCTCAGCAAAGGAATATTACCTCCAGCCCGTAACACTCGATTGTGATTGAGGTCCTGCATCTTCTTATTTTATATTTGTTTCTGTGCATTGATAATGCAGGTTTGTAGGATGTCGTTGATTGCATGACAATTTTACTTTTCAGGAATTTCTAGGAGGGATGCTAGGTAGAAGCTAAACTGATCAAAGTGCTAAGTTGTTGATGAATGCCAATATAAGCTTTGTTCAGATAGGATATGTATGTAGAGCTGTTGATGAATACCAATATAAGCTATGTTCAGATAGGATATGTATGTAGAGCTGTTGATGAATGATAATATAGCTGTCAGATAGGATATGTATGTAGGGTATATGTAAAATAGAGTATCTATTGTGATACTGATTAATAAATGAAAGAATATATTGATGCATATTTTGTATGGTTAATGTGGTTACTGATATGGTTATATTAGGTTTTTCTTTTTTTATCCATTTGAATGATCCTATTGAACTATCAGTCGGTAATATCTTCATATAGCATCGGACGGTTGGTCGGTAAAAGCTTGTCGGTCGGTAAAAACTTATCCGACACCACTTTTACCGATAAATAGTTACAGTTGGCGTAACTCTATACCGACCGATGGTTGATCGCTGAAACAACTTATACCGACTTTAATGAAGTCGCTATCTTTGGGCTTTGGTATAGTGCTTGGTCGTGGTCACCACGGCCATGACCAGAAACTGTTGCGCAATTAATTTGCGTTAGGAAATTGCTCGATCATCATTTGATTATATTCTGACCATGGCTAACGTGCTCCATCAATCGTGAAAGGAATCGGTGCTCGCAGCCTAAGAGGTGGAGGTGGTGAATTTGTAATTCTAAAATCTTAACCTATGACTCAAACTAGTTAGCATAAAATATAAGCTAGAATATATAATCTAGATGTGCAAGTAGGGTTCAACTAGTATGAAAATCTCATCCCAAAGAGTTTTGCAACCTATATCCAATTCTAGCAATATACTACACTAAGAATGTAAAGGCACACAAGATTGTAATAAGAAATGAGGAAGCTTAAAGGAAGGGGATGAGGGAAAGCAAACTCTCGACACGAAGATTTATCCCGTGGTATCCGTAGGCACAAAGCCACCCCTAGTCCCCGTTGTTGAAGCACTCATTAAGAGTATTACTTCCTAGTCACCGAATCTCTTCTGGAACTCTTCGTGACTCGCCACTAAGGCTCTCGCCAAGTTCCCGGTCACCTCGATGCCGTCTCCACTAAGGAGCTTCTCCACGAAGGAAGTGGGTCTCCACGTCCCCCGCACAAAGCTGTCGTCGCCGCTCCACACCAAGCCGGAGGGTCGATGACTTGCCCGCGAGCTACCAAGACTCCAAGGGGCCAGCACACCGAGATACGACTTATGGTTCACTCAAGAACCAGCACACAAGGCAGCAACGCCTTGCTCTCTCACTCTCTCTAGAGCTAATCCTAGCACTAATACTCTCAAAGCTTGTGCTAAATCTAAGGATGTGATCAATAAGCTCTTGGGTGGCTTGGAGAACTTCTTCAGAGTGTGGGTAGCTTCTCATGAACTCTAGCAGCCTCAAATGACCTAGGATGAGATCTTATATAGGCTAGAGATCTACTCATAGCCGTTACTTGCTTTTCCACCAAAAAGCTTAAAGCATCAGTTAAACTGGTCATAGCTGTCGGTTTAACCAGTCACTCTGAATTTGCATATTAGCCGTTGAACGTCTCTCTGCCACGCTTGAGCTTGCTTGCATCATTGCACCGACACACCATTGGTTCAACCGGTCCTGAAAACTTTGCTTGGAAACCCTTCTCGAACCAAAACATGCGTACTGAGTAACCACAGCACGCTTGCAACGACGCCTTCTTTTGCACCGTCGATTTAACCGGTGCCTCTGTCATTTCTTCACTTGATTGCCATGTTATCTCGTCATTGCACTGACGCCTCCATTCTTATAGCGTCGGTTGTCACACCCGGTTTAGAAAAGATAACCAGATGCATCCCATATATGCACCAGGATCAAGTTCCGCAGATACAATAGATGCCACAAGTGAATACCCGAAACAATGCATTAACGAAATAGAGTATGATAATACTTTATTATTAAATGACCGACAGTCTTAATCTTAAACAAATAAATAAACATCGATAACTAGCAGCGGACTTCAACTTCACAGGCAGATGACTGGGAGACATACGCCTAGTATTCTTCGAAATCTTCGAGGAACACCGGACAGTTATCTTGTTCTGAGCAGCATTGTTTTTAATAAAGCAAGTGTGACTACACTTATGGTTGGTACTCAGCAAGTGGAGTAACTTATATGACATGCAAGGCCAAATCAAGGAAAAGCTGATATGGTTTGACTGCGATAACCATTTTTAGTTGATCAAATTTTATTTAGCAAGCATTAAATAGGTATAAGTATATACCAACCCTTAAGTAAATAACAGAGATAAATATCCAACAATATAAATGAACAACATCGATTTAGATCATCTTTAAGTTCAATTATCATGTGAGGGTTCAAACCGCTTTTAACCGTGAGCACGGCTGATATATCAGTTTTCACTCTGCAGAGGTTGTACACTTTACCCACAATTCGTGTTTCCCTCGATGCCCGGGTTTGCAAAGCCCTTAAACAATTCCGAGGTGAGTGGCTGGGATTCACTGCGAGGAATTTACAAAGATTCCCTAATTTATGACAATCCGCTAAGATTTCAAATCAAAGCGGTCATAACCCTCCCTAATGAGGAAGTGCCTTAGCCAAGGACCACATATCAAAGCCTCAAGAGGACCGAGCTATACAACGTCGATGCAACTCCACTTGCCCTTTCGATAAGATCATCATGTGCTAGTGTTTCTAATTAATCAGCCAAGACCAGAGCCACATAGTATTGTGGTTGCACTGTTTTCCTGAATGGTTCTCCATATTCCAATTAATGCAATGATCTTAATTGTCACCATAAAATATTCCAAAACATGAAGTACACCAGTGTAACATGATTTCCAGGTTATCCAACCAAAGTCTAAGTAGAAGCAACTAGCATAGCTACAACATAAATATAACAATTTCGGGTTTAAATCAAGGAATTTCAAAGGAAACTAGGCATATCCTTAGTTTGGGATCCATCATATTCTAAACACATGCATGCATATAAAGTAAATGTGTGTATTTATAAAGTTATTGGGACCGGAATATGATCAAGGACCACTTGCCTTCGTTAACGAACTGCTGCTACTCGGGAACATCTTCGAAGCTCGGCTCTTGCGGACCCTCGAACTGCGTATCGTCTATCATAGCACACAAATACATACAAGCAAACAAATATAATAAATAAGAAACAGTATACCAATCAATATAAATAGAGTAAAATAACATTATAAAGCTACTATATATGTCTCAAGGATCGCGTGAGTGTAAGAATCGATGAAAACGGAGTTAAAACGGAGAAATTAGGGCTAAAACATGATTCCAGGGGCTTATTTGTGAAAGATTTGAAACTAGAAGGGCTCTGGACAAAGAAACTGAGGGCTTAAACCTAATTGAACCTCAAACCTATGGGTTAGATTGTAAAACAGAAAGATCTAGGACTACGGGTTCTATATTTGAATAAGTCAGGGGCCTAAACAGAAGAAAAATGATCTATTCGTGAATACTTTTGAACTAACATGGACTGCGGGTCGATTTCCAGAAAACCTAAGGGCTAAACCACAAAACTACCTCGGGTTGACCGGCATTACATCTGTTTGACTCGGTCTAGGACTGATCTAGATCGTCGGATCTAGATCCGACGGCGGGGATGCGGGCTGGCGGCGAGAGCGTTAGCGGGACGCCGGCGGCGAGGCGAGAGCGGCGGCGCTTCGCCGGAGAAACGCGTTTACGCGTTTCCGGCCACGGATCGGTGGCGAGAACGACGGCAGCCGAAGCACGGAGGCGGCGACTGCGGAAGAGCTCGTGCGGTTAGGGCTTCAGGCGAAGGCGGCGCCTACGGCGTGGAGGAAAACTAGGGCACCGGGGGGGGCGCTTAAATAGGGCGGCCGGGGCACCAGGCCGTGCGGGCCCGGGGCTCCTCGCGCGGCGCGGGGCGGCGTCGGAGGCGGACTCGGACACGAGTCCGAGCCGCGCTCGGGGAGGAAGACGGCCCCGACATGTGGGGCCCGTCGGTCAGCGGCAGGAAGGGGGAGGGAGAGGGAGCGCGGGCGGATTGGGCCGGGGCATTGCTGGGCTGCGCGAAGGGGAGGAAAAGAGGAGAAGGAAGAAGGCCGCGGGCTGGACTGCAAGGAGGAAAGGGAGAGAAAGAGAAGGGAGAGGGAGATGGCCAGGTGGGCTGGGCCCAAAGTAGAAAGGAGGAAAAATTCAAATACATTTGAATGCATTCAAATTTAAATTTGAAATTGAAATTCAAGTGGGAGACAAATAATAAAATAATGCAATGCGGCGTGAGATGCACAACTCTATATTTCCTTATATTTCTTTTTATGGTTAAGTAAATTACTATTAAGTGCTCTAAAATCTATATAATTGAATAAAAATCCTTTGGATCCTATAAAGAACCTAACAAATTTATTTAGTTTTCGTAGTTTGAAATTTAGGGTGTTACAAAACCTACCCCCTTAAAAGGAATCTCATCCTCGAGATCCAGCTGGGCTAGCAAAGAGCTGGGGAAATTCTACGTGTAACTCGTCCTCTCATTCCCAAGTAGCCTCATCCTCTGCATGGTGACTCCACTGAACCCTACACATCCGTATCCTCTTACTCCGGTGATTCTCTCTGCTGTGTCTAGTATTTTGATCGGGTGCTCCGTATAAGTCAAATCCTCCTACACATCTAGTTCTTCCAGTGGCAACTATTCCTCTGGTACCCTGAAACACTTCTTCAACTGTGATATGTGGAACACATTGTGCACGTCCGACAGTCGCGCGGGTAGCTCTAGCTGGTAAGCTACCTCACCCTTCCGTTCTAAGATCCTGAACGGGCCAATGTAACGAGGCGACAACTTTCCTTTGACCTTGAATCTGTGCAACCCTCTCTGCAACCCTCTGATAGGTGACACCTTCAGATACACACAGTCTCCTTCCTCAAAAGTCAACTCTCGTCGTCGAGTATCTGCGTAACTTTTCTGACATGACTGAGCCACTTTCAAATTCTCACGGGCAACCTGTACCTGTCTTTCAGCCTCTTTAATGATCTCCGGCCCGAACAATTGACTTTCGCCTGTCTCACTCTAATACAACGGAGTTCTGCACTTCCTGCCATACAATGCCTCGAACGGTGCCATCTTCAAGCTGGCCTGATAACTGTTGTTATAAGAGAACTCTGCGAACGATAAACTCTTATCCCAACTACCTCTATGTTTTAGGGCACAAGCCCTAAGCATATCTTCCAACACTTGGTTGGTCCTTTCTATCTGCCCATCCGTCTGCGGATGATAAGCGGAGCTGAAATTCAACTTCGTGTCCATTGACTCATGCAACTTCTGCCAAAACCGAGATGTGAACTGAGTACCTCTGTCTCACACTATCTTCTTAGGTACCCCATACAAACAGACAATTCGGGAGATGTATAACTCTGCTAATCGTGCCCCTGTGTAGGTAGTCTTCACCGGAATAAAGTGAGCCACCTTGGTCAACCGATCCACTATGACCCATACATAATCATAACCATCTCGTATGCGTGGCAATCCCACGATGAAATCCATGCCGATTTCTTCCCACTTCCATTCTGGCACCTTCAGTGGCTTTAACAAACCGGCTGGTCTCTGATGTTCTGCCTTGACCCTCTGACACACATCGCACAGTGCCACATGAGCTGCAACATCATGCTTCATGCCGTACCACCAGTATCTCTCCTTCAAATCCTGATACATCTTGGTACTGCCAGGATGGATACAATAAGCTGAGTCATGAGCTTCCGGCAGAATTTTCTCACGGAGATGATCCACTTTAGGTACACATATCCTCTTTCAGAACCATACCGTTCCGTGTTC
This sequence comes from Panicum hallii, assembly GCF_002211085.1. Lineage (NCBI taxonomy): Eukaryota > Viridiplantae > Streptophyta > Magnoliopsida > Poales > Poaceae > Panicum > Panicum hallii. Next base: position 5,039,494 of record NC_038049.1, on the reverse strand, counting down.
GTCTTCTGTGAAGTCAGGTGCCTTGCCTGCTTCTATCATCTCCCTTATCTCCTGTATCTTAGGGACCTCAAGCTGACCCTTCTGTATCTCTTGCTTGAGGGTCGGCTCTACCTCTATAGTGATTCCTTCTGTATGAGCGACGAACCCCAGATTGAGCCGTTCAAACTCTTCATACAACTCCCGAGGCATCTGGCTAATCATGGTCGCGTTCACATGACTCTTGCGGCTCAAGGCATCAGCAACCACATTTGCCTTCCCTGGATGATAGTATATCTCCAGATCATAATCCTTGATGAGCTCTAACCATCTTCACTGTCTCAGGTTGAGGTCATTCTGAGTGAAAATGTACTTTAGACTTTTATGGTCGATGTATATCTAACATTTGTGACCCAACAAATAGTGCCTCCATATCTTCAGAGCATGTATCACTACTGCTAACTCTAAGTCATGGGTAGGATATTTCTGCTTATGCTTTCTCAACTGACAGGACGCATATGCAATCACGTGTCCCTCTTGCATCACAACACAGCCAAGACCCTGCTTAGAAGCATCACAATAGATGTCAAAACCCTCGTGAACATCAGGCATAGCCAACACCGGTGCAGTTGTCAATCTTTTTCTCAACTCATCAAAGCTGTTCTGACATGCCTCTGACCATACAAACTTCTTATCTTTCTCTAGTAGCGATGTAAGGGGTTTCACTATCTTAGAGAAGCCTTCTATAAATCTCCTGTAATATCCCGCGAGTCCTAAGAAACTCCAGATCTCTAACACTGTTGTTGGCGGCTCCCAATTCAACACATCTCTGACCTTTCCTGAATCCACTGCAATTCCTTCGCCTGTGATAACATGACCAAGGAACGAAACCCCTTTCAACCAAAATTTACACTTGCTGAACTTGGCATACAACTGATTATCTCTGAGTTTCTGTAGAACAAGCCTCAGATGTTCCTCACGTTCCTCCTCACTCCTAGAGTACTCTAGAATATCATCGATGAACACCACCACGAACTTGTCAAGATACTCCATGAACACTTTATTCATTAGGTACATGAAGTAGGCTGGAGCATTAGTCAACCCAAATGATATTTCTGTATATTCATAAAGCCCGTATCTGGTAGTAAAAGCTGTCTTGGCAATATCTGAGGGTCGTATCTTCAGCTGATGATATCCTGACCTCAAATCAATCTTGGAGAATACTCTGGCTCCCTTTAACTAATCAAACTGGTCTTCTATACGAGGCAACGGGTACTTGTTCTTGATGGTAACCTCATTCAAGGCTCTATAATCAACACACATCCTCTTTGTACTATCTTTCTTTTCAACGAATATCACGGGTGCTCCCTAAGGTGAAGAACTAGAATGAATGAACTATTTATCTAACAATTCTTTTAGCTGTTTCTTAAGTTCTTCTAGTTCATCAACTGACATCCTATATGGCCTCTTAGCAATAGATGCAGTACCAGGTAAAAGATCTATGATGAATTCAATGTCGCGTTCAGGTGGCATACCTGGCAAATCATCGGGGAAGACGTCCGGATACTCAAACACCACCCTGATGTTCTCAATCGAACCTGCCTTCAACTAATTCACTGCACAGTCTACTGCGGACGGAAGTGTTGCCATGAACACAAATCGTTCACCTTCTGGGCTTGTGAGGATCACTGACCTTTTTGCACACTGAATAACTGCATCAACTTTGCTCAGCCATCTCATTCCGAGAATGATGTCTATTCCCTTAGAATCCAGTACTATGAAATTGGCATGAAATTCCCTGCCCACAATCTTGAAACTAACGCCAAGACACTGATACATGGCCTTCATATTTCCCCCAGGCGAACTAACTAGCATGTGGTTCAACATAGAATGCACGGGAATGCCATGTTTTGCGACAAACTGAGCAGAAATAAAGGAATGCGATGCTCCAGAATCAAATAAAACTGATGCAGGGGAAGAGTTGACTAGGAACATACCGAACACAACGTCTTGAGCCTCCTAAGTGGTCTCCGCGGCTACATGGTTCACACGCCCGCGGACATAGTTCTGCTGACCCTTGTTGTTCTACGGCATCTGGTTGTTGCTCCTGGGCAGTTGCTGCTGTGGAGTCTGCCTCTGTCCACTGTTGTTGAACTGGCCTGGAGTATTCTGAACGTTCCTCTTGGGAAAACCATTGGCATGGTGTCCCACCTTACCACATCTGAAGCACGTATTACCACCGGTGGGAGTAGGGGTATTGTTCCTCATAGGTGTTCCAGTAGGTGTGTTCTGGCGATTCTGTGGAAAGTTGGGATGCTGCGCTGACTGACCAACACGCTGAGCTTGCTGCTACTGGTTCTGTGGGTTAGGGCGCTGGTATTGATTCTGCCCGTAGTTGACATTCTATCCTCCAGTGCGGAAAGGCATTCCTTGTGGGGGCGTGAAACGAGGGCGTGAGTTGTTGCTGAACTGCCCTGACGACTCAAACTTTTTTTTCTGCTCACCCATCTCCTTGCGAGCATGCTCCACCATAATGGCATTGTCCACCATCTTCTAAAAGTTTTCAAAAGTGTGCACCATCAGCTGATACTTGATAGGACCAATCAGACCCTCCCTGAAGTGATCCTGCTTCTCTTCATCATCTGCTACATCTGCGGGAGCGTAGCGAGACAGCTGGATGAACTTGTCCCGGTACTCACTCACAGACATTGTTCCCTGTTTCAGTGCAAGGAATTCCTTCTTCTTGAGTTTCATCAGACCTTTGGGTATGTGTTGCTCCCTGAACTTGTTCTTGAACTCCTGCCAGGTGATGGTGTTGGGGTGTCATGAGCTGCGGTGTAAGCAACCCACCAATCAGCAGCGGTACCTTCCAATCTACCCGAAGCATACAGAACGTTCTCCTTGTTAGTGCACTGGACGATGTCCAGACCGTCTTGATCCAATCATCAGCTTGCAGAGGATCAGGTGCGTGAGAGAATGAAGGAAGTTTGTGGCTCATGAATTACCTGTGCCTGTCTCTAGCTGGCGGTGGTGGAGGTTGGTTCATCTAGACCTGCATGTTGGCGAGGGTGTTCGCCATGTTGGCGAGTAGCTGACTCTGAGCTGCGAGAAACTGCTCCATCGCTGCTGCTGGTGCCTGGTGCTGCTGACTCTGCTGAGGATCGGGGTTGTTACTGTTGCTTGCTCCCCGTCGTGGCACTGCAGGCTGATCCACTCCTGATCCGGACCTGATGTTCACCATCTGATTGGTTAGAAAAGTGAGACTCATGAAATTAATCATGGAAAATGGATAGGAGTAAGGATAAGATAAAGACAGTAAAGAAAGTAGAATAGGCAACCCCAAGCTTGATTAAACTATCTATCTTTATTATAAACTTGATATAATTGTGGTCATCACTCCATAACTTTATCGCAATCATTAAAAAGATCCAAATCAAATCATTCTCACAAAACCAAGCACACTTAGCACAATAACTAAGATTAAACAAACTATAAGGACCGTTCGAACTAGCGATTACAAAATGACTCCTAAAGACACTCCTAACTTAGACTCCTACATCTAACATCTCTAACGGTAGCGGGTACGATAGTCGGGCTCTCCATAGTGAACACGCTTGCGGGGAGGTGACTCTGGCAGGTACTCGACGGACTCATCGCTGTCATACTCCATGGGTAATTCCTGATCTCCCCTCAGCTGAGCTTCCAGAATCGCCTTCTCCCTTATCGTCTTCCTCAACTTCCTCTTGACCTCCTGGATCTCTGATCCGGCAGCAACTAAATCAGTGCTGAGTGCGGCGACCAACTCCTGCGTGGTGTCCATGAGCAAACTTCCTTCCCCAAGAGGGGGGGGGGGCAGGAATCTGCGCACAAGTGGCACCCTTCATGCGCTGTGGAAACAGCTAAAACTCAGTGCCCTGAAGTTCATCCCGGTAAGCATGGTAGAGATAGTAGAGCGCCCTCCTGGCAGCTTCACTAGTCCCTGTGTCCAAAGTCCTCCTGGGCATGTCATCAAAGTGCTCGTAGTACTCTATCTGGCTACCATATTTCTCATCCGGAACACTAATCACTACTGCCACTAACCATTCCTCCTCCTGCTGGGAATTCTTGTATAGGCAAGCTTCATAACGTGGCATCAGTGGAAAGCTAATTCTCTGCATGGCCCTCCAGAGAAGCGCGGAAAATGGACCTTCGGCAAAATCCAAGCGATGTATCTGCTTCTCATAGTGGGGTTCAGATGGCGGTGGGCTTGCTGCAACGGCTGGCTCTGGATCATCATCTGGATCATCATCTGGGTCCTCGTCACCACCATCAGCCTCCGCTGGGTCCTCATCTTCATCTTCTTCATCGTCTCCTCCTGCGGCACCTGGATCGGCACCATCTCCTCCGGCACCATTCTCCTGGCTGTCGTCTGCGGCATCGGGGTGGTCCTCAGACAGCTCCATGGGCTCCTCCTCAGTGTCGGTGTCCACCTAGCCTCCTCCTCCGTAGTAGCCATAGTGTTCGTCATCGTCGTCCTCGATCACCACGAACTCGGGCAAGTCTCCTAGCTGCTCGGGCGCCTCCTGTTCAAGCTCCTCCTGAGGATGCTGGATCGGATGAGGCGGTCCACGGGTGCTCTTGCGGGTAGTCTGCCTGTTTCTGGCCATCTGTAGCAAACGCGAGGACAGTGCAAGATAGAGGATATTTAGAAAATACTATAGGTGACCTTAAAGTAAAAATAAGTTTGGAAAATACCAACACACTTAAGAGGCAAGCATGAAGTCAAGGATGAGATAATAGTGATATAATAAAAAATAAGATATTTTCAAAAGCAAGCAAGCAGAAGCCGGGCTACTAAGCAAGATAAACCTTAAGATTCGACCATTTCTAACTAGACTAACGTCCTACAGTCAACACTGCTCTGATACCATTTCTGTCACACCCGGTTTAGAAAAAATAACCAGATGCATCCCATATGTGCGCCAGAATCAAGTTCCACACATACAGTAGACGTCACAAGTGAATACCCGAAACAATGCATTAACGAAATAGAGTATAATAGTACTTTATTATTACGTGACTGACAATCTTAATCTTAAATAAATAAATAAACGTCGATGACTAGCAGCGGACTTCAACTTCACAGGCAGATGACTGGGAGACATACGCCTAGTATTCTTCGAAATCTTCAGGGAACACCGGACAGTTATCTTTTTCTGAGTAGCATTATTTTTAATAAAGCAAGTGTGAGTATACTTATGGTTGGTACTCAGCAAGTGGAGTAAACTATATAACATGCAAGGCCAAATCAAGAAAAAGCTGACATAGTTTGACTGCGATAACCATTTTTAGTTGATCAAGTTTTATTTAGCAAGTATTAACTAGGTATAAGTATATACCAACCCTTAAGTAAATAACAGAGATAAATATCCAACAATATAAATGAACAACATCGATTTAGATCATCTTTAAGTTCAATTATCATATGAGGGTCCAAGCCGCTCTTAACCGTGAGCACGGCTGATATATCAGTTTTCACTCTACACAGGTTGTACACTTTACCCACAATTCGTGTTTCCCTTGATGCCTGGGTTTGCAAAGCCCTTAAACACTTCCGAGGTGAGTGGCCGGAATTCACTACAAGACCTTTACGAAGATTCCCTAACTTATGATAATCCGCTAAGATTTCAAGTCAAAACGGTCATAATCCTCCCTAATGAGGAAGTGCCTTAGCTAAGGACCACATATCAAAGCCTCAAGAGGATTGAGCTATACCCCATCGACATGTGGGGCCCGTCGGTCAGCGGCGGGAATGGGGAGGGAGAGGGAGCGCGGGCGGATTGGGCCGGGGCGTTGCTAGGCCGCGCGAAGGGGAAGAAAAGAGGAGAAGAAAGAAGGCCGCGGGCTGGGCTGCATTGAGGAAAGGGAGAGAAAGAGAAGGGAGAGGGAGTGGGCCAGGTGGGCTGGGCCCAAAGTAGAAAGGAGGAAAAATTCAAATACATTTGAATGCATTCAAATTTAAATTTGAAATTTAAATTCAAATAGGAGACAAACAATAAAACAATGCAATACGGCATGAGATGCACAACCCTATATTTTCTTATATTTCTTTTTATGGTTAAGTAAATTACTATTAAGTGCTCTAAAATCTATATAATTGAATAAAAATCCTAGGGATCCTATAAAGAACCTAACAAATTTATTTAGTTTTCGTAGTTTGAAATTTAGGGTGTTACATCGGTTCAACCAGTGCAACTGGGTTTCTGAACTTGATCATTGTTTCAATTTCCAATGCACCGACCCGTTATGTTCTGGTACCGTCGGTTTAACTGGTCCTTTGAATATTTTTTTAGGCATCTTGACAATAATTTGGACCATTTTATATATAGATTGGACTCCATCCATACGATCTAGAAATCCTACAAGTTTAAGCTCACAAACTTATTAGTCCCATTAATTATATTATCACATAATCACCAAAATCGTTGTCGGAAGAATGAACCTTCCCTCAGTAGCCACGTCCTAGCTTTTGCTAGCTCTGACTTCTTTGGAAAAGCAGCTGAGATAAAAATTTGCTTGGCACAACTGTTTTTCTACAGCCTTTTCCATGGACACATGGGGCTCACGTGTCAGCCACTACAGCAGTTCCTGGAGCTGCCGCAGCCATCACCGGAGCACCGCCAGCCGTTGGTTGGCATTATTGCACTGGCTTATCGGCACCGCCAGCGACCGAGTAGCCCTGTCCTTGCACCCTAGTGCTCAAGTTGGAAATGGGCCGGCCCGGACTTGAACTTGGACCTGGCTCCATAACTTTAGGGCCAATTTCTGAGACCACGAGCCGGCCCAAACCATCATTTTCATGCGGCCTCGATGGTCCAACGGGTATGACGGATTGGCCCATTCTAACATACAAGTTGCTAAATGTTACAGCAACATATTTCCTATTAAGCAAATGCATCAGCTCACGAGTTCAGAAAAAAGCAAGCGAAAAATGAAAATGCAGAGCATGAATACATCGTATCAGTTTCCATGCCATGCAGTGAGTGGGTCAATCAAGAAAGCAAAGCACATTCTACACTGAATTGTCATGTGGGAAATGATGGTAAGAAATGCATGCCCATAATGCTGATAGTAAAATGAAGTTGGCTTGTGAGCACCACGCGGCCAACCATTTTTCAACAGATAACAAAGCAACAGGTAACAGACATATCAGCATATCAGTGTGTATTCTGAAATACATCAGAACCTCAAGTCTCGCCAAACTTTAGTATTCAGTAACATCATAAGCTGTTGTCTTGCTGATTGGCTTCATGGGAAGATAAGAATAAGTTCTATGTTAATTTGGTGACGCGTCCAGGGTATGCCCCCTCTGAAAAATTCTGAGTATTGTATCTTAACTTTTAGCACCAATTTGTAGGTGGAAAAAAAGATCCCCACATAGCGATACCCTCTGTTCTCTTAATGCTGCATTCAAACTTGCCCAGAACTAAAAGAAACAACACATGTTCAGCGCTGAAACAAAAAAACTGCCATGCTCAGCACCGAAGGACATTTGCTGTCAGGAGAAATTTTGTTTCAAGTTACATTACACAGACAAGTAGTATATCAGATTACGGGCTCAATACTATATAACGAGCAATCAGATCACAAAGAACTACAACAATTAGAACTCCACCAAATCAGTAAAAGAACAGCCTACATACTAGTCCATTTGATTGGCTTGACCGAGGAAGGAAGTAGGCAACAGATCCTGCCACACCTGATAGGGAAGAACAAATCCTAGCACAAAACCTAGGACAACCAACGGAGGGAAAAGAACAGAGAGACGGGAGAAGCTTACCTGACGGGACAGCCCCCGGAGGGGAGCACGGCGCGCGGGGTCATCGCCGCCGGAGGGTAGAGAGACGCGCCGAGATGCCGTCGCCGCCGCGGCTAGCTCGCTCGACTCCATGCCTATCTCTCTTCCATGCATCATGTCTTGGGTCGACCATATTGGACATTGGGTCAGTAGGCTCCAGCTTCTATGGAGCCTTCTCTGATTCATTGGCCTTGCTTTCGTGGGTCGGGCCAACTACCCAATTGGTCGATCCGGCCCGCTCCCAACATGACCTAGTGCTGAGCAGCGTCCCGCCGCCTTAGGTCATCGAGGGTCACACCTGTGCAGCACCACACGCTCCAGCCACAGCAGCCCCGTGGAGGCTGACAAGGAGGCCCATTTTAACTATTGGACTAATGGGGACGTATCACATACCATGTGCTCGTGGGACTATATTGGTGACCATAAACATTTTACTCTCACGTTGCTACGAGAATAATGCGAATGTCTAGTGATGGTAAAGATGTATGAGCCGAATTCACCATAATAACATGTTAATTTTCCACAATAAAATTCATTCTTAATTCATAAAAAATTGCATAGGAGTATTTCTTTGCAGAAAAATTGCATAGGAGTAAGAAATATGTCGTACGATGGCATAGCGCTTAAGTCGAACATCCGGACACTAACAGCTTGATAAAATTATTTTGTGCATTATTTAAAGTTCTTATAATCAAAGGTAGGCCCTAATTTCAAAATTCAAAAGTCAGGCAACGAGAACCGAAGGGTCCAGGCTGTGTGAAACCCAACCACTTCACTGGTTGGGACTTGCGTAGGCTTTAAGTGCCGCCGTAGATGCTGGGTATTTGATGCGACGACCGCAGGATCGTGCCGGGGGAGAAATGCGAAGGAAGCGTCTCTCCGCCGGCCAGGTGAGATGAACTGCTGATCGATCATCTTCTTCACTTCTTGCTTGCTTGCCCTCCGTACGTTCTTGCCTGGCTTCCTTCACTCGCCAGACGACAACTTGGATCATGTTGGATCCGATCAAGGTCGACGACGACAACTACATGGACGTCGCGTCCAGCGTCAACAGCTGGATCCACCGTGTCCTCAAATGTCAAGTCAAGGCGCTCCGGGTCAACATGGGTATGCATCCCGACTCTGACATGTATTTGCAAAAGCCCCCTCCTCGTCTCGCGGCACTTGACCAGGCTAGAGCCCAGAGGCGTATGGACGTGTCGGAACCTCGACTTCTCAGGCTGTCCTGCGTTGGAAAATCTAGAGATCCTGCGTGTTCGCTGATGATTCGAATTACCGCCACCAAATTTGGGTTTCTCTGCGGCTGGAGGAAGTGTACTTCAGGACTCCCCTGCTGGAGAGCATGCCAGAGCTGGTGGAAGCATATGTCCGGATTGGCAAGTTTCAGGACCGCTGCTGTTGTGATGATCCCATGGGTTGTTATCATGTTCTGCATCCGCATCCTAGCTAGCCACATTACAGATAGTGACGCTGAAGAAGGTTCAGATGATTCTGCTACACAAGCCACCACAAAGTGCGTGCTTCTTGAAGGTTCAGCTCAAGCTAAACATGATTAGTGTATATATGTGTGTTCCATTCAAAACTGTACCCGCTGATAGCAATTATATATATGGTCATGTGCGTATACTTACTATATGATCATGTTCCAATAAATATCCCATGTACGTCATGGTCTTGATAGAATAAGCTATACTTACCATAACTTTAATTTTTCTTCTTTGCAATCTCTTCAGTATATTTTCAGAAGGGATTTGAGATGGTGCCCCACATTTTCCAAGTTGAAGAGCCTGGTACTCAATGATGTCTTCTGTGAGCCTGCTGATCGCACACAACCGTGTTTTCTTTAACATGCACCAGTTTTAGAGAAGCTCGCAGTTCTATTTTCTCATTACCAGGTACAAGATTTCTAAATGGGCAACTACTATTGCAATCATAGTTATATAGTAAATTATAATTGGTTGATCTTTGAAACTTCATATCATTTACTGCAGGTTGAACACAAATATAAAGTGGAAATCAAACACAAATATAAAGTGGAAATTAAAGGACGCCCTGATGCAACAAATAGGTCAACTATAATATCACAATACCTTCAGATTGTCGAGGTCAAATGTGGAATGGTCGATGAAAGAATTCTCAGCATTCTGAATTTTCGGGGTACATATGACATATGTAAGAAAACGGCTAACACTGGTTTTCTCCTATGCTTCTATGTTTTATAGTAGCAACTACTTTTGCTTGATAAATTTCTATGCTCATGTGGCAAAATATGATACCAGATGCAAATAAAAAAGCAACTAACAAAGAATAAAGTAAAGCAATGAATAAAGCTAAACTAATTCATTTTTGACATAATGCATTTACAATTATCTTCTGGCACATATTCTATTCAAGGATGATGGGAAATTTACATGTCAAAGACTGCCAATCTCTGAGGCAAGTCATGTATCCTCTGTTGAAACAGGCTGGGTAATTATCATAGGTTTCAATTCTAACTCCATTCTAACTTATGGTGCAGTTTGAGGAACTAGATTTTTTTTATGCACTGAATTCAATTATTGTATAGATCCTTGCCATGTTTCAATATCGTTGTCGAGTACCCTGAACGTATTGTGCTTCTCATGGTTGTGCAGATTTCCAAATCAGAGTAACAAAAGAATGAAGAAGGAAACAACTATTACGTAGTTAACCATTGTGGATACTAGGAAAAACAACGCTATGATTCATCATATGAAGCACCATGTTATGAAGGGTCACCATATGAGACCAGCTATGCTATGTGAGTTTTACAGCAATGTTCCCTAATTATTGGCTCAAGGTGCCTGTTCATTTCCTGCTATATTGTGTCAAGAACTTGTAGTAGCGTTATATTGTTTTACTATGTCAAAACTGGGCTTATGTGTTATGAGACACTTTATCTCTTCTCTAGCAAGTCATCATATATTAATTTTTTTCTGTACTGTAGCACTACTCGAAACGGTCAGATTTCATTGGATTTCTCAAGTGAAAATATGCATTTCAACTTTCCTTTCCAAGTGAAATTGAATCTCTTGTTCAGACGGAGGGGTAGACTTTGCTAACGGATTCCATGGCAGGATATTGTTTATTGTTGAGTTTGTAGAGGAATTGGGTGGAAATCCCTGTACGGTGATCTGTCGGTTTCATGAACAATTGGTTAGCTGCTTGATCAGCTTCTGTAGTATCTATGATCTGTCGGTTTCATGAACAATTGGTTAGCTGCTTGATCAGCTTCTGTAGTATCTATAATATTCAGAAAACAGCCTGAACCATGTTGGGCAGCAGGAAAAAAAAATAAAGGTCCGAGAACTGTGGTGCTGCGGCCTCAGTGGCGCAGCCCCTTCTCTTGCTGCGACGCTGCGAGGTGGCGGGAAGGAGATGAGTAGATGACTATGGATAAATTTCTAGAAAATAAAATTATACCGTTGTGTCATGGAGCTGCAGCTGATCTCTGGCCTTGTACTGGTGCACGAGTTAAAGTGTTAAACCTGTCCGGCATGCGTGGAGGAGGTCCTGATTGCGGGGTATTACATGAAGGTTTACATGGAAGAGGAACATGAAGGTCCTGATCTCAATCCGTGATTTCGCTGGATCACAAGCATATACAGGCGCTAGTAGTACAGCTTCGTTTCATCTTTTTTTTCTTCCATTTTCTTTTCTTTTTCTCAATTTGGGATAACACATTGCCTGACCAACCTTTGGTTTCTACACCGGAAGGTGCAAACCATTAGTGTAAAATATCAATTGTGTAGAATATATAGTTTGCAATACGTGTGCATCCCAATCGTGCTGATGTCATTTAAATCAGCTGGCAAATGTCGGGACTCAGGAAGTTATTTGCAGAACAGGAAGCAACATGAAACTCCAAAATTTCAAGTCCAGGACTGACCGTTGGCTGCCATTTTACGCATCGTAAGTTGTATCCACGGGACACGTACCAGGCCACATATCCGTCTCATTAGGAAGAATAACAAGGAAATAAGAGCTCTGTTACAATGATTGTAAAGTACCAAAGGGTACTTTTCCCTTGAATTTTTTCTGGCTGTTGATCTATGGAAGGTATTTTCAAAAATCCAATTAATAGCATTAAGGGTATGATAGTTTGTCAATAGTCAGAACGGTTCCGTCGATCTGGTCTGTCACCCTGGAGAAAAGAAACTCTGAGGAATGCACGTTCGTGTAGCAACGGAAGACCAGCAGAACAGGATAGTGCTGTGCATGTGCTTCTTCAGAGTTGCACGCTCTTCTGCTATTCAAGAGGAACAAACCCATCAGTTAGTTGTCTTCCACTGCTCGTTAAGCTGATGCATCGACTAAATCTTGGAGATCTTCCTGGGTCGTTCACGGACATGACCCTTCTCGGCGCGGCGGTGGCGATGCCTGCTCGGATGCAACGGAGCACTGCCGTTCCACGGGGCCGCGGCGGCGAATGGCGATGCCTGCTCGGAAGCAGCAGAGGAGTGCCGCGGCGGCACGCGACACTCGAACTCCTGGACCACAGCTCCAACAGCTGCGCGCAGTAGTCAAGAGCACCCGGCGCTGCAACTGCAACGGGACGAGAACGAGACTGTCGCTCCAAACGCCGGCCGGGAGGGCGTCAGCACTGTTCGAGCGACGGCCTTGTTGGAATCGTCGGCCGCCGCTCGAAATGCCGTCCACCCCCGACCTGGGCAGGGACTCCATGAGCTCCTCCTCTGCTCCGTACTTCGGCTCGCCGGAGCGTCGCCGGCGCCGCGTTCCAGCTGCTACTCGGACGCGATGCAGTCGCTTCTCGCCTCCGCTAGGCGTCCTTTGGCGCCGGCTCCCAGCTTCCGATGAGGCTTCACGACCGTCCCCGACATTGTGGCCGTTGCATTCGCGACTTGGCTGCGTCGGGAGCCATGCCTCCGTTCCAGGTTCACTGTCACATAAGGCATTGCGCGCTGGCTCGAGCACCTGACGGGCCGTGGGAAGCAGAGAATGAGGTAGCCGTTCACGACGCGGCAATGAAGATAAATTGACTGGGAATGAACATTTACCGAGGAGTCACGGCTAAAAAAACAACAACAACGTGCAATTACCCTTATACCCTTTCTTAATTATAAAAAAATAAATTAAATTAGTACTCGGTCCCACTTTTTGTTACTTGGTCCCATATTTTTTACCACCAAGTACTTTAGTCAAGGTACTTCCAGGTACCTCCTATCTTGACCAACGTACGATTCTGTCAGACAGCTCTTATTTTTTCAATCGTTGTAAAAAAATTTCAGGAAATAAATAGGCGCCTAACAAGGACAGATATGTTACTGGGTTCTGGCATGGCATCCTAAGGACCTTGAGCAAGCCATTCATGCAAGGTTGCAACTTGCAAGTTGCAACAAACAGCTTCGCACGGAAAATAATCCTAGAGACAAAGGCACCATGCTTTGTTTCTAGGCAATATCAGTGCCAGCATGAGACTTAATCAGGTCCAGCTAGATAATTGAAAACGCTAAATACTAACTCTTAACTTCGTCCAACAAATGAAACTGTAAACAATCCCACAGACAGGAGGAAGCATTCAGTTGTCAGTGCTTCTGCTGCTGCAGCCTAATGGAATGCAGTGGTAGAAGAAGATCCGTCTTCAGCTTTAAGCTTCTATTCCTAGAAACTAAAACCTGTACAGATCGAAAAGCAGAGTAAGTGTCATGAGGCATAATCTGAGAAATTCTTGAGAGGTTAAAAAAAGGTAAGTAAACATGAGATGCAGGAAAAGACCTAATGTGTAAAAACTGATTGACCAAACTGAAGCAATTTGGAATATTCCAAACTTGGAGTGGTGAACAAGTAAAATGCAGAAAGAATAGAAGCTTCAATCAATTACTTCCTCTGTTCAAGAACATGACATCTTCAGAACATTGGCAGTACTTGACATGCAACTTTTTTTTTGAAACGTGATGACATGCAACTTTGAATTTCACCTAAATAAGTATCTTGGTACATTATTGCGTTTTTGACATGCAACTTTAGAGTGTTCCCTTTTAAATAAAATATGCTGTCACAAAATTGTAAAATTATTGACCAACCTAAACAGTATTTATATATATGTCGCGTAGCTGGTAGTATTCCATTAGTTTTGAAGTAAATCTTCCAGTATTTGCACTACAAACACTGCTAGCAAGAAAAATTGCTGCTCAGGTGAATATAAAGATATTGATGAGAAGCAGATAGCCCTTAATGTAGATTCTAGCCGAAAAGGTGGATATCAAAGCTGGTACATAAGTGCAAGTAGCCGAGCAGAAATGGATTTGGATGTCACATCATTGTATATTTGCATCCTTGCATAGAACTTATCCACTTTCATAAGTGTTCACTGTTTTCCTAAAGAAGTTAGGAGTTTCTTGTGTTGCTTTTTCTTTCCCACATACAGAGGCAATTTTAATATCGAAAGCATGGAGACTCAGCCTAAGTGTACAAACACTTGTGAACAAAATTGATCAAATGATGTTTTCCACTTCCCATCACCAGAATGCTCTGAAGATTTTGATTTCCAGAATAATTTGGTATATCCATTATCCAAATCACTACTTTAGTAACTAATATGGAGTTTATTCGCTGCGTGTGACTTTAATTTTCTACATATATTAAACCGAACAACAGAAATATCAAAAGCATGAATGCAGTTAGCTAACTTACTGATGTTAAGTTTACTCAGGAACTTCAAAACTTTAGTAGCTCTTTCGTCAACCACTCCACATGTGACTTCAACTCTATTAATTTGTGCTGATATGGTGGGTGGTAGCTCCTCTGGATCAATCCTTCCTTTCATTGTCACATTAAATCCCTGCAGCTGTAGTATCATAAATATTTCACCAAGATCAATAAACAACCTACATAAAGTTCTACGATGCAACAGTTGCCTGTTTAGAAACTGTTTACCTTGTAAAATAGAGAAAGAGAAAGCTTCTCTAAAACTGGTGAATGTTGAAGAGTACATGCTAGTGGGTGTACATCGGGCACACACCAGTTTTCATTGAGTGACAAAGTCTTTAATCGACTAAAAGTAGGGCACCATTTCAAGTCTCTTCTGAAAATAAACTGAACAAATAACAACCAGATACATCAATTAATCAAACAAGGTGAACATGAACATGACGGTCTGAGGTGGCATACCATTTCAGCACCAGCTGCCAACACCAAAGTCCTTGCTTGTGATATACCATGCAAAAGCACGGATGAAGTGTCATTTCGAATGCAACCATTGCAGCTCTCATCACCACAGTCCCCATTGATAGAACGGCTGCAACAGTCACAATTACAATCCCCCGAGATTACAAGTAGTGCCCGAACCAACAAGGGCATTCTCTCAAGTACAGGAGCCCTGCCATAAGTGACATGTAGCAGAAGTGAAGCAAGATTTGGGGTATGGATTCGGGTGCGGAAGCTCCGGTTAAACATGCCTCGTGTGATGTTCAGATACTTTAACGACTGCAACGAGATCCTCTCGGCACATCTGAAGCTACAATCTGCAATATGCAGATACTGCAACACGGGACATCTCGACAAGTCAAGAAAATCATCACTGAACACCAGACCGTGAAGCGATAGCCTGGTCAGGTGCCTGGAGGCGAGGGGTGGGTCCTCCGGCCGAAGAAAAGCAGGGGATTTCCCATGGATGCTGAGCCGGAGCTCCTGGACTTTGCACTGCAGGGCATACCTGACCCAGAGCCTCATGCGGCGAACGTCGACGGCGGGTCCGGTGACACTGAGGTCGAATTTCTCGAGAGGCGAGCTTCCGCGGAGGAGCAGAAGGGTGTCCACGAACTCCCGGACCTCCTCAAAGGGCGCCGGCAACTTCCCGTCGGCGCCGACGATGCGGAGGCCAGTGGCGAACTTCCAGAGGTCGAGCCAGCGCCGCGCGAGCACGCAGGTCTGCACGGCCTACTGCGCCGGGAGGAAGTAGAGGACGCGGTGCAGGATCTCGTCGGGGAGGGAGCCGATGCGGTCGCCGCCGCACGCCGGAACCGCGGCAGGCGCTCCCTTGGGCGCCTTAAGCGCACGCATTCCGCCGCCCGTGGAAGGAGGATGCCGCCTAGCTCCGCGGGGCAGGAGGCGAAAGGGGCGAGCTGGGAGGTGAGGTTTGGGAAGAGGCAGATTGGGGTTTCGCGGGTGGCAGCGGTCGTGAGGAGGTTAACTGGGAAATTTTACGGCAGCAGAAAATTGGTTTTTCTTTTTTGCATTTTCCATGTGGTCGCAAAAGAAAAGGCTTGTTTTTTTTTTTAAGAGAGAGTTTGGCGACCTGTGTGCATGCACTCAAACTCAAATTTAGTAAATTTTTTATTTAAGTTCTACTTTTGAAATCAGTTAAAAAAGAAACTTGACACCAGGCCCAATTCATGTCAAAAAAATCAGCAGTACGGTTTCTGATATATTTGTAGTGCTTGTTTGGTACAACTTCGATTCATTGTCATGCATGAATAAAAAGGAGAAGAACCAATCTATATCAAAAAGAAAATCAGCAGTACCGTTTAGATATATTTGTAGAGCTTATTTGGTACAACTTCGATTTGTTGTCATGCTTGAATAAGAAGGAGAAGAAAAATAAAGCTATATATTGTTGATGTCCTTCCTAACAGCCCGAAGCATTCATTATTTCACTTAATTAATTCTTAAACTAAGACACTAAAAGAAAAACTAATGGAATTCACATCAACCCATTCAACCTTAGTACTTTTTCTGTTGGCGAAAATTTAGCAATGGCATAAAGTGTGGGCGGAATGACAATTACTAGACACATATGACACCAGTCGTTTTTTTACTAATCCTCCATAGTTAAATCTAAGTTATCTGCTCGCCCTCATCTATATAAACTATTTAGATATATTATCTAGAAATACGAGTTTCGAGCAGTTGGGAATAGGTAGATTGGTGTTTGGCTTTCTGGCCAGCTCGTCGAGGCTAGATCCGTCGTCCGCAGCCTGAGCTCTACTGTACAGGTCGAGGCCGTGGATAGGGTAGGGCGATGTCGCAGTAGACATGGATTGCGCATGGTCGTGTGAGACGAGTACTGCGTATGGCTGTACAAATATATTCATTTGACCAAACAGTTAGTAGAGAAAAATATTATTTGCAGTGGGTATATACCATTTATTTGTTGTCCAACCACATATGTCCAAAACACAACAGCTTATCCCTATGCAGGAATCACGCACCAAAAGGTGCTTAGGGAGCGTGGCCACGTCGCTGCCATTCCTCGATCGTTGGATTGCCTGGGCGGACGGTCTAGATAATGCAAGTTCTGATCATTTAAAAAGAAGCTCTCAGTGGTCCCGTCTCCCGTATCAGGTAATTTTTTGAAAAAGCCCATAACGTTTCTTAAAATACCAACCCGCAGTCCAACCATCCCGGTTCAGGAAAATTTGCAAATAAAATCTTAAGTTTTCGTAAATTCAACCCGTCGTCGTGGTCCTCTCTCAGGAATTATTTTAGAAAACCCTCGGATTTAAATTAAATCAAACCACAACCCGTTCCATCCGTTACTTCTACACGAGCAACATTACACCTGCAATTTGAACACCAAAACGCGTTGACATCAAAAGTTGTTCAATATAGAATTTGATCAAAAATTCAAAAATTACAACTTCATTATAGAGCAATCGCAATTCGTTTGGACAAATGCTTATATACGATCCGTTGTACCTACAATATGGACACCAAAATTTTAAATAAAAACATGTTAAATACAAAAGTTGCTCAGAATTTCAAAATCTACAACTTCATCATATAGTACAATTTCAAGTTCAAAACACTTTTACAATTGATCCGCATAAATGTTTACGTAAGATCCATTCTACCTATGATTTGGACACCGAAACATCTTTACACCAAACAATTTTGAATACAAAAATTACTCAAAATTTCAAAATCTAAAGCTTTGCAACACAACAAACTTTTAAAATAAATGATAATAAAAAAATACTATAACCAAAAATACTAAATATAAAAAAGATAGTTCCATTTCCATACTGAAAATTTCCCTAAACCGGGATGGTACCCGTATGCCATTAGTGTCTAGTTCCGTTGGCCGGTCTAATAAGTTGGATGGTTGGGGTGGGTGACGATCTTAAAAACTAGTTAGATGTGAAGTGGAGACATTCGAAGAACCCTTGCATTGGCCAATGCCTCTAGCCCGTTGCCTCCGCAGAAGAGACGTAGGCTCCCTAGCTAAACTTTTCCACTTTGAAAACAATTAAGAAAAGTTGAAATGCATTGTTCACTTGAAAAATGCAATGACATCTAACCGTTTCCATTGCTACTTAGAGAAGAAAGCATCACATATTAAACACAGGACTAGCTTAGTAAAATAAATATATGCTACTCGATTCTTGGCGCATGAGCAGACCAAGCACCTTGTGCCCCGCTATTAGGCAACAAGCGAGGTTTGCAAATTAAAACAGCATATTTATAGCACGGCATAGCAGGCTCGATCGACAATACAGGATTCTTGGGATCATCTTCCTAGGAGTGTAGTAACCAGACGAACAACATGACAGTATGGTGCTTAAATTCCCATGACAAAGCTTGTCATTGCTTTTCTCAATATATATACTAGTTAAGTGATATTTGTTCCTTCTTCATTTGGAGCCTATTATCAGGGTCGTCGGAACTTAAACCCTGCATAAACATGAGAAGCGCAATAAGCAGTATGGAGGCCTGGAGGGCATTGACAGCGACATCAGAAATTAAACATGACAAGATCTATACAGGAATAATGTAGTTCAATGCATATGTAAGAATTTACAAGCCAAATTGTATCACAAGCTAATTACTCTGATGACTTATCATATTGGAATATATAGTTAGAATTTAAGCTTAAGTTAATTACTCAATCTGTTTCTATAGTATACATCATGCCTTAGAGATTGGCAGTCCTCAACATGTCTTTGGATATATGATGTTTATAGGACAAGCTAATGTTATATTTTAAAGAGGAGAGAGTATGTTAGAACATATTGTGTCGAAAACATTCTCAACTGAATGTCTGAATATGATGATACTGCTTCTTCATGATCAGTTCCATTATACCCTTATATATGACGGTCAACGCTGACACATACGAAAGCAAAGGTTCTGTGGTGTTGAATTCTCAAAAGATGAGTAAAGTATCAATAATAATATTGACAAGGTTTGACAGAACATATTCAAAAGACAAACTAAACATAAAGTATCCGTGCGTGCGTGTTATGGTATGATGCTATTGGTATTTGCATCCTCATTTAAAAAATGGCCAAGTTTACATATGTTCTCTACTAGTCCCCAGTGCAAATAAGAAAATAAACTAATTTAACATGGTACCCTACAACTTTCCAAGTTGTCAACAAGAAAAAGTAATACCAAAATACCATCTATCAAGGTGACAGTATATAACTTACAACTAAATCATTCAGTATTGGTTTTCCTAACCACTGGGTGGCACGCAATGCAACCAAAGCTGATAGGTAGTTATTGCATCTAATACAAGGCAATGCAATTTATTTTAACTAATAAGTTTCTACATGGATGACACTGAAACAAAATGAATTAAATCAAACTTTCTATTTTGCAGCAGTCCAGTATCTTTAATTTATATTCTGCTACTTGGTTTTATCAACATTACTTCTAAAGATCTTGGGAGTTTCTATAGAGTTTCTATTTTGCAAAAGTGCAGTATCTTTCACTCTTTACAAAATATGAAGGGAAACTGCAAAAGCTAATACAGAAAATATGAAAGGCTCATACATTTATATGTTCGCATGCAAGGCTTGTTCACAAAATTGGTTTATTTGTGTTACTCTAATTTTCATTTTTCTCCATTATCTTGCCTCTGTGAAGGCAAAGCATAGAAATTTGACAAGCAAGAGTAGTGTTGCAATAACGTGTGCTAATATAAACCAAATGAATGTAGAAGACAACAAGTTTTCGTCACTATCTTACATATGTTAAGTGTCCCCATAAAATTCAGAAAGCTGTGAACTCCTCCATTGATCTTTCCACATTTGACCTCGACTATCTGAAGGTGTTGTGATATTTTAGTTGACTTATCTGTTGCATCAGGGCGTCCTTGGATTTCCACTTGAACCTGTAGTAAATGAAATGAAGTCACCAAGATCAGCCAATAATTGTTTACTATATAACTCTGATATGCAACAGTAGTCGCCCATTTAGAAATTTTCTACCTTGTAATGAGAAAATAAAACTGTGAGCTTCTCTAAAACTGGTGCATGTTCAAGAAAACACGGCAGTGTGCGATCAGCAGGCTCACAGAAGTTATCATTGAGTACCAGGGTCTTCAACTTGGAAAATGTGGGGCACCATCTCAAATCCCTTCTGAAAATATACTGAAGAGATTGCAAAGAAAAAAATTAAAAGTTATGGTAAAAATAGCTTATTCTATCTGGACCATAGCGCACATGTGATATTTACATGATCATATAGTATGTATGCACATGATCATATAATTGCTATCAGCAGGTACGGTTATGATCGGAATACAGACACACTCAAATGGTAAATAATTGACTGGGACGAATGGCATGTGAGTTCAAGTGTACCGTTGAGTCGTAAGCTGTCAGCACTAGATCTTTAGCTTGAGATAAACCTTCAAGAAGCACGCACTTTGTGGTAGCAGAATCATCTGAGGAACCTTCTTCAGAGTCACTATCTGAAATGTGCCCAGGGCGCATAACGTGATAGCAACCCATGGGATCATCACAGGAGCATGAATCCCGATATGATGAGGCATTCTGCACATAAGCCCCCACCAAATCTGGCATTCTCTCCAGCAGGGGAGTCCTGCAACTGAAATGATCCAAGTCCTCCAGCCGCAGCGAAACCAGACGTGGAAACCAAATTCGAAAGCAGTAATCAACATCATTAGCGGCCTCGCAGGATGTGGTGAGGGCGTTTAAGCGATGGTGATATAATCTTTCGTACATCACCGAAGTTGCAGTAACTAATCTCTAGGTCTTCCAATGCAGGACAGCCTGGGAAGTCGAGTTTGTAGTGTTAGGTTGATCTCCGAAACCCCCTCGGAGTCCCAACGGATCCGAGAGGGCCTTGCCCTCACGCGCCCTGATCGGGGGCGTACCAGCACGACCTAGCTGGTGGGCCCCTGTCGCACTGCGCCATATAAAAGGAGGTGGGGGCCAGCGGCACACGGTACGAGATTCACCGGCGCCGCAGCCACCCCACCGACACAACCCTAACCCTAGCCGATCTAGAGGAGAGGCGCAGCAGCGGCGGGATTGCTTCACCGAGCCGTTCACGCCGCCCCAACATTCGACATGGCAACCTCTACTTCCTCGGCCACGACGACACACGAAGGTGCCAATGCTAAACCTCCCTCTGTTTCTTGTCATCTATTTACCTAGATCCATCGTTGATCATGACTAGAAATAGAGACCCGATCTAATTAGCGCGGTAGCCGATCCTTTAGTTCTATCAATGGTATCAGTCGCCTCTACTCGCGTTTTTTAGAAATCGGGATGAAATCAAACCCAAAGAAACCGAACAGAAATTGAAAATGCAAACCCTAGCAAAAGAAAACCAAACAAACAGAGGCCGACCGGGGGGAGGAGGTGCTTTACCTCGCCCTTTGCCGCGTTCTCCACCGCCGGTGAGCCCGCTGCGTGCGGCCCTCGGCCAGATCCGGCGCCACCACGCCGGAACCGAGCCCGACCCGAGCCTTGGCGCCGTCGCCTCGTACGCGTCGCCCTCGGGCACCACAGAGAGACACCTCGACGGCGGCCCGTTCACCTTTCGGTGGACGCGCGCGCCGGCGAGGCGCCTCATGGTGGCGCCGCCACCGCGGCTGCCGCCGCAGTCGCCGCTCGCTCGTCTCGGGAGAGGAAGAAACGGAGGCGGGGGGAAGAAAGAATGAGCTAGGGTTACAAGGGGGTGCAGCCCGAGCTGTTTTTGATCGGCCGAAACGCGCGGTGGACCGTCCGATCGTGTGCAGTGGATCTGCACCGTTCGATCGGGGGGGGGGGGGGGGGCGGGCCGCCGCGCAGGCGCGCGCGTGGGCCGCTGCGCGCTGCGCATGGGCCGCCGCGCGCTGCGCGGGCCGCGTGGCCACAGAGTGCGGGCACACACGCGCTTAAACAGGCCAGCCCGAAAGGCTGCCACATAATTTGGCCCAAAACACAGATCTTGTTCATTTTACTTCCAGAAAAGATTCAAACCAAAGATTGATAGAAAACTTAATAGATTATAGCTCCGTGCAAAATTTTGCACCAACGTCAATTATTTGCATGGAATTTTTACCAACAGACTATTTAAGTACTCTTTTATTTATTTTCCGCTGCAAAGATTCATAAGTTTTATATGTTTTATTGCTAGTCTTGATTGTTTAAATTCGAACCAACGGGAGAATTTTAAATTTTCAAGACGAATCGTGAACTTATTACAGAATTGTTTTTAGTGGTTCTCCCATATATATTTTCTGCTGCATAGATTTATAGATAATTTTCTTTTTGGGCATGTCTTGAATTTTAATTTGAACCAACGGGATAATTTAAATTTCAAGACAAATAGATTTATTTCTATGATGTTGCAATTTTGTTATTTTCTGACCAACGTTGATAATAACAATATTGTAATATTTTCAGCAGAATTTATAGATATCCTTTTATGTATTAATTCTACTTTCTGCCCAACGGTGTTTTAGAATTAATACACAAATTACTGCATGTTTTAATTCTCAGCCAACGTTGTTTATTAAAGTATGCAGTGATGTATTCTTGATTCATATTATTATTGTTCTCACTTGGCATTGCTAATTACAGGAGGGCATTCCATGATGTTTTCCATCAAGGATATCCCTATTCTAAAAGGAGAAAATTACCATGAATGGTATAAGAAGCTTGACCTGTTCTTCACACTGGCTGAGCTAGATTGGGTCCTCACTGCACCGGTTCCAAAAGAGCCGGAGAAGCCAGTGAGGGAAACCGAAGATACAGATGCTGAATGGGCGGCAAAAGAGCTCTCCTACAAGGCGAGCAAACAGAAGTATGACAATGATCATGCTAAATGGGCCCCTGCCAACAAGAAATGTTTGGCAGTGGTAAAGAATACAATTGAGCCCGCCATCATGGGTTCAATTACAGATTGTACAACCGTCACAGAGTACCTTGAGAAAATCAGGAGTCAGTATACTGGCTCTTCAAAGACATATGCTACCCAGTTGATCAAACAACTGGTTTCAGAAAGGTACTCTGGAGGTGGTGTACGAGAGCATATTCATCGCATGGTGAACCAGAATAACAAGCTTAAGCCATTGGACCTTGCCTTCAAAGAGGATCACATCGTTCACTTGGTATTTGCTTCACTGCCCAAAGAGTTTGACAGTTTTGTTGTTAACTACAACATGCAGCCAGATTCTTGGGATATAGAAAAGACCATTGCGATGTGTGTGCAAGAGGAGGAAAGGATAAAGTCCGCCAATGGTGGCTCTATCAATTATGTGCATAAGAAAAAGATTGCCAATAACAAAGGCAATAATTACTCCTCTAAGGGAAAAGCCCCTCAGCAGATTCAGCACAAGCCTGGGGAAGGACAGTATGTAGTGGAGAAGGATCAATGTCTCCACTGCAAAGAAAGGGGACATTACAAGAAAGATTGTTCCAAATACTTAAAGATGCTCATGAAAAGAAGAGGTGAGAACATTATATCTTTTGTGAATGAATCTCTGTATATAGATTATTCCAAGTCTACTTGGTGGATTGATTCAGGAGCAACTATTTATGTTGCTAATTCGTTACAGGGATTCCATTCGACGAGAACCACTCAAAGAAACGAAAGGCAAGTTAAAGTTGCAAATGGAGTCCAGGAAGATGTTGAAGCAGTTGGCGATGTTCATTTGGAGCTCGACACTGGCTTCACTTTAATTCTTAGAAATGTCTTTTATGTACCGACATTACAGAGAAACTTAATAAGTGTTTCATGCCTGGATAATGATGGTTACACTTGCTCTTTCGGTGATGGCAAATGTTTGATAGAATGTGATAATAATTTCGTTACTATTGCATTCCAAAGAAATGACCTTTACTTGTTATCTTTGCGTGAAAGTGTGAATTCCGTATATGATAACAACGCAAAGGCATCCTCGTCTACAGTCCCGAATAAGAAAAGAAAAAGAACTCATGATGCGTCATCGAAATTATGGCACTGTCGTTTGGGCCATATTTCGAGGGGGAGAATAGAGAGATTAGTCACACATGAGATTCTTCCTCCATTAGAGTTCTCAGACTTCGATCAGTGCATTGACTGTATTAAAGGAAAATTTGTAAAGAAAATAAAGAAAAATGCTAAGAGAAGCACAGGTGTATTAGAAGTAATTCACACAGATATCTGTGGTCCTTTCTCTGTAAAGAGTGTGGATGGTTACGATTCGTTCATAACATTCACAGATGATTATTCCCGTTATGGATACATTTATCCGATTAAAGAAAGGACAGAGGCTTTGGATAAATTTAAAATATTCAAGGCTGAAGTAGAAAATCAACACAATTTAAAGATAAAAGTCGTAAGATCCGACCGTGGAGGGGAATACTACGGTCGACATACCCCGTACGGTCAAGTTCCAGGTTCTTTTGCAAAGTACCTAATGGAACAAGGAATAGTCGCCCAATATTCAATGCCGGGCGAACCTCAGCAGAATGGGGTAGCTGAAAGACGTAACCGTACCCTTATGGATATGGTGCGAAGTATGATTAGCTACTCCACATTACCAGTAAGCTTGTGGATGGAGGCCTTAAAAACCGCCATTCACATTCTAAACAGAGTTCCTAGTAAATCGGTGCCGAAAACACCGTACGAGATGTGGACAGGAAGAGTACCCGCATTGAACCACCTACGGGTCTGGGGGAGCCCTGCTGAGGCAAAAGTGTTTAACCCGACAATTGGAAAACTCGATCCCAAAATAGTGACTTGCCATTTTATTGGCTACCCAGAAAGGTCAAAAGGTTTTCGTTTCTACTGTCCAGATAAGTTCACAAAGTTTGTAGAAACGAGACACGCTGTCTTTCTTGAAGAAGAAATGATCCGAGGGAGCGTGACAGCTCGGAAAATTGATCTTGAGGAGAAGCGGGTGTACGCACCCAACCCTGTGATTCAAGAACCTTTTTTCGAGCTACCCGCTTTTGCTGTGCCGCCTGTGCAAGTCACCTCAATGCCAGCATCTGTAGTAACTCCTCCTAGGGTAACGCAGAATGAGAATGTGGAACCTGTCCCTCAGGAACCCGTAGAACCTGTTACCACAGATGAAGGGGAGCAACAACAACAGCCCCAAGCAGATGAAGGGGAACAAGAACAACCCCAAATAGATGAGGCAGCGCAGGCACAACCATCTGGAAGGCATCAAAGAGCAAGAAAGTCCGCTATTCCAGACTATTATAAAGTCTATAATAGCGAAGAGGTTCAAATGGAGGATGATCCCACCTCATTTGAGGAAGCCATGAGAAGTGAACATTCATCCAAATGGCTTGAAGCTATGGAAGATGAATTAAGATCGATGAGAACCAACCAGGTTTGGGACTTGGAAGAAATTCCTAAAGGAGCCAAAACAGTAGGCTGTAAATGGGTCTACAAAATAAAATATGACTCCCGAGGGAATATAGATAAATTTAAAGCACGACTCGTGGCGAAAGGATATACACAGAGAGAAGGAATTAATTACAATGAGACATTTTCTCCAGTCTCATGTAAAGATTCTTTCAGAATTGTAATGGCCCTCGTGGCTCACTATGATTTAGAGTTACATCAGATGGACGTAAAGACTGCATTCCTAAATGGGGATCTGGAGGAAACAGTATACATGGCATAGCCGAAAGGTTTTGTCGTGGAAGGAAAAGAGAGGATGGGATGCCGTCTAAAGAAATCTATTTATGGATTAAAACAAGCTTCAAGACAATGGTACTTGAAGTTTGATAAAACGATTAAAGGTTTTGGATTTAAAGAAAATGTAGAGGATAATTGCGTTTGCGCAAAATTCAAGAATGGGAAGTATATCTTCCTAATCCTATACGTGGATGATATCTTACTTGCAAGCAATGACGTAAGTCTGCTGCAGGAAACGAAAAGATTCTTATCCTCGCATTTTGAAATGAAAGATCTCGGTGAAGCGAGATTCGTGTTGGGAATCGAAATTCATCGAGACAGAACAAAAGGGGTATTAGGACTATCGCAAAAGACATATATAGAGAAGGTCCTGAAGAAATACGGTATGCACAAATGCAGTGCTTCACCTGCTCCTATAGTTAAGGGCGATAGATATGGGGAATTTCAATTCCCCAAGAATCAATACGAAAAGGAACAGATGAAAACGGTACCATATGCTTCAGCTGTGGGAAGCTTACAATATGCACAAGTGTGCACTCGCCCTGATCTAGCTTTTGTTATCGGGTTGCTTGGCAGATTCCAGAGTAATCCAGGATCAGAACATTGGAAATTGATAAAGAAAATTCTGCGTTATTTGCAAGGAACAAAAAGCCTCATGCTAACATACAGAAAAACAGAATCTCTGGAAGTCGTGGGATACTCAGACTCCGACTATGCTGGAGATGACAGAAAATCCACGTCTGGGTATGTGTTCACCCTCGCGGGGGGAGCAATATCGTGGAAAAGTTGCAAACAAACCGTCACTACATCGTCCACAATGTATGCCGAGTTTGTTGCATGTTATGAGGCTACAGGGCAGGTGAACTGGTTAAAGAAGTTCATACCCGGATTAAAAGTGGTTGACGACATCTCAAAACCACTAAAGTTATACTGCGACAATGAGCCCGCAGTGATGTATGCACACAACAACAAGTCAAGTGGTGCTGCCAAACACATTGACATAAAGTATTACGTTGTGAAAGACAAAGTCCGAGATCAAACCATAAGTCTCGAGCATATAAGCACAGTAAAGATGCTTGCGGATCCACTGACGAAAGGCTTACCACCCAACGTGTTCAAGGAACACGTGGCCGGCATGGGGTTAAGGGATAGCCTATGATCTCTGGACTAATAAGGCCCAAAGGATTATTGAATCGCTTTCTGAATAGAGGAGTATATTGTAGCTGTTGAATCTATCGGCGATTGACCGTGACGATGAAGCATGCTCTATGTACAAATCCATGAAGAAGCAAGAAAAGTAAAGGAAAGAAAAACACAGAGTGAGATCAAGGGGGAGACTGTTAGGTTGATCTCCAAAACCCCCTCGGAGTCCCAACGGATCTGAGAGGGCCTTGCCCTCACGCGCCCTGATCGGGGGCGTACCAGCACGACCTAGCTGGTGGACCCCTGTCGCACTGCGCCATATAAAAGGAGGTGGGGGCCAGCGGCACACGGTACGAGATTCACCGGCGCCGCAGCCACCCCACCGACACAACCCTAACCCTTGCCGATCTAGAGGAGAGGCGCAGCAGCGGCGGGATTGCTTCACCGAGCCGTTCACGCCGCCCCAACATTCGACATGGCAACCTCTACTTCCTCGGCCACGACGACACACGAAGGTGCCAATGCTAAACCTCCCTCTGTTTCTTGTCATCTATTTACCTAGATCCATCGTTGATCATGACTAGAAATAGAGACCCGATCTAATTAGCGCGGTAGCCGATCCTTTAGTTCTATCATGTAGCTGCATATCCATACGCCTTTGAGCTCTAGCCTGGTCAAGTGCCGTTGCCCGTGATGAGCAGGCGCTTGGTGGTCTTCCAGACGTCGCGCCAAGTTCGCTCGAGGACGCACGTCCGCACGGCCTCCTGCGCCGGCAGGAACGACAGGATCTGCGCCAGGATCTCGTCCGGAAGCTTGCTGAGGCGGTCCGCGGGATCAAGCGCCGGAGCTGGAGGCGCCGTGGCGAGAGCTTTCTTCCGACGTCTCGTCACAGGCGCCATCCCTGGATCTTGACGATCAGGGCGCCGTCGCTGGCTGCGAAGGAGAGAAACGATGTCAGGAACCACAGGATCAGTTCCGGAAAAAAAAATCGGTGCCCAGCGAAAAACACAAAATTCTGGATATAACCAAATTGGCAAGTTTTCGCTACAAACCATCTCTAAACCACCATACATCATATTGTATATAAAAAACCAAATGAGACCATATTTCGCATGTGGCACTCAAGATAAATTCGAGCATCATAATGCCAATTTCTTCCATCTATCCTACATGCAGTACAGAGCGTGTGAGGCGTACAGAAGCTTGCATGGATGCAGCGGGCAGGTGCTGCCGGCCGGGCACGGACGAGCAGCACGAGGCAGCCGGCAGCCGGCACCCGCATAGACAAGCGCGCAGCCACTGGAAGCCGCGGCCGCCGGCACCGCGTTTGCCTCCGTGCCGCGGCTTCGTGCGCGCGACCTGCGCGGCCGTTGTTGGTAACTAGCCTGGATCAGCACAATCGCATACACTTTGATACGGTGGAAGAACAGAGCACAAGAACGAGAGAAGCTGTTTCGGAGGATAGAGCTATTTTCTCTGATTGATTGGAGTGTCTAAAAAAACTAAGTTACAACTGAATGCTACTTATACTAGCAGCTAAAATGGAATCATGGACTCACGATCCACAAAAGAACAAAACAAACTCATGCACACCGCATGTTATTTTTACCCACACACTCACGCACGCTCGGCGCGCTTGCCGCATCCACTTCCTGCATGAGCTCCTGAAGACGTGCTCCTGCTGACTCCATGTGCCGATATCCGGGTCAACGGGTCACAACTGGATTAGTTCCAACATACTCCCCCCTAATCCTGGTGTGACCCAAGATCACGGACACCTAACTGATGCCGCATGATTGCCAACTTCGCTGCAAGCAATGCTTTTGTTAGAGCATCTGCTCGTTGTTCTTCAGTGCAAACGAACTGAACTGCAATCTGTCCTTCATCCATGCACTCGCGAATAAAATGATACTTAGTATCAATGTGCTTGCTTCTCCCATGAAAGACAGGATTCTTCATTAGCGTAATGGCTGATTTGTTGTCAACATACAGCTTCACCACTCCCGGCTCCCCTCCTGTCAGTTCCCTCAGCACACTTCTAAGCCAAAGTGCCTGACATGCTGCTGCTGTTGCTGCCATGAACTCAGCCTCACAAGATGAAAGAGCCACCGTTTTCTGCTTCTGAGAACACCAGGACACAAGGCTTCCATTGATGTAGAAAGCCATCCCACTTATATATGCTTTTTCTATCATCCATATCTCCGGCCAAATCACTATCAGTGAAACCAGTGATCACCCCTTCTGCTCCTCCTCGAGAGTACATTAGCCCAAAATGAATTGTGCCTTTTAGATACCGGAGAATTTGTTTCACAGCCTTGTAATGCATCACTGTGGGCTTCTCCATGAACCTGCTTGCTACTCCAACAGCAAAAGAAAGATCTGGACGAGTATGCAGCAAATACCTGAGGCAACCGATCACACGCCGGTATTCAGTGGCATCCACCAGTTGACCATCAGGATCTTTATGCAGCTGTGCTCTCTGCTCCATGGGGTATTTAGTGGGATTGCAATCCATCATCCCAAACTGTGTTAAGACCTTCACTGCATATCCAGTTTGCTTGAGCGTGAGACAGCGTTCCTGCTGAGACACCTCAATGCCGAGGTAGTACGACAACAGCCCCAAATCACTCATTTCAAACTGCTTTGTCATCTGTTGCTTGAAAGCCTGAATCTGCTTTGGATCATCTCCTGTAACAATGAGATCATCAACATATACCCCAATTAGAACTGCAGCTCTACCTTCTACTCTTGTGTACACTGCCTGCTCCTGCACACATCTTCTGAACCCGAGATTTTTTAGACTTTTATCCAGCCTGATATTCCAAGCCCGTGGCGCCTGCCGAAGGCCATAGAGAGCTTTGCTCAATCTTAGCACAAGATGCTCCTTGTTTTTCACAGTATACCCTTCTGGCTGTGACACATATACCTCCTCTTCAAGCTCTCCATTCAGAAAGGCTGACTTAACATCTAAATGATGAACTTCCCAGCCACGATTTGCAGCAACAGCAAGAATCAGCCTCACAGTATCCAACCTGGCTACAGGTGCAAAGACTTCTTCAAAATCAATGCCTTGCTTCTGTACATACCCTTTTGCCACCAACCTGGCCTTGTGCTTGATCACTTCTCCTTCTGAATTTTTCTTCAGTTTGTAAACCCACTTAAGTCCAATGGGCTTGTGTCCAGCAGGCAACGTGGTCAGTGTCCACGTTCCATTCTTCTCAATTGACTCGATCTCCCGGTTCATGGCTTCCTCCCAGTCCGGCTTCCCTGCTGCATCACAATAACAAGATGGCTCCTCCATCTCTGCAAGTAGGGCCTCTCCATCAGAATCATAGCTGAGCTCTACCTGAGATGTGTTTTGGTAGAGGTCTTCCAGGGAACGGTAACAGATCGGTCCCTCTTGCGGACTCCCAGAACCGGGTGTCCCTAGAGCACTCTGCTCCAGAGAAGGCTCAACTGCCGGAGTTCCTGGTGATGCCGATGCACCAGGCACAGCTTCCGGCACTCCTGCCGCTGATGCATCACTAGGCGTGCTCACAACAGCAGGTGGCGGTGACCCTGGTGCTCCTGCCGGAGCACCTGCTGCTGCCCATGCAGAGGGGCTCACCCAATCTTCAGCATCAACAGTGAACTCTGCTGGTTTGCTGCCACCTGCACCTGCACACCAGTTCCACTCCAAATTTTCTTCAAAAATCACATCACGACTTACAACAATTTTGCCATGACATGGATCGAATAGCCTGTGTGCCTTGCACCCGTCGTCGACGCCGAAGTAGACCATCAACAAGCAGCATGAAATATTTGTTACCCGCTGCTGTCGATGGAATGATGGGCCCACACAAGTCTACATGCACCAGTCCGAGCGGCTCCTCCGCCCGGTATCGCACCACTCGTGGGAACGGCAAGCACGTCTGCTTCGCCGCCAGACACCCGTGGCACAGCTGGTCCGGGTGTGAGATTGGCGGCACACCCGCTACCATATTCTTCTCAACGAGCATCTTCACCACCTGGAAATTGACATGGCCTAGGCGAGCGTGCCAGAGCCACGCCGGATCCTCCAAACTAGTCAACAGGCAGGTCGGGCTGGCCTCCTTCAACTCAATCCGGTACAGGCGATTTGGGGAACGCTGCACCTTCATGATCAGCTTCAGGGACATTTTGTCGAACACCTCAAGTTCAGCCCCGTCCATGGCCACCTTGTACCCAATCTCCGTGAGTTGGCCAAGGCTCACGAGATTGCTGCACAGCCTGGGGATGTAATACACCTCCTGCCAGAACCAGTGCTCCCCATGCTTGCAATCGAATAGGATTGAACCCTTACCCATGATCTGAACTGTGGATCCATCCCCGAATCTCACCTTCCCGGTGACTGCTTCATCCAGCTCGCGAAACTTCTTCTGGTCTCCAGTCATGTGATTACTGGCCCCATTGTCTAGGCACCAGATATCACGATTGAGCTCTCCACCGTCAGCCAGGAGCAGGTCCGGCTGCACATGCTCCTTGTTGAGGAAGACCATGGCTTGGTGCTCCCCTTGCCCTAGCTCGAGCGACGTCAGCTCCTCTAACACCGCGAGCAGGAGCGCCGGCTCGACATCCTCGGCGCGCGCGTGATGTGCCTCTCCCTCCTTGGGCTGCTTGCACTGGTTGGCATAGTGGCCGTACTTGCCACAGTTAAAGCACTCGATGTGGCTTTTATCACGGGTACCTGCTGAAACGACACCAACGCTCTCCTTGCCTTGCGTGTTTCCGCGCACGCCGCGGCCACGACCTCTGCCGCGGCCACGGCCACCCCGGCCGTGGCCACCGCTCGTCGGTGTCTTGCCTCTCGCCGAGGACTCGCCCGCCTCCTTCTTCTGTTGCGCCTCCCGCTCAGCCCGAGTGAGGAGGAGCTGGCCATCTGCCGTTGCGCCGCCGGGTGCGCGACGCGTGCGTTCCTCGAACGCCTTGAGGTGGCCCACCGCCTCCTCGAACGCCAAGGTGTTCAAGTCAAAGAACTGCTCGATGCTGGCGATGACGTTGATGAAGCGATCCGGCACGGTGTCAAACAGCTTCTTCACCAGAGCAGCATCGTTGAGAGTGCCGCCCAGGTTTGCGTACCTGACTGCCATGCCGGTGAGCTTGCCGACGTACTGGTCTAGGGACTCGTCCTCCTTCATGCGCAGGGCGTCGAAGTCACTCTTCAACGTCTGCAATCGCGCCGCCTTGACGCCATCTGCGCCGACGAACCTTGTCTTGAGGCACTCCCACACTTCCTTTGCCGTCTTCTTGTTCGCCACCTGCATCAAGAGATCTTCTGGGAGTACTTGAAGAAGATGCGCCCTCGCCTTCCTGCACGTCTTCGTCTCAACGGCCGTACCGGTCGCCGGCTCCACCGCCTCCCAGACCTCTTGATCTTCCATTATCGCCTACACCTTGATCACCCAACTGGTGTAGTTCGTCGCCGTCAACTGCGGGTAGACGAACGGCCCGCCGCCGCTCGCCCGCGATGCCTCGCCTGGAGTGACGATCGACATCGGATTGAACTGAGGCTACAACTGAATGCTACTTATACTAGCAGCTAAAACGGAATCATGGACTCACGATCCACAAAAGAAGGAAACAAACTCATGCACACCGCATGTTATTTTTACCCACACACTCACGCACGCTCGGCGCGCTTGCCGCATCCACTTCCTGCATGAGCTCCTGAAGACGCGCTCCTGCTGACTCCATGTGCCGATATCCGGACCAACGGGTCACAACTGGATTAGTTCCAACAGCCGTGCCCCCCTCGGACGAGCCTGGTGGCCGCAGAAAGATGGAAGGGAGGGAGGAGGCGGTGTAGACATGCAGCCTTGGGGGCTGGAGGGCCCGCGGCCAGGGTGGTGCCTCGACGGCGGGTGGACGAGGCAACGAGCAAGCCCACCCGTGTGAAACTGTGGGAAAAATTTGGGGATTTTGGGTTTCTTTCGGGCTTTAGGGGTATAATAATAATAATGAGCATGGGGAGCGCCAATTCAGGCCAATTTGGGCTCAGGAGACGCAAGCTCGCGGGCTGGGCCAAATTCGGCTGAAAATTTTGACCGCTACGGATTTTTTTTTCCGGCGAAATTTCGCTGAAATTGTGAACCATATACATTAAACCCTAAATCCTAAATCCAAAACCCCAAAACCCTAAACCCTAAACCCCCAGTTGAGTTCACCTCGCGTACGAAATTTCCTGCAGTCGTCGCTTCAAATACCCGGCATCAACGTCGCTTCAAAGCCAGCGCAAGTCCCAACCAGGAAATTAAACAGCCTGGGCCCTTCGGTTTTCGTTTTATGGCTCTTGAATTTTTTAAATTGGGACTACCGTAGCACTCTGATTAACACCCGTAGAAGCTTACTATTGCAATGCAAATCCACGTTGGAGATAGTAGAAGAGAGGAGAGAAAAAATGGTCGATAAAAACAGTGAGTCGCTAGCATATGGACGGCGGTGCATTACTTAATAAACCATTTACAGGGTGGTTAAAACGGTAAATTTTAGTGTCGGTCACAGAGCCGGTTGATGCTTTTTGCCGATAGAAATGAACCATTTGTCGCAGTGGATCTTGAACAGCTCCCAAAAATCTATTTTAGTGGCGGGCCAGTCCATTCACCGTTTCTAGAAATGAATTTCTACGGATGGTCCATACTATATCCAATTCATAAAAATAATTAAAAATAAAAAATAATTGCCGCCCGCTGTTTCGCTTGTCGTTGAAGCGAGAGAAGAGAGGGGGAGAAATAAGTGAGAAGATAACATCGACATCCACTACTACTAAAATCACCATTTGTAGCAATGTTTTGTTTTTTTCTAGGAGCTTATCAAAATATAACCCGCTCCTGGAAATGGAGTATGGTTACTGTAGCATCCGTCCTACTCCTAGAAAATCATTTTTAGGGATAGGTGATAGCGACACCCACCCCAAGAAATGCCACCATTTTTAGGGACGGGTGACGGCGCCATCTGCTCCTATAAATGGTATTTTTAAGGACGGATGATGCCACCACCCACCCCCTGGAAATGGTGGATATTTGTAGGGGCGGGGCAGGTAATGGTATGACCCACTCCTACAAATGGTTCCACGCAAAAAATTTTCACAACTTTTTCATATGATGTTGGATGAAATTGACCTTTATATTAAAATTGTAGAAGTCGACGTGATCTAAAACTTTATAGTTGATAACTTTTTCATTTAAGGTCATTTAGTAGTTTAAAAAATTATTATAAGTTCTCATATGGCTATGACTACATAATATCTCATACAATTCAAGTCATACTTTCAGATTTTCACAATCTTAATCTTTATATACATTAAAATATATTTGGTATATTTTTTATAATAGTTCATAATAATCATAGTGTGGAAGTTTTATTTTTTTATTTATTTTGCTATATGCAAAGATTTAAATGAATTTTCAGAATAAAATAGAAAAATATATTTAAGAGCGTGTGGTGGCGTCACCTGCCCCTATATTTAGGGGCGGGTGATGGCATGAACCACTACTAAAAATCAATTTTAGAGTTTAATATAAAAGAATAGCACACTCTATAGAGTCACAAGTGACTGTGTAGTGTGGTGGAGAGAAGTGTACGCACCAGGCTGGAGGTAAGCCGTTTGAACTCCGGTTTACGCAAGTGTGCATATTTCGTCAAAAAAATTATACCTCGGTGGCAGAGAGAGTGGTGGCTGGTTAAAATTATATCTCGGTGGTAGAGAGGGTAGTGGCTGGTTGGTGGGATATTTTTTCCCCCTTTTTATTTTACTGTTTTTGATCTTTTTTATTTTTTAAATATTCTGGATATTGATTTGTAGGGCGGGTCATGCCCTAACCTGCCCTGCAAATCAATTTCTAGGGGCAGATGACGTCGTGACCCGCTCTTAGAAATCGATTTTTAGAGGTGGACGGCGCTGCGAGAAACAATCTAATCCGCCCCTACAAATCTATTTCTAGAGGCGGTGATCTACTTCTAAAAATCGATTTTCAGAGGCAGGCGCATTACTCGTCCTACAAATAGCAATTTTTAGCTGCGAGAAACTGAGGCTGGTACTACACCCACTTCTAAAAATATGATTTTACCCACCCTTTAACTTTTTTTAAAGTAGTGACCCGTGCGTCCAAATAGTATATTATCACATATAATATTTAATGATATTTTATAAAAGTGTAATCTATTATGTTCCATATACATCTTTTATTGTCATTTTGGAAATGATAAAATTAATAATTTTAGTTTGATTTTATGTTAAAATATTGTATGGACAAATCGAAGCGGTGATCTGTGTCTGCATTTGTGACATTCAGATAATTAGGATTAAAACATACTAGATTTTGTAAAGGTGTGCTAACATTTGAATGCAAAGGGAAAAGGGTATTTGTGTAATTTTGTAAAATTTATGTCCTTTAGTGTTAAATGGGTGAGAGTGGGAGGTAAAAATCAAAACTTATGAAGGTTGTTGTGCAAAAGTCAAGAACTTACTTTTATCCCCAAATAGAGGTGAAACTACCCATAGGATGCAAGTGTAGTGTAGAATTTTAAATGGGATTTACTTAAAGGTTAAAGCTTTGCTAAGTTTTATGTTAATTTCAAATTCTTAGCTCTTTTGCAACTGAATCTTAAAGTAAAGTTGTAGATCCTGTTAAACTTTACACTTTTGCTTTTGGGCATATTTTTATTTGAGCTATGGTTTGAAAGTTAGCTAGACTTTACAGTGGAGTCCCTGTTTTTTGGAAAATTACGAGTCAGTCCCTTTGTCTACCTCCAGCCCCTCTGCTCTGCTCTGCTCTGTTTCTCCTCTGCCGCTGACTGCTAGCGCCGCCCACCGCCGCTCTAGCTGCTCCCGGGCGCCACCTTCTGCTCGGGCAGACTCCACGCGTCGCCCTCCCCTTTTCCCCGGTCCTGCTCCCCTCCCCTACTGTCCTCTTCCACGAGTGCCACGGCCACCAGAGCTCCTGCCGGCCGCCACCTCGCTGCCGCCATGTTCCGCACCCGCGCCTGCTCTTTTTCCCTCCCTCTTCTGCCCAGCAGCCCTAACAGATAGCACTCGACCCATTTTCCTCGCCTTTGCACTCCACACACATCCCGAGCTCCCGGAATGCCGCCGCCGCTTTGCCTCCACGCTGGCGAGCCACTGGCCGTCGTGGGCAGCTCACCCCAGCCCTCCCCGCACCACTACAACCCCCTGGAGAGCTTCCCCTCACCCCCTGACACTCCCAGGCCACTCCTCGCTGTCGGACCCCCACCGGAACCACCTCACCGTCGCTACCTCCTCGCCGGTGAGCTTCTGTTCCCGTCGAACCCATCCCTCCACCCCTTCTCCGTCCAATCCAATCACCCCAGTAGCTTCCTCTCCTCCTGCTGCAGCTACTGGACCAGAACTTGGCCGCCTTCCTCGCCGGAAAACCCCTCGCCGACGAGCCCCTCCTCGACGCGGCCTCGGCCGCCGTGGGAACCCCACCTCCGGTCATCCCTTCCCCTTCCCAAGACCCCAGAAGGTGCGCCTTGAGCTCCTGGTGCTCGCTGGCCGCTCCTCCTCCACCCCCGACACCACCGCTCGTCGGAATTTGGCCGGCGATGTCCCTTCCCCTTCTTCCCCGACGAGCAAGGACCCAATTGCTCTGATTTTAATTTTTCTAGGGTTCTGTCTGCAAATTTCCAGTCCCTTCCCCAAATTCAAATCAGTGAACTTCAAAAATGTGTAGAAAATTGTAGAAAATTCAGAAAAATATCAAACCAGTTGGATTTGAATCCATGTGTTAAATACTACAGCTTTTGTATTATGATCATGAGATGAATATGTGTATTTTGTGCTGTGATTTAATTAGTAGATAATGGGTACTTTAATTAGATCTTTTGGTCCATAGCAGTGCTGAGGCTCAACTTTGAAACATGAGATGTGTGTACCATAAGTAGAGCTGTGTAAATTTTGAAGGCGCAGCACAACCCTGTAGCTATGATGTTTAGATAACTTTGCTTTATGTTGATAAAAGTTTCATGATTTAATTCTAGATGCATCTCTTCATATTTATAGCTAAAAATTTTACCTTAGCTTTGTTTCAGCTTGTATAATCCAAGATAAAAGTTTGAAAGTCAGAACCCTAGTGTAGCCTCAGTAATGAATTTAACCTTAGATTCAAAGGAAATCCATGAACAATAGTTCTAGTTCATGAAAAATTATGAAAATAAAGTAGAATGATGCCTTTGAGTAGTGTAACCTGTTCACAAAATTTCAGAACAAGATCTTGTGTATATCAACAGATTATAAATAACTCTTAATATGTTAGTGCTGTTTTTGCTTATTTTTGTGGCATAGTTTCTGCGAAGATAAAATCTTGATAAATTTACAGTAGCTTAGACATAGCTTTATCTGTAGCTAATAAAAGTTTCAACCTGTTCTAGGTGTTAACTGTTTGAAATAATTCTTCTAATTTATTTACTACATAAAATGCTTTGAAAATTTTAGGTTAATTTTGATTCTGTTTGTTCTGTTTGTTATAATTTTTGTAGCATCAGATTCTCATCTTAAGATCAGATGCTTATAGTTTATAAACCATCTCTATTCGGTTAAAATAAAACCAGCCCTAGTTATTTTATGAATTTAAACATATTGTTTAGTGTAGTTAACTAGGTTAATTTATACTCAATAATGACTGCCCAGTAGAAGAGTGAGTGATATATTTGAGGAGTGAACTATTTTTTCATTGGATTGCAACTTTATCGTGAAATAGAATAAAAGTCTATGCATCTTCTAAACTACATAGTTTACATCACATGTAGACTCGACGCTTCTTGCCGACGGAGACTACGAGCTAGTCTCGGAACAAGAACAAGGATTTTCTGAAGACCCGGTGAGCATCGTCGAGACTCTAACTGATGCTCCAAACTAAAGTTCGGAAATCTTTGACACTCCTGCCCCCAGCCCCGCTCAAGAAGGCAAGCTCCGGTGCATAACCCAGTATTTGAAATTACTTTATTTATACAGTTTTATACTTATATATCTATGTTATGCATTAGGTCTAGGAGTTGAAATGGAACCCTAGATGCATGGATCTTAGGAACCAATGTATTGTACCTGAGTCCTTATCGGATAGATGCTTTGCTAATAGGACCGGCAGAAGTCGGGTGATTTCCTGTCACTCGCGCGATATAGGAGTTGAATGTTTACTATTCTGCAATCACTATAAGGATGATGGACGGAGTCGTGTGCAGTATCATGACTCAGAAGGTTACCCCGTCTGTGTTGATAAACGTTGATAAGATCGCAGTGTGTGGTAGTGGTGGCTAAGCGTTTGAAAGTACTAGCCACATGCCGCGAAATATGGTAAAGCGGTAAGCCTAGTAACCAATCGGTCCGAGGAGTGGACATACCTCCCACCACTCGTAATTTGGTTTTCTCACGCACCGACATGCGGGAGTACGTTCCGCGTAGCGGACAGGAATACGGTCACGTAGTCGCGCTACACATGTATGTCCTGCACAATTAGTGTGCGTAGGGTCCTACAGTCGCTTGTGGTGGCCCTGTTCCATGAGTCGGAATGAAAGGCAAACGGTTGCTTCGGAACTATCGTTGGATGTTCCAAGTGTGTGAGTTAGGTTTGCCTTGCAAGGTTTGGAAATTCGATTCAGAATCGTCCGTTTCTCGCGGAGATTGAGACTGCTTATTCCTTCTGCCATATAGAGTAAGAACAGTAACTATTGTTGGAATAATCTTGGTGAATGCTAATCTCTACCTTGCTTGTCTAGCATAGGTGCTTACCTAGAATGGTTAATGAAATTAGAATCTGAATGCTAAAACATGAAAGTAGATCATACTCTTTGTTGCTTTTCAGCAAAAAGAAAACTAGAGCTGCACAATCCCTCATGGTCTAGTTATGGGTTAAGTAAACCCGATCTCGGTTAAGTCTTGCTGAGTATTAGCATATTCAGTCTTGCTAGTCTATTTTTCAGGTTTTAAGAATCCCACGGATAGTTCTGCATGGCCAACTTCTGTTCCGTTTGGCTGGTCCGTGGAGTGGGATCCGTCCCCGGCTGGCAGTGACCCTCCTTAACGACGCCATACTTCGGGTTGAGTGTGGAATCAACCTCCGCGATGTGTGTAGTCGCGCGTAAATTTGTCTTTCGCTGTGAACCTGGACAAGCTGTTTAGCTTGTCATTTCAAACAATATTGGTATAAGTTTACCTTAAGTGTGAATGTTTTGTAATAATATTTAATATTCTGTGGATTAAAAGTTGGTGAGTTGTTGTGCAATTGTAAACTCGCCTTCGTGCGAGATAAACCTGCTTCGATCCTGTTGAACCGTGGTTGTATTGGGCGGAGACCCGACAGACCCATGGATTATTCTGTTTGAAGTGCGAATCGGCTGTATAGCGATGACTAGCGCACTTGAGCCGGAATAATTTTAGGCGGTTCTGCCACAACATTCCTTCTACAGTTCTATTTGTGATAATCATCCAAAGAAAAAATATATGTAATTAAATAGATAGGAATAAAAATATTTTGAAATGCGTAATAAAATATAGTACTCGCTACTACGATTGCATGAGCGCAAAATCACTAAAACCCGAGATAAAACATGAAACATACAAGCAAGGGCTTATATATAAATAAAATTAAGTTCAACATATAACAGTAAATTTCTAAAAATACGATTGTGGGTTGATTAACGTAAATATTGGGGGCTTTTCTAAAAAATCTGCACAACATGGCTCCCAACTGCTTTGACCGGCTGGTTTGTCCAGTTTTTGGGGATTGACGCCTGTTCTCTGGGTCGGTTTTGGATATCGGGCATTAGTTGAGTAAGTTTTCTTGTAGTTTTGTCCCTTTTTGCTTGAAATTTTTATGCTGGCCGTGACGGAGAAAATAGTAAGCACATACATTGCTTTCTTTACAAATTTTTGTAAGGATAATTAATGTGGTTTGTCTGTTCAGTTACACTCGTAGTAATATATGTGGGAGATTGTAGTATCTCCCTGGTTCTTACACAGAATCATGAGAGATAGCACCACTATCTGTCGCGGATCTAATATGAATGGTGACTAATATCTTAGGTGGTACTAAATTAGAACCCCAGGAGAAAATATTTTTAGTTAAACTTTTGCTCAAAAATACTTTAAAATATAGACTCACAAGGATCTCATTTTCAACTAAACATAGGTATGATTGTAGTATTATATAGCATCTGTAGAGAGGGACTATCTAGCACAGTGAAGGAATAATATGTAACAGTTGGTTAAGTAGGATCTGACTCTAAAGGTAGTTAGAGCATAACAAGTATATAACATGTTTGAGTGGTATCAACTCTAATTGTACAAACAACATAGTGAGAATGATATAAAGCTTAGATAAAAGATCAACTCAAAAGGTAGTAGTTAATATGACAAGATTATAATATACTAAAACATATACAAAATTCATTAAAAATCACACTAGTTCAGACTAAGAAGCTTTCTATTTGCAAATTATATCTCTAAATGATATCCACAACTTTGTAGTTGATAACCTTTTAACTTGAAGTAATTTCAATTCTCAAGTATTTACAATAACTTTCAGCCAACAAGGATTAATGGGAATAGGACTTCACATTGTTATTAGCTATGAAATGTAAATGATTAAATGTGATGTTAAGGCAGGAACACAAGAGGGGGGGGAGAGGTCAGGTTTGAAGCATAGAAATCTTATGGACGCAAAAAAGGTGGGAAATGTTTTTTTCTAATATTTTGATGTCTACATGCTGTTTTTTTAAGGGATTTTATGTCTTGGTTCCAGCCATTACAGATGTACTTGTATCAACATATTTCCGTAGTAGAAAAGGACCTCATCTCAATTTCGAATCAATCATGTGAGTCAAACCATGACAAATGAGAGTGATGGACATACACTACTACAGAAATGGGATTTAATCCCGGTTTGGAACCCCGTTTAGTCCCGCTTGTAGCAATCGGGACTACGAATCCGGGACTAAAATATGAACCCGAAACCTCTTAGCTCGCGCATAGCTTTCTTACCACCCCACCTACACAGCACATGTGACTCTAGTTAGGATACTTTCCTTTAGAATTAACCCGTGGAGGACCCTTTAGTCCCGGTTGGTAACACCAACTGGGACTAAATGGTGACCCTTTAGTTCGGGTTGGTGTTACCAACCGGAAGTAAAAGTTTGGACTTTTAGTTCCGGTTGGAGTTACCAACCGGGACTAAAGATAGACTTTTAACTGGGACTAAAGATAGAGTTTTAGTCCTAGTTGGTCGCTCCAACTAGGACTAAAGAGCCCCCCCCCCCCCGCCCCTAGACACTGGATCCAGGACTAATGAATAGATTAGTTCAGGGCCCAACTATATCACTGCCGGTTTCGCCGGCTGTTGGATTAGGGTCGACGGTGACAGCACGAGCCATCACAGCCAGCTTTGCACCTGACGGTGTTGCCCTTTTCTAAAAAAAACAGCGACGCACAGACCCCCGCGCCGCCACCGTGGCCGCGCACGCTTTGCGGCCCCACATGTCGCCGCCCTAGCTCGTCGCATCGCGCATCCGAACCCCCACCGTGGGTCCCTTGCGCCGCTCCACCTCCTTGCACCCCACCCGCCGCATCCGAGTGCCACCGCCTTCGCCGCATCTAAGCACCGCTGCTGCTCACACCTCGAGGCCACCCATCCCCAGCCACAGTCTTCATGCACGCACCGCACACCCACGCGCTGCGCCGCCCGCACTTGCCGTGCACACACGGCCACAAAGAGGAGGGAGGCTGCACCGGGGGAGAGGAAGGGGAGGGAGACGACAGCGGGGAGAGGAAGGGGACAAGGTTGAGGTGAGGGAGAGGAGAGAGGCCGGGGAGAGGAAGGGGAGGCGGCGGCAGGAAAGATGAGGGAGGCCGGGGAGAAGAGGGGGTGGGGACAGGGGAGAGGAGGGAGGCTGGGGAGAGGAAGGGGAGGTGGCGGGGAGGGGATAAGGATAGGAGTGACAGAGAGAGAGAGAGAGAGTGAAGGGGAGAGATAAAAATAGGGTGGTCATTGGTATAACTGCCGGCTCGTATTACAACCCGGCGGTGATGTATAGACATCACGGCCGGGTCGTAATATAAACCAGCGGTGATGCCATGACCCGGCATCACAGCCGGATTGTAATACAAATTGGTGGTGATGCCTACTATCACCGCCGGTTCCCGACGGTCACCGGTTTGAAATGAACCGACAGTGATGAGGTGTTTGCAATGATATATTTTGTAGTGGTGGGACATATTCTAAAGATCGATGTGGTGTTCTGAAGTACTGATAGAACAAAAAAACGAAGCCAATTCACGGGTTGAACAAGAAAGACCATGAACCTGTGACCAATACGGTTTGTTCAACTAAAAGACCAAACATACAATCAGACGAATGCAAACCGGTTGAACCAGCCAGCTCCACATCGATCCTGTGAACTAGTAAAACCAATTCCTTTTAAGTTAACTAGTGATGTGTTTGTTTCAAACTCTGGACACTAAAGTATTGTGATATTTTTATTATGTAATATGTGATATGTTTGGGAAGATATTATTACGTGTATGATAAATACAAACCACTAGCTGGATCAGTGACCACTGGTTGGACCGATGAATTAGTAAAACCGGTAGCATGACCGGTTAAATCTCCTCTCCGGGTCTTCAATCTATGGTTAAGAACCGTTGGTGGTGACACATTATAGTGATTAGTTGGTGCTTGTGGGTGGAGCAACTTAATGAGTTCTTCAAAACTCTACATCATCACATCCTGTTGACTAATTCCAGGACTATATATGTTGTAAGATAATAAGTTTATCCAACATGCAATTTTCAAATGATTCCATGTTGGATAAATCCCTTCCCGTTGAATTAAATTAAGAAAAACTCAAACATTATTAAATTATGTGCC
This sequence comes from Panicum hallii, assembly GCF_002211085.1. Taxonomy (NCBI): domain Eukaryota; kingdom Viridiplantae; phylum Streptophyta; class Magnoliopsida; order Poales; family Poaceae; genus Panicum; species Panicum hallii. The sequence continues at coordinate 4,996,795 of NC_038049.1, read as the reverse complement.
TTAATGGTCTTCAATAGAAATGGAATACAAAGGATACATGGTATTTGTAGTTTATATGATATCACATCAATTCACAGTCATTTACTTAAATTATAGCCAGTGGTGTATATAAGGCGTACTTGTATGGCTGCAGAAGCCAGAAAAATGGCAGAAAGAACGAATCGATGCACGGAAGGAGAAGGTAATTCAGTTGTTTGATGCTTCCAAAGACATGATTGAGAAATGAGCCTAGTTGACACCATCCAACATTTGGGTATCGAGCATCATTTCAAGAATCAAATTGCTGATGCATTAAGTAACATCCAACAATAGGAGTTAAATAGCTCTAGCCTGCATGAGGTGTCTCTTCGATTTCGCTTGCTTAGGGAGCATGGTCTTTGGTATCTCCAGGTTTGTACATAAATAATACCAAATTTCATTGTCTACCAAAATTCAATTTGTTTGATAAAAATATGCTTTTAACATTGAAGCAATATACGTATTTGTTGATTGAATCACTTGATATATACATATGTATCTCTCTGTTGCAGATGAATTCAACAGATTTAAAGATATGAATGGAACATTCAAAATGGACTTAGTTAAGGAGCCCAAGGGACTCCTAAGTTTATATAATGCTGCTCATCTCTTAACACATGATGAACTGGCACTTGATGAAGCCATCTGTTTTTCAAGGCTGCATCTTGAATCAATAAGACAAAATCTGGAGTATCCATAATCTGATCAAGTTAAACATGCTCTTTTTGCCGCTGCCAAGGACTGTTAGACGAATAGAGGCACTGAATTATATGTCCGAATATGAACATGAACCATCATACAACCCCATCATTTTGGAGCTTGCAAAGATGGAGTTCAACGTTTTGCAAAATATTCACTTGAAAAAGCTCAAGGCCGTATTTGAGTATGATACTTCTTACTATATTTAAAATAAGGCAAACTTTAAATTTTTGTAATAATAATGGATATATATATGATCAGAATGTAACATCGTGGCTTTGCTTTGCCAAAAAACAATGTGGTGGTAATTTATTGTAAGACGTGGTACCCTGTTGTTGCATAGGATCTACATGAAAGGTTAATTTTATCATAGTTCCATAGTTGAGCCTAGGACCTCCAATTATGGGGCTCACCTGTTAGTGGGTCACATGAATATATAGTTGAGCCTAGGACCCATGAACAGTACCAGAGCCCCTAGTATTGCTCCAACACTTGGAGCTTTAGTATATCGGTATTGATAAACTGCAAAACACTATGGCATTGCTGTATGGCAAACATATGCCCACCTTTTATGTTGTCCAGTAGGTACCAGTTTTCATTATCGTCATTTATGTATGTAGAGCATCTTGACAGGAAAAAAAACTTTAATTGCAGATGGTGGCAAGATCTTTATGCTGAAGTGGCACTAAGCTATGCTAGGGATCGAACTGTTCAGTTATACTTATGGGCACACACAATGTGCTATGAGAAGGAATACAGCTGTGCAAGGGTAACCCTTACCAAGTTGTCCGCCCTAGTAACCATGATGGATGACACTTATGATGTTCGTGCTACTTTGGAGGAGGGCCGAAGTCTCAACGAAGCAATACAAAGGTGGGACTATTCTGGTCATATTAATTTCACATCATTAAAAAAACTAATAAACTAATGTTCTTCGACCAGTTAGATATAGCCACACATCGAATCATTTTCGAATTAACTACTCCTTCCAAAATTATTTAGTTATCGATTTTATTGTTATATACTGTTTGACTGTAAGATTCATATCTGTTGTGGACCATACAGGGTCAATCTCAACTAGTGCAAATGTGTCAGTGTTTAGCTAAAGTACTAGACAAATATGAAAGTTTTAAACACTTCAAAGTTCAAAGAGGCCCAATTATTTTACCATTGTACGGGTAACTTCAGTATAACCTATTAAACACTATGCAGAGGACACGCAAGATGCGAGATGATGCTGATGTTGTATTCTTTTGATTTATGAAGAAACATATCCATATATGTGGAAATGCTCTATTGAAATATAGTTTCATGTGCTAGTGATGATGAAAGACATCTAATGTCTTCTTTGAAATACATCTAATAAAAGAAGATCTATCTGAGCATGTATTTTTACGTGTAACTAATTAACTGATGTGTACGCAGATGGAATGAGAATGCTGTTTGTCTACTGCCAGAGTATGTGCTGGAACCACATGAAAAATACAAAGTTTCCTACGCCAAGGAATCGGTATTATATCTACTACATATAAAGATGGTTTCTTTCCTTTTCATAACTTCATATTTCATTGCTCCATGGCGCCCATCCAGACACAATACATATTAATGATGTAGATAGATCTGAAAATGTTCTACCTCAGGATAATAATGACCTTTGAAGAGATTGAGTATGTGCTGGAACCACATGAAAAGTACGAAGTTTCCTACGCCAAGGAATCCGTATTACATCTACTATATATGAAGATGGTTTCTTTCCTTTTCATAACTTCATATTTCATTGCTCCATGGCGCCCATCCAGACACAATACATATTAACGATGTAGATAGATCTGAAAATGTAACTTTATTATTTGAATTTTTGGAGCATACTGATGACAAAGTTAAGTACATTTCAAATTAGTTTTCTCATTTTTAAATATTTTGTTACAATATCTGTTTCTATTTTTGATTCAATAACAAAACTGGTGCAACATGCAACCTATGTTATCATCAAATGCAATAAGAACTTGATTCAAAAGGTTAAAGAATTTTCAGATCCTAAACAAATGTTGGCAATCAATACCTTCCAAAAAATTACTTAATCATAAATTACCTTTACTTATATATAGCATGCATGCAAGTGTAAGAGTATTATTTCAATATTGTATTACTAGATACATTGCACCTTTTATGAAGTTAGCCATTTTAACTTAAAATGCTGTATTTAGCCCCTTTATTTTCACCAACTTTTGTTTTTCAAAATGACATGAACCTTTGGTTTCAATTTTTCATTTTAAACATGAAGTTTCTTTTTTAAGAAAAATATTGAAGTTGAAGATGAAGACTTAAATTTTCAACTCCACACTTAAATTTTGTTATTTGAAATCTCAGATATGAAACATGAAATGCTGTGGCAAAGGGATTCTCTATTTCCTGCACACTTTCTTCGTCAGAAACCCAAAATTACGTGTTGCCTTTCTTATGTGCAGTTTCAGACACTATCAAAGTACTATCTTCAAGGAGCAGAATGGTTCCATCACAATTATATGCCAACATTCAAAGAAAAACAAGAAGTAGGTTTCATGGATTCAGGTAGTCCATTCTCAGTTGTTGCCTTACTAGTTGGCATGGGTGATCTAGCAACTAAGGAGGTGCTTGAGTGGGCAATTGGTTGCACTGATGCTGTCAAAGCATGTGGAGAGTTAACACGTTACATGAATGACATCTCTGCATTAAAGGTATAGGCTAAAATTCAAAACTATATAGAACTCCTTTACATCCATTGGTAATAGGATCTCATAAGAACATGTTGTGTCCACGGCATGGTAACAGGAAGCAGGATGCTGCAAACTGCGTGGAGTGCTATGTTGCTGAGTATAATGTTACAACTGAGGTAGCCATCGCGAAGATAAGCCAGATGATGGAAGATGCATGGAAAACTACAAACAAGGCATTGTTAGAACTTCGTTCCTTACATGGCTGGGGTGTTAAGGCGAGTTGTCAACATGACAGTATGCGTGATGCTGATATACGGCATAAAGAAAGATGTGTTTACATTTGGAAACGACCTTGATGAGATTATTTATCATATGTTTGCCCATCCTATCCCTATTTAAACAAAGGTAGCTGCAGCATGTAATGCTCACCTTATTACATCCTTGCCGTGGACAGAATGCACTTGTCTTTGAACATATGTCCTCAACATGCATGGATATAATCTACAAGCTTCTCAACTATGGCTTTAATATTATGATTGTAAAAGTTTATGCGTAGTTTCATAAATGAGCACATGCCTTATTTAAAACTCCATATAAGAAGGAATGGTATTGTATGTTCTCATTTTCTAATGTTGTCGAATAATCCCCTTGATCGAGTACTGTTATTTGTAGTGTCTGTGCTTGTGTAACAATCCTAACTAATTATAAAATATTATTTTTTATTACATGAAAATAAATGATGGTGAATTACTGGTGATGTGATGTGAGTGTGCTTGTGTAACAATCCTAAGTGTAACATCCTAAATTTCACTCTTAGAAGTATCTAGCTCAGTTCTATAATTTTCAGGTTTCAGAAAGTTTAAGTTTGCAAATTTAAAACTCACCATAAGCTCTAATTTGATTTGTTGCATTCATACTAGTGCATATTTTAATTTTATTTTATTGTGTCTGAGTTCTAGAACCTTTCCAGAATTTTTTCTAAATTTTCTAGAATTTATTCTAGTTTCCATGCTTTTATTTCGTTTCTGTGAATTTATCTCTTTTTCTGGCAAAGGAAAACTCGTTTTCTTTTCCTTTCCCTTTTTTCCTTTTTCTTTTCTTCCTTTTCTTCTACTCTTTTTCCTCACCTGGGCTGCCGGCCACCTTCTCCCCGCCGGCCCGACCTCCTTCCCCTCTTCTCTTTGTTTTCGGCCTAGCTCGGCCATCCCGTCGTGCTTCCTCTCTCACTCCCTTCCTTCCCTTCTCTCTCGCTGACGAGCGGGCCCCGCCCATCATCCCTCTCCTCCGGCCGAGTCCGACTCGGACCCAAGTCAATGTCAGCCGAGCGCACACTATGAGGGCGGCTCAGCCCCGCACGCGCACCCCTTTTTCTCTCTGCGAGACCTGGCCTCACACCTCTGCCCAACCCACACACGCCGCCTTTTTGCTCGCCTGCGCGCCTCGCGAGCACGTGCTCCGCCGCTGAGCTCCGTTGCGTCGGACCGCCGCGGATCCCCCTCGCCACCGCAGCTTAGTCCGCACCGCCGCCTCCAACCGCTTCATGGTAAGCTGTGGGTGCCCTCGACCCATTTCCCCCTTGTTCCTATCTCTCGTTGCGCGCCCCCGCGCTCGCCAGAGCCGCGCTGCTGCGTGCCTTCGCTGCCGGCCGCCTCGGGGCCACCTAGACCTTCCTAAACCCCGCAACCGCTTTCCCTCATCGCCCTCTCGCTAACCGGCCAATCTGCACATTTTTTCGTGCACCGGAGCGCTCAATCGAGCGAACTACGGTGAGCCCCGGCCGCGAGAATGGCGGCGCCGCCATGCGCCGGTGTCCCACCGCCACCCGACCGGCCGAGGACTTTTTGCAGAAAAACTCGAGTTGTTCTTTAAAATCAACTCTCCATCCATCTATGTTCAAAACTAATTCTGTTTCAATCCTTTTTATTTCATAAAAACCCCTGTCTTTTTCTAAAATAGTACCCGCCGTCCCTAGTTGATGTTTTAGCACGTTAGCCCTCGTGTTTTATATAAAATTATGTTTTCACCCTTGGTTTCTTTCTGTTTAACCATTTTAGTTAGTTTTTCTCGCATTTAAGCCCCCGCAGAGCTGTTTTTAGCGTTTTAAATCCGGTTTAAGCGTTCTTGGTACCGTTTTGATTGTTGTAATGCGTAGAACTAGTTGCTAAGCCTTTTGGCTCTGTTTTACAATGATTGTTTCACTATTTTAATTTATTTCTATTTTATTTGCTTGTATGTACTTGTGTTGCTATTGTTTGTTCGTGACAAGTAGATGAGGAGCCGTTCGAGAACTTTTAAGAGCAAGAATTCAAAGTGACTGAGCAGCAGTAAGAGACTGAAGGCAAGTATATTTCTTAATCATACTTTCATCCTAATAAACGTTATTTATATTTACATTTGCATGCATTAATTTGATGGGTCCTACTTTATCCATATTTGATATCCTTGTCCTTGAAAGTCTGGTTATTTAAATCATGTTGGGTAATTTGCTTAGTTGCTGAACATTAGTTTCGGGTGGTTTATGAAAACAATACTTGACACACGTTTTACTTATTTTGGAACCACTATGATGTACTGATGATGAGAATTAATTTAAAACCATGGAGCGATCACCCGGGAAAATAGTGCATCCACAAGGATTATATGGCTCTGGTCTTGACTAATTAATTAGATATCTCTAGCTTGTTGGTAGCTTACCGAAAGGCGCATGGGGAGCATGTGATGAGGGATTCGCTGCCTGCTAAGTGTGTACGCATGGCTATGGTCACACCTTGGGGCAGGTTCACTCACGCAACTGCTGAAACCTTAGCGGGTTACTACTGGCTAGGGAGTCTTTGTAAAGGTCTCATAGTGAATCCCTATTACTCACCTTGGAAGTGTCTAAGAGGTTAGCTACCTCGGGCATCAAAGGTGGCGCGACTTGTGGATAAAGTGTACAACCTCTGCAGAGTGTAAAACTGATATATTGCTTATGATCAAGAGTGGCTCAGACCCTCACATGACTTATTTAAATGGAACTTGTATTTTATTCAGTTGTTTAATACTTTCAAGCTTGCTTATTACTCAGTTAGCTTTGTTTTCCATAATTATAGGCAATATTTCACCTCTGCTTAGTAAATAGGTTGTTTAATGTTCAACTGTTCACTACAATGCTTACCGCTTTACTCAGTCAGCCTTTATTCCTTGTTTAAGCTGGCATGTCATTTATTTCCTAATATACTTGCTGAGTACCAACCATAAATGTACTCACTTTTGTTAAACAACGTTGCTCAGAATAAGATCAGTTTGAGGAGTTCCCAGAGGATATACAGGAGTACTAGGCGTATCTTCCCCCAGTCAGCTGCCTGTGGAGTTTGGTCGTTCCGCTGCTAGAATAATGGCGACGTTGAAACACTTATTTATATTTATGAACTCTGTTTGGTTTATAATAAATGACTACGGTACTTCATGACATTGCTTCTGTTATTTACTTTCGTCGTCATATGTGTGTAACTTTGATCCTGACGTATATATGATTTATCGCTCAATTTATTATTTGAAAATCAGGTGTAACACTAAGTTATAAACTGTTATGTTCTTACCAATAATGATGCGATAGCAGCGGGGTGCACGAAACTTTTGGTAACGGGCGAAGGGTGTTGCCCACTATATTTAATTTGGTATATGTAACAGGCTCAATTCCACACCCATTACATACAATTTACATGCAACATGCTTTGAATGTTGCCCGTTACCTATGTCCTGACCCCCTCCCCCCAAGTAGCAACTAACAGCCCCGCTCCTTCTCCACAAACTATAAAATCCATCACCAAAGTAAAGTTAAAGTTTTAGGAACATGAGAAGAACATATGAATGTAACCACACAGTCTCTTGGTGGTTTGAAAGGAGGTCCCTAGATAATACTGGAGTTGAGCTTAGATCTCGAGTATAAGTACATTAACAAATTCTTCTTTCCTGTATGTCCAGCCCTGTCCAGAGTCTTGAATTATGGGCCCCATGCAACAGAAGGTAGAGATTAGGATTACCAAGCAATCTAAGATGCCTATGAAACATTAATTAAGCTTTAGTGCTAACTTGGGGGGGGGGGGAGGGGGTGCTTCAAGTTAATGGTAAAAGATTGATAAGCGAACAATTGCCAGCTAGCAACTTGTGAGATCATCAATCACTGAGGTCGGCTTGGACTTCCTGCAGGGTTAATGACATCCATGTTGCCGTGGATCTCCAGTAGCGACGCATCCAAGAAGGAAATGACATTGACTAATGCAGCCATAACCCATATGCACGTCAGATTTGGGTTGTCACCTAGAGAGCCAGCACCAGAAGGTGGCGAGTGGTTCTTCAACGACACCTCCAAGAAGAAACACATGATGCACAATGTAACCATCCCCACTGACACCAACATTGTCCTGGGCAATGTTCTCTCCCAAGCCACCAATTACAGTCACGAACCTTACAGCACCAGCGACACGCGACAGCAGTTACTGCACTCCCATTGCATGGACCTGCGGTAGCTCACGCAGCAGCGAGGTGTGGTGCCCTCATGTTAATGTCGAAGGACAATGTGACTACATGCCAACTGCAATGGCTGCCAGCAGCGGTTTACCTATGTGCGGCAATTGCACCCTGACACTTGGGACCTCGCAGCTCGCACAAGCGCTGGAGCATAATAGCACCGCCATCACCATCCCGCCCCTCGCCATGGCCAAGACTGAATAGGGTCGAACTGCACAATGCAAGGACGAGCAGTTGCAGGATGGTGCACCACCAACGCCAAAGACCAATGGCAATCGGCCTCAGGCCCATCCAAAACCCCGACAAGCTCCCGACAGTAGGCGAATGTCACCAGTACCCTTGCAAGGCCTAGATCCGGCCCTACGTCTACCGGACCCATCCTTGGGAAGGCTGGATCTGCCCGATTGGGGCGAGGACGAGGTAGCGCCATAGCAGCCGGTCGCCAGCATGCAGATCAGGACGAGCGCGCAGCTCCGCTGTGCAACCATTGTCGGTTGGGGAACCGCACAAGGGGGGCTAGGGGAGAGCAGATCCAAACATCACAAGGCTGGATCTGGCTGAGGGGTGCTTGCAACAGTCGCTAGATGATCACACGGAGCTCCAATCAAGCAAGCGCAAGGATGGGGCTAGGAGATGAAGAAGGGGGACAGGAAATGGTTGGCAAGCACCACTTGGGGTTGGGTTAGGTGGCTCTGTGTTGCCCCCGTGTTTGAGATGGCTGCAACCCCATTTTTTGCATTTTTGACCTTTTTCTGAAAAATTTCACGTTTGGACCCCTAGACAACATAAACTTATCTTTGGACCCGGGTCAGCGCTATAACTCACGGCACCGAGCTAACACTGCTCGGCGCCGAGCTGCTTTGCGTTGTATCGGATGTGGCGGTGATCTAGCGCTGATATGGATAATACCTCAGCGCCGTAGATCTCGACGCCAAACCGGTAATCTTTATATTTTAGCATACGACAGACTACAAGAACAACGGTTCCAATAAAACATGGAACAACTCTAGTGTGAGAGGTTCCATGTTCCAACCCTGTTATAGCAGTTTGGCTCCAGTTAAACTAATATTGCCTGATAACAAAACGTAGATCCACGGAACATATTATAGCTTCCTTCTGTAGGCACTTCATAGGATGTTGAACTATGCTCCTGTATATAATGAGAACAGTTCTTTCGTGCATTATTGTTTCGTTGATGGCATGCAACCTTAGCTGCGCTTCTGCTCTCAGTCCGCTCGCCTACATGTTGCAAGTGCCATCCTGGATTACTGAGAGGAAACGCAGATTAAAGAGCCACACAATGTTTCACACCCGTAATTACACGAGATTTGCACCTAGTTTCAGCTTTCAAAAGCATGATATTTCTCAACTTGAAGTGTCCAATCTCTATGCTGTGGCATTCAACATATTTACATTTTACATCTTGGCCAAAATCTAAACTGAGTTATTGACCATATATACGCTCTTTATTATAGTTTATACAAGCATGGAACCAAGGTCAGTCACGACTCACAACTCGAGGCTGATTCCTCCCAGCAAACGCTAGTACTACTAGCCCCCTTTGCAAACTCAGATTGTTTTAACCCCTGAATTGTTTTGTATGAAATCCTAGTAAGATTCTCTAAAATTGTTCCGATCTGTCCATCTTAACAGGTCGAGGTGTTCCAACACGAGCAGCAGTATCTACCTACTTCTTGTTGCTCCAGCTGTGGCCGGCGCCGGCTTGGAGCACGACATGCCGGATGTTCTTCACAAATTCCTCCCACCCGATCGAACCACGAGCCCTCCACCGCCGGGTCGAAGCTCGCCGAGAACACCCCGTACGGCACGCCGAGGAGAACGCTGAACAGCAGGAACGCCACCAAGATCGGCGGCTGCAGCCTGCAGGTCGAGCCCCGTCACCAGTGCCGCCGCGCACAGCGCCGCCTCGCCCGCCGCGGATGCCGCGAGCGCCGCGGCCGGCAGCCTCCGCGCCACCCGCCACAGCACCTCCTCCGAGTCGAGGAACGCTAGCTCCCCCTCGCGCTCCCGCCGCCGGGCGCACTCCTCCCACTCCTCGTCGCTCACCGACGCGTCCACGACCAGCAGGGACCCGAGCAGGAACGACGCGAGCGAGTAGACGAGCGGCATCCACGCGGGCACGCGCGCGCTCGCCGCGTCGCCGAGGTACCCGAGCATTGCGGGCACGCCGGTGAAGGAGAGCGCCGCGACGGCTTGGAGCTTCCACAGCACGCTGAGGTCGGGGTCCCCGCCCGGGAGGTCCGCGTCGATGAGCGCCCGGAGGTCGTCGTCATCCGCGCCTCCAAAGACTTCCGATTCGTCGACCACGCCAGCATCGACGAGGTTCTGGAGGAAGGTCCGGAGGTCGTTGCTGCTGCTGTGGTAGGCGTCGACAACCTTCCGTAGCAGCGCCTTACATTTTTTTTTCGAAAATTCCGGAACCTTGCCGGCGTTAATTAACAAGAAGAAAGAGAAGCCGTGCTTGAGTTTACAACCACGGAGCCTGCTGAGATCGGAGCATCGGAAAAGCTCCTAACTGAAACGTGAAAAATAAAAAGAATTACTCGCTAATTTTACCCCCAACCAACAAAACCATATGCTTTGCCCTCGTAGAACACAGATTTGCCGACTCCTTGATCTCATCCACCAACCTTGCCAGCTTCTTCTCCTTGTCGTTGAAGATACGCGCATTTCTCTCGCACCAAATGGACCAGATGACTAGGATGGCCAAGGAGCGAGTACCTTTCGCACCGTCTGAACTCATGCCATCAACCAACGCCGTAAACCAGTCCAGAATCTCTTGGTCACCCTTCCAGTTGTCCGGGTCCGAAGTTGAGCTTCGGGTCCACGCCGCAACCGATCGCCAGATAAAGCACGAGGCCGGGCACTCAGCAAAAAGATGTTGGGCTGTCTCTAGGTTTTTCCAACACAAAGGGCAGAAAATGGAATTTGGCCATTCTCGAGCAAGCAGGCTGTCAGCTGTCCAAATTCGGTTCTGGAGAAGCAACCACATAAAGAACTTGCATCTTGAAGGGGCCCAGACCTTCCACACCAACTGTGGGAACTTGGAGATAAAACCTTCCTCGAATTGCAACTCGTATGCAGAAAGCAGAGTAAGCTGCCGAGGCTGTCCTTGTCCACAAAATCGTGTGAGGCTCCAAATTATATGGGTCGAAAAGCACATCTTCGATCGTACCCCATAACTGGACCAGTTCATCAATGAGAGGGATAGTTAAATCGTGAGACACATCTCTTATCCGCAGATCATTGGTTAAGGCTTCCGAGACAGTCCGTTTCTTCCGTTTGCTGCGCTTATACAGAGCCGGAAAGAGGAGTGCCGGGGCCAGGCCTTGCACCCAGCTTGACAGCCAGAAACTTGCTTTGTGACCATTATTGTTCTTGTATTCTATCATTGCTGCCTTGCATATTGTTGTCAATCAGGTCCTGCAGTAACAAAGGGATGATCCGAAGGTGCACCGGAAAATTCCAGATATGGTGTACTAGGCCCAACTAAGATATCTCAAGTGCTGAACACAAGGTCCAATCTAGTATTCAGTGTTGCATCCCTTAAGATTGAGAAACACTCGGTCCATCGACAGCTGAAGTTTCCTCGTGTCCTTGCTGACAGCTGATTCCTGTAAAAACATCAAGATGTGCAACCAGTTTATATTTTTTTTGAAAAAAGATATGCACATATATTATTATCAGAGACAATAAAATGTCATGTTACTTGACAAGGCAACTAAAGATTGCTGGAACGGACTCGCCCAAATGTGTAGATCAGCAACTTGACCAGCATCTAGCTTATTCCAATTAACCTAAAACATTGCTTAATTGTTCATTAGTCATTACACAGTTATCTAGCTCTGACATGCTAAAACCCATTTGTAATTGAAACAGGAACACATTAGGGTATACTTCTACCTGACTCTAGCACAGATCTAGCACTTCAAAAGAAAGCAACCAATCAAAGGTTTTCATTTAAATCTGAGGGCATTAAAGGTTTTTATAGTGAAAACAAACTGGGCATGGAGATGACAAGGGTGGTGATTTTCAGGGGAATGCAACTGGTTGAGAGAAAAAAAAAGGAGAGACCAAGCCAAATGATTGATCATGTGGGAGCAGAAGGACAAAAAGCTACTACTAGAGCAAGTTCAGGTAACAAGATGTTAGCATGTTCTACATAAACTAAAATAACTAGAGAAACACATACAAAAGTAATTTGGCATATGGTGAAATTGACTCCATGGGTCATGTGCACATTATGTTACAACGTGAAGCGAGAGACATGTCACATTATTTTCGTTTTTTTCTTAAAAAAAATCAACATGCTAAGCTCCCCTGAAGGCCTGGACTCCCAGTGGATGCGTCAATGACTAGTGGGTCCGCTGAACCTGGAACGTGGGGCCCGCAAGACGGTGTCGCCCACTTTCAGGGAAGTCCACCAATTTCTGTTCTGTTCCACCCTGCTTCCATCCCTGTGCTGTTCGTCTCCTTCCTTTGATCCTCTCCCCACCCCCGCCGCCTCTGCTCTGCCTCTGCTCCTCCACCCCAATCCTCGCTGTGCTGCTTCTTCCACATCCTGCGCCTATTGCTTCTCTCCAATTCGACACCCAGAGTTTGGGTTTGCTCCCTGGCGAGATTTGGTTGCTTGGACTACGCGCTTGCGTTCTTGGCTCCTCGCCGCGGGACCACCGTCCACCGCTGCAGCTGCTGCCGGCGAGGTGAGGTTTGGCCACCCGACGAGGCTTCCGTCTTCTGCTTCTTCTTCCCGTTACTGGTGTACCCAGCACTCCCTGCATTTGTGCCTCCTCACCATTTCTTGTCCCGCAGCTACGGTGTTCGACGGAGTGCCTCCGGGGAAGAGGGGAAAAGTGAACGAAGGCGGACGTCCGGAGGTGGAAGGAGACCGCATCAGCGCGTTGCGAGACGCGCTTCTGAGCCACGTGCTCTCACTCCTGCCGCAGAGGAGGCCGTGCGGACGTGCGTCCTTGCCGGGCGATGGCGCCATCTCTGGAAGTCCGCCCCTGCCCTGCGCATTGGGTGCCTTGACAAGTATGAGCCCACGTCTGTCAGCGCGCTCCGCAAGTTTGTGGACTATCTTCTCCTCCTTCGTGGTGGTTTGCCGCTCGATAAATTCGAACTCAGTTTGGGTCGCTTCTCCGGCCCTGATGATGTGCCCCGCGTGAATCTCTGGATGCGGCATGCTGTAATGTGCAAAGTTCGGGTGCTCAAGCTCCACCTCCATGATAATGAGTATATGGATCCCTGGCTTTAGCTAGATGACCTGCCTCTCATCTCAAAGTACCTGACCAGGCTACAGCTTCGCGGTGCACGGTGTCATGCTAGTTTCCTCAACTTTTCAAGCTGTCCAGCACTGGAACATCTAGAGTTTGTGTACTATGATGTCTCGTCAGCCCAGAAAATCTCATCCGAGTACCTAAAATGTCTGAGCATCACCTATTCCGTATTTAGTGATGATTCCCGCATTCGAATTTGTGCCCCAAATCTTGTTTCATTGCGTCTAGATGACCTTTGGGACAACACACCCATCCTTGAGAGCATGCCAGGATTAGCAGAGGCATTTGTTTGAATAACCGAGCTATGTGACGACCGCTGCAGTAAACAATGGGATCCACATCAACATTGTGATTGTGAGTACTGTGACAGTTCTGATAACACTGGTGATGGAGGTGACAATTGTATGCTTTTAAAAGGTTTATCGGAAGCTAAGAGTTTGGTGTTGATTTCTAGACATGACATGGTATACTCACACTCTACCTCAGTTACCTGATAACTTTAATTATAAGCCACCGCCTTTATTTCTACTACATTGTTTAGCTTATTTCCACTTTATTATTTGCATAGTTGCTGGACATTAATCGATATCTGCCTGTGAGGATTATCTCATCTCTTTTGTTTGCACCTTATCCAGTTTATTTTCAAAAGGGATTTGAGATGGTGTCCTACGTTTAAGAAGCTAAAGACTTTGTTGCTCAATGAGTACTGGTGTTTACCTGACCTCCATGCATTAGCCTGCATTCTTGAGCACTCACCAAATTTGGAGAAGCTCACTCTTCAACTCTTTTCTAAGGTACACACTTCATAAATTGACAACTCTGCATTTTAGAATTATTACACTTCTTGATCCTACAAAATTCTTTTTTTCACTTGTTCAGTACAGGGACCTAATCATAAAGTGGAAATGAATGGAAGCTTCAGTTCGATGGAGCGATCAGCTGGAATATCTGAACATCTTAAGATAGTTGAAGTCAAGTGTGAAGTGATTGGCGAAAGAGTTCTCAAAGTTCTACAGTTCCTCTGCACATTTAGCATACTTAAGCTAACTTACATCTCTCCTCGTGCTTCTGTATTTCTGACATTGTTTAAACATGCATTTGTGTAAAATAAAGTAAACAATGTAAATTTGGAAGATAAATTTCTGAATGCTAAGACCTAGGGTACCAAATTATAGACATTTTGTTGGATGCACAAAGCTTCACATGGAGTTATTTAAATTGAATTTCATTGCGCAGGCGATGAGTCAATTTGTTGAATGCATTTAGTTTTGATTGTTTGTTTTGTTAATTAGTTTGAAATGGAAATAATGACTGAATTTAGTTGTTCTGACTATATGCTTGTTTGCTGATTTAGTTCTGAACAATATTCACATATCTCATTTAATCTTTCTAAGAGTATGATATGTTGACCTCTTGTCTTCCAGCCTCCCATTTCCTTGAAGGCCCATTTGACATAATCAGTTAAATGACCCTATCCACTGAATCAGCTAACCTGTTTTTTTTTTCAAACAACCTAACTTCATACATTCTGTAAGAAACAAATTATAGCGTCTCCATGCATTTTGTTGATTATCCATGCACTTGCCACCTTCAGTTATGTCTTATCTGCATATGTATTACAAACATCATCTTGGCATATTTACACTGTTGCTTCATTTGACAATCTTATCTTTGTATATGGTGAATCTGTATAAAATTTCTGTATCACATATGTTTAATACTCCGTATTCACTTCTACTATTATTCTGGTTCACATTTCTGAAAATAACTGATGACTTGTTGTGTTTTTCTCCCTTTTTTTGTTACTTTCATAAGGATGAATACCCTCCAATGATCTTTTGATATCTCAGAGTTCAGAAAACATGTGTGTTCTGCATTCTTCTCTTCATAAAAAATGAAAATGTTTGTAGTGCATCATGGCTACAAAACTAAAAAAAAAGACTCGACCGGCGGGGGAAAGACCATCCCCACGGCATTGCACTAAAAGGAAACCTCAACCAAGCTAGCCGAGAAAACACCCGAACCCCGGCTTCACCCTATAGGCTGCACCGTAATCTAGGCTGACCACAACCCCATTGGGTTAGCAACCACTGCAACTACCCCTAGTAGGAGGGCCCAACCCAACCACAGGTGCCTCAGGCTGACGCCCTGGCACTATTTTTCGGATTGCCAGCGAGGTTATTTTTTGCTGATTCATTGTCAAGTTATTTCAACACGTTAATCAGATTAAGTTTCATGTTAGTAAAGTGAATTTGCTATTCATGAAGTCTCTTAAAGCATTTTAATTCATCTGTCAAATAACCGAACTTTTTACTTATACAGATTTCATCTTACTCTGAACTTACTGCGCCTTTGCTTTTTTTTACAGGTTTCATTTTTTGATTAGATGTTGGAGAAGAGCTGTTGGTTGATCTACTGTGTCTCATTGTTTTGAAATGCAATGCTAATTTCAGTGCAGCGTGGATGCTGTCTTTTGCCTATTGGGCAATCTGGTGTCTTGTCTCACTACTAGACTTCCGACCATAGGAACGTGTAGAATTTGTAACATAAATTGTTCAAGACTTCCCGATATCTAGTTGGACCTGGCACAACATGTTATCTTATTTCGTTTGTACTCAGGTCATGAGTTTTGTACGACAATCTGAAGCAACTAACGTGCCACTAGCAGATCTTGATTCATTGTTGTAGTTGAGCTGGTTACGTGACCTTTGGTAGCAACTATCATACTCTCACTGCTACAAAACTACACATCACTGCCGGTTCGTACCCCTAACTGGCGGTGAAAGTTTCACTGCCGGTTCATAATACAAACTGTGTTTAATATATTTGCCATTCACCAAGTATTTTATCACTTTGTCAAACTGTGTTTAATATACTTTTGCTTCCATTGCAAGGGAACACGACTTGGCGCTTCATAGTTGCTGCTATCCGAGGTATTAGCTCTTCAAAAACGGTTAGCTGAGTCCATTTTGGATCATGTTGTGTCACCATGTGGTGAGTTCTGCGACTCTGTGTTATCTAAGAGTAGTGCAATTATATTGTTGTTGTCAAACTTGGTCTTATGTGAAATTAGACTATCAATAATAGATTAATTAACGATTGATCATGATGAGTACAAAGCCTTATATAGGCAGGGAGACCTATGTCGGTTTATAGAATCAGAACCACAGCCTTGTAATCAATTTATATGGTGCACAGAAGCACAAGGCCTGGTGCGGCCAGCCTGACTGATGGGTCCAGCCGCGTACAGCACTAATGACCTATCTAACGGTATGGACTCATGATGTACTGACTTGAGGTTGTGGGTTGTATCTGATAAATTGGCATGTGGTACTTGTAATCTACTCCCTCCGTTTCAAAATTTAGGTCGTTTTGACAATTCTAGGTTCATAAATTTTGTTATGCATCTAGAGAAACATCATATCTAGGTACATAAGAATACTGTGAATCTAAAAAGATCAAAACGACCTATATTTTGGAACTCCGTATCTTATACTAAATTGTGGCATGTAGTGAAATGTTATGCGTTGAAGTGTGGTATGTATCCTATTGATGTCAACTGAATTATGCAATTTATATATTAAATGCTAAAAATAGCATCACTATCAGGTTGTAGCTTAAACCGGCAATGTTGGCTTACTTGTTACTGCCACTAAGAATGGATAGTGAAAGTATACCATCACTGCCAGTTCAAGACATATAACCAGTCATCCGGCAGTGATAGACTGATGCCATCACTGCCGGTTCCAAATCCATCAGTGATGGCCGTTTTGGCATGCTGTGCTAGTTGGTAAATTGTATCTGCAAACCAACGGTCGGATTTTGTGGACCTTTTGGAAGGTAGAAATCCATTTTAACCTTGAAACTATTACATTCGATCTTGAAAACTGGTCAAGACATATCCTGAAACTGGTAAAAAGTTTTGCTTTGCAACCTGCAAACTAAAAGAACCCTAAGGTTCTCCCTAAGAATGGATCTAAAACCCAGTTTTGCGCAAACAATACCCAACTTATATTTTCCATCTTTACCTTGCATATGCTGCTGTTAGTACTTAATTTGAAGACGCTCTGAATCACTGTTCACCTAAACTGTTGTTTAGCGCGTTTACACACTGTTTAAATGCTACACAGCGGTACATCGTTTCCGTTTAATCGGTTGTTTTGACCGTTTAAACGGCTGTTTTGCCTGTTTAAACACCTATTTTGCCCGAATAATGGGCTAAATGGCAGGTAACTGACTTTTAGCGTTGCGTTTAGGGTAACAATGCTCTAATATATAGTTTTCATTTCTCAAGGAAAATACTTAGCTTCCAATACTTTTATTGCTTACAAGCAAAGGCATTTGGGACAACACAAGCAAGAAACATCCACACATTAAAATTAAATAAAGAAGCACACGTAGAAACGGAGGAGCTGGATCATATCCTCTAATCCTTCCCACCGACCCAACCACCCATCGCACACAGCAGAGACTGCAAGCAGTTTTTACTGAGTTCAGAAATTCAGGGTCCATATTTTATTTTATTTGACTCCAGACAGCAAACTTTGGCCAGCATGCACTCCGGCGACCAGCAAGGGTTCCATGATGACCCTTCAGCAGGACTTGGGAACAACATAAGCACCCACAGCATGGAGGACCTGGCCGGAACGTCCAAAGAAGGCGACAATGGCGCTCTTCACCACCGGAATGTCGAAGTCCTTCCCAGACGCAGCATCGCCATATGGCCCGTATGTTGTCCCGTCACTGGTGAAGACAGTCAACGACTTGACACCATTGCTGTCAAACTTGCCGGACAGCCTGGTCACATACACATGTGACGGGATGGAAATCTAGAGATCCATGGAAAAGAATGGCTAACATTTGTAATCACCCAGTCATTGCTTTCACTACACAACCATATTTACGCCACATGTACACATACATACCCTGTTGTGGACGCCCTTGTCCGTGCCCCATATAGCGCTCATTGTGTCGTCGTTCCCCACGGTTTCGTAGGTGAAGGAGATGGCGTTGATGAGCCCTCCGGAGCCGTTGACGCTCCAAATCTCAATTTTCTTCAGGCTAGCAGGCGTTTGGTCGCTGTCGATGTCTTGGCTGTTGCCTCCTCCACTGCCGAACGGGCCAACCTTGGTCGCCTGCATACATGCCTATCTGTAAATACAACTAAGCAACAGGTTACTCTAGCTAGCTAGCTAGATTAAGTAGTCTCTCAACATGCAAGGTCGGCTTGTTCACAAGAAATATCAATGCATATACTGATACTATAGATTACATCTACACACTGGAGCAGGAAGCAACCTAAGCATCATGGCTTGTTCTGATAGATATATATGCATGCTATAACCAATAAATGATATGTATATTCAATGACTGAAATTTAGATCTAAACATGTACATACCATTATATTGGTGCTTGAATCGAAGCGATGAGGATGCTATGTTACCTCGATGGTGTTGGTCTGGTTTGTGAATGCGGATGCGCGCCTATTTATAGAGCCGGTGTGTGTGATCCACTTGTGCTCAATGACGATACCATGTCATACTCAAAAGCTCACAAACCCAAAGTATACCAAATACTAAATGACTTAAATACTTCTTGCATACCATACTGCCTACCACCTAGATAGAAACACTAAATGTGATGTGAACACGAGAGACCAAAGGTCGAGGGGCACCGTGATGTAGATCATAAGATACTACTTAAACACTTGCCTACTTGATTGCCCCTTACTTGCCCCTATCCACCATTCACCGTGATTTAGTCCGGAGCTTATGTGCCCATGTGCGTCTTTAAAAACAGACAAGGACAAATAATAGAAAAAGAAAGCAAGAACCAAGTTACTGGAATATTGTAGTACCAAGCTAGCAAAGCAACCTCGTAACATAATTTACTCTTAAATTACGGCACAATTCTGTGCATAAAAAAATATATAGTCCCATAATTATTACTCTATTTCTTTTTCTAACGGATAATTAAGATTTGGAAAAGTATTTAAAAGCAATGTGATCACCTCGTAACATATCTAGATGTATAATAAAAACTATGCACATAGAAAAATCAAAACAACTAATAATTTAGGACGGAGAGAGTACTAAATAACGTCAAACTCTTGCACACCATATACTACCTACAACCTAGATATACTAAATGTGATGTGAACACGAAGGACTGAAGGTTGAGTGGACCATGATACTATTTAAACAGTTGCCTACTTGCAGTCCCGCAAATAATTATTTTGGATCCACCATTCACTGTGTTTTAAATATGTAAGGACGTCGCATCTGGGGAAAAACATCAAAGAAAGTATGAAGTAGAGTGGTGAAAAACCTCTGGGTAACTTTGGTGCCTTTTAATTTGTACAGTATGGGTGTCTCCATTTGTCCCTTAATATAAGCCGCACTCCTGCAAATAACTAATTTGGATCCACCATTCACCGTGATTCAGTCCACAACTCGTGCGCCCATGCATGTGTGTCTTTCGGAAAAGAAAAAGGATGAGTAAAGAAAGAAAGCAAGAACCAGAGTTAATGCAACATTGTGGTACCAAGCTAGCAGAGCAACCTCATAAAATAATTCAGTCTTGAATTACTGTACAATCCTGTGCATAAAATTCTTTTGAAGGTACTTCCCAGCAATTAAACCACCGAAGACAGTCCAACTTTAAGCATACCATGCATCAAGTCTATAATGTGGCAGCCTTGGATACAAGTATTAAGGTACTATGTATTGGAATTATCCTATGATAGAACTTAAAGCTACTTACTTTAATTTCACTGAATTAATTTGGATCCACCTATTAAGTGTGCTTGAACACATACAACAAACTAAGAAGCAGCGTGGTGAAAAGCCCTTGGTATTGTAGCTGTGCCACAATTATGCCCCACCTATTCATCAATTAAATCTCGGCGCAACCATCAAACCTCTATGTACTGTTTTTTCACAGTGCTTGTTCAAGTAGGTGAAAATTGTACATATTTGTCTACAAAAAAGAACAATAATTATTCTTGCCCCTGTTCGATAGATGACAAGATCTATCCTATGCGTGCAAAGCTTTATATATATAGTTCCGTTTAACATTACTTTGTTTCTTTTTATAAGGCACAGTTAGGATTTCGAAAAGTATATAAAAGCAATTTGGATCATCAATTAATCGCACAGTATATTCTCAATTAACAGCTATGAAATTATTTTGTATTAAAGGATTGTGAAGTGTGATTCTTTTGATACAGCTTTTTATACTGATTATGTATGTAACTTAACTAATTATTGGTCCAATTTTCAAAAGTCTATTTGAAAACAGGAATATTTATCTATCATATGTGCCAAAATGCATATGTTAGCCGGAAAAATACCGGAACCATGTCCAGCGTCATGTAATTTACTACTGTTCACCAAATTAATTTGAGCCATCTGTTGCAACTTCGGAGCATTCGAGCTATAGGAAGCTAAGGATGCAGTTGTGGCAGGGGGAAAGGCAGCGGAATTATACAGTGAAGAGTTGCCTATGTTTCAACAAGGATAGCTCTATTTTTGTTTTTGGGACTGGAATAATGCATTCTTTCTATCATGTATGCAGCTGCATATCGATCCGATTACTTAGCGTGAAACTATTTGTTTGCAACTTCTGACTTATATAAAAAATTTGGCCTTAGTTTCATAGTATTTTAACTCCCGTTTGGTAAATACTACTTCAATCTCATTTGTATATAACGCGGTTTTGATGACATCATAATCAGTTCATCTCCCTGCCAAACCATGACGTGCAGCTAGCCTAGTTGCACTGTTTAGTGCCCTCGTACTGCCCTTGTTTATTTTTAGTCAGTGCTACCATTTAATATTCTGGTACTGTCCTTCTATATTTATATTCAACACATTGAGGTCCATTGCATCCAAGCACCCACTGCTTATACACGACCAGATACACGCATTAATCAGTCGAAATGGTTAGCCCAAGATTCTTTTATGCTCAATGTGAAGAGGCTTAATCATGTAATATTGAAAAAACCCACAATACATTCAAAGATGGCGCAAATATCAGTTTTCTGTATCCATGAAATATTTAAAAGATAAGCGAAAGGTGTGCAGCTTTTCAATAGGCACTACCGGATTCAGGGGCTTTGCCGAGTGTCCCAGACACTCGGCAAAGCCCCGATTACACTCGGCAAAGCCTTTGCCGAGTGTAACACTCGGCAAAGAGCACTCGGCAAAGACTTCATCGGTAAAGACGTCTTTGCCGAGTGCCTTTTGTCGGGCACTCGGCAAAGGCTTTGCCGAGTGCTAAAAAACACTCGGCAAAGAGAAGCACTCGGCAAAATGTAAATCGGAAAAAATCCAAAAACTGAAATAGGAAAAAATAAATTTTATTAGGGGAGGCATGTACAGCCAGCTAATGACCCATCTAATGGGTTGCACATTTTTTTCAGCAATTTTCAATTTTTGATAAGTTGTCGATGATAGGATTCGAACTCACGACCTCCTGCACACAAACAACTCCCTCTACCACTGCACCATTGAACCACATGTGTCAACATTACGTTTTTATTCTCCACGTATTATAATTGACCGAGTGTAAATTGTTTGTTTGAGATAGTAACTAAATTCAAATGAAAAAGTTGTTAACTACAAAGTGGCATAACTTTTCGAGATCTACAACTTTTATTTTGGTAGTTTCTTCATCCGAGATCGTTTACAAAATTTGAATTTCAAATTTGAAAATTTCAAACGTATTTTAATATGACACAATGATTTCAAATTAAAAATTTGTCAACTACAAACTTTCATAACTTTTTGAGATCTATAACTTTAATTTTGATGGTTTTTCCATTCGAGGTCATTTGCAAAATTCGAATTTTAAATTTTCTATATTCAGATGTAGTTTTTGTTGATAAGATGACTTCAAATTAAAATGTTGCCAATTGTAAAATATTATAACTTCTCAAGA
This sequence comes from Panicum hallii, assembly GCF_002211085.1. Lineage (NCBI taxonomy): Eukaryota > Viridiplantae > Streptophyta > Magnoliopsida > Poales > Poaceae > Panicum > Panicum hallii. The sequence continues at coordinate 4,974,632 of NC_038049.1, read as the reverse complement.
TCTACAAAGTTTATTTTGGTTGTTTTATCATTTCTTCATCTGACATGATAATTCTAATATTATTCACAAATCTTATATATCTCTCTTATAGTTTCATAAACTACGAGAGAGATATATATATTGTGAACAAATATACATTTATTTTGTCAAATGAAGAAATGTCCAAAATAAAAATTATGCATCTTGATGAGTTATACAACTTTGTAGTTGAAAATATTTTTATTTGAATTAATTTACTACTTCAAAATATGATTTGAAAATTATCTTTGCCGAGTGTCTAAACAAGGCACTCGGCAAAGAGCTTCTTTGCCGAGTGCGATAAAAAAGTCACTCGGCAAAGAGCTTCTTTGCCGAGTGCCTAAAAAAAGCACTCGGCAAAGAGCTTCTTTGCCGAGTGTCTTAAAAAAGGCACTCGGCAAAGACCGGCACTCGGCAAAGAAACTCTTTGCCGAGTGCCCGAAGAAAAACACTCGGCAAAATATTTGACACTCGGCAAAGATCTTTTTTCCGGTAGTGAGGAGTATTACAAGGTTATCGTGCCCACAGGATCAACAGTTCAACATACCTATAGCCCACAGAGGTAGTGACGACACACAATGAGAGCTGATTTGGCTCAAATGCCTGAGCCCATCGGTTCCATTGAGATGACCTTACCTTTGCTCTGATATTAATCCCTGTTCATCGCGGGAGCATTATTGCTTGGATCTCTCCCGGCTTCAATTCCTTTATTACTTCTGTTGCATCCTTAGGGCCTAATAGACACTGACATAGTTTTTCTCTTGACAAATCATTAGTCCAAATGATTATGTTGTCACTCGATGATTAAAATACAATGGCCTTAATCGGGCTATTTTCTTTACTAACCATGAATTGAAACATCATATACTTTGTATATTTAAATTGTTGTTATTGTTTTCTACTCCATCGATCCTAAATTATAGGTTTTTCTGATTTTTCTAAGTATATAGCTTAATTTTTTCTGCATCTAGATATATTTTATATGTAGAAAAGCCCAAATGACCTATAATTTGGAGTGGAGGGAGTAACTCTGAGTTGGATGTTATTTATTTGTACTGCAATTACATTGTTTTAAAGCTTTTGAATCGATTCTATTTATGATTAGTACCAATTGTTTATATAGTTTGCATATATAAGTTCACTGGGTATGCCTCAAATTTTTCCCCACTTTATTGCCATTCATGTGAAACCCTACCACAGAATACGCCTTGGCAAATGGACCATCACCGCTGGTTCAATCCAACACGGCAATGATAGGTTTTCACCTCCAGTTCTTAGATAGATGAGTGTAGTGACCATTGGAATCGACGATGAAAATGACTATCACCGCCGGATTGTATTACGGACCGGCGGTGAAAACAGAATCAATTTTCATCAAAAAACTGGCAGTGATAGATGGGGTTTTACTGTTAGGTCTATTCATGACCTGATGGTGAAAGTAGATCGGGCGGTGAAAACATACCATTCGCATAAAAAATTTTATAACTCGTCCATACGAAGTCAGATGAAGATAAACATTCTACCAAAATTATAGAGGTCGATGAGTCCTAAAACTCTTTTGTTGGCAGTTCTTTATTTAAAATTATTTATATACCTAAATATTTAATAAAAGTTATTAGACCTATTAAACGACCTCAGATTGAAAAACATCAACATCAAAGTTGGAGTGCTCAACGTGACCTAAAACTCTGCAGTTGAAATAAATTATTTTCTTTTGAGATTGTTTTAGCGTCCAAAAGTTTAATATAAAACATAGAGAAGTTAATATTAAAAAAAGAATTATTTAGTTGGCCACAAGTAACTGTGTTGTGTAGCGTAATAGTGAAGAGTGGTCGCGCGACCCATCAGATCATGGGTTTGAATCCCGTGGATGCACCCTTCTCATATTACGTGTAGAAAAGTTTTGGAGGTTATTACCGCCGGTTCAAAATCTATAGTTGTATTTTCACCGCTGGTTAAAAATAACGGTGATAATCAAAATTATCATCACTGACCCAAATCCCACGCCCCCTCAAACGGTAGTGAAGGCAGGTGCACTAGTGAAAGGTTTTGATGGTGAGCCAATTGGTTAATCTAAGGCACACATGCTTTTAATTTTTTACTTTGGAACTATTGTTAATGATTATCTGTTTAATAACTTTTGCACTTCAGCCTTGGCACTTCTGCGTGGGGGCAATGCAAGAAGGGTTTGATTGCGGTGATTGATGACGGTGATACAAGCTCGACATTGACTCAACTCCCCCTTGCTCTGTTCTCCTCTTCTTGTGCGCATTTTGCCACCAAAATTTTCCTTTTACTATGATAATTCGTGAATTTGATAGTTCCATGCGCACATGCAAATGCTCCAGTCCCACCCGTAATTGACCACTAACCATTGGGTTTCACCCCTATGATACCAGACACCTCAAGTGTGGACCCTGCAAAACTATTTCACCCACAAAAAAAAGATATAGTTTCATCTCTAAAATAATGATCCTAACATTATGGCTTGTACAACTTAACTTATTTTTGCAATATAATGTCGCAATAATTAAGAAATAAGTACTATCCCTTTTTTACGAAACATTAACTACACTCCATGAACTACCGTCATCCGTATAAATGTCGTTTTACCTGCCGTTGCGGAACACTATGGTGTGAGCAGTGTACCAGCTGGTGGTGGTTTGACCAGCTTGGAGATGAAAGCCTTGCAGACGTCCCACGACATTTTCAGTCGCGCTGAGCCCTGCGGTAAGAATCCAGTCATGGACATACATCTGACCAAACCCTTTCGGTTCGGGTGAGTTTGTCACGCCATATTTGTTCCGGTTTGGAACGCCTGGTAAGGCAGGAAATTGGTGCGAGTACATGTGAAGGCGAGTCTCGTTCTCCTGAGAACACTTGCATGGATATGGATAGATGTCTTCAGGGATGTTGACCTTTGCTACGATTGATGGCAGGCGGAGGAAGAGAAAAATCAATGGGCGCGAGGGAGTAGCCATGTAGTGTATGATAGTTTTGGCTATAGTTGCAAGAAGAACAAAGCGAGATGTGTAGTGACCTTGTATTGTTTGTGTGTACCTGTGTGACAAGTGAGAGGAACAACGGTGGTATTTATAGGATACCGTGGAGTCCTGAAGGGGAAGAATGCATGGAGTGGGAGAATTAAGTTGCGGAGAGAATAAGACTATGATGCCCTTATGTTCCAAGCTTATTAATTAGAAAACACGGATTGGATCAACACTCATGCTTTTGTTGGGACTACCTTATTTTTAGTTAGCAGCATTATACTGGCATACACAGATTCCCGGTTAACAATTTATATATATTCAGATCTTCATTAGCGATACAGCTTTCAAACACTTTACTAGCTAGAGCCTACAGGATTCGTAGATCACTACAGGAAAATAGTGTATTTTCATCGGCCAGAAACTGACGAAAATCGGCCAAAAGCCGTCGAAAATAGCTATTTTCGTCGGCCTGCTGACGAAATTAGGCCGACGGAATAAAACAGACGAAAATAGATGCTTTTTCGTCGGTTGCCGACGAAAATAACTCTATTTTCGTCGGCCATCTTGGCCGACGAAACAAATGACAGTGTTTTCGTCGGCTACAGGGCCCACGAAAATAAGACAATTATTTTTATCGGCAGTGTATTTCGTAATTCTGGCCGACGAAAATACTGGACCTCCAGCAAAAAAAACAGTATATATAACAGCATATATAAGCAGTTATGAAAGGCACTCATCCATAAGCAATTACTTAACATATATATCCATAAGCAGAATTACGAAATACATCATCACACAATCACCAAATACATCCAATAAGTACAATCATGAAATCCATAGTCCAAATAACATATATATGTCAACGAAATGCGAAAACACAAATCAAGGAGGGGTAATATTATGTCCGCTGCCGCAGTCACCTCCAGAAATGTTTCGCGCTGTTGATGGTGGTGTGGACGGGCTGGCAAAAACTCCTCGAGGATGAGTACTCGTCGAACCCTGATTATAGAAAAAGTTAAATCTATTTAGTATGCATATATAAGAAAATTTGAGCATTACTAGTTATACGATATAATTACCACTTGTGGAGACGGTAGACGCGCATATGGTACAAAAGTCGGCGGTGGAGGAGGAGGTGAAGGAAGAGGTGGCAAATTAAATTGTGAGTCAAGGGTAGCCACTAGCATTTCCTAAAAACCGATAGTATATCAAATATCTTATAGCAATGAAAAGTGCACAAGAAGTTGAAAAAAATATCAAACTTGCATAGTGCTTGAATCTGTAGCTGCTGAACGAAAAAACCTTGTATGTACTCGTGCTGTTGCCTTACCCACTCCTCTTGTCTCTGCATCGCCTCTCTATGCTGCCTTATCTCCTCCTGCAGTCGACTTTCACTTTCACTTTCCCGTTGGTAGCCCCGAGAATTCTGAGAGGACTGGGAACACCTTGCCTCACTCAAAGCACCACTTGTATCAATAACGCCATTCAACATGCTGAACCTGCCATGTTTCTTCCCTCCTCCGCTTGAGTACAAGGCACCGACATCCACATCACTCCTCCTCCAATCATACTCCTCCCCATGACGTGCCACCATTTCATCACCATATCTCGCCTACCATTCAAGCAATCAATAATAAGATTATATTCGAATCATCGCTGAATTGAAATCAAATTATTTTACTAACCAGAGTCTGTGTGGCATCCTCACTGCAAAGCAACTCTGGCTGTGTAGGATTTGCGCCGTGGTGGCCTCGAATGTATGTCTCAATATAGCTTGGGGCCACCCCACTTTGTGCCTCCTGGCAAAGAAAAAATTGTGATATTGCAAGTAAGTACATAATAATCAAATTGAAATAATGAACACCTACCATTCGATGAGCCAAACGAAGGTGTCCATCAGCCCCATATCTTTGTGTAACCCGTGGTCCTGCTTGACGATTAGCTCTTTTCATCCTACATTTTTCCACAAAGCTAGGTGAAACCCAATAAGCACAAAGTGCTCGCCAAGCATCCGGACACTTTCTTAACCAAGGCAAACCGCTAATATCAACTTGAAGGTACTCATCCTCTCAGAGATATATCTCAGAAGCACCCAGTTTCTTGTTCATATCTTGCAGCTTTATTTTTCTTATAGTATAAACAAACACACTGTATACGAGCATTGAACATCATATCCCTTACGACCTTCGTCGCTGCCTTGTCGAATACAGAACGAGCCCTATCTTGTAGGCACTGCTCCTCCTCCTCCGGCAAACGATACCTCTCCTAAAAAGGAAAATAAATTTGTTAGATAACTTATAAATGAATCAAATAGATAGTAGTTATACAAGTTAGACAAGTTATGATAAAAAAGTACCCAGAACTCATTCCAAACTCTCGCTGCCGTCGTGACGCCCTGATCATCCGATTGCAGTTTATAGTGCTCCCACTTCAATGCAGGCTGAAGCACATCTCCAACTGTGATCATTCCTGGGTAGTGAAACCGATAAAGTGTTCCCAATGTTGCATTCACAGATCTTAACCTATTTCTTCTCTCCCAACTAATGTCGTCCCACTACATGCAATTAGAATATGATATCCATCATGTTTCTTACTTGAACTATATAATACTTGAACAATCACAACAATAAAATATATTACTTACCAATCCCCATGTGGCCTAATCTGTCGACGATTTGCCGAATTGGTTGCTGCAGGAGTCATCACATTGTTGCCTCTAAATCTAAATGTATTATATTAGTTAGCTAGCTCATATAAAAATTTTCATGAAATGATCATAAGTACCTGAACACTGGTTGTGCAGCAGTATCCTCCTCTTCCTCCTCCTCTACATCTCCATCTCCATCCTCGCACTCTTCTCTATCCTCGCACCTATCTCTCTCTCCACTACCTCCATCTCCATCACCATCCACATTCGCGATATATTCTTCCTCATAAGCACCCTTACCTTCCTCTTCTTGCTGTTCAAAGACAAGTATATATTTATTGTTATTAAAAAAATTAAATTACACATGCAAACTACATAAAACTTACTTGCACAGCCTCATCTAGATATCGCTGAAGTGCACTTCTTCAGCCCAGATGAGAACTGCTGCCTCTAAAGAGAGAAGGCCTATCCGAAGATGCGGAGCCATCATTCTTCTTTCCCTGACTCCTTGAAGACGAGGATACATCATTCTTTCCCTTCCCCTTCAGAGAGTGCACAAATGACCTCATCCTAAAAAAATTAAAATATGGTTAGTTAATATCATATAAAACAATGGTAAATAAAAGATAACAAGTTTCATAACAACAATTAGCAAATAAAACACTATTAAGAAAAACTACATATGACATCACATTACATGTTAAAATTCCTCGGGGTCATCTTGTTCACCTACGGAGCCACCATGTGTAGTACCATGCCACGTTTCATATGTTGTGAACATTACTTTACTTGCATGACGTGGCCGTTTTTTCTTTCGGACCTCAGAAACTATTACATCACCGGTGTCACCATCTAATCTGTCAAGTGCCATCCCAATATCAACTTTAAAGTCTCCATTACACTCATCTTCCTGAAATACTTCAGGAACAGTACGATCAAGCTCACATTCATCGTAACCTTCATCTCCATAAATAGGCAATCGACCTGGAGGACATACTCTCTGAACAATCCACCATGGTTCTAAACTTTCCGAATGGCATGGATACGACATATAATCGACCATCTCAACTTGATGTGCGAGGAAAAATGGATTGTAACCAGAAAGTCGCAATTTGTGGTTCACCTCCACTAAACCAAGTTTTTTGTTATGCTTTACACCAGAACCTAATTTACTATTGAACCAATCATAATAAAATAACACAACTCTTAAATCTTTTGAACCTTCAAACTTCAGCTCCACTATATTCTGAATGACACCGAAATACTCCGTGATAGAACCATCTGAGGCACTCGCGGTGGTCACAACTCCACTATTTGTTGTGGCGGCATGTGGATTTTTTATTTCAAACTTGGTTGAACGGAACCGAAATCCATTTATGTCATAACAACCATAACTCCTTGCAGTCGTGCTTCCATGTGAAAGCTGTCTTAGATCATCATGGACACTGCTATCCTTCATGCACTACAAGTTTGAAAATTTTGTTAACTCATAACGAGTTATATAAATAAGGTAGTTAGAGTAAGGATGCTTACATGTCTTCTAAACCATGTGATAAAATTAGGAGCACCACGTAAACCCTCACGTCGTAAGGCTTCGAGCTGTTTAGCAGTTGGTTGTCGTGAATATCTCCATTGTTCTTGATCAAATAACCTACATATTCTTTATTTAGCGCAAGTACATCGCTAAACATGATTCACATATGAGATATATATCATGGTACTTACACGAAATATTTTTCCATCTCCTCCATATTTATGTACATATACAACAATGCGGTATTCCATTCTTGTATGCATATTTCATAGACCAAACTAGCACCGACGGCCTTGCCAGTCCACTGAAACAACTTGAGATTGCTCATCGGTGTCTCATTCGAGGTGTGGTAGCGCGGTATATGAGCATTAATGTTATTTTCTTCTGCAAAATATGTGCTCGTGTAATGTGAGATCTCCTTAAGATAGAATGCCTCGGCAATGCATCCCTCCACTCGTGTTTTATTTCCGATCGTTGCTTTGAGCTCTTTAAGTCTCGTTCAACAAAGCTTCTTTAAGTCAGCTTCATAAGGTAAATGCACTAGCAAGTGTTGCATTACATTCATGAAACCCGGGGGGAACACCTTCTCTATCTTATATACTAAGACAGGTATTTTCTTACTCAGTTTTCTCATTGTATTCTTGTTAATATCTTTTGCACATAATTGCCTGTAGAAAAAACTTAACTCGGCCAACATTATCCAAATTTCTTCAGAGAGGTACCCACGCAGCATCACAGGCAACAACCTTTCCATGATGATATGGTAATCGTGACTCTTCAAACCATTCATTTTTCCAGTTACAATGTTCACCGCCCGTTTCAGATTAGCTGCATATCCATCAGGAAATTTAAGGTTCTTCAGCCACAAAAGAACCTCTTTCCTCTCCACAGGCTTAAGATAGTACTTAGCACGTGGCTTCCCCATATGGCCAGCTTGATTGGGTCTCAGATTAAGGGTTGGCCGAACACATATTTCAGCTAAGTCTTGCCGAGGTTTGAAATTATCTTTAGTCTTATCTTTCAAATCAAAAACCATACTAATTATACTTTCAGCAACATTGCGCTCTTGATGCATTACATCTAAATTATGTGGAAGGATCAGAGTAGTAGCATAAGGAAGGCTCCAAATAGCAGCTATATGAGTCCAATTATGCTCCTCTTTGACTCCTTCAAACCCATCATCTGTGGCAATTAACCAACAATGGCTTGCTACAATCTCCTGACCGATCAAACGCTTGGGTGGACCCTTAGTAACGATCAAGGAAATGTAACACAAATATTTTAAGAGTAATACAGTTTCTGGCTTTAGAGTAATGGACAACAATGCATCACTAAGTTTAATAGTTATTCGGTCAGTTCAAAACTAGCATGAAAGAGAACAGGCAAGCATACCTGTGGGCGGCGGTGGGCGGCGGGGGCACGGCGTGGGGCCTCGGGGGCGGCGGCGGTTGCCTGCGGGGCGGCAGTGGGCCGCGGGGGCACAACGTGGGGCCTCAGGGGCGGGGGCGGCGACTTTTTTCTAGTTAAGGTAGGTGCGAGGCGGGCGGCGGCGACCTTCTGCAACAAGTAATGGAGATATAAAATTGTGCCAATTCACTTAGTTTCATATATGTTATTATACTCAGTCTAGCCAGACTAGTGTCTTTGATCTTTCCTGTAGGTTGAAATAGCTGAAAGATTGACCTGAATATTAAAATTTTGTGGGAGCATCTGTGAAAATATTTAATTTGTAAATGTATCTATAGTGTATTGATCTGCCTAATTGGATGTTCTGATATAATGTATGGAGCTAGTAACATGATCTTGAGCCAAACATTCGGATTAAAGAGCTTGATTATTGAAATGAAAGGACACGGTGTATGGGTTTATTTTGTCCATATCTACTTGCAATTTCAACGTTAAGCAAGGTGGCTAATAAGAACGAAGTCCAGCAATAGCTCAATAATTTGATCAAGCAAACTAACTGTCGCTAATTGGCAAGGTTCGTCGACGGCGGCTGTAAAACAAGCCATATGGTACGTTGAGATATCATCACTTAATCTAAGTTGAATATAATTAGGATCATGTGTGCTTGTGTTATGTACTTTCTGCAACAAATAATGTACTTTCTAGTTGAATCTGCTATGTCTATTTAGTGGGTCTTGTTTGTTGAGATTCATAGATTTCATTTCCTTGTGCTAAAAAGATTGCAAACCTGATGGCTTCTGCGTATGTGCAAAGAATGTGAAGGAGTAAAAAATGGCACAACTGCTACAGAGGGCTGTGCGGGGGCCCGCGGGGCAGAGGCGGCCGCGCGCCCGAGGTGGCGGCGGCCGAGGGGCGAGCCGTGCGGGGCCGCGGCGCGGCGGCAGGGGCAGCGGGGCGGCGGCGGTGACGGCGGGCCGCGGCGGGGGCGGTGGCGGCGGGGGCAGTGGGCCGGGGGCTCGGGCGCAGGGGAGATCGAGAAGAGTAGTGTGCATGTGGGGGCCTAGAACGAGATCCAACGGCGCTATTAGGGTACCTATATTTTCGTCGGCCAAGGTCTGGCCGATGAAAATGGGCTCTTTATTCGGCCATGACCTAGCCGACGAAATTAGACTTTTTGTTTCGTCGGCCTGTCCTAGCCGACGAAAATATGATCCCTTTTTCGTCGGCCTGCGATGGGCCGACGAAAATATGTCCTAATTTCGTCGGCCGTTGTTGGCCGATGAAATAAATGATCTATTTTCGTCGGCTTGATTTGGGCCGATGAAATTAGAAATGGCTGACAAAATTGATCGGATTTGGTGTAGTGGATCCGTAGGTTTGGAAAGTCAGTTCAAACTCGTCAGCTTTGATCGATGACATTGTAATCCTGACATCATCACTCCGCATAACCATGACGTGCTGCTACCTAGTTGCACCGCTTAGTGCCCTCCTACTGTCCCTGTTTATTTTTTGTCACTGCTACCATTTAGTATCCTGGTACCCTCATTCTATATTCTACAGTACACATCAAGGTCCACTGCATCCAAGTTCCTGCTACTTATATATGACTAGATACACACAAAAGTCAGTCAAAATAATTAGCCACTAAATTCTTTTATATTCAATGTGAAGAGGCTTATGTAATATTGATGAAAATTACAATACATGCATACCACTACGTGAAAACATGTATATTAGTAACGGGCATAGATGACCTTCGGTCACGGGCAAACAGCCGTTACCGATCTGACGTTACAAATGATCGAACAAAGGTAACGGGCAACTGCCCGTTACTGATAACACGTGTTTGTAACGGGCATCTAGCAAAGACCGTTACCAGATGTAGTTACCGGTCATCCTAAATGGCTGTTTCTCTGGGCCCACAGGGACTTTTTGTAACGGGCAGAGACACACAGCCCGTTACAGAACCCAAAGAAACGTAACGGTCTTTTGCATGCTACCCGTTACAAATACATTTTTCCACGTCTCCTTCTGGGCCCACTGGTCAGTATTTGTAACGGTCTGTAAGTAATGACCGTTACCTTTAAGAAGTATCCGTAACGTCCTTAAGCTAAGCCCGTTACAAATGTTACACGTAACGTGCCCTGAATCGGGGCCCGTTACCTTTGGACCATATCTGTAACGGTTCTTTCAGTATGTAACGTTCATTAGTTAACGCCCGTTACTCTCGAATCTCACTATGTATCGTGCTTTAGTTAACGCCCGTTACTCTCAGATCAGTTGTTGTAACGCACTTTAGTTAACGCCCGTTACCTATACGTAGGCCACCCCTACAGTAACCAGTTCTTTTCTGGCTGCATCCTGGAACCAGCCAGGATTTGGCAGCCACCAGCAAGTACACATCACAAACACATTCTCATCGCATATATACACAAGCAAGTAGATATCATGAATATACACAAGATCACATCATTCCTCATCAGACATGCAACAAGTTTGAAGCCCTGAATGCAACAAGTTTCAAGTGTGTGGCTAACAATGAACTCACGGTGCATCATAAATTTAGAAGGCGCTATAGAAGTTGCCCTTTGGGTCGAGGGTCTCCTTAAGAATGAACTCGCACAGCATCTCCCGGACCGGCTTTAGATCTTCTATAGAAACTGTTAGGGCAGCGTTGAAATCCTGCAAAATACAATCATTATGAGCTCATACAAGTACAAATCAGTTTCTAAAATCAAATGAACAATATGAGCAGAGACAAGGCTGAGCAGTATATACTTACAGCAGCCTTTTTCATTATAGGTATGTCACCGACTAGTTTTAGCATATTGAATGCCACATAGAATCCACATAAAAAGGTCCCCGATGGCTGTTGAGCGCACTGCAAGAAGGTACCAATATGACAAGTTAATGCAGTAACCAAATAGGTAGGAAGGCACCATAAAAAAACCTCAATCTTACTTTAACATCTATCCTGTGCGTGAGTTTAGGTTTGGTTTTTGGCCTTTTCTTATTTGCTTTCATCATTTCTTCCATGCGCGCATCAAAGGCCCTGCATGATCAGCAATACCGATTAGAAACAGTAAGAGATCGATATTTCGTGAACAAAACCTACAATATACTGACCAGTTCACAATATGTCGGACGTCCGTGAACTTTCGACCGGGAAATAGTTTAGCTGAATCTAAATACCAAACCTCTTTGTACTTCATAGAGATGATCACTGTTACCCAGTGGCCACCGGTGTTGTAGGCACCCACCACATAGTCGTTCTTCATAGCATTTTTAATTGCTTGTGTTACAGTGCTAGGCTGGTGAGAAATCACTGTGGCGGTGAAAACCTGTGGGTCCAAAAACGCAACACTGCACTGCATCTCTGCTGCATTCTGCATCATTTTCCTACAAATAATCCAATTGTTAGCATGCATGAACTTTGTGGTCAAAATTAAAGAAATATATTTTTTTGCTTTGAAGGGACTTACAATGTCCACAACCTCAAGAAGCTAACATCCAGAGCACCTAGGGTTATAAGGTCGTACACGTCATCGAATGCAATGTTTAACATTAAATCACCATCACCTTCAAAGTAGGCTTGAGGCACCTTTGCTGGAAAGCCAAGTTTATCCTTACTGTTTTCCATGACGTAAGCATGCAACCTGGCACAATTTGGTCCAGCAGCATCTAAATCCGCTTCTGACAACATAGGCACACCAGGCTTGTATTTTGGATTCTGTGTTGTCCAAATAGCGTTAACAAGCTCATCTTTAGGCAGAGGTTTCCTGGCCTCCTTCTCCTCCCGTGGTGACTGCTGCTCAGGCTGAGATTGGCTGCGCTCTCCCTCCTGTTGTAGAGGCTCCGGTTGTGGCTGATGCTTAGGCGGAGATTGCTGCTGCTGCTGCTGCTTCTCCTGCTGCTGCTGCTGCTGCTGCTGCTGCTCCTTTTTTTTGCAGATCTGCTGCTGCTGCGGCTGAGCCTTCTCTTGCGGACGCTGAGCTGCAGTACCTGCATCTGATGCTGTACCCCTGCTACCTGATGCGGTTCCAGAGTTGGGCTGTCTCGTCCTGGGTGGTATAAGGATCCTATGCTTTGACCATTGGATCCTTGTACCGAGAGCCTCACCTAAGGTTGTTATCTCATCCCCCCCTACTGGCACAGGCAGACGGAAGTGACTCGTATTGGACCACACATAAGTAGGTTGCACCACTGCATACCCTTCCTGCACCGGTACACAATGGCAAGTCTCTTGATATGGATAGACAGTGGCTACTGCGAGCTCCAAGTTATGCCCGGTGCCATCCAAAAGGCTGCACTTGGTTGGCTCTGTCAGCTTATCTATTGTGTCCAGCATAGATGATCGACTGTCAGCTTCGTTCTCGTTGAATGGCCCATGGTCTTCCCCGCTGCCACGCACATCTTCTTCCGCACTGACACTCGCATCTTCTTGCTCGCTGCTACCGGTGTGTGTTGGTTGGGTAGGACACAAAGCATCCGGTATAACCACGCCTGCTTGTCTTAGCATGTTGATTACTCTGATGGCTGTTTCACCAACTATCTTTTCCTTCTCCGCATCAGACCTCTCCTTCGTCTTCTTCCTCTTCTTCCTGTACATTCCAGCAAACTCTTCACCAAACCCTTTACCCCAGCCAACTGAACTAGACACGCCTCGGACCCGACCTCGATGCTCTGGATTCTCAAGTGCCGCGGTGAGGATATCATTCTCCCTAACCCCAGTGAAAGAACCATCACTAGCCTTAGATGCAAGGTCTTTCACCTTATTTGCTAGCCCCACCACCGCAGGGTTACTGAATGTTATGTCCCCGCTTCCTTCACTAGTGCCTTCACTAGTGGTCATCCTCTTCGCCGCCCTTGCCCGCAGATATGACCTCGAACGTCCAGGAAATTGGTCCCAAGGGTTCTCTTTTCCTTCTCTAGCTAGCTTTGCATCCTCCTCCTCCCACTCTTTCCTTTTACCATGATAACCTTTTCTTCCCGTCTTGTGTGGCTTATTATGCAATGCTCTCTTATCTTTCATCTCCTGGCTCACTCGCTGAAAAAAAGGAGAATTGGTTTCCTGCACAAACACCTCCCAGTCTTCTGGCTTCAAAAAGCCATGCTTCTCAAAGGGAGACTCCTCCTGCCTCACATAATTTCTTCTTAAATGGGCCTTGAACCGCCGTTGCAAGGTTGCAATCTCTGACATAGCTGCCTTAATTGCCTTGTTGCGAACAGTTGGTTCCAGATTGGCTGGGTACTCTAGCTTTTCCAGCAATGCTTCGAATAGCTGTTCCTTCTCAACTGGTGACAGATCCTCAAGCTTCCTGTTGATTGACACCCTCTCCCGAGCAATGAGGCCACAGACCAATACAAATCTTTCCCTTGCAGCATCTGGGGTAGGCCAAAATTTTTCATCAAGTCCAGTTGCAGTCAACTTGTCTTCTGGCCATTTGGTTTGTGTCCTTGACCCGCGGGTTCGAGTACTACTCGCAGCAGTCTGCGCTGAGTGAGCCTGTGAAGAACGTTCACCGTCGTTGCGCTGTGATGATGCACTACTGTCACTACAGGAGTTTGTTGGTGTGGGAGACTGCATAGATGATATGTCAGGTTGTCAGTAGAGCAACATAAGCTAGACTAAAACTGTAAACCAAAAAAGCTAATATTACACTAGAAATCAGTACAAGTCCTAAATAAAATCAGCATAGACATACAGGTAAAATTTTACTTAGTATAGAGGTTGGGGATAGGTGCAAACCATTTTGACAGGGTGGAGCAATGCTTATGTATGAAGCAAGTTCCTTCAACTGCTTCCTTGTCCAACTTCAGATCCAATGAATTGTGGGTTCCATGTGTACATGCAACAAGAGGATAAAGCAATCACTTAGTATGATTATCACAGCAAAAAACAATGTACACTGTAAATAAGCTTCAAACAATTCCATGGCTGACTGAATGTGGCCATCAACAATCATCCATCAAAACCACAGTCCATCAAATAAAAATGAACTACTAAGGCATGCTCAACTAATGCAGGTAATTCCAGGAGAATAATTCTATGTGCATTGACTCTAAACAACAGCAAAGTAGCATATCTCCCTAATCGAACTTGACAGGAAGAGCACATTGGGTGGCCGAGCAGAGAGAGGGCGTTGGGGGTTGAAGCAGCAGTAACCTCTGTCGCGAATGGCGGTTGGGAGGGGCTGGATCCGCGTCGCCTCGTTGCCAGCGAGGAGAATGGCGGCGACGGCGAGCGAGGACAGTGGCGGCGGCGGACTAGGGCAGGACCGTCGCGGCGAAGGCGAGCGAGGACAATGGCGGCGACGGCGGGCGAGGAGACTGGCGGCGACGGCGGGCGAGGAGAGTGGCGGCGGCGGGCGAGGGAAGGATGATGGCGGCGATGGCGAGCGAGGAGAATGGCGGCGACGGCGAGCGAGGAGACTGGCGGAGGCGGGCTAGGGCAGGAGAATGGCGGCGACGGCGAGCGAGGAGAATGGCGGCGACGGCGAGCGATGAGAGTGGCGGCGGGCTAGGGCAGGAGAAAGAGCGGCGAAAGGGATTTCTTTGAAATATGTATTGTCCCCTGATGACCAATTTGTAACGGGCTTTGTGGTAACGCCCGTTACTGATGTCAGACCATAAGTAACGGTCGTTTTAGTAAAGCCCGTTACTGACGTATACCTAGTAACGGGCATTGTGGTAACGTCCGTTACTGATGTGAGAAGTAACGGTCGTTGCAGTAAAGTCCGTTACTGACGTAAATTTAGTAACGGGCGTTTTGGTAACGTCCGTTACTGATTGCAGTTACAGAATTTAGCAGACTACAGCTCACTTGCTGAACTGATGCAGAATATGTACAGATTTTATATATATCTAGTGCACAACATGTATAGTATGTCAGGAGAATATATAGACATCATATATTACAAAAAGGATTCAAATTCCACCAATACACAACCTATATTACAAAAAGGATTGAACTTCCACCAACACACATCCTACATTACAAAATTAGGATTCAGCAGACATCACTCTGATGGCTTTTTCTTTGATTTCTGGATATGGATTTTTTCATGATGGTCGGTTCGCAAGTACGGTGTTTTGTCAGTTGCCACGAGTCGGGGCATGTATGAAGTGTCAAAGGATGGAATTTCATCAAACTGGTTGTATTCCTCCTCCTCAACAACATTGGCAATCCCAACAATCCTTTTTTTTCCAGGCATAACCACACACCAGTTCTTCCTTGCAAGGTCAGGTACATAGAACACTTGCTCAACATCCTTGGCGAAAACAAACGGTTCGTCTTTGTAACCAAAGACCCGCAGATCAACACTAACAAACCCATATTTATCCTTGCTCACACCTCTCTTCCCATTGACCCATCTGCACCGAAACAAGGCTACCTTGAAACCTACATAATCAAGCTCCCATATCTCCTCTATTTGACCATAGTATGTGGCTGCCTGCATGTCATTGTCGACGGCCCGTACACGCACACCACTGTTTTGATAGACGCTCTTGGCATCCTGGGCCATGGTGTAGAACGTGTATCCATTGATATCCATTGCTTGGTATGTTGTAACAGTGAATAATGGCCCCACTGCTAGTTTCGTTATCAGATTGTCGGTTACAGCTGCGCTGCATCTCTGGACATAATCTCGGAGCCACCAGCTGAAGCATTGCATGTGCTTCTTTGCAACCCAAGCCTCACTACGGGCAGGGTTTTCTTCACGTAGTTGTTGCATGTGCTCGTTGGCAAATGGTGTAATCAGGTCAATCTGTTGTATCACGGTGAAATGAGCCATGTTGAAGGCATCTGGATCCGGAGTGATTGACTTTTTCCCCATGGTCCCAACACCTGCAAGCCTACCTTCATGCCGTGAATGAGGCACACCAATGGGGTTTTGGGGGTCCATATAACCCATGGCCCACTCCACTGCTTTGATGGTCCCATAGCCACGAACCATGGCTCCCTCCGGAAATGACCGGTTATGTACCAATGATTTGAGGAATCCAAAGTACCTCTCATATGGAAACATCTGATGAAGGTAAGATGGGCCAAGGAACCAAATCTCCCTCGCGAGGTGTGCTGTTAGATGGATCATGAGATCAAAGAATGTTGGTGGGAAGGTAGCTTCAAGCATGCATAGGGTCTCGAAATGCCTCCTCTCTAACTTCAATAGTTCTTCCTCATCAATCACCTTCTGTTCTATTGCATTGAAGAATAAACACAAGCTCGTGACCGTGTCGCGAACCTGTACTGTCTTGATACCTCTAAGTGCAACAGGAAGAAGAGCTGTCATCAACACATGGCAATCATGAGATTTCATCAAGTTGAAATTCATTTTCATGTCCTTCACCGACACTAGCCTCTTGAAGTTCGATGAGTAGCCTGAAGGTACTTTCAAACCATGCAAAAACTCACAGAATTCTTTTCTCTCTGTCTTTGACAAGGTGGTTGCAGCGACGGGAAGGTCCGTCCCCGTGTCTGTTTCCTCTGCATAGAGCTCCGGCCTAATGCCCATATCTTTAAGATCCTCCCTTGCATTTTTATGATCTTTTCCTTTCAACTTCTGTTGTAGCAATGTTCCACAAATGCTTTCACACACATTCTTCTTGACGTGCATGTTGTCAATCGAATGACGCACATCCAACAGCTCCCAATACTCTAGCTCCCATAGAATTGATTTCTTGTTCCAAATTCCTTTCCCATCTTCTTCTTCTTCACCATCTCGTTTCTTTCTTTTGACAAGGATTTTTTCAGTCATTTTGGGTAACTCCTCGATAGTTTTGATGTCCTTGACTTGCAAGAGGATCAGATCTCCAGTCACATGCAGAGGCGCCGCTCGATGCTCCTTTTCCCCATTAAACTGACAATCCATCTCCCGGTAGGGATGTTTCTTGCTGAGGAAACGACGGTGCCCCATAAATGCGAATTTCTTTGAATTTCTTAGCCACAATGAGCAAGTTTCTTCCAAGCAGTGCGGGCAAGCTGCACCTTTCCTTTTACTCTGGCCGGAGAGGTTGCGATGAGCCGGGTTGTCGTTGATGGTGGTGAACAACATGGCGTGCAATGTGAACTCCTCACGCCCGAACTCATCCCAAACCTCCTTCACACCAGGCTTCCAAAGTGTCTTCAAGTCATCAACTAGTGGCCTCAAGTAGACATCAATACGGTCGCCAGGTTGCTTTGGCCCAGAGACCAATATTGTCAGCATCATGTATTTCCGTTTCTTGCATAGCCAGGGTGGAAGGTTGCACATTGACAGCACGACAGGCCAGGTGCTATGTGTTGAACTCTGGTTACCGAAAGGGTTAACGCCATCTGTGCTCATAGCGAACCGAAGGTTTCTGCAATCATCAGCAAACCACTTAAAGTGGGAATCAATGTTACCCCATTGTGCTGCATCTGCGGGGTGCCTAAGCTTGTCATTTTCCTTCTTTCGGCCTTCCTTATGCCAACGCAAGAGTTGGGCCTCCTTTCTTGTGGCGAACCATCTTTTCAACCGGGGAATGATGGGAAAATACCATGCCACCCTCACAGGACCCCCTCTGTTAACCTTCTTCTTGCCTCCGATCTCCACGGGCACGTTCCCGTCATCAGCATTATCGTCTCCACCATCTTTTTTCCTCTTGTACCGATCACACCCACACTTGGGGCACTTGTCAAGGTCTGCATAGTCTCCATGGAACAATACACAACTGTTCTTGCATGCATGAATTTTTTCAACCTCTATTCCCAGAGGACAGATTATCTTCTTTGCCTCATAGACAGACTCGGCTACTTGGTTTCCCTCAGGTAGCATGTCTCTAAGCAGATCCAATAGTTGTTTGAAACTTTTGTTGCTCCAACCATGATCTGCCTTAAGCTGCAGAAGTTTTAGATCACCAGAAAGGCGAGAGTACTTCTGGCAACCAGGATAGAGGGGTTTCTTTGAATCTTCAATGAACTGCTTCAGCCTCGCTAATTCAGAAGTTGTGTACACTCCTTGAAACTCAACATCCCGCACCATTTGATCAACATTGTGCACACGTTGCAACACCTCACCATCATCGAAGCCCGTAACTTCTTGATCAGTCATATCATCAGGCCTCCTAACAAAGGGTGGGAATGGTTCATTTTCCTCAAAAACTCCACCTTCATCAAGGGCTTCATGATGGCATCGCGCTGCCCCTTCATTAAGGCCTTGACCATGGTGTCGCGCTTCACCTTCATTTAGGCATCCTGCTTCGACTTCATTAAGGCCTTCCTCACCATGTTTGTTCCAACACGTGTAATTTTTTGTGAAACCACGTGTGATCAAATGATGAAAAATGTTGTCCCGTTGTCCGAACTTCTTCTGGTTGAGACAATCTATACAGGGGCAATACATTGCCTGAACACCACGGTTTCTCATATCCGCCTCTGCTTGACCTAGAAAACCATTGACCCCGGTTATGAAATTGTCCCAATCTCGGGGCTGTCTGTACATCCAAACCCGATCAGCAGCTGCCATCTACAAGTTCAATGAACAAGGGCAATTTCCATACATCAAATGAGCATAATTCATCACCAAAACCGATGAGTAAGAGGATTAGGACAGCAAACTTCAATAAAACGGGGCAATTTCCACCTTGAGGAGGACCGTCTACGAGCGCGCCCGAGGAGGAGGCGGCGTCGCGGCCGCGGCCGCGGCGATGGAGTGGAAGAAGGGCTGCTGCTTTGGACGACGGCGACGGCGCGGAGGACACCGCGGTCGACGTCCGCCGGCACCTTCGGTGACGCCGGCGCGGAGGCAGCAGCAGCAGGACACGTCCAGCAGCAGCGCCGCCGCGCTCCAGCTTGACGGCGGTGGAGGAGCGCGGCCGAGGAAGCGCCGGTCGCGGCGACGGCGCGGGAGGACGCCCCCCGGCTGCTGCGCCTGTCACTTCGGTAATGGGCATCAACGGATCACACAAGTAACACCGCTCTATCGGTAACGGGCATCAAATGGTCATCGGTAACGCGCGTTACGAAAGGCGACAGGTCGTAACGGTCCTTAAACGACCGTTACCGATAAGACAGTGATCGGTAACGGACATTAAGGGACCGTTACCGATAGTACACTTTTCGTAACGGACGCACTTTAACGACCGTTACAAAGTTTTGGTGTAACGGTCCTTCATCACGGCCGATACCAGAAGACATCATCGGTAACGGGCGTTGTGGTGGCGAGTTCGGGGTCAAGCCTGCAGCGCTTATGGGTAACGGGTGCCAAACAACAACCGTTACAGATGTTGCGGGTTGTAACGGGCTACAAGTGTCCGTTACAAATGCTGCGTGACCTATTTGAGGTTTTCACGTAGTGTACACGGATTACACAAATAATAGTGTCGTCCTGTCTATATGAAGCGCAAGGTGACAAATTCTAGCTTTTTAAATGAGTGTTACAAGGTTATCATGTCCATAAGGATCAATAGTAGAACATACATATATAGTCCACAAAGGTAGTATCGATGCACAATCAGAGCCGATTGGCTCAAATGGCGGACCTCAGCTTTGCTTGATATAAATTTTCTCTCGGCTTATCTATTGTGGGAGCATCTCAAAATTATTCCTTGGATTGGACACAATGATAAGATTCGTAACTTTGGCATTCCCGGTCTTTGCTTGATTTACTTCAATCATTGTCCCAGCTTTGATGCCTTCACTTGTATTGCATCCTTAGGACCTAATAAGAACACTGAAAAAGCTTGTCCTTGACGAATATATACCGTTAGTTCAAATGACTATGTTATCATTCAATACTGATCTTATTAAGCCATGTAGATTAGTACGTAAATGGTAGTCTTTGTAAATTTTTGTGAATTGTCATGGCTAACAGTCTCAAAGATACTTGAAGATGTTTCGGTACGGTGTGTCTTCTATTAGTATTATATTCTTTGAACTCAGAAATTTGACCTTGTCCCAATTATCTGGCGCTGGTATGCATTTGAATTAAAAAATTGTTTACATTATAGTGGCATGAATGGAAGCCTGCAAATATTTGTAGCATATCCTAGGGGTATATTTGTTGCGTATATATGGCCATATAATGAGAGGCCAAAATCTGTCATGTTCACAGTGAAAACATGGGCGGCTGCTGCATCCTATTCAAGCCCAAAACAAATCATGTGCTTCACGTGTGCAAAAAGAGACAATTGGTTCCTGACAGTTGTGTAGGAACAACAACTGAGCACAGCTAAATGAAAAACGAAAGCCAACAAATTTTACTCACGTACATCCATCCGTCCAGGACACTGTTAGACAATTAGGCAATTTTCGGTATATTTTAATTCCAAATATTACTAGCAATTTCATGATATAAATAAGTGATAATGTGTGAATAAGATACGTGCATGTGTTCATATTATTCTTACTAATAAGCATTTACCAAGATTTAAACAAAAAAAAGGTTTAGTAAGTACCCCAAGGCGGGACCAGTACCGGGGGCACCGGTTGCACCCTTACCAGCTGGAATAGACACGCTATTCGACTGGCCTTGCTCGAAGTAGCTGAACTATGTCGATGCAGGAAGAAGTTCGCAGTGCAGTCCCACGAACGGTCACGCCAGGAAGTAGACGAAATAGTCGTTCCCACGAACGGTCAAACCGGGAAGTAGACGAAGTAGTCGTTCCCACGAACGGTCACGCCGGGAAGTAGATGAAGTAGTCGTTCAGGGAGCGAGCAGTCGCGTCAAGACGCTCCACACGCGCACGTGCACCGCACCGCCCATCCGGCCGGCCGCACCGCGCCTCGGCCACGGCCACGGCCACGGCCACGGCCACGGCCCGGCTCGGCGAGGCGAGCGAGCGCGCGCGCGTGTGGTTCACGGTCCTCCTCTTACCGGCTTCACAAGTGGCGTACACGAGGTCCACCCTTTAAGTCGCTTTAAATTCTTTTAATGTATTGATTAGAATGAATGGGCCAAGCCCATAACTCCAACAATCCCACCAAGAAATTCAAGCCACACTAGAAATGCCCTCATTCCTTCATTGATATACCAGTATTTGACAGAGACTGTTAAGTTGAACTTCCATCTAGGACAAAAGCTACACTTGTTCACAACTGTACAATGGATTATGCCTTAAATTGACAGTCTTGTGCAAACAAGTTTGACCAGAGCCCTACATTGGTACTAGGCTGCAAAAGCATCCCCGCGGTTTGGAGCTTATAAGTCATACTCCAGGTCCTTCATGAGTTTCAAGAGAATACCCAGTTCTCATAGACCATGACCAGTAGTCAGACTTATATAGGTGTGTTCCTTTCAGATGTTCTGTAGGACAACATCTTTGTTTCAAGAAAACAACTCATTTGTTTTAAAGAAACCACCTGGAACACATTAAGGTATAGACCAACCTGCCATACAGATTAGAAGAGAAATGCACCTTATACACGGAATGAGCCCTTTTCACAAAGGTTCTCTTCTCAAGTCAGACTCTAGTTTGTTTCACCATCCTAATTCACAGGATCTCCGATCACATAGGACAGGTTTCCACTATAGAATGACTCACGTGGGTCTCAAGCCCAATTCCATAGATGCATTGTCTATCACATTTCGTGAAAGACCCTTTGTAAACTGATCTGCCAGATTTTTAGCCGTCTAAACATAGTTTAGGGCTATAACTCCGGAGTTTCTCAATTTTCTAACAGATTTCAACCGCCTTTTCACATGTCTAGATGACTTCATGTTATCCTTTGAACTGTTCACCTTGACAATTACCGTTTGATTGTCACAGTTCATTAGAATTGCCGGTAATGGTTTTTCAACCATCGGCAAGTCCATAAGGAGCTCACGAAGCCACTCAGCCTCAACAGTAGCGGTATCTAATGCTGTGAGTTCTGCTTCCATAGTTGACCTCGTTAAGATGGTCTGCTTGCAAGACTTCCAGAAAACAGCTCCACCACCAAGTGTAAACACATATCCACTTGTGGCCTTTATCTCATCAGCATCAGAAATCCAGTTTGAATCACTATACCCTTCTAGTACCCTTGGGTACCCAGTGTAGTGAATTCCATAATTCATTGTCCCCTTTAGATAGCGCATTACTCTTTCAAGAGCCTTCCAATGATCATCTCCCGGGTTTGAAACAAACCGGCTCAGTTTGCTTACAACAAACGAGATGTCAGGTTTTGTAGCGCTCGCTAAATATATTAATGAACCAATGATCTGAGAATATCTTAGCTGATCACGCATTATCCTTTTGTTCTTTCTAAGAACTAAACTGGCATCATATGGTGTTGAGACAGGTTTATAGTGGCTATAATCAAAGCGACTTAACATCTTCTCCACATAGTGAGACTGTGTAAGAATCACCCCACCATTGCTCTCTTTTACCAGTTTTATATTAAGGATAACATTAGCTTATCCCAGATCCTTTATCTCAAAATTTTGAGATAAAAACTCTTTGACTTCCTTAATCACATTAAGGCTAGTGCCAAAAATTAGTATGTCATCCACATACAAGCACAAAATCACTCCTTCAGCCCCACCATAGCGATAGTACACATATTTGTCAGCTTCGTTCACAACAAAGCCAGCAGAGGTCAAAGTTCTATCAAACTTTTCATGCCACTACTTAGGCGCTTGTTATCGACATAGTCTAGACGGGCCAAAAGTGGGCTGTGGAGCAAGATGGGCCTAGGAGATGGTTATGGTAAGCTTGCGGATCGGACCCTGCGCGGTTGTTTGGGGCCAGTAAGGCCGTGTAAACCCAGATTTAGGCAGTTAGGGTTCGTGTCATGTTTGGTTAGGGTTAGTTAAAGAGAACAAGTCTACGGACTATAAATATGTACCACGAATAAACAAAAGAAGAAGGATCATTCATCAACAACTCATGGCGCATCGCCTCCCCTGTCATAGGGTTTTTCATCAGGTAAGTGCCATGCGGCCCCGATCACGCTTTGCGTGATCAGGGGCGTATTGCCCTTGCTTGTTTGTTTCATATGTTGCTTGTTCTAAAGCCTTGTAGATGGCGAGTAGCATTAGTTATCATAGCGCGCATAGAGTAATGTTATTTTATTGTTGTATCGTGATCATGCTCTGTTCATTATTCTTGCGCGCTCCGCGATCATTGTGTTTGTTCATGGATGCAATGGCCGGGCCTTGCTTTGTTTATATTGATAGATCCGATCTGTTATGGCTAGTTTCTATTTATTAGGGATTTAGTTCAATATGTGCACGATTAGACCTTGCAAACGAGTTGAAAGTTCCGGCAGTATGCTAGTATCGGATCTTAGCCTGAGTAGAGGTTTCCTTAGGAATCGGCTCTTTAGCTGCTTTTAGGATCTCTGTCTAGGTTGTTTATTCCGATGCTTTGCGTATTCGTTAGGCTCAATCACGTGTAGGATGTTCCGATCGTGTAGTGAGGGCTTAGTTATCGTAGATTGGATTAGATTGATATCTATAGAGCAAGTTTTATCTCATTATTATATACGTATGTTATCTGTCCCGAAGATCCGATCCGGTATTGATGCAATCGGCTCTTTATAGCCGATACCGGGGAGGAGCGATGAGCCGATCACGGCTCGGACTAATCTTTGCAAGTGTCTGTGCTTACAGGAATTTCACGAATCACACCTTCCTGATCGGGTGCAGGATCAGGTGGCACGCCTAGCAACTCCGAGCCAGGGTGCGCGCCAGATCGCTGGGCTGTTGACCGAGGGACCGGGGCCCACCAGCCGTCCCGGAAGCCTCCCGGCTCCTCGTGTTGCCTGTCGTTGCTCGCCGGTGGGTTTTGATCGACAACACATTCTGGCACGCCTAGTGGGACATTCTTCATCGACTCCGTCATCGGCGTTTACATCATCTTCATCGACTTCGTCATCTTCGTCGACTCTGTCAGTAGTGGTCAGCAGGATGTCAAGGGACGATCCGATCACTTACGAGGAACTCTCTACTAAACATAAGCAGAGGTACGATGAAATCAAGACTCAGTTTGAAGCCGATCTCATCGGCTCTTTCGAAAGGACTCGCAGCCATGGTGTCAGGTGGAAGGGATTTTCACTTGAAGGTGCTCTTGATGGGGTAGACTTATCTATTCCATCTGAAGATCGTACTAGAGCGCTGCGTCAGGAAGTGAAGTATGCGGTGGCTCATTCATTGCACCGACATTCGGAAAGTTTGGTTAATGCTTTCGAGCGAGTGGCTCTGCGTGTGGTCCAGGAGATTATGAAGCATCAACATTCCCCAACTGGACCTACCTTGGGGAGCCATAGAGGAGAATTGCCGTTCCAAACCAGACCACCGTTACCTTATACACTTGCAGTTGCAGAATCTCATGGATCACCAGTTTTTCAGCGAGCCACCCAAGGAGATCCCACACGGTTATGTGTGTGCATACATACCGGACAGCAACAACCCGGTACATTCTGTGCAGAAAGCAATTGGAGGGGTTTCTGGAGCTGATGCAGACAAACAAGCATGGCTAGCAACTTATGCTACAGGGCCGAGTCACGACAGTATGCACTCGGCCCCCGGGGCACAAACAGCGGAGCAAATCAGCACTATCCTAAGGGATCAGTTCGGCATATTACCAAAGAGGAGAGCGATCGGCTATACTAAGCCGTATCCAGGTGATTATGATTTAATCCCATTACCACCTAAGTATCGGCTCCCCGAGTTTACCAAATTCAGTGGGGCAGAAGGTTCTAGCTCTATCGAGCATGTGAGCCGATATTTAGCACAGTTGGGTATAATTTCTGTATCAGATCCATTGCGAGTAAGGTTCTTCTCGCAGTCGCTTACAGGACCGGCCTTTGGATGGTATACGTCATTAGGTCCTGACTCCATCCGTACTTGGAAGCAGCTGGAAGAGCAATTCCATATTCAGTATCATTCAGAGGCTGCGGAAGCAGGAATTGCCAATCTAGCGCAGCTCCGACAGAAGCATGGAGAGACCGTAGCAGAGTTTATTCGACGCTTCAGAGAAATGAAGAACAGGTGCTATTCAACACGGATCTCAGAAAAAGAAGCTGTCGAATTAGCATCAGTAGGATTATTAAAGCCGATCAGAGATCTGGCTTTTCAACTGGAATTCACCTCTTTGGCGCATCTGGTCCAGAAACTGTCAACATATGAGCAGCGTCATCCCGAGTTATACCAAGATAAGTTTAAGCGTCAAGTAGCGGTAGCCGACACGGAAGAAGCCGATAACTCGGAAGAGGAATTAGAGGTATCAGTTGCTGAGTGGGCTCGTGGCGCAAATCCTATGCCTTGTAAATGGCTGAAGCAAACTGGTCCTGCAAAAGGGTTCGACTTTGATCTGAGTAAGGTCGAACAAATTTTCGACTTATTACTGAAAGAAAAGCAGTTGAAGTTTCCAGAGGGACATAAACTTCCCACGGCACAGGAGTTAAAAGGAAGATCGTATTGTAAATGGCATGACTCCTTTACTCACGGCACGAGTGATTGCAAGGAGCTCCGTCGGCAAATCCAATCGGCTATTGAACAGGGCCGATTGATCCTGGGCCAGATCGCCATGAAGATAGACACTCAACCTTTTCCTGGTGTAAACATGGTGGAACATCATGACCGGTCTGCAAGGCGACAGTTGGACTTCGCGCTCGGCATTAACATGGCAGGAATGGCATCGCGACACCAGGCCAACAATAAAGAGGCTGATTCCAGCAATCGGCTCCAAAAGGAGAAAAAAGAATATATCACAGAAGAGCGGGTAAGGTATGTAAGAAATCAACGTCCAACTTCTTCTGACCTTCTCAGGAAATATGAGTATCAGTACCAGCAGCGCCTCCGACGGGAATCTGAAGATGAGGAATAAGAGCATCGCACCGGGAAGCATTTGAGGAAGCATGAAGATACTCGTGATCATTGGCACTGCCCATTCTTCAGGTACTGTTGGGATTCCGGTATGAACCGACTGCCTACTGTCAGGGACTGCCTAGAATGTGGATCTATGAAGACAGAGGCAAGGGAATCGGTTTTCGGGCGGTTAGGACCTGCGCCAACTCAGCAAGAGCGGGTTCGATCACCACGAAGGGAAGATGAAGAGGAGGATAGGTATCATCGCCCACGTTGGTGCCCGGATGGACTAAACCATTCACAAAAGCATAGGGTTTAGAGGCTACGGAGTTTGGAGGAAGCTGAGGCCAGATACATCGAGACATTGAAGAAAGCGTGACCGGATCTGGCAGAACAAGTTCATTACGAGCAGGAAAAGAAGCCGTGCGCTTCAAGGAAAGAATGGCGGCCCAAGTCAACAAAAGCCGATAAGAAGGTATCGGCTGATACACACATGGTTTTCGTGCTTCCTGCAGAATTCCATGCTCGGACCTATGAAGAGCCATCGGTAGCCCAGCTTGATTTGGGACCACGGCCGGTGGTATTCGAGAAGCCGCAAGCCAAGAACTACAAGCACCTGAAGGCCTTGTATCTTAAAGGGTTTATTAATGGTCAGCCCGTTAATAAAATGTTGGTGGACACGGGAGCGGCAGTCAACATCATGCCGTACTCAGTTTTGCGCCGTTTGGGGCGGTCTACCGGAGACCTAATCAAGACCAACGTCACGCTAAGTGATTTTAATGGGCAGACTTCGGAATCCCAGGGCGTCCTCAATGTGGATCTCACTATTGGAAACAAGACCGTCCCGACGTCGTTCTTCGTCGTCAACAGTAAAAGCACCTACAATGTTTTACTTGGTAGAGACTGGATTCACACCAATTGTTGCATTCCCTCCACGACGCATCAATGTTTAATCCAGTGGGATGGAGATGAGGTGGAAGTGGTCCAGGCAGACGATTCGATCGAAATTTCGCATGCTGCCATGAGCATTTGGGATGCAGAGGATCAAGAGCCGATTTCAGGGATGAGCCTAGAGGGGTGTGACCTTTCAGAGGCTACAAAAAATGGAGTAAGGCTGGTCTTATCCACCGGCCTCACAGAGTAAAGGAGCTGCAAGGAGTGACACGTTGTAGCAAAACCACAGAGGCCGATTCCTGCAATCGGCCCCAAAAAATCGAATTTGTAAAGACAAGTGTTTTACATAGTTGTTATGAAATGGCCAGCGTTGGCAGCCGGCCTTGTTCTTTTTATAAAAACTTGGAAAATAATGGGATGCGTGGAACGGCCGACCTTAACGATCGGCCGAGTTTTTGTGTATTGTATTCCTTTTCCACCTGCAGCATCGATCTAACAGAGGAAGGGAAGCTAGGGTACGGTTTCACATCGGCTGATGAACTTGAGGAAATAGATATTGGTCCTGGGGATAAGCCGCGGCCAACGTTCATTAGTAAAAAATTGCATCCGTCTTTGCGAGAGCCGATGATAACTCTATTAAAGGAATATGCCAATTGCTTCGCCTGGAATTATACAGAGATGCCTGGGCTCGATAGAAGCATAGTGGAGCATCGGCTCCCTCTCAAAAGTGGATTCCGACCGTTCCAACAGCGGATACGTCAGATGAAAGCTGATGTATTGATCGAAGTAAAAAAGGAAATAGAGAAAATGATAGAAGCCGGGTTTATCAGGGCTTGCAGATATGCCGAATGGATTTCAAGTGTCGTACCCGTACAAAAGAAAGATGGCCGGTGGTGGGTCTGCGTGGATTTCAGAGACCTTAATAGGGCCACTCCGAAGGATGAATATCCAATGCCTGTTGCAGAAATATTAATCAATGCGGCTGCAGGCCACAAGATTTTGAGTTTCATGGATGGTAATGCCGGGTACAATCAGATTTTTATGGCCCCCGAAGATATACACAAAACGGCGTTCAGAGTACCCGGAGCGGTGGGACTGTTCGAGTACGTGGTTATGACTTTTGGCTCGAAGAATGCTGGTGCTACGTATCAGCGTGCTATGAACCACATTTTCCATGATCTGATCGGCAACCTAGTGGAGATTTATATCGACGACGTCGTGGTAAAGTCAGCATCGGTCGAGGGACATCTGGATGATCTGCGGCAGGTTCTGGAACGAACTAGAAAATTTGGGCTCAGGATGAACCCAAAGAAGTGCGCTTTTGGTGTGTCGGCCGGGCAGTTCTTGGGATTTCTGGTTCATGAACGAGGAATAGAGATCGGCCTAAAAAGTCAGGAAGCTGTACGCACTATGGTGCCACCTACCACCAAGAAGGAGCTCCAGTAGCTTATCGGTAAGATTAACTTCGTCAGGAGGTTTATTTCTAATTTATCTGGGCGAATTGAACCTTTTATGGAGTTAGTCAAGACCGGAACCAATGATGAGTTCCGCTGGGGGGCAGAACAGCAGCGGGCATTTGAGGAAATTAAAGAATATTTGTCGAGACCGCCTGTGTTGATGCCGCCACAGCAAGACAGGCCATTTTACATATATCTATCGGTCGGTGATACCTCCATTGCTTCGGTGGTAGTGCAATTATACGATGGCAAGGAGAGGGTGGTGTTTTATCTCAGCAGAAGGATGTTAGATGCCGAAACAAGGTACTCTGACATGGAAAAACTTTGCCTCTGTTTATTTTTCACGTGCACCAAGCTTCGCCATATCCTGCTATCAGCTGAGGTAATCATCATCTGCAAATCGGATGTTATAAGGTATATGCTATCGGCTCCTGTGTTGAAAGGCCGATTGGGAAAATGGATGTTTGCATTATCCGAGTTCGACATCCGATATCAACCCGCAAAGGCAGTTAAAGGGCAAGCATTGGCAGATCTCATTGCTGAGAGGGTTAATACCAATATAGCAGCGCTTTCTATACGAGCCTGGGCTATGTACTTCGACGGATCCGTCTGTGGAGATGGATGTGGAATCGGCATCTTGCTGGTATCGCCTTGGGGGGCAACGTACTCTTTCTCGATCAGGTTACCCGCTACTTGTACTAATAACCTTGCAGAGTATGAGGTGGTGCGTAAAGGCATGGAATTGCTTCTGGAGGCCGGAGCTGAAGCTGTGGAGGTCTTCGGAGACTCAAAATTGGTAATCTCCCAACTCACAGAGGATTACAGGTGCGAAAGTGAGCTATTATTTCCGTTGTGGGTACAATGCCAGGAACTGATAGCCCAGTTCAGGTATATAAATTTTTATTGGATACCTAGAGCTCGGAATGCAGAGGCCAATGATCTCGCGCAGCTGGCTTCAGGATACAAAGCTGATGGGTCAAGACATCAGGTGTACTTCCTGGACCAGGGAGATTGGAGAGCCGATATCTTCAACTATTTGAAGGATTCGGCTCGGCGGGCACCCAGGAAGATACGATATAAAGCCATGAGGTACGTCCTGATAGGAGATGATATGTTTTACAGGACCTTGGAGGGGTTGTTGCTCAAATGTCTAGGGCCGACCGAGTCCAATCGGCTCCTGCATGAAGTGCACGAAGGAACGTGCGGGACCCATCAGTCAGCTCACAAGATGAAGTGGCTAATCAGGCGGTCAGGATACTACTGGCCCACTATGCTTGAAGATTGTTTTATGTATTATAAAGGATGTCAAGCATGCCAGAGGTTCGGAAAAATCCAGATGGTGCCAGCGTCAGTAATGAACCCCATCATTAAATCATGGCCGTTCAGAGGCTGGGGTATGGATATGATCGGCAAAATTAATCCTCCATCTAGCAAGGGTCATCAGTTCATTCTAGCTATCACAGATTATTTTACCAAATGGGTGGAAGCGGTCCCGATGAAGTCGGTGGCATCCAAGGATGTTATTCAGTTCGTCAAGGAACACGTCATTCACAGATTCGGGATTCCACAGACTATTACAACAGATGGTGGCTCGGTTTTTATTTCAGAAGAATTCAAGAAGTTTGCTGCTGATATGGGAATCAAGCTGATTAGATCGTCTCCTTATTACGCCCAGGCGAATGGGCAAGCTGAAGCATCCAATCAGAGCCTTATCAAGTTGATTAAGAGGAAGATCGATGAATACCCCAGACGCTGGCACGAAGTCTTGTCAGAAGCATTATGGGCATGCCGTGTATCTTGTCATGGGGCGACAAAAACTTCCCCTTATCATTTGGTCTACGGGCAGGAAGCCGTGTTACCGTGGGAAGTTACAGCCGGGTCCAGGCGCATAGAATTCCAGAATGACCTATCCGCTGAAGAATATGCTACTCTGATGAGTGATAATGTGGAGGATCTCTCGGAACTCAGGCTATGGTCACTAGAGAAGATTAAGGAGAATAAGGCTAAAGTAGCCCGCGCATATAATAAAAAGGTTAAGCCAAAGGAATTTCAAGTAGGAGACTTGGTTTGGGAAGCAGTATTACCGTTGGGAACCAAAGACGCAGCATATGGCAAGTGGTCCCCAAACTGGCACGGGCCATACAGGGTTGACCAGGTCCTACCCGGGAACGCATACATGCTTGAAGAATTGGACGGCGTCAAATTTCCAATAGCAGTCAACGGCCAACACCTTAAGAAATATTTCCCAAGTATGTGGGCTAACGAACAGTGAAGCCGATGGCACCCATCAGGCAAGAAGCCGATGCAACCAGCGAGCTAAGAAGGGGGGCAAGGGCTGAATCAACGACGTTGGCGTTGGCAAGACAGGAAACGGGAAAAGGGCCGATGAGCATTGATCGGCCCGTGCGTTAATAGAAAGGATTAGAACAGCCGATGCGGTGCCATCAACTTTAGAAGTTCTGCTTATGGCAATCAAGCATCACAAATTATCAAACAGCCGATGTGTCACCATCGACTCTAGGTTCACTACATGAAAACACAATAGGTTCACTACATAAAGATACAAAGTTTATCTTAGACAGGACTACTGAAGGAAAGCGTCAATAGCAGCGATAGCATCAAGGCGGATACGGTCAACCTCAGCAAGTACCGCTTCATCCTCTTCGTCCGCCCCGGCACCACTTGTTTGCTCAAGCTGCTCAGCTCGGCCAAGTCCGTCTTCAGCTCGGCAGTCAAAGCTTCTGCCTCCTGCTTGGAACCCGCAATGAGATCCTTCTCCTCCTGGATGCGCTGCTTGGTGGCCCGGACTTTGGCTTCAAGATCTTCCAGTTCTTCCTCCAAGAGGCGAAGCCGATGGGCAGAAGCAGATGTGTCGACCTTTGCGTCGAGTGCGGCCTTCTTCTTGTTGATCGACTGACACATCTCAGTGATGATGGTCCTTAGGAGCGATTGGGAACGCCGAGTCTCGATCCTGCGGCGAGCTTCTGCCACTTTCGCTTGGAAGGAAGAAAGGTACCCGGCCGGCAAGAGCTTGGCCTGGAGGCTCACAGGGAGCTGGGAACTAACCTCATCAAGGATCCGTTTAACTGCACTGGAATCCTTAATCAGGGCGGAGATCGGACCCGATAGAAGATCCTTCACGTGGAGGAGCTGATCGGCAGTACTGGTCGGGCCCGAGGGAGAGTCATCGGCTTCCAATATGGTCGACCCAATCGTGGCAGGATCAAATGCAAGAAGCTCTGAAAGATCCAGGTTCTGGAGGAAAAGAGGATAAGCAAGGCATCGCGGGAGAAGATCAAAGTAATTACGAAGAAAAAGCCATACCTGTCCTGAAGAGGAAGTAGCGATGGCCAACGAAGGAATGATCGGCTCCCAGGGGTGCATCCTTTCCGAAGGATGAACGATGGCGGCAGAGGCCGTATGAACCGCACCTCCGGAAGAAGAGGCGACAGCCAACGGGGCAACAGTCGGCTCTGCGAGAGTAACAGCCGATGAGATGGCGGTCGGCTCCGCGGGACGTACCCCTCGTGCAGGGGAATCGGTAGTGGCTGAGGCGGTAGAGGGTTCTTCCAAACAGGGGTCAACAGGGGATGAAGTCACAACCGGCGCCTGCGGGCCTGGCGAAGCAGCTGGGACAACAGCTGATTCGGAAGGATCCTCCAAGACTGTTGCACCAGGATCACGGAGAGTGATCAAGGCCCTGATGGGCGCATCCACGTCCTCTGGCACCTCCGAAGATGAGCCCTTCTGGCATGGGGGCTCCTCCCCGCTGGAGACTTCTACAACGGCAGGCTACAAGAAAAGAGAGCATCGTTAAAGGAGACATGAACAAAAGTCCGATTGCAAAGCGGGAGGAGGGGCCAAACCTGGTTGGTGACTGGAGATGACGGAATAGGGGAAGACGGCGTAGCTTCCTTCCGGACCTTTCTAACAAGAATCTTCCTCGTCTTAGCGCGAGCCCGGGGGGCAACAGCTGCTGAAAGTCATTTTCGCTTGGGGGTCAACTTAACGGTGCTCGGCTGAATCTGCATCACGCTTTTGAAGGAGGAGGCGCATTCTTGCCGAAGAGGACCACAAGAGCAACCGCCAGGAAACAAAAGGGCGATCCATCATCGTTCATCGGCTCTGGGCCGTCATCTTGCTGCAGAAACAAAAAATGGATTCAGGAGGGGTCTAGCGAAAGTTAAAAGAAGAAACGTCAATCAAAAGGCGGTACCTCTCCAGCGGGAATGTCATACCCAGGATGGATCTGCTGCAGCATCGGGCCCAGAGCTCTTCGGAAAACGTGAGTTTTCCACATCGACCACCATCCCTCAAAGTCGACAGCCGAAGAAGTAAAGGAAAGATTGGCAGGAACAAATAAGGGAAGGTCTGTAAACAGGCTGTAGCACCTTTGGGTGGTCAAAGCATCAGGGAGGTCCACCCTGTTTGATGTTAACGAGTGGAGAAGGAAGTGGGGAGGCACCTGCGCAAGACCAAACTGCCGGGCCGCTACAACCGGCTGGTAAAACTCATAACCAGGCTTGAGGATACGATTAGAAGTACTCATGCCAACTGGGAGGAGGCAGGGCCGAACCATAATGGAGTAAAGGCGCCTAGTGTCGGCATCATAGGCAATATCGGCCAAACGGAAGGTAGCCGGGTTCTCGAAGAGTTCAGAATCGGCATAAGGAAGAAAGTTTGGATTGTCAAGGCCTTTATAGAAAACCTTGAACCAACGGGAAGCATCTTGAGAATTCAATTTCCCGCCAGGGAGACTGTACAAGGCCTGCCCGAAACTAGTGCACCTAATCTGTCTCCCACTAAGATCAGGGAAGGAATTGCCGTCTAAGGAAGGGAAATTAGGGTCAGAACTTTAGAAATAAAGACGAGCCCACAACTGGATGAACCACCATGGGCCACCAGTTCTGATTTTCTTCTGAGAAAGAAGGCTAGAAGTCATCAGATGGAGATATCTATAAAGTTCCCCAAGAAATAGTCTGCCAAGGCCAACAGATTTACCCCTGGCCAGCTCATAAGCCAAGGAGAGATAGTTCTTGGTCGGGGCAAGGGAAGGGCCACAGAAGAGGAAGTGTTCGAGCCATAGGTTTAGAAAGGCCGTGTGCTCCTTCTCCGATACAGGGCCCTTGCTTTTCTGGTGTTGGCTCAGGTATGTGCTCCAGTTAGTGCATTCAGTTTTGGAAGACAGTTTGTAAGGGACTACTGAGAGGCTGTAAGCGGAAGGGCAGGCCGATGATATGTCTAAGCCGGTGATCATCGCAACATCTAGCAGTGTTGGTGCTAACGGGCTGTGTCCGAAGAGAAAACAATTCAAGGCGTCAGACCAGAAATAGCCGATGGTCTTCAGAAGGTTCTCATCTTTTTCAAGGGGGGAGAGGGACATAGATAGAGCATCGGCTATCCCGATGGATTCCCATAAGGGCTGGTAGGCGTTCGCTACTCTATTATACCAAACTGTCCAGCCTTCAGGGGGATTTGGCCAAGCGCGGAGGCTGTACGACCAAGACTCTAAGTCTATATCCTGACTCGCAAAGGGGATTCGATTGGTTTCACAAGAAATCAGATCTATGGGTTTCTCATAGGAACGAGGCCCGAGGCAGAAAGAATTGGGGGAAGAAGGGTGCGGCAAGAAGATATCGGAAGCCTGAAAAAACCCCAAGAAAAACGAGATTGCCGAGGGAAGAATTACTTAACCGCGCAGTAAAATTTGCGGATGCCGTGTTAAATTAATGGGGGTCGGAGTTTACCTTCAGACCGAAGACGGCGGCGGTGGTGCGCGAAGACTCCGCCATCGGGAATCCTAAATCGAGACTCTGAAGAGCGGATCTAGGTTTGGCAGCTCAATATTGGATGTATGTCTCAAGGACAGGGGAGGATCTTGCGGCTAGGGTTTGTGAGCAAAAGGGGATCGGAGTTGATCTGGATTCCAGAATCCTCAGAGATTTGTGTTGGACTGAAAGGCCGGCGGAAGGGTAAAGTAAATAGAAGGGTTATTTCAGATCCGGATCGGTATATCCTAAGGCCGATGCGTTGCATCGGCTCTTAAACCGATTATTGTGCACAAGAAGAGTTGCTGATACAAAAGCAGATTCTATTCACAGCGAGGCAGAAAATACAAAAGAGTAGCAAAATACTCCCAAGGGTGGCCTAGTGGGGATACTACGGTCTACCACCAGTATACGCCAGAGGTCTTGCGGCGCTTGGACGGCAGAGCAATGCTAGTGTCACTGCTACTACTATCGCTGCTGCCGTCGTCGCCTGTAACGCCCGCGTTTTTACCTTATCTAAATTACAGCACAATCGCTCGCTAGAAAATATTCTTTCGACAAGCTCGGATTGATCCTAAACCCTCACCGTCCGAACCCCTAATCGCCCAAAACATCTCACGAACTTTCGCCGCCTGACACCCGAATTTGACCGCCATCCTTTTTCTTTTCCTCGACCCCCGCGACGTGCCGCGTGCTCAACCCCGCACTCGCGACCGTCACCACGAATCCCGCCGACGCATTCCCCCCCCCCCCCCGCGTGCTCGACCTCGCGCTCGCGACCGCCGCCGAAAAATCCGCCGACGCTACCCCCCTCCTTTTCTTTTTCCCCTACCCCTTTTTCCTTTTCCTTTCTCCTTTCTCTGTTCCTGTCTCCTGCTTCCCTCGCTCCCCTGCATACGCAGCACAGCACTGAGCTGAGCTCGACGCCGGCCACCACCACCCCCCCTCGCCCATTGACGACGCCACAGGAGCTGCCTAACCCGGCCCTCCTCTGCGCGCGCCGTACCCCCCCCTTGCCGTCTTGGTGCTCGCGCTGCCCCTGCGTGCCGCGACGCCGAGCAGTGGCGGCCGCCGCGCGTCGCCTCGCCACGGGCCGCCTCCCCCTGCGCCGCACGCCCCCAGGACGCCCTTCCCCGCTACGCGCCACCACCCCGCCCTGCGCAGCGATGACCAGCACCACCGGCCGCCCTGCACAGCAGCAGCCCCGTACCACCGCCGCCCCACTGCCATTACTGGCCGCCACCGACCTCCACCGCGCCCCCCTCCTTCCCGCCTTCGCCGGCCTACAAATACCCCCCCACGACGCGCCTCTCCACCACCACAAGCGCACCCGCAATCCCTAGCCCCCTCCCCGGCCTTGCTCCACCGCCGCCGCCAGGCCCTCCGCCCGCCGCCCCTAGCCCCCGTGGGCAGCCCGCCTCGCGCCGCCCCGACCCACGGTGAGTAGAGGAATGAGTTCCCCTCGCTCCCCTCTCCGTGTAGCCCTGCCCCCGGCCGCCGCTGTGCCCTAGGGCCGCCGGATTTGGTGGCGCCGCCGGCCCCTGTCCCCTCCTCTGCTCCTGGTAACGGGAGGAGGAAGAAGGGCACATTTGCCCTGAACCCCCTGCCCCTTTTGCTTATCCCCTTAGGAGCCCCACCCCCCCCCCTTTAGTCCCTTTTACAAATAAAACCCCCTGCTCATTCTATTTAGGAAGTGAACCCCCCCTCCTATACAAAATAATTACGGATAAACCCCCGACCTTTTTAGAGTACCCTAGGTATTCCCGGAAATTCCAATCAAGCCCTCCCCTCCCAACAGTAATTACGAATAGGTCCTTAGACCCTTACCCCTTCCCTAAAACCCCGTTCGGCCTATCATTTCATGCGCCAAAAATCTTCCGTTTGCCTCGAAACTTTACCACGCCATTTCTATCATAATGCCGGCCGTGCCATCAAGAAATCCCCCGAAAATATACTTTCTACCATTGTTTCTTAAGTTATTTCCGATTCGGGCTTGTAGATAAAACCTTTACCTCTTTTCTTTATTGAATGTTTGTTTGTGTGCGCCGTAGATCACGAGGTGACCGAGGGAGAACCCGTCGACGAGCAGTACTGCGAGCAAGAGTCCGAGAACCAGTGCCGTGAGCTAGGACCTGAAGGACAGTACCTCGATCAGGACTTTCCGGAAGGCTTTGTGAATGGCAAGTCCAATCCCATCCTTTGATGCATATTTATCCCAGTTTTATAAACACAACCTATTAGCCTGTTTTATAAAATGCATTGTTTTATTGCAAGACATGGTTGGATAGCCACCCCTTGATTGATATGACCACTCTTTGATAACCTAGGATTTGCTTCGCTAGGCGTTACCTACCGCTAGAGATGCTTATTACCTGTCATTCCCTTAATTATATTTTAAACCATGACCACAAGTGCTTTACCAAAAATAAGGGTACAAGGGCTTTAAAAAGATAAAATGGGGTTTTGAGAAAAATACAGGAAAGGCTTAGTCTGGCGAGATGGACGGCGTTTTCTGTGTGAAATGCCACTAGTGTGCTTGTACCTTTGTGGTTGAGCATGGTCGGGAGATGTCCATCTGGTCAATGTAAGGATAAACTGAGGTGTCATCTTGCCTAACTCATTTATCGTACAACCACTCGACCGTTGTGTGGGCAACGGCTTAGCATAAACCCCACTAGTTGTTCTACTAGCCAAGAAGGAGAGCGGGTGAGTAACGGGAGACCATGGAGAAGGGATACGATCTGTGTGAGTGGTATTCGGTTATGACTTCATGAATGGGTCATCAACCCCATGGTAGCTTCCGTGTTGGCTAGTTAGATTCAGCTAAGGTAGGTAATGGCTTCGTTAGGATCCGCCGCGACATTAAGGTGCTCGTAGCGCGGTACCCTACTTGTGGGTAAAGTGTACAACCTCTGCAGAGTGTAAAAATCTATTCGAATAGCCGTGTCCACGGTATTGGACGCGTTACGGCATGGTCACTTCAATAGATATTTCGGGATGATTGGTTTTGTGGCATAGGTTGTTTCGAAAGTACTCGGCAGTTGTGCAGTAAGCTACTGTGGACGCCAAGTCTGATGACACTAAAACTTGGATCCTTTGTGCAGGATCAACACTACTTATGATACGATTACTACAAAAATGTTTTGAGAAAGTGCTTTTGTCAAATAAACCCTTGCATGTGTAAAATCTTGCTTTATCGCAAATAAACCCTAACCCCACCCTTGATATAACCGTGCATGATCTCTGTTATCACCCCTCCGCGGGTGTGGTTGGACTTGTTGAGTACCTTTGTACTCACCCCATATACATTTGTGGTTTTTCTCAGAGGAAGACCCTGACTACGTGATTGGAGACGACGAATAGGGGTTGTGTCCGCGCCCAACTTTGCCTGTGGTGTTGGCCCTTCGCAAGATGCTTCTGCTAGCGTGTTACTCTGAGCCCGAGCTGGATCCCACGTGGGTCATGCTTTGGTGTGTTACCATAGCTGTTTTATTACTAGTTATCGTTTGTATCGAGTGCCCGCCTCCTCAGAGGTTTGTACGGTAATGTACCATCTGATGTAATAAATGTGTATCAGCCTCCTGGGACTGATTTTTATATCACATTTAAGTCACCTCGGATGAGGGGACGCTTCAGGTGGTATCAGAGCCGTAGGTTGGCCGTAGGACGTGACCCTAAGAGCGAAACCCCTTTTAAACCCTAGGACTTGTTTTGATTTAGATATTTTTCTGCACAAACACTCACCCCTGGTTTTTCTGCCCTGTTCCAGATGGCTGACAATGGATGGGTCAACGGAATCTGCCACGCAGAGCCCGGCCTTCCTAAATTATTATTGCTCAGCCTGGAACGCGTTGGGGTTATGGAACCACTAGAGTATGCCTACCGTGAATACATCTCCGGAGGCACCCTTCGGTGCGACATTATGATTTTTGTGGAGAGAAGCACCCGCTACCCTGATGTGGACCCTTGGTTCATCTCCACCGTTGGTTTCCACTTCCCCGACACCTACCGAAGGGCCGCCCGTAAAGCCCTGCGACGGCTGCGTGTGCTTTACAGGCACAACCTTCAGCGGACCCCTATGGGATTTTTCCCACCCGCTGAGAGAAGGGGACGCACTTGGATTGCCCGGATAAGGGGACTTGGACGAGAAGAAGAAGACCTAGAAGATACGGTGTCCCACCTATCCATCTACCTTACCGGCTTGGATGCACTCTACCGCGAACAGACGGCACAACTGAGGAAGCTAATCCATGGGATTGAAAAGTTAACCCAGGAGCTGGAGGAACAACGGACAAGGGCCGCCAGCGCCGAGTATTCCTTAACCGCCCTCCAAGCCCAGATGCAAGAATACGAGAACCGCAATGGAATAGGTGGATGGATAGAGGAAGAAGAAGAAGAAGAAGAACCCATGGAAACCCACTGGGATAGAGGCACACAAACCGAAGAGATGGATCAAAGCCTCCCAATAAAGAAGCGCCCTATCAGGATCAAGGGAGAGTCTCCATGATAGGATTAGCATGCCGAGCTAGAACCTTACCCTAATGACCACGTACCCATGAAAATTGTACCACCCCTGTTGTAATAATAAATGTTATCTACTCCCTTTGCACCTGTGCCAGATTGTTTATCCTATCCTTGTTTTCAGATGGCTGAGAATGGGTGGACCCAGGGCGTTTGCCAAGAGGAACCTGGCTTTCCCCGCCTTTTGATCAACTCTCTGGAGCGCCTCGGTGTTACCGAGCGCCCAAGGTACTACAGCAGGGAGTACGAACACCTCGGTACTCGTCGCTGTAGGGTGGTCCTCTCCATCGCCAGAAGCACCCGCCACCCCGACATCGAACCATGGAGAGTGACTGCCACGGGATTTCAACATCAGGATGCCTATCCCTTGGCCATCAGAAAAGCTCTCCGTTACCTGTGCCGGATCTTCAAAGAGCACCTCATTCCCACACCAATGAGGCTCTTTCCTCCGGTCATCAGGACGCAAGTCTGGCAGGCCCGCATGAGGAACCTGGAACGGCGCCGCCAACACGAAGACCTTTTGTACCATGTGGTCGCCTACCTCATCTCCCTGGACAAGCTCTTTGACGAGCAAGCCCAGATCTTAAGGGAGCAAACCCACCGGGCTGAGCAAGCTGAGCTTGCAGTGAGGATGCACCAAATCCGAGTGGCTCAAGCCGAAGCAAGG
The DNA here is from genome assembly GCF_002211085.1 of Panicum hallii. Lineage (NCBI taxonomy): Eukaryota > Viridiplantae > Streptophyta > Magnoliopsida > Poales > Poaceae > Panicum > Panicum hallii. The sequence continues at coordinate 4,934,979 of NC_038049.1, read as the reverse complement.
ACCGCGGCTGCTATAAGTAGCGAAGCTGTCGCTCAGGAAAGCCTCAGGCAGATCCAGGATCGGCGCATGCAAGAGTGGACCAGCAGTGGGACGCCCGTCCCGGCAATCAGGGAAACCCAAGTCCTAATTGGGACACCCATCACAGGATGGGGGGGACTTTTTAGGACCCCGCAAGCTTCACCCGAAGGCGCTGGAAGGACAGCTGCTGCCGTAGAAGGAGGAGCTGTCGAACAGCCCCGAGAAAATGGGATCCTCGAGGACGACGAGGAAGAGCTACTCATTCCATTGGAAGTTCACTCCGCCCCGGAAGACGACTCGCCCCGCGAGTAATATGCATTAGAGGTGCCCCAGGGATGAAGCCGTCCCGGTCCCAAGCTTAGAGTTGTGCCCACCCATTTGATGTGCCCTTATACCCGATCGTGTAGTGCGTGTTTTAGTTGTACCCTCCCAAGTGTTGTACCCCAGCGTAATAAATTAAACTATTTGCACTTGTTGCTTGTTAGTCTGTGTGATTGCCGGTAGAAGATAGAGGCTGCCTTTTTAAAAATAAAATATCACTAAATTCCAAAACTAAGTCTCATAAGGGTTTTTGCCCAATCCACAGACAGCCACCAGGCGTAACATAAGGACCTTCCAAAGGTAGGCACATGCCACTCCAAGTGCGGAGGGGCAACAGGGTATGCAAGGACAAACCCCCGACCAGGGAGATCAAGAAGATCAGGAAGTAAGCCAGCAGGGGGGAGGAAGCCAAGTAGGAGCACGACATGCCCCACCCCCACCGGCCATTGACCTGGTGCAAGTATTGAACAACCAGAACCTCTTACTGGAAGCTTTGACCAATGTTGTCACCAACCCAAGGCCCCGTGAGCAGAATACAAATGACAAATTGACAGCCTTTCTGAGGACCAAGCCACCCACCTTTGCAGGCTCCTACAACCCCTTGGACGCAGACGACTGGCTGCGCGTTATCAAGAGGAAACTCGAACCATTTGAGCATGGAGACCATGACAAGGTCCGTTTAGCTGCTCACCAGCTCACTGGAACTGCTTTAGCTTGGTGGGAAAACTACTGTGCAGCTGCGCAGGATGCCTCCACTATCACTTGGAAGGAGTTTGTGGATGAGTTCCGTCGCTATCACATCCCAGCAGCCACCATGAAGCGCAAGGCAGATGAGTTCCGTGAACTGCTACAAGGCAACAAGTCAGTTGAAGAGTACACATACCAGTTCATAGAACTAGCTCGCTATGCACCGGAGGAAGTAGACAAGGATGAAAAGAAGCAGGATATGTTCAGAAAGGGTTTAAATGCAGAACTCAAGAAGCTGCTTTCCCCATGCATCTACCCAGACTTCAACACACTGATGAATATGGCTATAATCACTGAAAGAGCCATGGCAGAGGAAAAGAGAGACAATAAGCGTAAGTTCCTAGAAGCCAAAGCTCGCCAGCAGGACCGTTTCTAGAAACCAAGGCACTTTGGCCCTCCGGCGACCAAGTCCCAAGCCCCTATGCAGTATAGGACCCAGCCACAAGCTACTGGCTCTCAAGCCCCCAACACCCAGCTTAGACAATTCAAGAGCCAGAGCACCATGAAGGTCCCACAGAGTAATACAAGCCAAGTTACTGCCAGCAGCAATCCCCGAGCATGCTACAACTGCCGTGAGACAGGACACTTCATTGCCAATTGCCCATATGCCAATAACAAGCCGGCGGCACCAGCCCTCTCCAACTCAGTGAATGGACCAAGGCCAGCCTTATCAGGAGCCAATCATGTACCCATCCGCAATAACAATACCGGCAACAACAACCAGCAGATGGGACCGCCCCAGCAGTCCTTCGGACGAGCCCGCATCAACCACATCAACGCCCAGGAGGCTCAGGACGCTCAGGGCGTAGCGCTCGGTGAGTTCCTAGTCGGCTCAGTTTTGGCAACAATATTGTTTGATTCCGGAGCATCACACTCATTCGTATCCTCAAGTTTTGTGGAAAAACACAATATACCTACAGTGCTACTTAAGACACCCCTATTAACCCGAACGCCCGGAGGTGACATTAAGTGCCGGCTGGGTTGTTCTAGGGTAAGGGTCATCTTAAGTGGGGTAGAGTTCCTAGCAGACCTAGTAGTACTTAAGTCTAAAGGCATAGATGTGATCCTTGGAATGGATTGGCTAAGCCTGCACAATGGCCTTATAAGCTGTGCTGACAAGGTGGTACACCTAACCAACCCAGAAGGAGTACAACTAACCTGCCACACTCGGGGAAGTGGACCAGACCCAATGGTTTTTAGCATGGAAGCTAAACTTTTGGAAGAAGTTCCAGTAGTAAAAGAATACTTAGATGTTTTTCCAGAAGAACTCCCGGGGATGCCGCCAGATAGGGATATAGAATTTGTCATTGACCTTGTCCCTGGAACCTCTCCTATAGCTAAGAGGCCCTATAGGATGGCAGCTTCAGAATTGGCAGAACTAAAGAGACAACTGGAAGAGTTACAACAAAGTGGTTTTATTAGACCAAGCTCGTCACCATGGGGAGCCCCGGTCTTGTTTGTCAAGAAGAAGGACGGAAGCATGAGGATGTGCGTGGATTACCGCGCACTAAATGATGTCACCATCAAGAACAAATACCCCCTTCCCAGAATTGATGACCTCTTTGATCAGTTGAGGGGAGCCAAGTATTTCTCCAAGATAGACCTAAGGTCGGGATATCACCAGCTCAAGATTAAGGAAAGTGATATTCCAAAGACGGCCTTCGTCACCCGCTATGGGCAATATGAGTTTACCGTGATGTCCTTTGGGCTCACCAATGCACCCGCTTACTTCATGAACCTCATGAATAAGGTGTTTATGGAAGAGTTAGATAAGTTTGTCGTAGTTTTCATTGACGACATACTTATTTACTCCAAGAGTGTCGACGAACATGAGCAGCACCTACGAGTGGTTCTAGAAAGGTTGAGAGCGCACAAGCTCTATGCCAAGTTCAGCAAGTGTGAATTTTGGCTTGAGAAAGTAGCGTTTCTTGGTCACATCTTGACCGCAGAAGGAGTATCAGTGGACCCCGAAAAAGTTGAAGCGGTCTTCAATTGGCAGCAGCCAACCAATGTTAGTGAAATCAGGAGTTTTCTCGGTTTAGCCGGATATTACCGGAGATTTATTGAGGGATTCTCCAAGATAGCCCGACCCATGACAGAGCTACTCAGGAAAGAGAAGAAGTTCACCTGGACCGAGCCATGTGAGAAAAGCTTCCAGGAATTAAAGAGAAGACTAACAACCGCCCCGGTACTAACCTTGCCGGACATCCAACGGGACTTTATCATTTATTGTGATGCATCCCGTCAAGGATTAGGATGTGTCCTCATGCAAGGAGGGAAAGTAGTGTCATACGCTTCCCGACAACTCAAGCCTCATGAGCAAAATTACCCGACCCATGATTTGGAATTGGCAGCCGTAGTACATGCCCTCAAGATTTGGAGACACTATCTGATTGGGAATAGGTGTGAGGTCTACACAGACCATAAGAGCTTAAAATACATCTTCACCCAGCCAGAATTAAACTTAAGGCAAAGAAGGTGGTTAGAACTAGTTAAGGATTATGATGTGGTAATTCATTACCATCCTGGCAAAGCAAACGTGGTAGCGGATGCCTTAAGCCGAAAACCTTATGGACCTAAGAATACCCACCTTCAAGAAGAGATGGCACAATTAAATGTGCACATCGTCCCCCAGGGTTCCAGACACAAGTTGAGTGTTCAACCTACTTTGGAGGATCAGATCAGAAAGGCCCAAGGTTCGGATAAGGACTTGATGAGAATCCGCATGCATACGGGAGAAAACAAGGCACCGGATTTCAGAGTGGATGACAAAGGAACCTTATGGTACAAGGATAGAATTTGCGTACCTAAGGAAGGAGAGTTCCGACAGACTATTATGGACGAGGCCCACAACTCAGCATATTCCATCCACCCAGGATCCACCAAGATGTATGTAGATATAAGGCAAAAGTATTGGTGGAGTGGAATGAAAGCGGATATCGCAAGATTCGTCGCCCATTGTGATAATTGTCAAAGGATCAAGGCTGAACATCAGAGACTAGCAGGATTGCTGCAACCTTTGCCCATCCCGGTTTGGAAATGGGATGAGATAGGAATGGATTTTGTAGTGGGTTTACCCAAGACGCAGAAAGGACATGACTCCATATGGGTGATAGTGGACCGGCTCACCAAAGTCGCTCACTTCCTACCTGTACGGACCAATTATGGTGGAGAAAAGCTAGCACGGCTCTATGTAGATAACATAGTGAAGCTGCATGGCGTGCCTAGCAAAATTATTTCTGATAGAGGAACCCAATTCACCTCTAGGTTTTGGAAAAGTTTGCACAAGGCCATGGGCACCAAGTTGGACTTCAGTTCAGCTTATCACCCGCAGACCGACGGTCAAACAGAAAGGGTGAACCAGATTATGGAGGATATGCTAAGAGCATGTGTCCTTACTTATGGCAAGGATTGGGAATAAAGTTTACCGTACGCTGAGTTTTCGTACAACAATGGTTATCAAGCAAGCTTGGGCATGTCACCATTTGAAGCTCTCTATGGGAGAAAGTGCAGGACCCCCCTGATGTGGTCAGAAGTTGGAGAGCGTGCCCTAGTTGGACCCGCACTCATAAAAGAAGCGGAAGAAAGAGTGGCCGAAATTAGAGAGAAACTGAAGGCCGCCCAATCCCGACAGAAGAGTTACTCAGACAAGAAGAGACGAGAAGTAAGCTTCAATCCAGGAGACTTTGTCTATCTCAAGGTTTCACCTATTCGAGGGACTCGGAGATTTCAAGTACATGGGAAACTAGCCCCTCGGTACATTGGACCGTACCAAGTACTGAAGAGAATTGGAGCTGTAGCATACCGTCTAGAACTACCAGAAGGAATGTCTGACATACACCCAGTATTCCATGTATCCCAACTGAGAAGATGCCTGAGGGTACCCGAAAGAGAACGGGTGACGGAAGAAGAAATAGCTTTACAGAAAGATCTTCGGTACCAGGAAGTGCCTATCAAGATTTTGGACACGGTCATAAAGAGAACAAGAAACTCCGAAGTACGGATTTGCAGAGTTCAGTGGGGCAGATATGGAGTAGAAGAAGCCACATGGGAACGCGAAGATGCCCTTAAGAAAGAGTTTCCCCATCTATTTAGGGACCAGCCGAATCTCGAGGACGAGATTCATTTTAAGTGGGGTAGGTTTGTAACGCCCGCGTTTTTACCATATCTAAATTACAGCACAATCGCTCGCTAGAAAATATTCTTTCGACAAGCTCGGATTGATCCTAAACCCTCACCGTCCGAACCCCTAATCGCCCAAAACATCTCACGACCTTTCGCCGCCTGACACCCGAATTTGACCGCCATCCTTTTTCTTTTCCTCGACCCCTGCGACGTGCCGCGTGCTCAACCCCGCACTCGCGACCGTCACCACGAATCCCGCCGACGCATTCCCCCCCCCCCCCCGCGTGCTCGACCACGCGCTCGCGACCGCCGCCGTAAAATCCGCCGACGCTACCCCCCCTCCTTTTCTTTTTCCCCTACCCCTTTTTCCTTTTCCTTTCTCCTTTCTCTGTTCCTGTCTCCTGCTTCCCTCGCTCCCCTGCATACGCAGCACAGCACTGAGCTGAGCTCGACGCCGGCCACCACCACCACCCCCCCTCGCCCATTGACGACGCCACAGGAGCTGCCTAACCCGGCCCTCCTCTGCGCGCGCCGTACCCCCCCTGCCGTCTTGGTGCTCGCGCTGCCCCTGCGTGCCGCGATGCCGAGCAGTGGCGGCCGCCGCGCGTCGCCTCGCCACGGGCCGCCTCCCCCTGCGCCGCACGCCCCCAGGACGCCCTTCCCCGCTACGCGCCACCACCCCGCCCTGCGCAGCGACGACCAGCGCCACCGGCCGCCCTGCACAGCAGCAGCCCCGTACCACCGCCGCCCCACTACCATTACTGGCCGCCACCGACCTCCACCGCGCCCCCCTCCTTCCCGCCCTCGCCGGCCTACAAATACCCCCCCACGACGCGCCTCTCCACCACCACAAGCTCCCCCGCAATCCCTAGCCCCCTCCCCGGCCTTGCTCCACCGCCGCCGCCAGGCCCTCCGCCCGCCGCCCCTGGCCCCCGTGGGCAGCCCGCCTCGCGTCGCCCCGACCCACGGTGAGTAGAGGAATGAGTTCCCCTCGCTCCCCTCTCCGTGTAGCCCTGCCCCGGCCGCCGCTGTGCCCTAGGGCCGCCGGATTTGGTGGCGCCGCCGGCCCCTGTCCCCTCCTCTGCTCCTGGTAACGGGAGGAGGAAGAAGGGCACATTTGCCCTGAACCCCCTGCCCCTTCTGCTTATCCCCTTAGGAGCCCCACCCCCCCCCTTTAGTCCCTTTTACAAATAAAACCCCCTGCTCATTCTATTTAGGAAGTGAACCCCCCCCTCCTATACAAAATAATTACGGATAAACCCCCGACCTTTTAGAGTACCCTAGGTATTCCCGGAAATTCCAATCAAGCCCTCCCCTCCCAACAGTAATTACGAATAGGTCCTTAGACACTTACCCCTTCCCTAAAACCCCGTTCGGCCTATCATTTCATGCGCCAAAAATCTTCCGTTTGCCTCGAAACTTTACCACGCCATTTCTATCATAATGCCGGCCGTGCCATCAAGAAATCCCCCGAAAATATTCTTTCTACCATTGTTTCTTAAGTTATTTCCGATTCGGGCTTGTAGATAAAACCTTTACCTCTTTTCTTTATTGAATGTTTGTTTGTGTGCGCCGTAGATCACGAGGTGACCGAGGGAGAACCCGTCGACGAGCAGTACTGCGAGCAAGAGTCCGAGAACCAGTGCCGTGAGCCAGGACCTGAAGGACAGTACCTCGATCAGGACTTCCCGGAAGGCTTTGTGAATGGCAAGTCCAATCCCATCCTTTGATGCATATTTATCCCAGTTTTATAAACACAACCTATTAGCCTATTTTATAAAATGCATTGTTTTATTGCAAGACATGGTTGGATAGCCACCCCTTGATTGATATGACCACTCTTTGATAACCTAGGATTTGCTTCGCTAGGCGTTACCTACCGCTAGAGATGCTTATTACCTGTCATTCCCTTAATTATATTTTAAACCATGACCACAAGCGCTTTACCAAAAATAAGGGTACAAGGGCTTTAAAAAGATAAAATGGGGTTTTGAGAAAAATACAGGAAAGGCTTAGTCTGGCGAGATGGACGGCGTTTTCTATGTGAAATGCCACTAGTGTGCTTGTACCTTTGTGGTTGAGCATGGTCGGGAGATGTCCATCTGGTCAATGTAAGGATAAACTGAGGTGTCATCTTGCCTAACTCATTTATCGTACAACCACTCGACCGTTGTGTGGGCAACGGCTTAGCATAAACCCCACTAGTTGTTCTACTAGCCAAGAAGGAGAGCGGGTGAGTAACGGGAGACCATGGAGAAGGGATACGATCTGTGTGAGTGGTATTCCGGTTATGACTTCATGAATGGGTCATCAACCCCATGGTAGCTTCCGTGTTGGCTAGTTAGATTCAGCTAAGGTGGGTAATGGCTTCGTTAGGATCCGCCGTGACATTAAGGTGCTCGTAGCGCGGTACCCTACTTGTGGGTAAAGTGTACAACCTCTGCAGAGTGTAAAAATCTATTCGAATAGCCGTGTCCATGGTATTGGACGCGTTACGGCATGGTCACTTCAATAGATATTTCGGGATGATTGGTTTTGTGGCATAGGTTGTTTCGAAAGTACTCAGCAGTTGTGCAGTAAGCTACTGTGGACGCCAAGTCCGATGACACTAAAACTTGGATCCTTTGTGCAGGATCAACACTACTTATGATACGATTACTACAAAAATGTTTTGAGAAAGTGCTTTCGTCAAATAAACCCTTGCATGTGTAAAATCTCGCTTTATCGCAAATAAACCCTAACCCCACCCTTGATATAACCGTGCATGATCTCTGTTATCACCCCTCCGCGGGTGTGGTTGGACTTGTTGAGTACCTTTGTACTCACCCCATATACATTTGTGGTTTTTCTCAGAGGAAGACCCTGACTACGTGATCGGAGATGACGAATAGGGGTTGTGTCCGCGCTCAACTTTGCCTGTGGTGTTGGCCCTTCGCAAGATGCTTCTGCTAGCGTGTTACTCTGAGCCCGAGCTGGATCCCACGTGGGTCATGCTTTGGTGTGTTACCATAGCTGTTTTATTACTAGTTATCGTTTGTATCGAGTGCCCGCCTCCTCAGAGGTTTGTACGGTAATGTACCATCTGATGTAATAAATGTGTATCAGCCTCCTGGGACTGATTTTTATATCACATTTAAGTCACCTCGGATGAGGGGACGCTTCATCGCCGTCTCCGCTGCCGCTGCTGGTGAAGCTATCATCGTCTTCGGCTCCTTCACTGCCGTCGGAAGTGTCGTCCGATGACCTGCCAAAAAGGAAGGTACCTGCTATCGGATCTTCTTCGGAGGAGAAGGAATCGACTCTTTCTTCCGGGGAAGAGAGGTCTTCCCCCCAAGACGCGTCGTCTTCATCTTCCTCCAACTCAGCCCCGAGGAAGAGCGCGAGATCTTCACCATCAGTCAGGGATTCATCATCCTCTGACTGGTAACGGAAGTCCCATTCCTCTGCATCCCAATGCAGGGGGGCACGGACTTCGTAAGCGGCAATTGGATCATATTCTGGAGTTGGCTCTCGGGAGGATTCGGATTCATAAGAAATAACGGAGGAAGCAGAAGAGGAAGAAGAAGCCATGGCGAAAGAAGAGGAAGAATGTAGTTGATAATGGCTGTGAGAGAAAGATGTCTGGGGAAATTGCCGAGGGTGAGTTTATAAAGATAAATCAAGAGGTGAAGTGAATCGGCACCGTGATGGTTTTCGAGGAGGTTGGTACAGGGCAGTCATATCGGTTGGAAGTCGAAAAGGCATGTACGGATCGGAAGCCGAAGGGTCGAGGTAATTTTAAATGATTTCGGAATTACCATCGCCGAAACCAGGGGGGCATGTGTTATCGACATATTCTAGACGGGCCAAAAGTGGGCCGTGGAGCAAGATGGGCCTAGGAGATGGTTATGGTAAGCTTGCGGATCGGACCCTGCGCGGTTGTTTGGGGCCAGTAAGGCCGTGTAAACCCAGATTTAGGCAGTTAGGGTTCGTGTCATGTTTGGTTAGGGTTAGTTAAAGAGAACAAGTCTACGGACTATAAATATGTACCACGAATAAACAAAAGAAGAAGGATCATTCATCAACAACTCACGGCATATCGCCTCCCCTGTCACAGGGTTTTTCATCAGGTAAGTGCCATGCGGCCCCGATCACGCTTTGCGTGATCAGGGGCGTATTGCCCTTGCTTGTTTGTTTCATATGTTGCTTGTTCTGAAGCCTTGTAGATGGCGAGTAGCATTAGTTATCATAGCGCGCATAGAGTAATGTTATTTTATTGTTGTATCATGATCATGCTCTGTTCATTATTCTTGCGCGCTCTGCGATCATTGTGTTTGTTCATGGATGCAATGGCCGGGCCTTGCTTTGTTTATATTGATAGATCCGATCTGTTATGGCTAGTTTCTATTTATTAGGGATTTAGTTCAATATGTGCACGATTAGGCCTTGCAAACGAGTTGAAAGTTCCGGCAGTATGCTAGTGGGTTTTGATCGACGACAGCGCTTGCTTGAGACCATATAAAGATTTCAACAACTTACAAACCATTCCTTCTTGACCCTTTGATACAAACCCATCTGGCTGATCCATATAGATCTCCTCGTCTAACTCTCCATTGAGGAAAGCCGTCTTAACGTCCATCTGATGAACGAGAAGACCATAAGAGGCTGCCAGGCTAAGTAACACTCGAATTATGGTCAATCGGGCAACTGGTGAATAAGTGTCAAAGAAATCTTCTCCTTCTTTTTGGGTATAACCCTTGGCCACAAGCCTAGCCTTGTACTTTTCAATAGTACCATTTGGCCTTAGCTTTTTCTTGAACACCCACTTGCATCCAACCGGTTTACATCCATAAGGACGTTCAACGACCTCCCAGGTTCCATTAGACATAATAGAATCCATCTCACTCCTCACGGCTTCCTTCCAATAGTCAGCATCAGGAGATGAATATGCCTCTTCAATGGTTCTGGGTGTATCATCTATGAGGTATACAATAAAATCATCACCAAAAGACTTTACAGTCCTTTGTCTCTTGCTCTTTCTCGGATCATCATTGTTATCCTCCTTAGAATTTTCCACAAGTGTATGTTCAATGTGTTCTATCGGCTCAGCAGAGCCATCATCCTCGATGAACTCTTGCCTAGATGAACTTGTTTCATCTCTCATGGGAAAAATATTTTCGAAAAATGTAGCATCTCTGGACACCATTATAGTACCAACATGCATGTCAGGTACTCCAGATTTCACTATTAAAAATCTATATCCAACGCTGTGAATAGCATAACCTAGAAAGATACAATCCACAGTTTTAGGTCCAAGCTTATGTTTCTTGGTTATTGGCACACTCATTTTTGCCAAACAACCCCATGTACGTAAGTATGACAGTGTTGGCCTTTTCTTCTCCCATTCCTCGAATGGAGTTATCTCTTTATTCTTTGTAGGAACATGGTTTAGGACATGACATGCAGTCAATATAGCCTCACCCCACCATTCCTTGGAAAGTCCCGCTGTATCTAACATGGCGTTAACCAAGTCCGTTAGAGTGCGGTTCTTTCTTTCGGCAACCCCATTTGACTGAGGTGAATAGGGAGGTGTCCTCTCATGAATAATACCATGTTCCTTGCAGAATAAAGTAAATAAATTTGAGAAATACTCGCCACCACGATCTGACCTAACTCTTTTGATCTTTCTCTCAAATTGGTTTTCTACTTCAGCTTTATAGATTTTAAAGTAGTGTAAAGCTTCATCTTTTGACTTCAACAAATAGATGTAACAAAATCTAGTACTATCATCAATCAAAGTCATGAAATATTTTTTACCACCTTTTGTCAACACTCCATTCATTTCGCACAAATCGGAATGAATTAATTCTAAGGGTGCCAAGCTCCTTGCCTCCGCGGTCTTATGAGGCTTACGAGTTTGTTTTGATTCAACACATACATGACACTTAGAATTTTTGACAAAAGTAAACATTGGAATTAAGCTCAAATTAGCTAAGCGCATCATACAACCAAAATTAACGTGACAAAGCCTCGAATGCCAAACATTTATTTCATCAAAGTTAATAACATTGTATGCAACTTTATTACAAACATCTGACAAAGAAAGACGGAACAAGCCTCCGCTTTCATAACCTTTTCCAACAAAAGTACCAAACTTAGACAAGATATATTTATTAGACTCAAAGACTAATTTAAAACCATCTCTACACAGTAAACTTCAGATTTACCGTACCAACACCAAGAACATGCGCATGCGATCCATTCCCCATCAGCAAGGAGGAAGTCCCGCCAGTCTGGTAAGAAGAGAACAAAGAAGCATCAGCACAAACATGAATATTAGCAACAGTGTCAACCCACCATTCGGGTGAACCAAAGACTGAAAGAACAGTAGGTAATAAATTACCGTACCCCGATGTTCCTCCAGGCTCACTAATAACCATGTTGGCGGAGTCGTTGCCTTTGCGGTTCGGACACTTTGCAGCAAAGTGTTCCGTACTAGCGCACACATAGCAAGCTCCCTTCTTCTTCTTCTTCTTCTTCTTCTTCTTCTTAAAAGTGGTTGTCTGCTTAGTCTTTGGTTGGTTCTACGGTGGCTTTTTCTTGTTCTTGTGGGAGTTGTTCTTCTGAACAAGATTGGCGCTAGAAGCACCAACAACTCCTTTCCTACGTATGTCCTTTGCTCTTGCCTTCTCCTCAACATCAAGAGTCCCTATGAGTCCATCTATGGTGAACTCCTGTCTCTTGTGTTTTAGAGAAGTAGCAAAGTCCCTCCAAGAAGGTGGCAGCTTAGAGATTATACCTCCGGCCACAAACTTATTGGGTAACACACATGGGGACTCCTTGCTGCAATTTTTGAGATCTTTTGCCAGAGTATGTATTTCATGAGCCTGTTCCACCACAGAACGGTCTTCGACCATCCTATATTCAAGGAACTGATCCATGATATACAACTCACTTCCGGCGTCAGATACTCCATATTGCGCCTCAAGAGCATCCCACAATGCTTTGCCAGTTGGCAGCCGGATATAAGAATCCACCAGGTTTTCACCGAGAACACTAATGATCAAGCCTCGAAAGAGGATATCAGCCTCATCGAACGCAATCCCTTCCTCTGGAGAGAACTGTTCAGGCTTACCCTCTTTTACATGGATCACTCTCGATAGTGTTAACCATAGTATAAGCCGCTCTTGCCAACATTTGTAATTTGAACCATCAAAAGGTGGTGGTTTGATTGATGCAGCAAAGCTAGATACCAAAAGCCTATTAACAATATCAGGTTTTTGGGTTGTTAGACAATTAGGCAATTTTCAGTATATTTTAATTCCAAATATTACTAGCAATTTCATGATATAAATGAGTGATAATGTGTGAATAAGATATGTGCATGTGTTCATGTTATTCTTACTAATAAGCATGAACCAAGATTTAAACCACAAAAGGTTTAGTAAGTACCCCAAGGCGGGACCAGTGCCGGGGGCACCGGTTGCGCCGTTACCAGCTGGAATAGACATGCTATTCAACTGGCCTTGCTCGAAGTAGCCGAACTATGTCGATGCAGGAAGAAGTTCGCAGTGCAGTCCCACGAACGGTCACGCCGGGAAGTAGACGAAGTAGTCGTTCCCATGAACGGTCACGCCGGGAAGTAGACGAAGTAGTCGTTCCCACGAACGGTCACGCCGGGAAGTAGACGAAATAGTCGTTCAGGGAGCGAGCAGTCGCGTCAAGACGCTCCCCAAAAACCTGATTGCCCGCATCCCGTGCAGGACCTTCAGCGAGCAAAGGTCCCGGAGGCCCGCTCTCGCTAGAGCTGTGCGCGCAGCGCTAGCAATGGGAATGGCAGAAAGCAGCTGAGGGAGAAGAGAGAGGTCTCCTTAGCAGGAATACCTTGCTCAAGTGCTGAGTTGAGTGAGGATGGGAGGAGGGGGTGGTGGTTTATATAGGCGTGAGGTGCCTCAGGTTCAACGAACCTGGACGTCATAAATGACTTTGATGACCTCAGGTTCAATGAACCTGGACGTCGTAAAGAGCCTTGATTGTCCAGTCATTACTGTCAACATTAATTCTCTGTGTAAAGAGCCTTGATTGTCCAGTCATTACTGTCAACATTAATTCTCTGTTTTAATGCTCTTTACAGCAAAACATCCTTCTCATCTCACCACACTGCACCGCACGTCACGTCCGTCCGTCCGGCCACACACGCGCACCCGCACCGCACCGCACCGCCCGTCTGGCCGGCCGCGCCTCGCCTCGCCTCGGCCACGGCCACGGCCATGGCTCGGCGAGGCGAGCGAGCGCGCGCGCGCGTGTGGTTCACCGTCCTCCTCTTACCGGCTTCACAAGTGGTGTACATGAGGTCCACCCTTTAAGTCGGTTGAGATCCTCCTCAATTCCCCGTACGGAATTAAGCTTTGATTCCCTAGCATTTAATAGTGGCCTTTAAATTCTTTTAATGTATTGATTAGAATGAATGGGCCAAGCCCATAACTCCAACAGACACCACCGCCGGCCACATTTGGTCCCCAAGAGACAGAGAGCAGCAGGATGACCGGGCCTCCATGCTCCGGCGCTGCGTGGTCGTGCTACCAGGCCTTCTCATCCTCGTCGTCGTTACAGCTCCGGCAAGCCGGCGGCACTTGTCTCATCCCTGACAGGATAAGACAGGGAGCCGGCAGGACGACCGGGCCTCTTGTGCACCAGTGTTACACGGTCGTGCCGCCCGGTTCTCTTCCTCGTCTCCCTTCCTAGTCTCCGTAAGACTTCTTCCACGGCCCAGCTCTGGCGAGCCACCGGCATCAGCTCTAGGCCTCGCTGCTGCCGACCCGCCTCAGCTTCCAACGCGCGACAACTTGCTCAGCTCGTTGGTGCTCATCATAGTCAAAGTACTCCTCCGGATCCTCAAGCTCCTTCGGCAATCCTGATGTTAGTGAACTCCAGCCTGTTCTCTAGTCTTCAACAGGATGCGCTCTTGGGTGCACCTGTTGGGTGTAGCCCCAGAGCCTCGGAAGGGCTCATAGAGGCGTATCGAGGGTCTACAATATAGATCTATCTTCGCTTTTCCGGTTGCTTATTTCCTTAAGAATTTACGGCGCACAGCCCTCGAGTAACGTCACTGACGGAGTCAAGGAGACACGCCGAGTCAAAGAGCGATGCCCAGGCCCCGAACAGGATCACTGGCGGAGTCACGGAGACACACCGAGTCAATTAGCGGCGCCCAGCACCCCGAGCAGGGTCACTGGCAAAGTCGTGGAGACACGCCGAGTTGATTAGCAGTGCCCAGCCCTCGAGCAGGGTTACTGGAGGAGTCGCGCAGACACGTCGAGTCGAAGAGCGGCGCCCAGCCCCCGAGCAGGGTTACTGGTGGAGTCACAGAGACACGCCGAGTCAATTAGCGGCGTCCAGCCCTCGAGCAGGGTCACTGGCGGAGTCACGGAGACACGCCTAGTCAATTAGCAGCACCCAACCCCAAGCAGGGTCACTGGTGGAGTCGCATAGACATGCCGAGTCAATTAGCGGTGCCCAGCCCCCGAGCAAGGTCACAGGCGCAATCGCGCAGACATGCTGAGTCGAAGAACAGTGTCCAGCCCCCGAGCAGGATCACTGGCGGAGTCACAGAGACATGCTGAGTCAATTAGCGGCGTCCAGCCCCCGATTAGGTTCACTGACGGAGTCATGGAGACACGCCGATTCATTCCGAATTTACTTCTTGAGAAATAACCCGAGAAATCTGGAGTCAACAGATCCAAAATCTTTTCCAAGGAGAAACTTCCGGAGCGCTGGTTGAGCTCCCCGTTGTTAATCGCTTGATGTCGTTCCCTCTTTTATCATCGCCTCCATCTGCACAGGCTAGGGCTTTTTACCGTTGAGAATAATGGCACCGTCAGGAGTTTTACCGTTCACTAGCTCCTTCCAGCATACGCTCCCCATCCGCCGTCAGGAGTGATTCAAATTTCGAACGTAGAGCCCAATAGACGATTAGGTTTTGGGGTGATATAAAAGAAACTAACCCAGCCCATCCTTATCCACTTGCTCATGCCTTCTTCTGCTTTCTCTGCCGCCGCCGACCATTTTGGATCTTGCCGGCGTTCCTCAAAAGCTCTCGCCCTCTCCCCTGCACGGCCACAACCGCCCTCTTCTCTGATCCTCCAGCCTCGCCTGATCTCGAGATGGCCAGCAACACCTCTACACCCTCCTCGCGGTCGGCCGCCCCCTAGGGGGACTTGCCGCCACCGCCCAGCGAGTCGTGGCTACCCAACACTCATACCGAAGAGGGGCTGGAGGTCATGGAAGCGTGCGGCCTCCTCCAGGAGAAGGCAGTCTCTGGGTGGAACTGCTACCACAGCCAGGAGTTTCCCTTGGAGGACCGGACTGAGGCGGTCGTCTTCTGGTCCTTCTACGAGAAGGGATTCGGCCTTACCGTGGGGGCATTCTTCCGTAGGCTTCTCAAGTACTACAGGCTGGAGGCGATCCACCTCAAGCCCAACTCCATCGCGCTGATTGCAATCTTCATCCATCTGTGCGAGGGGTTCTTGGGCATTCCTACCCACTTCAATCTCTAGCGGGCGTTGTACCACTTCAATCTCTAGCGGGCGGCCACCCCGGCGGGCGGTGGCCAGCGCGTGTGCGGCTCGGTGGCGGCGCCGTTCGCTCGGGTGAGAGCAACGGCCGAGGAGGCGAACGGCGGCGCTGGTGGGCGAGGACGGGATCCAGTTTCTCTTTTTTTGGGATTTTGTGAAGCTATGTTTAGATAGACTCGGTTAATTCGGTTATAACCGAACCGAACCAAAATAACCAAAACCAAATTTACTCGGTTCCGACTTCTGAAAAGAACGGATCGGTCCATGTTTTCTGAGAACCGAACTTGTACAGGAACCGAACTGATCGGTTCGGTTAGAACCGAATGCCCAGGCCTAGTACTCAGGGCTGTCAACAACGTCATATTTCGCCGTCTACCTGCTCCGGATCCATACAGGCGCTCGGCTTTGGCCGCCTCATTGGTGATTCGGCACGGGAGGCTGCAGGCTGCTTCGGCCCTTGGCTGCGGCTCTTCTCTTCTATCTCGCCATCAGTCTCCCTGTTCTGCTTCTCTTGACATGTAAACAAGCAGCAACAAGCACCCAATGCACAAAAATTCCTCCATGCTTCCTCTCGATTTGACACAAATCAAGTAATAATATTTAGTTGCACAATTCATCTGCAAATTATTCTTAGGCTGAGTCTAGTAAAAAGATTCCGCGCAAGTTCATTAAGAAAAAGATAGAGGATAATCAAAGAAACTGGCATGAGATACTATCTGAAATTTTGTGGGCTCATCTCATATGTAGGCACGTACTACTAAAGTTACTCATATGGGCTTGTTTATGTGTGTGTGATTGGGTGTAATCGTCACAATTATCCCATATGACTCTCAAATCACGTTTCAATGTTACGAGGAACTGTCATTTCTCAAAGAATCTGATTTTTCAGTGCTGCATCCTATTCAAGCCCAAATCAAGTCATGCTTCACGTGTGCAAAAGGAGACAATCCACATGGTATTCGTGTGCAGCAAGATGGTAAGCACTCGTTTGGGTTTTTGTGGCAAAAAAGGACCAAAATCATAAAAAACGTCCACAACATACAAACGAGCTGGTTTTCACATTTTATTGCTTGTATGAGGTGGTTGATCACTAGGTGTTGGAATTAGAATAACTGATTTACTTGACTCCTCTAACCATGGCAAGGATTCACCACGACTGCCACGCAAGGCCAGGAGCAGAGAGCCTATTTATAGCAACGACTTCATCGATCCCCAGCAACACAACAGCTACCAAAAAAAGAGCAACTAGCCAGCATCCATCCAACCAATGGCATCCCTCACCACGAACGCACTGTGCATCCCCACCATGGTGGCAGCTGCGGCTGCACCGCGCTGCCGCCGCAGCCTCATCGTGGCCCGAGCTTCTCCGGCCAAACATGACGAGCGCCAAGATCCGGCAGTCAAGGTTGACGCCGCCGGCGGCCGGCGCCGAGCCATGGTGCTGTTCTCCGCCGCCGCGATCACTGCCTCGACAGCAGCCGCCGTCCGATCCGCGAGAGCCGGTGTGTCCACGAAGACCGTACCCGGACAGTGGGTGGATATAGAGAATCTGGCGGACCCATACGTGCAGGATCTCGGCAAATGGGCTGTGATGGAGCACAACTCACAGACTGGGGAGGATTTGCAGTTTGGTAAGGTCGTCGGAGGCAAGCAACAGGTTGTCGCGGGCATGAACTACAAGCTCGAGATCGAAACAAAGCGCGGACCCTCCCGTTTTTACGAAGCGGGTCTGTTTGTTTCACTGCCCCCTGAGAAGCGTACGCTTAACTCCTTCGAGCCCTTGGCTGGGTGATGGATACAGCTTGCGGCAAGCTGAGGAGGGCCATTCCTGTGAGTCTCTGATGTATGTGTGTGGCCTGTGTGGGCCTTGCCACTGTTCCCCAGTAGCTATGTCGTATCTAGTGTTTTACTAATTTTGTTTTGCAGCATAAAGGGAACAAATTGTGGCTTGTGTTTGTTCTTTTTCAGATAACTGTCTATGTTTTCGTGCATGCATGCATGGCTGATGGCCCCGACAAAGGTTTCATGAGTATTGCATGGAGTACGTATACGGCTTTCTAACCCTGTGAAAATAAGGTCAGATACCAAAATTCAACAAAATAATTGAACATGACAAGTACAGATTCCGAATTATTTAGAATAATTCAGTTAAGTTGTCTGCTACTGTTCATAACTACATAACAAAAAGTATTCAGCGCTATCAACTATTGAATGTATCATGTTCACCTTGATACAGAGGAAAACAAATCAAACACCTGTCTAAACGACTTTTCTAAAAATTAGTAGCTCAACTACAGCCTCTCATTGCTTAATTCTTCTGGTACTCCCATGTAAGGAGAATTTCAGAAATATAGAGGGTAAAAGGCGCCGAGAGTGTCCTTTCTTCCCATGAAAAAAATCTATGTATGAGAAAACCTGCACCTGGTCCAATGGAAACGCACTGCCACTTCACTCCTGATCCCTTGCTCCGCCTGCCGCTCCGGGTGCCTTGAAGCACCCCGCCTCCACCAGCCCGGGCCGCTGCTACCGGATCTCGCGTGGTATGGCGATTCGCCCATTCCCTCGCTGCCCCTAGCTTCCATCCCTCCATAGCGACGCCGAGCTTGAACTCCGGCCACGAGCACCCTGCCGGAGCCCACCCGTCATCTAAGTCATACCTGGCCGGCGTCTCCAGGCCACCCACCGCCGGTTCCCTGGACCTTGAGGCCGCCACTTGGATGCCGTGGTTGGCATCGCAACCTGTCTCCGGGGGTTAAGAGTATTGATAGGGGAAGGTAGATTAATTTCACTGCTTGATTTCCATGATTATATCAGCTTCGTATGTGTGTGTGTCTCTCTCTCTCTATATAGCCAGCAACCTTCCCTTTGCTCAAGTACAAATCTCTCAACTAATCTGCTACTAAACTGAGACACAAACAAACCAAACTGATAAAATATCTTCCAAGCACTTTATATATGCACGTACAATGCATTGTGGAACGATGACCTAGTAATGTTCTAGGCAAAAAGCTGCAACTTAAATGTCACCTTGAGCATACGGTTTAAATGTTTCAAACAGAGGGAACAGCAACACTTGCGTAACCAGCTGGATATGTATTGTATATTGTGATTTATTTTTAAACATATTTAAGCATCTTCCACGCGGAAAATACAATTTAGTGCCTAATCATTTTGGCGGATTGTTGCGTATATATGGCCATATAATCAGAGGCCAAAATCTGTAATTTTCACAGTGAAAATGACTTTTCAGAAGTGCCAAATGGGCGGCTGCTGCATCCTATTCATGCCTAAATCAAGTCACGGGCTTCACGTGTGCAAAAAGAGACAATTGGTTCCTGACAGTTGTGTAGGAACAACTGAGCACAGCTAAATGAAAAACGAAAGCCAGCAAATTTTACACTCACATACATCCATCCGTCCAGGACACCACCGGCGGCCACTTTTGGTCCCCAAGAGAAAGGGAGCAGCGTGGTCGTGCTACCAGGCCTTCTCGCCCTTGTCGCCGTTAGGCTTCTCCTCAAGCACAGCTCCGGCAAACCGGCGGCACTTGTCGGTGGCCACAGTATTTCATGCCAGAGAGGCTGAGAGACAGGGAGCCAGCAGGACGACCGGGCCTCCCATGCACCGGTGTTGCGCGGTGGTGCCACCCGTTCTTCTCTTCCTCGTCTCCGTCAGACTTCTTCTGCGGGCCAGCTCTGGCGAGCTGGCGGCATCGGTGCATGGCCTTGCCGCCGCCGTCCTGCCTCAGCTTCAAACGTGCGACACCTTCCTCAGCTCGTAAAATTCTTCGAATCAGAGGCGCACCTCCACTACTCAATGCTGCGGGATCCAGGAGATCGGATGGGATGGGCCTTTGTGCCTCCGGCCGGAGCGGAAGGAGACTGCACGATGGTGGCGGAGGCCCAACACAAACCAGGGGGCTATATGAAAAAATGGATCATGATTAATAATCGCTATCCGATCCAGGGGTTATAATGTAAAGTTAAGCGGGTGGTGGATTTGTACTCCGGCAAGTCCACCCGGGGTATGCTCAGATAGTAGATTTGTAGGTGAGGGAGATTGAAGAGCCAAGAACTCGATGGTAACACAAAGACGCAGAGGTTTTGATAGGTTCGGGTCGCTGGGAGCGTAGCACCCTACGTCCTGTGTTCGGTGTTGTATTGATTGGTTTAGGGTTTGTGCAATGGCCAAGCTAGTTGGGTCGTGTTTGGTGGGTACCCCCACGGCTCCCTTATACAGCCAAGTAGCCATGGGTTACAAGTTAGATTAAGATCTACTCGGGTTGTTTATAAGGAATCAGGTCGGTTATGATACACAATATCAAGGCTATCCGATTCGGCCTTGATTCTGATCCAAAAGGACCCTTCCCGCCGTCCAACCGAGTGCCTGTCCGCCGGGTCGTTAAGCAGAGTCGTTCCCTGAAGAACCGGGCTCCACTCGGCAGGGAGGTACCTGGGTCTACCTCCGTTAAGCCCCCGAGCGCCGAGTTGCTGAATGGTACCCCGCCGAAGTCAAGAAGCTGGTTGGTGCTCATCATAGTCAAAGTACTCCTCCGGATCCTCAAGCTCCTTTGGCAGTCCTGACGTTAGTGAACTCCTGCATGTTCTCTAGTCTTCAACAGGATGCGCTCTTGGGCGCACCCGTTGGGTGTAGCCCCAGAGCCTCGGAAGTGTTCATAGAGGCATTTCGAGGGTCCACAATATAGATCTATCTCCCCTTTTCTGGTTGCTTATTTCCTTGAGAATTTATGGCGCACAGCCCTGGAGCAAGGTCACCGACGGAGTCACGGAGACACGCCGATTCAAAGAGCGATGCCCAGCCCCCGAGCAGGGTTACTGGCGGAGTCACGGAGACACACCGAGTCAATTAGCGGCGCCCAGCCCCCAAGCAGGGTCACTGGCGGAGTCGCGGAGACACGCCGAGTCGATTAGCAGCACCTAGCCCTCGAGCACGGTTACTGGCAGAGTCGCGTAGACACGTCGAGTTGAAGAGTGGCACCCAGCCCCTGAGCTGGGTTACTGGCGGAGTCATGGAGACAAGCCGAGTCAATTAGCGGCATCTAGCCCTCGAGCAGGGTCACTGGCGGAGTCCACGCCAAGTCAATTAGCGGCACCCAACCCCGAGCAGGGTCACTGGTGGAGTCGAGTAGACTTGACGAGTCAATTAGAGCGCAATCGCGAAGACACGCCGAGTCGAAGAGCGGTGTCCAGCCCCCGAGCAGGATCAGTGGCGGAGTCATTGGTGATTCGGCACGGGAGGCTGCAGGCTGCTTCGGCCCTTGGCTGCGGCCTCAAGCTCCATGCTCTTCTCTTCCATCTCGCCATCGGTCTCCCTGTTCTGCTTCTCTTGACATGTAAACAAGCAGCAACAAGCGCCCAATGCACAAAAATTCCTCCATGCTTCCTCTCGATTTGACATAAATCAAGTAATAATATTTAGTTGCACAATTCATCTGCAAATTATTCTTAGACTGAGTCTAGTAAAAAGATTCCGCGCAAGTTCATTAAGAAAAAGATAGAGGATAATCAAAGAAACTGGCATGAGATACTATCTGAAATTTTGTGGGCTCATCTCATATGTAGGCACGTACTACTAAAGTTACTCATATGGGCTTGTTTATGTGTGTGTGATTGGGTGTAATCGTCACAATTATCCCGCATGACTCTCAAATCACGTTTCAATGTTACGAGGAACTGTCATTTCTCAAAGAATCTGATTTTTCAGTGCTGCATCCTATTCAAGCCCAATCAAGTCATGCTTCACGTGTGCAAAAGGAGACAATCCACATGGTATTCGTGTGCAGCAAGATGGTAAGCACTCGTTTGGGTTTTTGTGGCAAAAAAGGACCACAAATCATAAAAAACGTCCACAACATACAAACGAGCTGGTTTTCACATTTTATTGCTTGTATGAGGTGGTTGATCACTAGGTGTTGGAATTAGAATAACTGATTTACTTGACTCCTCTAACCATGGCAAGGATTCACCACGACTGCCACGCAAGGCCAGGAGCAGAGAGCCTATTTATAGCAACGACTTCATCGATCCCCAGCAACACAACAGCTACCAAAAAAAGAGCAACTAGCCAGCATCCATCCAACCAATGGCATCCCTCACCACGAACGCACTGTGCATCCCCACCATGGTGGCAGCTGCGGCTGCACCGCGCTGCCGCCGCAGCCTCATCGTGGCCCGAGCTTCTCCGGCCAAACATGACGAGCGCCAAGATCCGGCAGTCAAGGTTGACGCCGCCGGCGGCCGGCGCCGAGCCATGGTGCTGTTCTCCGCCGCCGCGATCACTGCCTCGACAGCAGCCGCCGTCCGATCCGCGAGAGCCGGTGTGTCCACGAAGACCGTACCCGGACAGTGGGTGGATATAGAGAATCTGGCGGACCCATACGTGCAGGATCTCGGCAAATGGGCTGTGATGGAGCACAACTCACAGACTGGGGAGGATTTGCAGTTTGGTAAGGTCGTCGGAGGCAAGCAACAGGTTGTCGCGGGCATGAACTACAAGCTCGAGATCGAAACAAAGCGCGGACCCTCCCGTTTTTACGAAGCGGGTCTGTTTGTTTCACTGCCCCCTGAGAAGCGTACGCTTAACTCCTTCGAGCCCTTGGCTGGGTGATGGATACAGCTTGCGGCAAGCTGAGGAGGGCCATTCCTGTGAGTCTCTGATGTATGTGTGTGGCCTGTGTGGGCCTTGCCACTGTTCCCCAGTAGCTATGTCGTATCTAGTGTTTTACTAATTTTGTTTTGCAGCATAAAGGGAACAAATTGTGGCTTGTGTTTGTTCTTTTTCAGATAACTGTCTATGTTTTCGTGCATGCATGCATGGCTGATGGCCCCGACAAAGGTTTCATGAGTATTGCATGGAGTACGTATACGGCTTTCTAACCCTGTGAAAATAAGGTCAGATACCAAAATTCAACAAAATAATTGAACATGACAAGTACAGATTCCGAATTATTTAGAATAATTCAGTTAAGTTGTCTGCTACTGTTCATAACTACATAACAAAAAGTATTCAGCGCTATCAACTATTGAATGTATCATGTTCACCTTGATACAGAGGAAAACAAATCAAACACCTGTCTAAACGACTTTTCTAAAAATTAGTAGCTCAACTACAGCCTCTCATTGCTTAATTCTTCTGGTACTCCCATGTAAGGAGAATTTCAGAAATATAGAGGGTAAAAGGCGCCGAGAGTGTCCTTTCTTCCCATGAAAAAAATCTATGTATGAGAAAACCTGCACCTGGTCCAATGGAAACGCACTGCCACTTCACTCCTGATCCCTTGCTCCGCCTGCCGCTCCGGGTGCCTTGAAGCACCCCGCCTCCACCAGCCCGGGCCGCTGCTACCGGATCTCGCGTGGTATGGCGATTCGCCCATTCCCTCGCTGCCCCTAGCTTCCATCCCTCCATAGCGACGCCGAGCTTGAACTCCGGCCACGAGCACCCTGCCGGAGCCCACCCGTCATCTAAGTCATACCTGGCCGGCGTCTCCAGGCCACCCACCGCCGGTTCCCTGGACCTTGAGGCCGCCACTTGGATGCCGTGGTTGGCATCGCAACCTGTCTCCGGGGGTTAAGAGTATTGATAGGGGAAGGTAGATTAATTTCACTGCTTGATTTCCATGATTATATCAGCTTCGTATGTGTGTGTGTCTCTCTCTCTCTATATAGCCAGCAACCTTCCCTTTGCTCAAGTACAAATCTCTCAACTAATCTGCTACTAAACTGAGACACAAACAAACCAAACTGATAAAATATCTTCCAAGCACTTTATATATGCACGTACAATGCATTGTGGAACGATGACCTAGTAATGTTCTAGGCAAAAAGCTGCAACTTAAATGTCACCTTGAGCATACGGTTTAAATGTTTCAAACAGAGGGAACAGCAACACTTGCGTAACCAGCTGGATATGTATTGTATATTGTGATTTATTTTTAAACATATTTAAGCATCTTCCACGCGGAAAATACAATTTAGTGCCTAATCATTTTGGCGGATTGTTGCGTATATATGGCCATATAATCAGAGGCCAAAATCTGTAATTTTCACAGTGAAAATGACTTTTCAGAAGTGCCAAATGGGCGGCTGCTGCATCCTATTCATGCCTAAATCAAGTCACGGGCTTCACGTGTGCAAAAAGAGACAATTGGTTCCTGACAGTTGTGTAGGAACAACTGAGCACAGCTAAATGAAAAACGAAAGCCAGCAAATTTTACACTCACATACATCCATCCGTCCAGGACACCACCGGCGGCCACTTTTGGTCCCCAAGAGAAAGGGAGCAGCGTGGTCGTGCTACCAGGCCTTCTCGCCCTTGTCGCCGTTAGGCTTCTCCTCAAGCACAGCTCCGGCAAACCGGCGGCACTTGTCGGTGGCCACAGTATTTCATGCCAGAGAGGCTGAGAGACAGGGAGCCAGCAGGACGACCGGGCCTCCCATGCACCGGTGTTGCGCGGTGGTGCCACCCGTTCTTCTCTTCCTCGTCTCCGTCAGACTTCTTCTGCGGGCCAGCTCTGGCGAGCTGGCGGCATCGGTGCATGGCCTTGCCGCCGCCGTCCTGCCTCAGCTTCAAACGTGCGACACCTTCCTCAGCTCGTAAAATTCTTCGAATCAGAGGCGCACCTCCACTACTCAATGCTGCGGGATCCAGGAGATCGGATGGGATGGGCCTTTGTGCCTCCGGCCGGAGCGGAAGGAGACTGCACGATGGTGGCGGAGGCCCAACACAAACCAGGGGGCTATATGAAAAAATGGATCATGATTAATAATCGCTATCCGATCCAGGGGTTATCATGTAAAGTTAAGCGGGTGGTGGATTTGTACTCCGGCAAGTCCACCCGGGGTATGCTCAGATAGTAGATTTGTAGGTGAGGGAGATTGAAGAGCCAAGAACTCGATGGTAACACAAAGACGCAGAGGTTTTGATAGGTTCGGGTCGCTGGGAGCGTAGCACCCTACGTCCTGTGTTCGGTGTTGTATTGATTGGTTTAGGGTTTGTGCAATGGCCAAGCTAGTTGGGTCGTGTTTGGTGGGTACCCCCACGGCTCCCTTATACAGCCAAGTAGCCATGGGTTACAAGTTAGATTAAGATCTACTCGGGTTGTTTATAAGGAATCAGGTCGGTTATGATACACAATATCAAGGCTATCCGATTCGGCCTTGATTCTGATCCAAAAGGACCCTTCCCGCCGTCCAACCGAGTGCCTGTCCGCCGGGTCGTTAAGCAGAGTCGTTCCCTGAAGAACCGGGCTCCACTCGGCAGGGAGGTACCTGGGTCTACCTCCGTTAAGCCCCCGAGCGCCGAGTTGCTGAATGGTACCCCGCCGAAGTCAAGAAGCTGGTTGGTGCTCATCATAGTCAAAGTACTCCTCCGGATCCTCAAGCTCCTTTGGCAGTCCTGACGTTAGTGAACTCCTGCATGTTCTCTAGTCTTCAACATGATGCGCTCTTGGGCGCACCCGTTGGGTGTAGCCCCAGAGCCTCGGAAGTGTTCATAGAGGCATTTCGAGGGTCCACAATATAGATCTATCTCCCCTTTTCTGGTTGCTTATTTCCTTGAGAATTTATGGCGCACAGCCCTGGAGCAAGGTCACCGACGGAGTCACGGAGACACGCCGATTCAAAGAGCGATGCCCAGCCCCCGAGCAGGGTTACTGGCGGAGTCACGGAGACACACCGAGTCAATTAGCGGCGCCCAGCCCCCAAGCAGGGTCACTGGCGGAGTCGCGGAGACACGCCGAGTCGATTAGCAGCACCTAGCCCTCGAGCACGGTTACTGGCAGAGTCGCGTAGACACGTCGAGTTGAAGAGTGGCACCCAGCCCCTGAGCTGGGTTACTGGCGGAGTCATGGAGACAAGCCGAGTCAATTAGCGGCATCTAGCCCTCGAGCAGGGTCACTGGCGGAGTCCACGCCAAGTCAATTAGCGGCACCCAACCCCGAGCAGGGTCACTGGTGGAGTCGAGTAGACTTGACGAGTCAATTAGAGCGCAATCGCGAAGACACGCCGAGTCGAAGAGCGGTGTCCAGCCCCCGAGCAGGATCAGTGGCGGAGTCATTGGTGATTCGGCACGGGAGGCTGCAGGCTGCTTCGGCCCTTGGCTGCGGCCTCAAGCTCCATGCTCTTCTCTTCCATCTCGCCATCGGTCTCCCTGTTCTGCTTCTCTTGACATGTAAACAAGCAGCAACAAGCGCCCAATGCACAAAAATTCCTCCATGCTTCCTCTCGATTTGACATAAATCAAGTAATAATATTTAGTTGCACAATTCATCTGCAAATTATTCTTAGACTGAGTCTAGTAAAAAGATTCCGCGCAAGTTCATTAAGAAAAAGATAGAGCATAATCAAAGAAACTGGCATGAGATACTATCTGAAATTTTGTGGGCTCATCTCATATGTAGGCACGTACTACTAAAGTTACTCATATGGGCTTGTTTATGTGTGTGTGATTGGGTGTAATCGTCACAATTATCCCGCATGACTCTCAAATCACGTTTCAATGTTACGAGGAACTGTCATTTCTCAAAGAATCTGATTTTTCAGTGCTGCATCCTATTCAAGCCCAATCAAGTCATGCTTCACGTGTGCAAAAGGAGACAATCCACATGGTATTCGTGTGCAGCAAGATGGTAAGCACTCGTTTGGGTTTTTGTGGCAAAAAAGGACCACAAATCATAAAAAACGTCCACAACATACAAACGAGCTGGTTTTCACATTTTATTGCTTGTATGAGGTGGTTGATCACTAGGTGTTGGAATTAGAATAACTGATTTACTTGACTCCTCTAACCATGGGAAGGATTCACCACGACTGCCACGCAAGGCCAGGAGCAGAGAGCCTATTTATAGCAACGACTTCATCGATCCCCAGCAACACAACAGCTACCAAAAAAAGAGCAACTAGCCAGCATCCATCCAACCAATGGCATCCCTCACCACGAACGCACTGTGCATCCCCACCATGGTGGCAGCTGCGGCTGCACCGCGCTGCCGCCGCAGCCTCATCGTGGCCCGAGCTTCTCCGGCCAAACATGACGAGCGCCAAGATCCGGCAGTCAAGGTTGACGCCGCCGGCGGCCGGCGCCGAGCCATGGTGCTGTTCTCCGCCGCCGCGATCACTGCCTCGACAGCAGCCGCCGTCCGATCCGCGAGAGCCGGTGTGTCCACGAAGACCGTACCCGGACAGTGGGTGGATATAGAGAATCTGGCGGACCCATACGTGCAGGATCTCGGCAAATGGGCTGTGATGGAGCACAACTCACAGACTGGGGAGGATTTGCAGTTTGGTAAGGTCGTCGGAGGCAAGCAACAGGTTGTCGCGGGCATGAACTACAAGCTCGAGATCGAAACAAAGCGCGGACCCTCCCGTTTTTACGAAGCGGGTCTGTTTGTTTCACTGCCCCCTGAGAAGCGTACGCTTAACTCCTTCGAGCCCTTGGCTGGGTGATGGATACAGCTTGCGGCAAGCTGAGGAGGGCCATTCCTGTGAGTCTCTGATGTATGTGTGTGGCCTGTGTGGGCCTTGCCACTGTTCCCCAGTAGCTATGTCGTATCTAGTGTTTTACTAATTTTGTTTTGCAGCATAAAGGGAACAAATTGTGGCTTGTGTTTGTTCTTTTTCAGATAACTGTCTATGTTTTCGTGCATGCATGCATGGCTGATGGCCCCGACAAAGGTTTCATGAGTATTGCATGGAGTACGTATACGGCTTTCTAACCCTGTGAAAATAAGGTCAGATACCAAAATTCAACAAAATAATTGAACATGACAAGTACAGATTCCGAATTATTTAGAATAATTCAGTTAAGTTGTCTGCTACTGTTCATAACTACATAACAAAAAGTATTCAGCGCTATCAACTATTGAATGTATCATGTTCACCTTGATACAGAGGAAAACAAATCAAACACCTGTCTAAACGACTTTTCTAAAAATTAGTAGCTCAACTACAGCCTCTCATTGCTTAATTCTTCTGGTACTCCCATGTAAGGAGAATTTCAGAAATATAGAGGGTAAAAGGCGCCGAGAGTGTCCTTTCTTCCCATGAAAAAAATCTATGTATGAGAAAACCTGCACCTGGTCCAATGGAAACGCACTGCCACTTCACTCCTGATCCCTTGCTCCGCCTGCCGCTCCGGGTGCCTTGAAGCACCCCGCCTCCACCAGCCCGGGCCGCTGCTACCGGATCTCGCGTGGTATGGCGATTCGCCCATTCCCTCGCTGCCCCTAGCTTCCATCCCTCCATAGCGACGCCGAGCTTGAACTCCGGCCACGAGCACCCTGCCGGAGCCCACCCGTCATCTAAGTCATACCTGGCCGGCGTCTCCAGGCCACCCACCGCCGGTTCCCTGGACCTTGAGGCCGCCACTTGGATGCCGTGGTTGGCATCGCAACCTGTCTCCGGGGGTTAAGAGTATTGATAGGGGAAGGTAGATTAATTTCACTGCTTGATTTCCATGATTATATCAGCTTCGTATGTGTGTGTGTCTCTCTCTCTCTATATAGCCAGCAACCTTCCCTTTGCTCAAGTACAAATCTCTCAACTAATCTGCTACTAAACTGAGACACAAACAAACCAAACTGATAAAATATCTTCCAAGCACTTTATATATGCACGTACAATGCATTGTGGAACGATGACCTAGTAATGTTCTAGGCAAAAAGCTGCAACTTAAATGTCACCTTGAGCATACGGTTTAAATGTTTCAAACAGAGGGAACAGCAACACTTGCGTAACCAGCTGGATATGTATTGTATATTGTGATTTATTTTTAAACATATTTAAGCATCTTCCACGCGGAAAATACAATTTAGTGCCTAATCATTTTGGCGGATTGTTGCGTATATATGGCCATATAATCAGAGGCCAAAATCTGTAATTTTCACAGTGAAAATGACTTTTCAGAAGTGCCAAATGGGCGGCTGCTGCATCCTATTCATGCCTAAATCAAGTCACGGGCTTCACGTGTGCAAAAAGAGACAATTGGTTCCTGACAGTTGTGTAGGAACAACTGAGCACAGCTAAATGAAAAACGAAAGCCAGCAAATTTTACACTCACATACATCCATCCGTCCAGGACACCACCGGCGGCCACTTTTGGTCCCCAAGAGAAAGGGAGCAGCGTGGTCGTGCTACCAGGCCTTCTCGCCCTTGTCGCCGTTAGGCTTCTCCTCAAGCACAGCTCCGGCAAACCGGCGGCACTTGTCGGTGGCCACAGTATTTCATGCCAGAGAGGCTGAGAGACAGGGAGCCAGCAGGACGACCGGGCCTCCCATGCACCGGTGTTGCGCGGTGGTGCCACCCGTTCTTCTCTTCCTCGTCTCCGTCAGACTTCTTCTGCGGGCCAGCTCTGGCGAGCTGGCGGCATCGGTGCATGGCCTTGCCGCCGCCGTCCTGCCTCAGCTTCAAACGTGCGACACCTTCCTCAGCTCGTAAAATTCTTCGAATCAGAGGCGCACCTCCACTACTCAATGCTGCGGGATCCAGGAGATCGGATGGGATGGGCCTTTGTGCCTCCGGCCGGAGCGGAAGGAGACTGCACGATGGTGGCGGAGGCCCAACACAAACCAGGGGGCTATATGAAAAAATGGATCATGATTAATAATCGCTATCCGATCCAGGGGTTATCATGTAAAGTTAAGCGGGTGGTGGATTTGTACTCCGGCAAGTCCACCCGGGGTATGCTCAGATAGTAGATTTGTAGGTGAGGAGATTGAAGAGCCAAGAACTCGATGGTAACACAAAGACGCAGAGGTTTTGATAGGTTCGGGTCGCTGGGAGCGTAGCACCCTACGTCCTGTGTTCGGTGTTGTATTGATTGGTTTAGGGTTTGTGCAATGGCCAAGCTAGTTGGGTCGTGTTTGGTGGGTACCCCCACGGCTCCCTTATACAGCCAAGTAGCCATGGGTTACAAGTTAGATTAAGATCTACTCGGGTTGTTTATAAGGAATCAGGTCGGTTATGATACACAATATCAAGGCTATCCGATTCGGCCTTGATTCTGATCCAAAAGGACCCTTCCCGCCGTCCAACCGAGTGCCTGTCCGCCGGGTCGTTAAGCAGAGTCGTTCCCTGAAGAACCGGGCTCCACTCGGCAGGGAGGTACCTGGGTCTACCTCCGTTAAGCCCCCGAGCGCCGAGTTGCTGAATGGTACCCCGCCGAAGTCAAGAAGCTGGTTGGTGCTCATCATAGTCAAAGTACTCCTCCGGATCCTAAGCTCCTTTGGCAGTCCTGACGTTAGTGAACTCCTGCATGTTCTCTAGTCTTCAACAGAATGCGCTCTTGGGCGCACCCGTTGGGTGTAGCCCCAGAGCCTCGGAAGTTTCATAGAGGCATTTCGAGGGTCCACAATATAGATCTATCTCCCCTTTTCTGGTTGCTTATTTCCTTGAGAATTTATGGCGCACAGCCCTGGAGCAAGGTCACCGACGGAGTCACGGAGACACGCCGATTCAAAGAGCGATGCCCAGCCCCCGAGCAGGGTTACTGGCGGAGTCACGGAGACACACCGAGTCAATTAGCGGCGCCCAGCCCCCAAGCAGGGTCACTGGCGGAGTCGCGGAGACACGCCGAGTCGATTAGCAGCACCTAGCCCTCGAGCACGGTTACTGGCAGAGTCGCGTAGACACGTCGAGTTGAAGAGTGGCACCCAGCCCCTGAGCTGGGTTACTGGCGGAGTCATGGAGACAAGCCGAGTCAATTAGCGGCATCTAGCCCTCGAGCAGGGTCACTGGCGGAGTCCACGCCAAGTCAATTAGCGGCACCCAACCCCGAGCAGGGTCACTGATGGAGTCGAGTAGACTTGACGAGTCAATTAGAGCGCAATCGCGAAGACACGCCGAGTCGAAGAGCGGTGTCCAGCCCCCGAGCAGGATCAGTGGTGGAGTCATTGGTGATTCGGCACGGGAGGCTGCAGGCTGCTTCGGCCCTTGGCTGCGGCCTCAAGCTCCATGCTCTTCTCTTCCATCTCGCCATCGGTCTCCCTGTTCTGCTTCTCTTGACATGTAAACAAGCAGCAACAAGCGCCCAATGCACAAAAATTCCTCCATGCTTCCTCTCGATTTGACATAAATCAAGTAATAATATTTAGTTGCACAATTCATCTGCAAATTATTCTTAGACTGAGTCTAGTAAAAAGATTCCGCGCAAGTTCATTAAGAAAAAGATAGAGGATAATCAAAGAAACTGGCATGAGATACTATCTGAAATTTTGTTGGCTCATCTCATATGTAGGCACATACTACTAAAGTTACTCATATGGGCTTGTTTATGTGTGTGTGATTGGGTGTAATCGTCACAATTATCCCGCATGACTCTCAAATCACGTTTCAATGTTACGAGGAACTGTCATTTCTCAAAGAATCTGATTTTTCAGTGCTGCATCCTATTCAAGCCCAATCAAGTCATGCTTCACGTGTGCAAAAGGAGACAATCCACATGGTATTCGTGTGCAGCAAGATGGTAAGCACTCGTTTGGGTTTTTGTGGCAAAAAAGGACCACAAATCATAAAAAACGTCCACAACATACAAACGAGCTGGTTTTCACATTTTATTGCTTGTATGAGGTGGTTGATCACTAGGTGTTGGAATTAGAATAACTGATTTACTTGACTCCTCTAACCATGGGAAGGATTCACCACGACTGCCACGCAAGGCCAGGAGCAGAGAGCCTATTTATAGCAACGACTTCATCGATCCCCAGCAACACAACAGCTACCAAAAAAAGAGCAACTAGCCAGCATCCATCCAACCAATGGCATCCCTCACCACGAACGCACTGTGCATCCCCACCATGGTGGCAGCTGCGGCTGCACCGCGCTGCCGCCGCAGCCTCATCGTGGCCCGAGCTTCTCCGGCCAAACATGACGAGCGCCAAGATCCGGCAGTCAAGGTTGACGCCGCCGGCGGCCGGCGCCGAGCCATGGTGCTGTTCTCCGCCGCCGCGATCACTGCCTCGACAGCAGCCGCCGTCCGATCCGCGAGAGCCGCTGTGTCCACGAAGAGCGGACCCGGACAGTGGGTGGATATAGAGAATGTGGCGGACCCATACGTGCAGGATCTCGGCAAATGGGCTGTGATGGAGCACAACTCACAGACTGGGGGGGATTTGCAGTTTGGTAAGGTCGTCGGAGGCAAGCAACAGGTTGTCGCGGGCATGAACTACAAGCTCGAGATCGAAACAAAGGGCGGACCCTCCGGTTTTTACGAAGCGGGTCTGTTTGTTTCACTGCCCCCTAAGAAGCGTACGCTTAACTCCTTCGAGCCCAAGGCTGGGTGATGGATACAGCTTGCGGCAAGCTGAGGAGGGCCATTCTTCTGAGTCTCTCATGTATGTGTGTGGCCTGTGTGGGCCTTGCCACTGTTCCCCAGTAGTTATGTCGTATCTAGTGTTTTACTAATTTGGTTTTGCAGAATAAAGGGAACAAATTGTGGCTCGTGTTTGTTCGTTTTCAGATAACTGTCTATGTTTTCATGCATGCATGCATGGCTGATGGCCCTGAGAAAGGTTTCATTAGTATTGCATGGAGCACGTACGGCTTTCTAACCCTGTGAAAATAAGGTCAGATACAAAAATTCAACAAAATAATGGAACATGAAAAGTATAGATTTCGAATTATTTAGAATAATTCAGTTAAGTTGTCTGCTACTGTTCATAACTACATAACAAAAAGTATTCAGCGCTATCAACTATTGAATGTATCATGTTCACCTTGATACAGAGGAAAACAAATCAAACACCTGTCTAAACGACTTTTTTAGAAATTAGTAGCTCAACTACAGCCTCTCATTGCTTAATTCTTCTGGTACTCCCATGTAAGGAGAATTTCAGAAATATAGAGGGTAAAAGGCGCCGAGAGTGTCCTTTCTTCTCATGAAAAAAAACCTATGTATGAGAAAACCTGCACCTGGTCCAATGGAAACGCACTGCCACTTCACTCCTGATCCCTTGCTCCGCCTGCCGCTCCGAGTGCCTTGAAGCACCCTGCCTGCACCAGCCCGGGCCGCTGCTACCGGATCTCACGTGGCGTCCAACCCTTGAGCAGGATCACTTGCGGAGTCACGGAGACACGCCGAGTGAATTAGCGGCACCCAACCCCAAGCAGGGTCACTGATGGAGTCGTGTAGATATGACGAGTCAATTAGCGGTGCCCATCTCCCGAGCAAGGTCACAGGCGCAATCGTGAAGACATGCCGAGTCGAAGAGCGGTGTCCAGCCCCTGAGCTGGATCACTGGCGGAGTCATAGAGACACGCTAATTCAATTAGCGGTGTCCAGCCCCCGAGCAGGTTCACTGACGGAGTCACGGAGAAACGCTGATTCATTCCGAATTTACTTCCTGAGAAATAACCCGAGAAATCTGAAGTCAACGGATCAAAAATCTTTTCCAAGGTGAAAATTCCAGAGCACTGGTTGATCTCCCCGCTGTTAATCACCTGATGTCGTTCCCACTTTTATCGTCGCCTCCATCTGCATAGGCTAGGGTTTTTACCGTTGAGAATATAGGCACCTGTCGGTGTTTAACCGGCTGCCCACCGAGGGATATACCCAAGGTGGTAAGTTTTGGGTGAGGAGACGCCGAGATCAGGAACTCGAAGGTGCAAGGAACACAAAGCTTAGACAGGTTCGGGCCGCAAGATGCATAACACCCTACGTCCTGTATGGTGGTTTGTATTGCCTTTGGTGTAGAATGACCAAGAGATCATGTTTTGAGTGGGGTCCCTGACCTCCCTTATATATCCGAGAGGCCAGAGTTACAAAGATGCTAACCAACACCCGCCGAGGGATCATACCAGAACATATCTCGAGTAGATCCCCACCGCATCGGTTAGCTCTATCTCCTATTTAAACGGGATAAATAAGAGATAAACAAGATGAATAAGAGATAAGATAGACTTAATCTCTTAGACCTCTTTAAACTACGTTATGTACCCAGTCCCTTGGCCCTGGGTCTGACAGCACCGTCAGGAGTTTTACCGTTCACTAGCTCCTTCCAGCGTACGCTCCCCATCTGCCGTCAGGAGTGATTCGAATTTCAAACACAGAGCCGATCAGACGATTAGGTTTTGGGCTGATATAAAAGAAACTAACCCAGCCCATCCTTATCCACTCTCTCATGCCTTCTTCTGCTTTCTCTACCACCGCCGACCCATTTTGGATCTCACCGGCGTTCCTCAAAAGCTCTCGCCCTCTCCCCTGCATGGCCACAACTGCCCCCTTCTCCGATCCTCCGGCCTGGCCCAATCTCGAGATTTCCAGCAACACCTCTGCGCCCTCCTCGCGGTCGGCCGCCCCCTAGGGGGACATGCCGCCCCCGCCCAGCGAGTCGTGGCTATCCAGCACTCTTACTGAAGAGGGGCTGGAGGACATGGAGGCGCGTGGCCTCCTCCAGGAGAAGGCGGTCTTCGGGTGGAAGTGCTGCCACGGCCAGGAGTTTCCCTTGGAGGACCGGACCGAGGCGGTCGTCTTCCGGTCCTTCTACGAGAAGGGATTCGGCCTTCCCGTGGGGGCATTCTTCTATAGGCTTCTCAAGTACTACATGCTGGAGGCGATCCACCTCAAGCCCAACTCCATCACGCTGATTGCAATCTTCATCCATCTGTGCGAGGGGTTCTTGGGCATTCCTACCCACTTCAATCTCTGGCGGGCGTTGTACCACCTGAGGACGTATCCATCGAAGGAGGCGCCCAGTGTGGTGGGCGGCGCTGCCTTCTCGCTCCACCAGGGGGTGAAGTACCTGGAGGCTGCCCTCAAGGATAGCAACAAGCGGTGGCCGGAGGAGTGATTCATGGTGGCGAACCCTGCCCCGAGTCTTCCGCCCTGCACCGGCTATCCCCTAATCCTTAACGACAAGTGGGAGGAGATGCCTTCCAAGGACGAGATGGTCCAGGTGAGGATCCTATTGGCTGAGCTGACCAGGCTCAAGGCCGACAAGCTGACCGGGGCTGGCGTAGCCTTGTCGTTCTCCAAGCGGCTGACCTAGCCGATCCAGGACAGGGTCCACCCGGGGTACGAGTACTCGGGTCGTGATGACCCGACCCGGGTGAAGAACCAAAAGGCGTTCTTCAAGAAGGCCGCCGGGGACTCGGTGCAGTTTTCAATGTTCCTCGTGAAGTCCCATAGCCCGACGACGAGTTGGCGGTGCACTTCGACTCCGCCAAGCCTCTGGCCGACCGCATAATGACCCAAATTGACTCGTAGGTAGTTTAAACAAGTTGAATCAGAACAATTGGTGGCCTTCGAGAGGCTGAAAAACAATGTTTATTTTGCGCGTAATTAAGTTATAATTTTTATATCTCCTGAGCCGAGTAGTTTCCGATTTAGCCGAGTGGTTAGGATACTGACTCCGTGATGTGTTCTGCCCCATTGTGTTGAGAGTGGGTCATCATGCACGTGATGGGTGGGAGTGATGCGGAGTGGATCCAGGACGCACAAGGTTGTGATCTGTTACGTAGTCGGTCGGGGTTAGCCAAAACAATATGGGTTGATTTTTGGCGAGTCGGCATGGCCAAAGCGCAGCCCCCAATCGTACGGAACGACTCGGCGTGGTAGTTAGAAAGTTATACGTATTTTTTAGCAAGATAGAGAATAAGCAAAATCGAGGACATGAATTTTTATTCATTTGAAGTGGGTTGGGTACATAGCTGGTAAGTCATCTACAGGTAGAAGTCTTCTCCTTGTGGTGTCGGTGGCCTTTCTCGGCATCCTCCATGTCGGCATGCTTGTTGACCACCGCCATCATCTTGAAGACCATCTTAGGGTTGCTCTCGAACATCTTGCGCCACAGCTCGATGTTGTGCAGCCCTTGGTGGAAGTAGTGGATGACATCCCTATCCTCAACCTCCGTAATCGTGTTATGATTAGCGAAGTACATCTTGTTGTAGTCGCGAAGGGATTCGTTGGGCTGTTGGGTGACACTGCCTAGATCCGATCTAGTTTTGGGACCCGGGCAGGACGCCTGGAAGTGGTTGACGAAGGCGGCGCAGAGATCTTGGCAGCTGTTGATGAAGCCGGGTCGATGTCCCTCTATCCAGTTCAGAGCCTGGAAGCTCATCATGACCAGGAAGTACACTGCCATGATATCGTTGTTGCCGTTGGCAACGCGCATGGCGATGGAGTAGGTGCGGATCCATGTCTTGGGGTTGGAGTCACCATTGAATTTGTTGATGCCGACCGGCTTGAACATGGTGGGTCATGAGATACCTTGAAGTCGGTTGGAGAAGGCCGAGAAGCCATCGAGGTCACCGCCGGTGTCGTCATCGAGGATGACGGGTGCTGGCGGTGGCGGTCGAGGTGCTGGTTGCTGGTCATCGTGGCCGCGTCATTCCCAATTGCCATGATTGGCGCTCGGGGGGCATACTCCTTGTCGTACTTTTGCCAATGCTCCCGCTCAGCCTCATCACGCTCCCTATGGTGGTTGTTGACGGCATGCCGGATGTCTCGGTTGTTGAGGTTGGCCTGAAGATTCGGCTGGTCGACCTCGTCATCACTGGGGCGATGATCCGTCGAGTGGCGAGAGTTGCTGGACTGGGCTCGGAGGGCTGAGTAGTCTTTCCTCAAGCATTGGACCTGTGCAGCGGCGACATGGAGACGTGTCCGAGTTTGGGCGAATGAAGGAGGGTCTCGAGTACTTCAAATGCGGTGGCCAGATTGGCCAACGGCTTGGTGAAGATGTTCTAGCCATCGCACTCTAGGATGAAGTCGTCGTCGAGGTTCCATGGAGTTGGTGGAGCGGGTCGGCAAGGGAGAACCCTAGGGTGGCGACGATCGGCGGTGAGCAGATCTACTTCGGCATTGTCGGTGATGGATTCGGTCTCACGTTGCATCGCGCGGAGGCCATTGTGGTGGAGACACTAACGCCAGGCTTCTTCGTCCTCACCGTCAACGGATTCCTTGTTGGCGGAGACCATTGAGATCTCGTGCCAGTCAGGTGAGTTCACGGGGTTGGGTGGGAAGGTCAATAGTGCCTCCTGATACTCGACTTCTGGTCCTGGGACCACTTCAGATCTGATTTAGTCAACACTGAGTTGGACCAGATCGGAAATGTGGAGATTTTCCATGGATACTCGGATCTGGCGGAGGTGTTGCGGAGTCCGAATGGGATCTGGCGAGCTGAGTCGTTCGGGCGGCGTAGCGCGGCCTCCGCGAGCTCGATGCACTCGGTGATGGAGTGGCTCACACGGTCCACGCCGGAGAGGATATCGTCGATGTTGATCCAGGGGCAGCGAGTTGTCCTCACGTGGCTCTGGGCCAAGTCGTTGATGGAGAGCTCGTCAACTTGGCGGGTTTTGGAGATGGGAAGGGTCAGATCAGATCTGGAACCCTGGATGCTTTCCACCTCTAATGACGAGCTGCTGGGGAACGTGCTCCTGGGAGCCGCCATCCCCGGGAAGTTGCTGAAGACGATAGAGTGGCTGGCGGCGGCATAGATCTACAGTGTCACTTGTGCGGAGAAGAAGACACCGGAGCTGGGTGCCATCAAGTTCGCCGGAAGGACCCTAAGATTGCCTACCTAGCACGCAAACTGTCGGATGTGTACTCTAGCAAGTCCACCCCGGGTATGCTCAGGTAGTAGATTTGTAGGTGAGGAAGATCACAGAGCCAAGAACTTGATGCTAACACAGAGACGTAGAGGTTTTGACAGGTTCGGGCCAGTAGGAGCATAACACCCTAAGTCCTGTGTTCGGTGTGTTCGGTGTTGTATTAATTGGTTTAAGGTTTCTGGAACGTGCAAGCTAGTTGCATCATACCCGACGACCCCCTTATATAGCCGAGTAGCCGTGGTTTACAAGTTAGGTTAAGATCTACTCGGGTTGTTTACAAGGAATCAGGTCAGTTAGGATACACAATATCAAGGCTATCCGATTTGGCCTTGATTCTGATCCCAAAGGATCCTTCCCGCTGTCCAGCCGAGTGCCTGTCCGCCAGGTCGTTAAGCGGAGTCGTTCCCTGAAGAACGGGCTCCACTCGGCAGGGAGGTACCTGGGTCTACCTCCATCAGAGGGTTATATACAAATATTTAGGTCGCGACTATTAATTGTGATACAAATTAATGTTCTATTTATAAATTTATGGGGGTTTATTTGTAAATATTAAGGGGCATTCTGCAAATATTTAGTGTCGTTGACATTGCCTTCGGCGGAGCCGCCCCCTGCTGGCAAACTCCTCCCGTGCGTCCACGTTTGCCTCCGAGAGATGGACCGATCCGCTCCATCCCCTTTGGCGAGTCCGCCCGTGGCTCCTGACTGTTGATGTCGGCCATCTCGCACGCGGCGGTGCGGCTCGACGCTTCAGCCATCCTCTGATCGTAGCCACGCGGCCATCCTCGATCACAGTGACCATGCGTGCTCAGCGCTGTCGACAACCCCGTATTTCGCTGTTGCCCTCCTCCAGATCGGTACAAGCGCTCCGCGTGCCTGACGACGGCTTTGGCCGCCTCATTGGCGATTCGGCACGGGAGGCTGCAGGTGGCTTCGGCCCTTGGCTGCGGCCTCAAGCTCCATGCTTTTCTCTTCCATCTCGTAATCGATCTCCCTGTTCTGCTTCTCGTCACATGCAAACAAGCAGCAACAAGCGCCCAACGTCCAACAATTCTTCCTTGCTTCCTCTGCAAATTAAGTTGCAAATTCGTACTCTCACTGCTACAAAACTACACATCACCACCGGCGTACCCCTAACCGGCGGTGAAAGTTTCACTGCCGGTTCATAATACAAACTGTGTTTAATATATTTTGCCATTCACCAAGTATTTTATCACTTTGTCAAAAAGTGTTTAATATACTTTTGCTTCCATTACAAGGGAATACGACTTGGCGCTTCATAGTTGCTGCTATCCGAGGTATTAGCTCTTCAAAAACGGTTAGCTGAGTGCATTTTGGATCATGTTGTGTCACCATGTGGTGAGTTCTGCGACTCTGTCTTATCTAAGAGTAGTACAATTGTTGTTGTCAAACTTGGTCTTATGTGAAATTAGACTATCAATAATATATTAATTAACGATTGATCATGATGAGTACAAAGCCTTATATAGGCAGGGAGACCTATGTTGGTTTATAGAATCAGAATGACAGCCTTGTAATCATCAATTTATATGGTGCACAGGGGCACAAGGCCTGGTGCGGCCAGC
The DNA here is from genome assembly GCF_002211085.1 of Panicum hallii. Lineage (NCBI taxonomy): Eukaryota > Viridiplantae > Streptophyta > Magnoliopsida > Poales > Poaceae > Panicum > Panicum hallii. The sequence continues at coordinate 4,896,075 of NC_038049.1, read as the reverse complement.
CTGACTGATGGGTCCAGCCGCGTACAGCACTAATGACCTATCTAACGGTATGGACTCATGATGTACTGACTTGAGGTTGTGGGTTGTATCTGATAAATTGGCATGTGGTACTTGTAATCTACTCCCTCCGTTTCAAAATTTAGGTCGTTTTGACTATTCTAGGTTCATAAATTTTGCTATGCATCTAGAGAAACATCGTATCTAGGTACATAAGAATGCTGTGAATCTAAAAAGACCAAAATGACCTATATTTTGGAACTCCGTATCTTATACTAAATTGTGGCATGTAGTGAAATGTTATGCGTTGAAGTGTGGTATGTATCCTATTGATGTCAACTGAATTATGCAATTTATATATTAAATGCTAAAAATAGCATCACTATCAGGTTGTAGCTTAAACCGGCAATGTTGGCTTACTTGTTACTGCCACTAAGAATGGATAGTGAAAGTATACCCTCACTGCCAGTTCAAGACATATACCGGCAGTGATAATGGTGTGATTTCACTGCTTCGTTGAGAACCAGTCAACCAGCAGTGATAGACTGATGCCATCACTGCCGGTTCCAAATCCATCAGTGATGGCCGTTTTGGAACGAGACAGTGATGTGGCATGCTGTGCTAGTTGGTAAATTGTATCCGCAAACCAACGGTCGGATTTTGTGGACCATTTGGAAGGTAGAAATCCATTTTAACCTCGAAACTATTACAATCGATCTTGAAAACTGGTCAAGACATACCCTGGAACTGGTAAAAAGTTTTGCTTTGCAGCCTGCAAACTAAAAGAACCCTAAGGTTCTCCCTAAGAATGGATCTAAAACCCAGTTTTGCGCAAACAATACCCAACTTATATTTTCCATCTTTACCTTGCATATGCTGCTGTTAGTACTTAATTTGAAGACGCTCTGAATCACTGTTCACCTAAACTGTTGTTTAGCGCGTTTACACACTGTTTAAATGCTACACAGCGGTACATCGTTTCCGTTTAATCGGTTGTTTTGACCGTTTAAACGGCTGTTTTGCCTGTTTAAACACCTATTTTGCCCGAATAATGGGCTAAATGGCAGGTAACTGACTTTTAGCGTTGCGTTTAGGGTAACAATGCTCTAATATATAGTTTTCATTTCTCAAGGAAAATACTTAGCTTCCAATACTTTTATTGCTTACAAGCAAAGGCATTTGGGACAACACAAGCAAGAAACATCCACACATTAAAATTAAATAAAGAAGCACACGTAGAAACGGAGGAGCTGGATCATATCCTCTAATCCTTCCCACCGACCCAACCACCCATCGCACACAGCAGAGACTGCAAGCAGTTTTTACTGAGTTCAGAAATTCAGGGTCCATATTTTATTTTATTTGACTCCAGACAGCAAACTTTGGCCAGCATGCACTCCGGCGACCAGCAAGGGTTCCATGATGACCCTTCAGCAGGACTTGGGAACAACATAAGCACCCACAGCATGGAGGACCTGGCCGGAACGTCCAAAGAAGGCGACAATGGCGCTCTTCACCACCGGAATGTCGAAGTCCTTCCCAGACGCAGCATCGCCATATGGCCCGTATGTTGTCCCGTCACTGGTGAAGACAGTCAACGACTTGACACCATTGCTGTCAAACTTGCCGGACAGCCTGGTCACATACACATGTGACGGGATGGAAATCTAGAGATCCATGGAAAAGAATGGCTAACATTTGTAATCACCCAGTCATTGCTTTCACTACACAACCATATTTACGCCACATGTACACATACATACCCTGTTGTGGACGCCCTTGTCCGTGCCCCATATAGCGCTCATTGTGTCGTCGTTCCCCACGGTTTCGTAGGTGAAGGAGATGGCGTTGATGAGCCCTCCGGAGCCGTTGACGCTCCAAATCTCAATTTTCTTCAGGCTAGCAGGCGTTTGGTCGCTGTCGATGTCTTGGCTGTTGCCTCCTCCACTGCCGAACGGGCCAACCTTGGTCGCCTGCATACATGCCTATCTGTAAATACAACTAAGCAACAGGTTACTCTAGCTAGCTAGCTAGATTAAGTAGTCTCTCAACATGCAAGGTCGGCTTGTTCACAAGAAATATCAATGCATATACTGATACTATAGATTACATCTACACACTGGAGCAGGAAGCAACCTAAGCATCATGGCTTGTTCTGATAGATATATATGCATGCTATAACCAATAAATGATATGTATATTCAATGACTGAAATTTAGATCTAAACATGTACATACCATTATATTGGTGCTTGAATCGAAGCGATGAGGATGCTATGTTACCTCGATGGTGTTGGTCTGGTTTGTGAATGCGGATGCGCGCCTATTTATAGAGCCGGTGTGTGTGATCCACTTGTGCTCAATGACGATACCATGTCATACTCAAAAGCTCACAAACCCAAAGTATACCAAATACTAAATGACTTAAATACTTCTTGCATACCATACTGCCTACCACCTAGATAGAAACACTAAATGTGATGTGAACACGAGAGACCAAAGGTCGAGGGGCACCGTGATGTAGATCATAAGATACTACTTAAACACTTGCCTACTTGATTGCCCCTTACTTGCCCCTATCCACCATTCACCGTGATTTAGTCCGGAGCTTATGTGCCCATGTGCGTCTTTAAAAACAGACAAGGACAAATAATAGAAAAAGAAAGCAAGAACCAAGTTACTGGAATATTGTAGTACCAAGCTAGCAAAGCAACCTCGTAACATAATTTACTCTTAAATTACGGCACAATTCTGTGCATAAAAAAATATATAGTCCCATAATTATTACTCTATTTCTTTTTCTAACGGATAATTAAGATTTGGAAAAGTATTTAAAAGCAATGTGATCACCTCGTAACATATCTAGATGCATAATAAAAACTATGCACATAGAAAAATCAAAACAACTAATAATTTAGGACGGAGAGAGTACTAAATAACGTCAAACTCTTGCACACCATATACTACCTACAACCTAGATATACTAAATGTGATGTGAACACGAAGGACTGAAGGTTGAGTGGACCATGATACTATTTAAACAGTTGCCTACTTGCAGTCCCGCAAATAATTATTTTGGATCCACCATTCACTGTGTTTTAAATATGTAAGGACGTCGCATCTGGGGAAAAACATCAAAGAAAGTATGAAGTAGAGTGGTGAAAAACCTCTGGGTAACTTTGGTGCCTTTTAATTTGTACAGTATGGGTGTCTCCATTTGTCCCTTAATATAAGCCGCACTCCTGCAAATAACTAATTTGGATCCACCATTCACCGTGATTCAGTCCACAACTCGTGCGCCCATGCATGTGTGTCTTTCGGAAAAGAAAAAGGATGAGTAAAGAAAGAAAGCAAGAACCAGAGTTAATGCAACATTGTGGTACCAAGCTAGCAGAGCAACCTCATAAAATAATTCAGTCTTGAATTACTGTACAATCCTGTGCATAAAATTCTTTTGAAGGTACTTCCCAGCAATTAAACCACCGAAGACAGTCCAACTTTAAGCATACCATGCATCAAGTCTATAATGTGGCAGCCTTGGATACAAGTATTAAGGTACTATGTATTGGAATTATCCTATGATAGAACTTAAAGCTACTTACTTTAATTTCACTGAATTAATTTGGATCCACCTATTAAGTGTGCTTGAACACATACAACAAACTAAGAAGCAGCGTGGTGAAAAGCCCTTGGTATTGTAGCTGTGCCACAATTATGCCCCACCTATTCATCAATTAAATCTCGGCGCAACCATCAAACCTCTATGTACTGTTTTTTCACAGTGCTTGTTCAAGTAGGTGAAAATTGTACATATTTGTCTACAAAAAAGAACAATAATTATTCTTGCCCCTGTTCGATAGATGACAAGATCTATCCTATGCGTGCAAAGCTTTATATATATAGTTCCGTTTAACATTACTTTGTTTCTTTTTATAAGGCACAGTTAGGATTTCGAAAAGTATATAAAAGCAATTTGGATCATCAATTAATCGCACAGTATATTCTCAATTAACAGCTATGAAATTATTTTGTATTAAAGGATTGTGAAGTGTGATTCTTTTGATACAGCTTTTTATACTGATTATGTATGTAACTTAACTAATTATTGGTCCAATTTTCAAAAGTCTATTTGAAAACAGGAATATTTATCTATCATATGTGCCAAAATGCATATGTTAGCCGGAAAAATACCGGAACCATGTCCAGCGTCATGTAATTTACTACTGTTCACCAAATTAATTTGAGCCATCTGTTGCAACTTCGGAGCATTCGAGCTATAGGAAGCTAAGGATGCAGTTGTGGCAGGGGGAAAGGCAGCGGAATTATATAGTGAAGAGTTGCCTATGTTTCAACAAGGATAGCTCTATTTTTGTTTTTGGGACTGGAATAATGCATTCTTTCTATCATGTATGCAGCTGCATATCGATCCGATTACTTAGCGTGAAACTATTTGTTTGCAACTTCTGACTTATATAAAAAATTTGGCCTTAGTTTCATAGTATTTTAGCTCCCGTTTGGTAAATACTACTTCAATCTCATTTGTATATAACGCGGTTTTGATGACATCATAATCAGTTCATCTCCCTGCCAAACCATGACGTGCAGCTAGCCTAGTTGCACTGTTTAGTGCCCTCGTACTGCCCTTGTTTATTTTTAGTCAGTGCTACCATTTAATATTCTGGTACTGTCCTTCTATATTTATATTCAACACATTGAGGTCCATTGCATCCAAGCACCCACTGCTTATACACGACCAGATACACGCATTAATCAGTCGAAATGGTTAGCCCAAGATTCTTTTATGCTCAATGTGAAGAGGCTTAATCATGTAATATTGAAAAAACCCACAATACATTCAAAGATGGCGCAAATATCAGTTTTCTGTATCCATGAAATATTTAAAAGATAAGCGAAAGGTGTGCAGCTTTTCAATAGGAGTATTACAAGGTTATCGTGCCCACAGGATCAACAGTTCAACATACCTATAGCCCACAGAGGTAGTGACGACACACAATGAGAGCTGATTTGGCTCAAATGCCTGAGCCCATCGGTTCCATTGAGATGACCTTACCTTTGCTCTGATATTAATCCCTGTTCATCGCGGGAGCATTATTGCTTGGATCTCTCCCGGCTTCAATTCCTTTATTACTTCTGTTGCATCCTTAGGGCCTAATAGACACTGACATAGTTTTTCTCTTGACAAATCATTAGTCCAAATGATTATGTTGTCACTCGATGATTAAAATACAATGGCCTTAATCGGGCTATTTTCTTTACTAACCATGAATTGAAACATCATATACTTTGTATATTTAAATTGTTGTTATTGTTTTCTACTCCATCGATCCTAAATTATAGGTTGTTCTGGTTTTTCTAAGTATATAGCTTAATTTTTTCTGCATCTAGATATATTTTATATGTAGAAAAGCCCAAATGACCTATAATTTGGAGTGGAGGGAGTAACTCTGAGTTGGATGTTATTTATTTGTACTGCAATTACATTGTTTTAAAGCTTTTGAATCGATTCTATTTATGATTAGTACCAATTGTTTATATAGTTTGCATATATAAGTTCACTGGGTATGCCTCAAATTTTTCCCCACTTTATTGCCATTCATGTGAAACCCTACCACAGAATACGCCTTGGCAAATGGACCATCACCGCTGGTTCAATCCAACACGGCAATGATAGGTTTTCACCTCCAGTTCTTAGATAGATGAGTGTAGTGACCATTGGAATCGACGATGAAAATGACTATCACCGCCGGATTGTATTACGGACCGGCGGTGAAAACAGAATCAATTTTCATCGAAAAACTGGCAGTGATAGATGGGGTTTTACTGTTAGGTCTATTCATGACCTGATGGTGAAAATAGATCGGGCGGTGAAAACATACCATTCGCATAAAAAATTTTATAACTCGTCCATACGAAGTCAGATGAAGATAAACATTCTACCAAAATTATAGAGGTCGATGAGTCCTAAAACTCTTTTGTTGGCAGTTCTTTATTTAAAATTATTTATATACCTAAATATTTAATAAAAGTTATTAGACCTATTAAACGACCTCAGATTGAAAAACATCAACATCAAAGTTGGAGTGCTCAACGTGACCTAAAACTCTGCAGTTGAAATAAATTATTTTCTTTTGAGATTGTTTTAGCGTCCAAAAGTTTAATATAAAACATAGAGAAGTTAATATTAAAAAAAGAATTATTTAGTTGGCCACAAGTAACTGTGTTGTGTAGCGTAATAGTGAAGAGTGGTCGCGCGACCCATCAGATCATGGGTTTGAATCCCGTGGATGCACCCTTCTCATATTACGTGTAGAAAAGTTTTGGAGGTTATTACCGCCGGTTCAAAATCTATAGTTGTATTTTCACCGCTGGTTAAAAATAACGGTGATAATCAAAATTATCATCACTGACCCAAATCCCACGCCCCCTCAAACGGTAGTGAAGGCAGGTGCACTAGTGAAAGGTTTTGATGGTGAGCCAATTGGTTAATCTAAGGCACACATGCTTTTAATTTTTTACTTTGGAACTATTGTTAATGATTATCTGTTTAATAACTTTTGCACTTCAGCCTTGGCACTTCTGCGTGGGGGCAATGCAAGAAGGGTTTGATTGCGGTGATTGATGACGGTGATACAAGCTCGACATTGACTCAACTCCCCCTTGCTCTGTTCTCCTCTTCTTGTGCGCATTTTGCCACCAAAATTTTCCTTTTACTATGATAATTCGTGAATTTGATAGTTCCATGCGCACATGCAAATGCTCCAGTCCCACCCGTAATTGACCACTAACCATTGGGTTTCACCCCTATGATACCAGACACCTCAAGTGTGGACCCTGCAAAACTATTTCACCCACAAAAAAAAGATATAGTTTCATCTCTAAAATAATGATCCTAACATTATGGCTTGTACAACTTAACTTATTTTTGCAATATAATGTCGCAATAATTAAGAAATAAGTACTATCCCTTTTTTACGAAACATTAACTACACTCCATGAACTACCGTCATCCGTATAAATGTCGTTTTACCTGCCGTTGCGGAACACTATGGTGTGAGCAGTGTACCAGCTGGTGGTGGTTTGACCAGCTTGGAGATGAAAGCCTTGCAGACGTCCCACGACATTTTCAGTCGCGCTGAGCCCTGCGGTAAGAATCCAGTCATGGACATACATCTGACCAAACCCTTTCGGTTCGGGTGAGTTTATCACGCCATATTTGTTCCGGTTTGGAAGGCCTGGTAAGGCAGGAAATTGGTGCGAGTACATGTGAAGGCGAGTCTCGTTCTCCTGAGAACACTTGCATGGATATGGATAGATGTCTTCAGGGATGTTGACCTTTGCTACGATTGATGGCAGGCGGAGGAAGAGAAAAATCAATGGGCGCGAGGGAGTAGCCATGTAGTGTATGATAGTTTTGGCTATAGTTGCAAGAAGAACAAAGCGAGATGTGTAGTGACCTTGTATTGTTTGTGTGTACCTGTGTGACAAGTGAGAGGAACAACGGTGGTATTTATAGGATACCGTGGAGTCCTGAAGGGGAAGAATGCATGGAGTGGGAGAATTAAGTTGCGGAGAGAATAAGACTATGATGCCCTTATGTTCCAAGCTTATTAATTAGAAAACACGGATTGGATCAACACTCATGCTTTTGTTGGGACTACCTTATTTTTAGTTAGCAGCATTATACTGGCATACACAGATTCCCGGTTAACAATTTATATATATTCAGATCTTCATTAGCGATACAGCTTTCAAACACTTTACTAGCTAGAGCCTACAGGATTCGTAGATCACTACAGGAAAATAGTGTATTTTCGTCGGCCAGAAACTGACGAAAATCGGCCAAAAGCCGTCGAAAATAGCTATTTTCGTCGGCCTGCCGACGAAATTAGGCCGACGGAATAAAACAGACGAAAATAGATGCTTTTTCGTCAGTTGCCGACGAAAATAACTCTATTTTCGTCGGCCATCTTGGCCGACGAAACAAATGACAGTGTTTTCGTCGGCTACAGGGCCCACGAAAATAAGACAATTATTTTTGTCGGCAGTGTATTTCGTAATTCTGGCCGACGAAAATACTGGACCTCCAGCAAAAAATACAATATATATAACAGCATATATAAGCAGTTATGAAAGGCACTAATCCATAAGCAATTACTTAACATATATATCCATAAGCAGAATTACGAAATACATCATCACACAATCACCAAATACATCCAATAAGTACAATCATGAAATCCATAGTCCAAATAACATATATATGTCAACGAAACGCGAAAACACAAATCAAGGAGGGGTAATATTATGTCCGCTGCCGCAGTCACCTCCAGAAATGTTTCGCGCTGTTGATGGTGGTGTGGACGGGCTGGCAAAAACTCCTCGAGGATGAGTACTCGTCGAACCCTGATTATAGAAAAAATTAAATCTATTTAGTATGCATATATAAGAAAATTTGAGCATTACTAGTTATACGATATAATTACCACTTGTGGAGACGGTAGACGCGCATATGGTACAAAAGTCGGCGGTGGAGGAGGAGGTGAAGGAAGAGGTGGCAAATTAAATTGTGAGTCAAGGGTAGCCACTAGCATTTCTAAAAACCGATAGTATATCAAATATCTTATAGTAATGAAAAGTGCACAAGAAGTTGAAAAAAATATCAAATTTGCATAGTGCTTGAATCTGTAGCTGCTGAACGAAAAAACCTTGTATGTACTCGTGCTGTTGCCTTACCCACTCCTCTTGTCTCTGCATCGCCTCTCTATGCTGCCTTATCTCCTCCTGCAGTCGACTTTCACTTTCACTTTCCCGTTGGTAGCCCCGAGAATTCTGAGAGGACTGGGAACACCTTGCCTCACTCAAAGCACCACTTGTATCAATAACGCCATTCAACATGCTGAACCTGCCATGTTTCTTCCCTCCTCCGCTTGAGTACAAGGCACCGACATCCACATCACTCCTCCTCCAATCATACTCCTCCCCATGACGTGCCACCATTTCATCACCATATCTCGCCTACCATTCAAGCAATCAATAATAAGATTATATTCGAATCATCGCTGAATTGAAATCAAATTATTTTACTAACCAGAGTCTGTGTGGCATCCTCACTGCAAAGCAACTCTGGCTGTGTAGGATTTGCGCCGTGGTGGCCTCAAATGTATGTCTCAATATAGCTTGGGGCCACCCCACTTTGTGCCTCCTGGCAAAGAAAAATTTGTGATATTGCAAGTAAGTACATAATAATCAAATTGAAATAATGAACACCTACCATTCGATGAGCCAAACGAAGGTGTCCATCAGCCCCATATCTTTGTGTAACCCGTGGTCCTGCTTGACGATTAGCTCTTTTCATCCTAGATTTTTCCACAAAGCTAGGTGAAACCCAATAAGCACAAAGTGTTCGCCAAGCATCCGGACACTTTCTTAACCAAGGCAAACCGCTAATATCAACTTGAAGGTACTCATCCTCTCAGAGATATATCTCAGAAGCACCCAGTTTCTTGTTCATATCTTGCAGCTTTATTTTTCTTATAGTATAAACAAACACACTGTATACGAGCATTGAACATCATATCCCTTACGACCTTCGTCGCTGCCTTGTCGAATACAGAACGAGCCCTATCTTGTAGGCACTGCTCCTCCTCCTCCGGCAAACGATACCTCTCCTAAAAAGGAAAATAAATTTGTTAGATAACTTATAAATGAATCAAATAGATAGTAGTTATACAAGTTAGACAAGTTATGATAAAAAAGTACCCAGAACTCATTCCAAACTCTCGCTGCCGTCGTGACGCCCTGATCATCCGATTGCAGTTTATAGTGCTCCCACTTCAATGCAGGCTGAAGCACATCTCCAACTGTGATCATTCCTGGGTAGTGAAACCGACAAAGTGTTCCCAATGTTGCATTCACAGATCTTAACCTATTTCTTCTCTCCCAACTAATGTCGTCCCACTACATGCAATTAGAATATGATATCCATCATGATTCTTACTTGAACTATATAATACTTGAACAATCACAACAATAAAATATATTACTTACCAATCCCCATGTGGCCTAATCTGTCGACGATTTGCCGAATTGGTTGCTGCAGGAGTCATCACATTGTTGCCTCTAAATCTAAATGTATTATATTAGTTAGCTAGCTCATATAAAAATTTTCATGAAATGATCATAAGTACCTGAACACAGGTTGTGCAGCAGTATCCTCCTCTTCCTCCTCCTCTACATCTCCATCTCCATCCTCGCACTCTTCTCTATCCTCGCACCTATCTCTCTCTCCACTACCTCCATCTCCATCGCCATCCACATTCGCGATATATTCTTCCTCATAAGCACCCTTACCTTCCTCTTCTTGCTGTTCAAAGACAAGTATATATTTATTGTTATTAAAAAAATTAAATTACACATGCAAACTACATAAAACTTACTTGCACAGCCTCGTCTAGATATCGCTGAAGTGCACTTCTTCAGCCCAGATGAGAACTGCTGCCTCTAAAGAGAGAAGGCCTATCCGAAGATGCGGAGCCATCATTCTTCTTTCCCTGACTCCTTGAAGACGAGGATACATCATTCTTTCCCTTCCCCTTCAGAGAGTGCACAAATGACCTCATCCTAAAAAAATTAAAATATGGTTAGTTAATATCATATAAAACAATGGTAAATAAAAGATAACAAGTTTCATAACAACAATTAGCAAATAAAACACTATTAAGAAAAACTACATATGACATCACATTACATGTTAAAATTCCTCGGGGTCATCTTGTTCACCTACGGAGCCACCATGTGTAGTACCATGCCACGTTTCATATGTTGTGAACATTACTTTACTTGCATGACGTGGCCGTTTTTTCTTTCGGACCTCAGAAACTATTACATCACCGGTGTCACCATCTAATCTGTCAAGTGCCATCCCAATATCAACTTTAAAGTCTCCATTACACTCATCTTCCTGAAATACTTTAGGAACAGTACGATCAAGCTCACATTCATCGTAACCTTCATCTCCAGAAATAGGCAATCGACTGGAGGACATACTCTCTGAACAATCCACCATGGTTCTAAACTTTCCGAATGGCATGGATACGACATATAATCGACCATCTCAACTTGATGTGCGAGGAAAAATGGATTGTAACCAGAAAGTCGCAATTTGTGGTTCACCTCCACTAAACCAAGTTTTTTGTTATGCTTTACACCAGAACCTAATTTACTATTGAACCAATCATAATAAAATAACACAACTCTTAAATCTTTTGAACCTTCAAACTTCAGCTCCACTATATTCTGAATGACACCGAAATACTCCGTGATAGAACCATCTGAGGTACTCGCGGTGGTCACAACTCCACTATTTGTTGTGGCGGCATGTGGATTTTTTATTTCAAACTTGGTTGAACGAAACCGAAATCCATTTATGTCATAACAACCATAACTCCTTGCAGTCGTGCTTCCATGTGAAAGCTGTCTTAGATCATCATGGACACTGCTATCCTTCATGCACTACAAGTTTGAAAATTTTGTTAACTCATAACGAGTTATATAAATAAGGTAGTTAGAGTAAGGATGCTTACATGTCTTCTAAACCATGTGATAAAATTAGGAGCACCACGTAAACCCTCACGTCGTAAGGCTTCGAGCTGTTTAGCAGTTGGTTGTCGTGAATATCTCCATTGTTCTTGATCAAATAACCTACATATTCTTTATTTAGCGCAAGTACATCACTAAACATGATTCACATATGAGATATATATCATGGTACTTACACGAAATATTTTTCCATCTCCTCCATATTTATGTACATATACAACAATGCAGTATTCCATTCTTGTATGCATATTTCATAGACCAAACTAGCACCGACGGCCTTGCCAGTCCACTGAAACAACTTGAGATTGCTCATCGGTGTCTCATTCGAGGTGTGGTAGCGCGGTATATGAGCATTAATGTTATTTTCTTCTGCAAAATATGTGCTCGTGTAATGTAAGATCTCCTTAAGATAGAATGCCTCGGCAATGCATCCATCCACTCGTGTTTTATTTCCGATCGTTGCTTTGAGCTCTTTAAGTCTCGTTCAACAAAGCTTCTTTAAGTCAGCTTCATAAGGTAAATGCACTAGCAAGTGTTGCATTACATTCATGAAACCCGGGGGGAACACCTTCTCTATCTTACATACTAAGACAGGTATTTTCTTACTCAGTTTTCTCATTGTATTCTTGTTAATTTCTTTTGCACATAATTGCCTGTAGAAAAAACTTAACTCGGCCAACATTATCCAAATTTCTTCAGAGAGGTACCCACGCAGCATCACAGGCAACAACCATTCCATGATGATATGGTAATCGTGACTCTTCAAACCATTCATTTTTCCAGTTACAATGTTCACCGCCCGTTTCAGATTAGCTGCATATCCATCAGGAAATTTAAGGTTCTTCAGCCATAAAAGAACCTCTTTCCTCTCCACAGGCTTAAGATAGTACTTAGCACGTGGCTTCCCCATATGGCCAGCTTGATTGGGTCTCAGATTAAGGGTTGGCCGAACACATATTTCAGCTAAGTCTTGCCGAGGTTTGAAATTATCTTTAGCCTTATCTTTCAAATCAAAAACCATACTAATTATACTTTCAGCAACATTGCGCTCTTGATGCATTACATCTAAATTATGTGGAAGGATCAGAGTAGTAGCATAAGGAAGGCTCCAAATAGCAGCTATATGAGTCCAATTATGCTCCTCTTTGACTCCTTCAAACCCATCATCTGTGGCAATTAACTGACAATGGCTTGCTACAATCTCCTGACCGATCAAACGCTTGGGTGGACCCTTAGTAATGATCAAGGAAATGTAACACAAATATTTTAAGAGTAATACAGTTTCTGGCTTTAGAGTAATGGACAACAATGCATCACTAAGTTTAATAGTTATTCGGTCAGTTCAAAACTAGCATGAAAGAGAACAGGCAAGCATACCTGTGGGCGGCGGTGGGCGGCGAGGGCACGGCGTGGGGCCTCGGGGGCGGCGGCGGTTGCCTGCGGGGCGGCAGTGGGCCGCGGGGGCACGGCGTGGGGCCTCAGGGGCGGGGGCGGCGACTTTTTTCTAGTTAAGGTAGGTGCGAGGCGGGCGGCGGCGACCTTCTGCAACAAGTAATGGAGATATAAAATTGTGCCAATTCACTTAGTTTCATATATGTTATTATACTCAGTCTAGCCAGACTAGTGTCTTTGATCTTTCCTGTAGGTTGAAATAGCTGAAAGATTGACCTGAATATTAAAATTTTGTGGGAGCATCTGTGAAAATATTTAATTTGTAAATGTATCTATAGTGTATTGATCTGCCTAATTGGATGTTCTGATATAATGTATGGAGCTAGTAACATGATCTTGAGCCAAACATTCGGATTAAAGAGCTTGATTATTGAAATGAAAGGACACGGTGTATGGGTTTATTTTGTCCATATCTACTTGCAATTTCAACGTTAAGCAAGGTGGCTAATAAGAACGAAGTCCAGCAATAGCTCAATAATTTGATCAAGCAAACTAACTGTCGCTAATTGGCAAGGTTCGTCGACGGCGGCTGTAAAACAAGCCATATGGTACGTTGAGATATCATCACTTAATCTAAGTTGAATATAATTAGGATCATGTGTGCTTGTGTTATGTACTTTCTGCAACAAATAATGTACTTTCTAGTTGAATCTGCTATGTCTATTTAGTGGGTCTTGTTTGTTGAGATTCATAGATTTCATTTCCTTGTGCTAAAAAGATTGCAAACCTGATGGCTTCTGCGTATGTGCAAAGAATGTGAAGGAGTAAAAAATGGCACAACTGCTACAGAGGGCTGTGCGGGGGCCCGCGGGGCAGAGGCGGCCGCGCGCCCGAGGTGGCGGCGGCCGAGGGGCGAGCCGTGCGGGGCCGCGGCGCGGCGGCGGGGGCAGCGGGGCGGCGGCGGTGACGGCGGGGCCGCGGCGGGGGCGGTGGCGGCGGGGGCAGTGGGCCGGGGGGCTCGGGCGCAGGGGAGATCGAGAAGAGTAGTGTGCATGTGGGGGCCTAGAACGAGATCCAACGGCGCTATTAGGGTACCTATATTTTCGTCGGCCAAGGTCTGGCTAATGAAAATGGGCTCTTTATTCGGCCATGATCTAGCCGACGAAATTAGACTCTTTTGTTTCGTCGGCCTGTCCTAGCCGACGAAAATATGATCCCTTTTTCGTCGGCCTGCGATGGGCCGACGAAAATATGTCCTAATTTCGTCGGCCGTTGTTGGCCGATGAAATAAATGATCTATTTTCGTCGGCTTGATTTGGGCCGATGAAATTAGAAATGGCTGACAAAATTGATCGGATTTGGTGTAGTGGATCCGTAGGTTTGGAAAGTCAGTTCAAACTCGTCAGCTTTGATCGATGACATTGTAATCCTGACATCATCACTCCGCATAACCATGACGTGCTGCTACCTAGTTGCACCGCTTAGTGCCCTCCTACTGTCCCTGTTTATTTTTTGTCACTGCTACCATTTAGTATCCTGGTACCCTCATTCTATATTCTACAGTACACATCAAGGTCCACTGCATCCAAGTTCCTGCTACTTATATATGACTAGATACACACAAAAGTCAGTCAAAATAATTAGCCACTAAATTCTTTTATATTCAATGTGAAGAGGCTTATGTAATATTGATGAAAATTACAATACATGCATACACGGATTACACAAATAATAGTGTCGTCCTGTCTATATGAAGCGCAAGGTGACAAATTCTAGCTTTTTAAATGAGTGTTACAAGGTTATCATGTCCATAAGGATCAATAGTAGAACATACATATATAGTCCACAAAGGTAGTATCGATGCACAATCAGAGCCGATTGGCTCAAATGGCGGACCTCAGCTTTGCTTGATATAAATTTTCTCTCGGCTTATCTATTGTGGGAGCATCTCAAAATTATTCCTTGGATTGGACACAATGATAAGATTCGTAACTTTGGCATTCCCGGTCTTTGCTTGATTTACTTCAATCATTGTCCCAGCTTTGATGCCTTCACTTGTATTGCATCCTTAGGACCTAATAAGAACACTGAAAAAGCTTGTCCTTGACGAATATATACCGTTAGTTCAAATGACTATGTTATCATTCAATACTGATCTTATTAAGCCATGTAGATTAGTACGTAAATGGTAGTCTTTGTAAATTTTTGTGAATTGTCATGGCTAACAGTCTCAAAGATACTTGAAGATGTTTCGGTACGGTGTGTCTTCTATTAGTATTATATTCTTTGAACTCAGAAATTTGACCTTGTCCCAATTATCTGGCGCTGGTATGCATTTGAATTAAAAAATTGTTTACATTATAGTGGCATGAATGGAAGCCTGCAAATATTTGTAGCATATCCTAGGGGTATATTTGTTGCGTATATATGGCCATATAATGAGAGGCCAAAATCTGTCATGTTCACAGTGAAAACATGGGCGGCTGCTGCATCCTATTCAAGCCCAAAACAAATCATGTGCTTCACGTGTGCAAAAAGAGACAATTGGTTCCTGACAGTTGTGTAGGAACAATAACTGAGCACAGCTAAATGAAAAACGAAAGCCAACAAATTTTATTCACGTACATCCATCCGTTCAGGACACCACCGCCGGCCACATTTGGTCCCCAAGAGACAGAGAGCAGCAGGATGACCGGGCCTCCATGCTCCGGCGCTGCGCGGTCGTGCTACCAGGCCTTCTCGCCCTCATCGTCGTTACAGCTCCGGCAAGCCGGCGGCACTTGTCTCATCCTGTCCCTGACCGGAGCCAGCAGGACGACCGGGCCTCTTGTGCACCAGTGTTACACGGTCGTGCCGGCCGGTTCTCTTCCTCGTCTCCCTTCCTAGTCTCCGAAGACTTCTTCCACGGCCCAGCTCCGGCGAGCCAGCGGCATCAGCTCTAGCCCTCGCTGCTGCCGACCCGCCTCAGCTTCCAACGCGCGACAACTTGCTCAGCTCGTTGGTGCTCATCATAGTCAAAGTACTCCTCCGGATCCTCAAGCTCCTTCGGCAGTCCTGATGTTAGTGAACTCCAGCCTGTTCTCTAGTCTTCAATAGGATGCGCTCTTGGGTGCACCCGTTGGGTGTAGCCCCAGAGCCTCGGAAGGGCTCATAGAGGCGTATCGAGGGTCTACAATATAGATCTATCTTCGCTTTTCCGGTTGCTTATTTCCTTAAGAATTTACGGCGCACAGCCCTCGAGCAACGTCACTGACGGAGTCAAGGACACATGCCGAGTCAAAGAGAGATGCCTAGCTCCCGAACAGGGTCACTGGCGGAGTCACGGAGACACGCCGAGTCAATTAGCGGTGCCCAGCACCTGAGCAGGGTCACTGGCAAAGTCATGGAGACACGCCGAGTCGATTAGCAGCGCCCAGCCCTCGAGCAGGGTTACTGGAGGAGTCGCGCAGACACGTCGAGTAGAAGAGCGGCGCCCAGCCCCCGAGCAGGGTTACTGGTGGAGTCACGGAGACACGCTGAGTCAATTAGCGGCGTCCAGCCCTCAAGCAGGGTCACTGGCGGAGTCACCGAGACACGCCAAGTCAATTAGCGGCACCCAACCCCAAGCAGGGTCACTGGTGGAGTCGTGTAGACTTGACGAGTCAATTAGCGGTGCCCAGCCCCCGAGCAAGGTCACAGGCGTAATCGTGAAGACACGCCGAGTCGAAGAGCGGTGTCCAGCCCCCGAGCAGGATCACTGGCGGAGTCACAGAGACACGTTGAGTCAATTAGCTGCGTCCAGCCCCCGATCAGGTTCACTGATTGAAGCGTCCCCCCATCAGGGAAGACTTAAAAGTGTTACTTTATCAGTCCCAGGAGGCTGATAACACTTTTATTACATCAGATGGTACATCATCGTACAACTCTTCGCGGTAATGGGCAATGAAGCGCCACTATCGCGAGGATTACAACAAAAACCCATACTACTACACTAACTACGAAAAGGGGATCATCAGAGTCTTGCGCCATGCGGAGCTTCAACGGTGACCTCACCCACAGGCAAGACTGGGTGCAGGACGGAACCCTACTCGACGTCTTCAGGGATGTAGTCGGGATCTTCCACTGTAAAAGTAAGAATGGGGTGAGTACGAACGTACTCAGCAAGTCCAATCACACCCGCGGAGGGGGAGATAACAGAGGTGAATGCACAGGTTAATCCAAGAATAAGGTTATGGTTTTATTTGTGGAAAACTCGACTTTATGCAAAGGTTCCTTTAAAACGTTTTCAAAACAAATTGTTAAGCATCAAGGGGCACATGGTGTTGATCCACACAGGATCCAAATTTAAAACTGCTACCGGACTCCCCGTCCGTCGTAGCATACGGCACAGCTGCCGGACACTTCCCAAACAGCCCATACCAGTCCAACCATTCCCAGAGAGAAACACTAGTTATGTGACCACACCGTAACTTGCCCAGTACCATGGGCACGGCTATTCGAATAGATTTTAACTCTGCAGAGGTGTGCAACTTTACCCACAGGTGGGGTACCACAGCACGAACACCTTAGTGCCGGTGCAGATCCCATCAAAGCCCTTACCCACCTTAGCTAGACCTGGCTAGCCACCACGGGATTTATCAAGGGGTCATTCGACCTGTCACCCAGGTTTAACCGGGGCATAAGTCACACAGAGCTTATCCCGTCTCCTTGATCACCCGTCGCTCCCAGCTCTCCCGATGGCTATCAGACCAACTAGTGGGGTTAGGCTAAGCCGTTGCCCATACAACGGTCAAGTGGTTTGCACGACAGGAAGCTAGGTGAGACGACACATCAACTCGGTCCTTAGGGGTGACAAGATGGATATCTCCCTTCCTCGCTCAACCACACAGGTACGAGCACACCAACGGCAAATCTCACAGAATTGCCATCCATCCCGTCTAACTCGTTTTTCCAAAACACATTTTATACCTTCCCACACACGCACACACTTCCTTTACAAAACCAGGTGGTCAAGGTATGGGTATCACAAACAAGGGTGGCTATCCTACCATGTTTTCAGTAAGCAAATCCATGCAATTTTATAAAGCAGGCCACTGGGTTGTGTTTATAAAAACTAGGACAGAAACATGCATCAAAGGGTGGAGTGGAACTTGCCATCATCAAACCCTTGCGGGAGGTCCTGATCGAAGCACTGTCCCTCGGGTTCGAGGTCGCAGGACTGGTCCTCAGTTGCTTGGTCGCAGTCGGGAACTTTCTCGTTCACTCCGTGTCCTACGACGCAAGCAAACAGACACACCATCAAGCGCAAGAACTAAAAGCTTTCATCGTCGAGCTTGAATCGGAAATAATTTGATTACGGAGATAGGGGTAATATTTTTGGGTGGTTTCTTAATGGCATGGCTACAACTATACTAGAAAGGGCATGGTAAAGTTTCGGGTCGATCGGAAGTCGTTTCGCACATAAAATGACGAGTTAAAGATGGTTTCAGGGGTTAAACGGGGGTCCAGGGGCTTGTTCGTAAATATCCGGAAAGAATAAGGACCTATTTATGAATCTTAGAAATACCCTGAGCATGTGTCGAGTATAACTAGGTTTATGTATCGAGGGGTTTGGTTTGAAATAATGGAAAGGGGTAGGGCTTCTTTTGCAAAAGGGGGTAGTTAGGGGAAATTCCTTTGGAGAAAACAGGAGAAGGGAGGGGGTTTTGGGCAAAAAGACCCTTTCTTCCTCCTTCCTCCCGCACAGAACAGAGGAGGGGTAGGGGGGGCGCCGGCGGTGGCCGTGCCGGCCGGTCGGGGCTCGGTGGCGGCTCGGGAGTGGGGGAAAAGGGAGAGGGAGGCGCGGGGGTCCCATCCCCGGTCTCACCTTGGGCCGAGGTGGAGCGGGGGAGCGCCCCCACGGGAGCGGAGGCGGCGGCGTAAGGCGGCTCGGCGTGGCGGCGGTGGAGGCTAGGAGAGGAGGGGCCAGGCGTGCGGCGGCGATTGTGGGGAGCCGGGGGTGCCCATCGGCCCTTCTTATAGGCGGCCGAGGTGGAGGAGGCCGGGCGCGGCAGAGGCCGGGGCGGAGCGCCATTAATGGCGCTTCGGCCCTTCGCGCGTGTCGCGTTGTGGCGTGCGGCGAGGACGGTGTCAATCACGTGGAGGAGGAAAGGACCGGCGCTGTGCGTACAGGGGCGGCGCGGGCGGCGAGGCCGGGGCGGCAGTGGCGGGCGGCGGGCGGCGCGACGTCGCGGCCGTCCTGACGACAAGCGGCGCGGCACGCGGGGCACGCGGGGCGGGCGCGCGTGCGCAGCACGGCCGGGGCAGCGCGGGCGCGCGGCCGGCCGGCGCTCGGGCATGCGGTAGGGGAAACAGGAAAGAAAGAGAGAAGGGAGGAAAGAAAGAAGGAAGGAGAAAGGAAAAAAAGAAGAAAGGAAAAGAGAAAAGAGAAAGAGAGATTGGGAAAAAGAAAAGAAATGGGGGGGGAGAAAAAGGAAAAAGGAGAGAGAGAGAAAAGGGAACGCGTCGGCGCCGGTCGCGGCGGCGACCGCGGCCGGTCGGCCACGCGCACAGTATTCGCGCGAGGAGGGAGGGAAAAGAAAAGGAGTTGCGCCGGCGCTAATCACGGCGGGCGGTCGCGCGTGAGCGACAAGCCATCGAGCGATGCGGAACGGGACAGCGATCCGGTTAGGGTTAGGGTTTCGACGTCGAACCGTTTTTACGAATTACTCTAGCGCGTGAGCGGTGCGGGATGGGACGGCGGTCAGGCTCGCGTCGGCCGTCAGTGTGACGGTGAAACGGAGAGAGTCAGGGTTTTACGACGAATAAATTTTCGGTCAGGACACTTTAAAGCGTAGTTTAAATTTGAAATTTTCGGGGCGTCACACTGATGGAGTCATGGAGACACGCCGATTCATTCCGAATTTACTTTCTGAGAAATAACCCGACAAATCTGGAGTCAACAGATCCAAAATCTTTTCCAAGGAGAAACTTCCGGAGCGCTGGTTGATCTCCCCGCTGTTAATCGCCTGATGTCGTTCCCTCTTTTACCGTCGCCTCCATCTGCACAGGCTAGGGCTTTATACCGTTGAGAATAATGGCACCGTCAGGAGTTTTACCGTTCACTAGCTCCTTCTAGCATACGCTCCCCATCCGCCGTCAGTAGTGATTCGAATTTCGAACGTAGAGGCCAACAGACGATTAGGTTTTGGGGTGATATAAAAGAAACTAACCCAGCCCATCCTTATCCACTTGCTCATGCCTTCTTCTGCTTTCTCTGCCGCCGTCGACCATTTTGGATCTTGCCGACGTTCCTCAAAAGCTCTCGCCCTCTCCCCTGCACGGCCACAACCGCCCTCTTCTCCGATCCTCTAGCCTCGCCTGATCTCGAGATGGCCAGCAACACCTCTACCCCTCCTCGCGGTCGGCCGCCCCCAAGGGGGACTTGCTGCCACCGCCCAGCGAGTCATGGCTACCCAACAAACGTACCGAAGAGGGGCTGGAGGACATGGAAGCGTGCGGCCTCCTCCAGGAGAAGGCAGTCTCTGGGTGGAACTGCTACCACGGCCAGGAGTTTCCCTTGGAGGACCGGACCGAGACGGTCGTCTTCCGGTCCTTCTACGAGAAGGGATTTGGCCTTACCGTGGGGGCATTCTTCCGTAGGCTTCTCAAGTACTACAGGCTGGAGGCGATCCACCTCAAGCCCAACTCCATCGCGCTGATTGCAATCTTCATCCATCTGTGCGAGGGGTTCTTGGGCATTCCTACCCACTTCAATCTCTAGCGGGCGTTGTACCACTTCAATCTCTAGCAGGCGGCCACCCCGGCGGGCGGTGGCCAGCGCGTGCGCGGCTCGGTGGCGGCGCCGTTCGCTCGGGTGAGAGCAACGGCCGAGGAGGCAAACGGCGGCGCTGGTGGGCGAGGACGGGATCCAGTTTCTCTTTTTTTGGGATTTTGTGAAGCTATGTTTAGATAGACTCGGTTAATTCGGTTATAACCGAACTGAACCGAAATAACCAAAACCAAATTTACTCGGTTCCGACTTCTGAAAAGAACCGATCGGTCCATGTTTTCTGAGAACCGAACTTGTACAGGAACAGAGGAAGCGAACCGATCGGTTCGGTTAGAACCGAATGCCCAGGCCTAGTACTCGGGGCTGTCGACAACGTCATATTTCGCCGTCTACCTGCTCCGGATCCGTACAGGCGCTCGGCTTTGGCCGCCTCATTGGTGATTCGGCACGGGAGGCTGCAGGCTGCTTCGGCCCTTGGCTGCGGCTCTTCTCTTCCATCTCGCCATCGGTCTCCCTGTTCTGCTTCTCTTGACATGTAAACAAGCAGCAACAAGCGCCCAATGCACAAAAATTCCTCCATGCTTCCTCTCGATTTGACACAAATCAAGTAATAATATTTAGTTGCACAATTCATCTGCAAATTATTCTTAGGCTGAGTCTAGTAAAAAGATTCCGCGCAAGTTCATTAAGAAAAAGATAGAGGAAAATCAAAGAAACTGGCATGAGATACTATCTGAAATTTTGTGGGCTCATCTCATATGTAGGCACATGCTACTAAAGTTACTCATATGGGCTTGTTTACGAGGAACTGTCATTTCTCAAAGAATCTGATTTTTCAGTGCTGCATCCTATTCAAGCCCAAATCAAGTCATGCTTCACGTGTGCAAAAGGAGACAATCCACATGGTATTCATTTGCAGCAAGATGGTAAGCACTCGTTTGGGTTTTTGTGGCAAAAAAGGACCACAAATCATAAAAAACGTCCACAACATACAAACGAGCTGGTTTTCATATTTTATTGCTTGTATGAGGTGGTTGATCACTAGGTGTTGGAATTAGAATAACTGATTTACTTGACTCCTCTAACCATGGCAAGGATTCACCACGACTGCCACGCAAGGCCAGGAGCAGAGAGCCTATTTATAGCAACGACTTCATCGATCCCCAGCAACACAACAGCTACCAAAAAAAGAGCAACTAGCCAGCATCCATCCAACCAATGGCATCCCTCACCACGAACGCACTGTGCATCCCCACCATGGTGTTGCCTTCAAATTCCGGCGCCCGTCGCCGGAGAAGATGAACAGCAGCCCCTGCAGCACCTAGAACACACGCACACTCTTATAGCTCAACTGGAACACGATGAACACGAGTGAACACGAGAGTCTTGTGCCGTCTCAACCACCGGCGTTTTCTAATCCATTGAAATCAACTTATACTCTCAAGAAACGAGTAGTCATCATCCCCACGACGCAGCGACATTCTCGCCTCCGCACTGGACGTGCCATCCCACGTCCTGGAGACCAGGCCATCACCCCACCTAGCCTAGACACAACGAAAATAAAGGAAGGCCGGGTGCATGAACTTCATGCAGCAGCGGTCTGTACATGACGCGCTCAAATGAGTCCTTTATTCTAGCTAACAGACTAACTGACCGAGCCTGGATTAACTAACAATCTCCCCCTAATTCATGCTCGGTTTTACCTTAACTTGATGACTCCAATTTGATCACGAAGCTCACAAAACCTTGTGCGCCCCAGCGACTTTGTCAGAATGTCAGCAAGTTGTTCCTGTGTCTTCACATAGTCCAAACATATCCTGCCATGTTCCACACATTCTCTGATGAAATGAAACTTGGTGTCGATGTGTTTACTTCTATCATGCAACACAGGATTCCTGCTCAGTGCTATTGCCGATTGATTATCCATTTTCAGAATGGGTTTCTGGGCTTTGGCTCCTGCAATGTCATCCAGCAACCTGTTGAGCCACACAGCCTGACATGCTGCAGCTGCTCCAGCTATGTACTCAACTTCACAAGTTGAAAGAGCTATTGTCTTCTGTTTCTGAGACAGCCATGAGATCACCATCTGTCCCAAGAAGAAAATTACCCCTGTAGTGCTCTTTCTTTCATCTACATCTCCCCCATAGTCACTATCAGAATACCCTGTAATCCTGTTAGTGCCCTTTGCAGATTTTGGATACACAAGACCATAATCAATTGTCCCTGCAATGTATCTCAGTAGATGCTTGACAGCAGCAAGATTCTCCTGCCTTGGCTTCTCCATGAACCTACTAACGTATCCCACTGCAAAAGTTATGTCAGGCCTTGTGTGAACCAAATATCTCAGACTGCCCACCAAGCTCCGGTATAGTTTTGCATCAACCTCCTCTGTTGTACTCCTGGTGGAAAGTTGTAGACGAACTTCCATTGGTGTGCTGCAGAAATTACAGTTCCCCAAACCTGCCTTCTCAAGAATCTTTCTAGCATAAGCGGCTTGACTCAGTGAGATGAAATTCTTCTCTTGCTTCACTTCTATCCCCAAGTAAAAAGAAAGAAGACCAAGATCACTCATCCTGAAAGCTTGCCTCATCTCCTGCTTGAATGTCTCTATGACCACTGAGTTTTCACCTGTGATAATGAGATCATCGACATAGACCCCAACCACCACACGTGCTTTTCCAGTGCCCCTTGTGTACATGCCATGCTCACTGGTGCATCTTGTGAACCCCATGTCCTGCAAGCTGCCATCAAGCTTCACATTCCATGCTCGAGGTGCTTGACGTAACCCATACAGGGCCTTCTTCAACCTCAGCACCTTGTCCTCGTGTCCAGCAGCAGTGAATCCCGGTGGCTGCTGAACATACACTTCCTCCTTGAGCTCCCCATTCAGAAATGCGGATTTGACATCCATGTGATGTACAAACCACCCCTCTTGTGCTGCAACTGCCAGGAGCATTCGGATTGATTCCATCCTCGCAACAGGAGCAAAAACCTCATCGAAATCTACTCCCTGCTGTTGCACATAACCCTTTGCAACGAGTCGGGCCTTGTGCTTCACAATATTCCCAGCTTCATCGCGTTTCAACTTGAACACCCATTTTAAACCAATCGGTTTATGACCGTGTGGAAGACTCACCAGGCTCCAGGTGTTGTTCTGCTCGATGGAAGCCATCTCCTCCCTCATGGCCTTCACCCAGCTCTGCTCATGCCGAGCCTCCTCGAATGTGGCTGGCTCCCCGTCGCCAACTGCCACCAGCAGCTCTCCATCTGCTACCTCAAACTCAGCCATCATGGCTGCTCCCCTGTTCAGGATATTATCCACCGTCCTGAACCGCAGGGGCGCACCTTCTTCTTGGTCGTAGTCGAGGTCGAGGCTTCCACTTGGTGGAGACGCGAATTCCACCCTTGGCGTTGCTGATGCAGACGTGCCGGCACCGGCTGTTGCAACCGGCGTGCACGCTCCGCTCGGAGTGCCCTGAGTCGAACTCCGGGCACTTCCACCTGGTGCGCTCGGCGTCGTGTTCAGGGGTACGACGGGTGCAGTCGATGGAGCGCCGTCGACGGTGTCCTTGGCGCCCCTGCTGCGCCCGCACCGCCCGACGTGTAGATGTACTCGACAATGAACGGGTCACCACCGTCGTCGTCGTTGTTCGCCTTCACGCCGTCCTCGGTCCAGTTCCACGCGCGTCCTTCCTCGAACACGACATCCCGGGACACCACAACCCGATCAGCGACAGGGTTGTAGAGCCGGTACGCCTTGCTGCCTGGTTCGTATCCAATGAACACCATTGGGGTGCTCCTGTCGTCCAGCTTCCGCAGATGTCCACCAGTGTTCTTGACATGGCCGACGCAACCAAAAATTCTGAAGAAATGTACAGCAGGTTTTGTTCCATACCAGGCTTCATGCGGTGTCTGGTTCTTCAGGCTTGTCGTCGGTGCTCGGTTGAGCACGAACACGGCCGTCGTCACGGCCTCTCCCCAGAAGCGCCCAGGGACGCCCATGGTCTTTAGCATGCACCGTGCCATCCCAAGCACGGTCTGGTTCCGACGCTCCACCACGCCGTTTTGCTGTGGCGTGTACGGCGCGGTAAGTTGGCGCTGGATTCCCTCGCCGGCGCAGTACTCTCCGAAGGTGTGCGCCGTGAACTCACCACCGCGGTCGGTGCGCAGCGTCCCCAATTTGCGCCCTGCTTCAGCTTCTGCTCTTGCCTGAAGATGAATGAGCGCCGTTGACGCCCCGTCCTTGGTGGCCAGGAGCACTACCCACATGTACCTGCTCATGTCGTCGACGGCGAGCAGGAACATCTTCTTCCCTCCGGGCGTCGGCGGCGTGATCGGCCCACACAAGTCAGCGTGGACCAATTGCAGTGGGTGCTCCGCCCTGTACTTGCTGGCCGCCGGGAACGGGCGACGGCGCTGCTTGCCGATCAGGCAGCCGTCGCAGACGCGGTCCATCCCCTCGATCCTTGGAAGACCTCGCACCATCTCCCCCTTCGAGAGCTTCTGCAGTCCCTGGAACCCGAGGTGCCCGTAGCGGGCGTGCCAGCGCCACGCCGCCTCCTCAGTGTGCGCCGCCAGGCATACCGGCTTGTCGACGGCCACCTTGAGGACGTATAGCCGGCTTGCCCCACGTGGCACCACCGCCACCGGCTGCCGCTCGGCGTCCCAGATCTTCAGCGCGCCATCCTCCAACAGGATCTTGAAACCTTCTTCCTCCAGCTGACCCAAACTGATGATGTTGGCCGTCAGCCGGGGTATGTGGTAGACGCCGGTGAGCTTCTGGTGCCCACCCACCTTGGACTTGAAGAGCACCGTCCCGCGCCCCTCGATGCTGACCGTCGACGAGTCCCCAAATCGGACAGTGCCGCGGATGCCCGAGTCGAGCTCCGCGAACGCCGATCTGGACCCGGTCATATGGTTTGTGGCTCCCGAGTCGAGGATCCATCGGGTGGTGTCGCCGTCGCCTTCCTCCCCGAGCTGAACGAAGAGGTTGTCCTCGTTGAGGTGGACTGTCGCCGCCGCCGCCGCGACGGGGGGAGGAAGAAGACCGGCGTCGTCCTGGGCCGCCACCATCGCGACCAACAACGTGGGCTCCGTCTCCTCCTCGACTTGGGCCGCCAGCGCCAGCCCCTCGCGTTTCCGCTTTGGGCACTCGCGGGCCCAATGGCCTTTCTTGCCGCAGTACCGGCACTCGTCGCCAGCGACGTCCCCGCCACGCGCGCCGCCATTGCGCGCGCCGCTGTCGCCGCGCCGTTCACGCGGTGCGTCACCGCTTTTCTTCTGGCCGCCACCACGTCCTGACCTCCCCCGGCCTCCGCCACGGCCGCGCTGCTGTCCGCCCGACGATCCGCTCGAGCTTCCCGACCCCCTGTTCAGCTGCAGCTTCCTGGACACGCGCGCCACCAGCTCGTCTTCGGTGAGGTTGAGCTGCGCCACGGCGGCGCAGCCGCCGGTGAGCTCGTACCTTTCTTCCGCAGCCTTGAGGCGCCCCACCAGATCCTCGAGCGGGATGTCACCGAGCTCCAGGAGCGTCTCGATTGACATGGCGATTTGGTGGAAATGCTTGGGCACCGCCTGCAGGAAACGACGCACCACCGCCGCTTCGTCGAGGTCGTCGCCGAGGGTGCGCAGCTGCTGTGCGATCTTCGTGATTCGCACCTGGAAGTCGCTGACCGACTCGCCGTCCTTGAACGCCAGGGAGTCGAACTCCTTGCGGAGCGTTTGCGCCTTCGCCTTGCGCACCCGCTCGACGCCGAGGTTCGCCGTCTTGATGTCCTCCCACGCTGCACGTGCGCTCGCCTTGTTCGCCATGACCTCCACCATCTCCTCAGGAACTGCCTTGCAGATGGCCTCCAGCGCCATCTCGTCCTCGTCTTCATCCGCGTCGCAGAAGTTGACGGCGTCCCAGAGCTTGCGCGACTTGAGCATGACGCGCATCATCGCCGCCCACGCACCGTAGTTCATCTTGGTGAGCATCGGCCACTTGGCGCTGCCGATGTCCTTGAGGCGACGCTCCACCGTGCGCTCAATGATGACCGTGCCGTCGCGGTACCGCGGGCGCGGTTGGCGCCGCGGTGGCGATGGTGACTGCCGCCGGCGTCCCACCGGTGTCCTCGACCTCCCGCCGAGGTTGGGCAGCGAAGACATGGCTTCCCCGGGTCGTGACGGCTCTGATACCAGTTGTTGCCTTCAAATTCCGGCGCCCGTCGCCGGAGAAGATGAACAGCAGCCCCTGCAGCACCTAGAACACACGCACACTCTTATAGCTCAACTGGAACACGATGAACACGAGTGAACACGAGAGTCTTGTGCCGTCTCAACCACCGGCGTTTTCTAATCCATTGAAATCAACTTATACTCTCAAGAAACGAGTAGTCATCATCCCCACGACGCAGCGACATTCTCGCCTCCGCACTGGACGTGCCATCCCACGTCCTGGAGACCAGGCCATCACCCCACCTAGCCTAGACACAACGAAAATAAAGGAAGGCCGGGTGCATGAACTTCATGCAGCAGCGGTCTGTACATGACGCGCTCAAATGAGTCCTTTATTCTAGCTAACAGACTAACTGACCGAGCCTGGATTAACTAACACATGGTGGCAGCTGCGGCTGCACCGCGCTGCCGCCGCAGCCTCATCGTGGCCCGAGCTTCTCCGGCCAAACATGACGAGCGCCAAGATCCGGCAGTCAAGGTTGACGCCGCCGGCGGCCGGCGCCGAGCCATGGTGCTGTTCTCCGCCGCCGCGATCACTGCCTCGACAGCAGCCGCCGTCCGATCCGCAAGAGCCGCTGTGTCCACGAAGAGCGGACCCGGACAGTGGGTGGATATAGAGAATGTGGCGGACCCATACGTGCAGGATCTCGGCAAATGGGCTGTGATGGAGCACAACTCACAGACTGGGGGGGATTTGCAGTTTGGTAAGGTCGTCGGAGGCAAGCAACAGGTTGTCGCGGGCATGAACTACAAGCTCGAGATCGAAACA
The DNA here is from genome assembly GCF_002211085.1 of Panicum hallii. NCBI lineage: Eukaryota > Viridiplantae > Streptophyta > Magnoliopsida > Poales > Poaceae > Panicum > Panicum hallii. Next base: position 4,868,333 of record NC_038049.1, on the reverse strand, counting down.
AAGGGCGGCCCCTCCCGTTATTACGAAGCGGGTCTGTTTGTTTCACTGCCCCCTGAGAAGCGTACGCTTAACTCCTTCGAGCCCAGCGCTTAACTCCTTCGAGCCCAAGGCTGGGTGATGGATACAGCTTGCGGCAAGCTGAGGAGGGCCATTGTTCTGAGTCTCTCATGTATGTGTGTGGCCTGTGTGGGCCTTGCCACTGTTCCCCAGTAGTTATGTCGTATCTAGTGTTTTACTAATTTGGTTTTGCAGAATAAAGGGAACAAATTGTGTCTTGTGTTTGTTCTTTTTCAGATAACTGTCTATGTTTTCATGCATGCATGCATGGCTGATGGCCCCGAGAAAGGTTTCATTAGTATTGCATGGAGCACGTACGGCTTTCTAACCCTGTGAAAATAAGGTCAGATACAAAAATTCAACAAAATAATGGAACATGACAAGTACAGATTTCGAATTATTTAGAATAATTCAGTTAAGTTGTCTGCTACTGTTCATAACTACATAACAAAAAGTATTCAGCGCTATCAACTATTGAATGTATCATGTTCACCTTGATACAGAGGAAAACAAATCAAACACCTGTCTAAACGACTTTTCTAAAAATTAGTAGCTCAACTACAGCCTCTCATTGCTTAATTCTTCTGGTACTCCCATGTAAGGAGAATTTCAGAAATATAGAGGGTAAAAGGCGCCGAGAGTATCCTTTCTTCTCATGAAAAAAATCTATGTATGAGAAAATCTGCACCTGGTCCAATGGAAACGCACTGCCACTTCACTCCTGATCCCTTGCTCCGCCTGCCGCTCCGAGTGCCTTGAAGCACCCCGCCTGCACCAGCCCGGGCCACTGCTACCGGATCTCGCGTGGTATGGCGATTCGCCCATTCCCTCGCTGCCCCTAGCTTCCATCCCTCCATAGCGACGCCGAGCTTGAACTCCAGCCACGAGCACCCTGCCGGAGCCCACCCGTCATCTTAGATCTATACCTGGCCGGCGTCTCCAGGCCACCCACCGCCGGTTCCCTGGACCTTGAGGCCGCCACTTGGATGCCGTGGTTGGCATCGCAACCTGTCTCCGGGGGCTAAGAGTATTGGTAGGGGAAGGTAGATTAGTTTCACTGCTTGATTTCCATAATTATATCAGCTTCGTATGTGTGTGTGTCTCTCTCTCTATATAGCCAGCAACTTTCCCTTTGCTCAAGTACAAATCTCTCAACTAATCTGCTACTAAACTGAGACACAAACAAACCAAACTGATAAAATATCTTCCAAGCACTTTATATATGCACGTACAATGCATTGTCGAACGATGACCTAGTAATGTTCTAGGCAAAAAGCTGCAACTTAAATGTCACCTTGAGCATACGGTTTAAATGTTTCAAACAGAGGGAACAGCAACACTTGCGTAACCAGCTGGATATGTATTGTATATTGTGATTTATTTTTAAACATATTTAAGCATCTTCCACGCGGAAAATACAATTTAGTGCCTAATCATTTTGGCGGATTGTTGCGTATATATGGCCATATAATCAGAGGCCAAAATCTGTCATTTTCACAGTGAAAATGACTTTTCAGAAGTGCCAAATGGGCGGCTGCTGCATCCTATTCATGCCTAATCAAGTCATGGGCTTCACGTGTGCAAAAAGAGACAATTGGTTCCTGACAGTTGTGTAGGAACAACTGAGCACAGCTAAATGAGAAACGAAAGCCAGCAAATTTTACACTCACATACATCCATCCGTCCAGGACACCACCGGCGGCCACTTTTGGTCCCCAAGAGAAAGGGAGCAGCGTGGTCGTGCTACCAGGCCTTCTCGCCCTTGTCGCCGTTAGGCTTCTCCTCAAGCACAGCTCCGGCAAACCGGCGGCACTTGTCGGTGGCCACAGTATTTCATGCCAGAGAGGCTGAGAGACAGGGAGCCAGCAGGACGACCGGGCCTCCCATGCACCGGTGTTGCGCGGTGGTGCCACCCGTTCTTCTCTTCCTCGTCTCCGTCAGACTTCTTCTGCGGGCCAGCTCTGGCGAGCTGGCGGCATTGGTGCATGGCCTTGCCGCCGCCGTCCTGCCTCAGCTTCAAATGTGCGACACCTTCCTCAGCTCGTAAAATTCTTCGAATCAGAGGCGCACCTCCACTACTCAATGCTGCGGGATCCAGGAGATCGGATGGGATGGGCCTTTGCGCCTCTGGCCGGAGCGGAAGACGATTGCACGATGGTGGCGGAGGCCCAACACAAACCAGGGGGCTATATGAAAAAATGGATCATGATTAATAATCGCTATCCGATCTAGGGGTTATAATGTAAAGTTAAGCGGGTGGTGGATTTGTACTCCGGCAAGTCCACTCAGGGTATGCTCAGATAGTAGATTTGTAGGTGAGGGAGATCGAAGAGCCAAGAACTTGATGGTAACATAAAGACGCAGAGGTTTTGATAGGTTCGGGTCGCTGGGAGCGTAACACCCTACGTCCTGTGTTCGGTGTTGTGTTGATTGGTTTAGGGTTTCTGCAATGGCCAAGCTAGTTGGGTCGTGTTTGGTGGGTACCCCCACGGCCCCCTTATATAGCCAAGTAGCCATGGGTTACAAGTTAGATTAAGATCTACTCGGGTTGTTTATAAGGAATCAGGTCGGTTATGATACACAATATCAAGGCTATCCGATTCGGCCTTGATTCTAATCCCAAAGTATCCTTCCCACCGTCCAACCGAGTGCCTGTCCGCCGGGTCGTTAAGCAGAGTCGTTCCCTGAAGAACCGGGCTCCACTCGGCAGGGAGGTACTTGGGTCTACCTCCGTTAAGCCCCCGAGCGCCGAGTTGCTGAATGGTTCCCCGCCGAAGTCAAGAAGCTGGTTGGTGCTCATCATAGTCAAAGTACTCCTCCGGATCCTCAAGCTCCTTTGGCAGTCCTGACGTTAGTGAACTCCTGCATGTTCTCTAGTCTTCAACAGGATGCGCTCTTGGGCGCACCCGTTGGGTGTAGCCCCAGAGCCTCGGAAGTGTTCATAGAGGCATTTCGAGGGTCCACAATATAGATCTATCTCCCCTTTTCTGGTTGCTTACTTCCTTGAGAATTTACGGCGCACAGCCCTGGAGTAAGGTCACTGACGGAGTCACGGAGACACGCCGAGTCGAAGAACGATGCCCAGCCCCCGAGCAGGGTCACTGGCGGAGTCACGGAGACACGCCGAGTCAATTAGCGGCGCCCAGCCCCCGAGCAAGGTCACTGGCGGAGTCGCGGAGACACGCCGAGTCGATTAGCAGCGCCTAGCCCTCGAGCACGGTTACTGGCGGAGTTGCGCAGACACGTCGAGTCGAAGAGCGGCACCCAGCCCCCAAGCAGGGTTACTGGCGGAGTCACGGAGACACGCCGAATCAATTAGCGGCATCCAGCCCTCAAGCAGGGTCACAGGCGGAGTCACGGAGACACGCCGAATCAATTAGCGGCACAAACCCCAAGCAGGGTCACTGGTGGAGTCGCGTAGACATGACGAGTCAATTAGCGGTGCCCAGCCCCCGAGCAAGTACACAGGCGCAATCATGAAGACACGCCGAGTCGAAGAGCAGTGTCCAGCCCCCGAGCAGGATCACTGGCGGATTCATTGGTGATTCGGCACTCAAGCTCCATGCTCTTCTCTTCCATCTCGCCATCTGTCTCCCTGTTCTGCTTCTCTTGACATGTAAACAAGCAGCAACAAGCGCCCAGTGCACAAAAATTCCTCCATGCTTCCTCTCGATTTGACACAAATCAAGTAATAATATTTAGTTGCACAATTCATCTGCAAATTATTCTTAGGCTGAGTCTAGTAAAAAGAATCCGCGCAAGTTCATTAAGAAAAAGATAGAGGATAATCAAAGAAACTGGCATGAGATACTATCTGAAATTTTGTGGGCTCATCTCATATGTAGGCACGTACTACTAAAGTTACTCATATGGGCTTGTTTATGTGTGTGTGATTGGGTGTAATCGTCACAATTATCCCGCATGACTCTCAAATCACGTTTCAATGTTACGAGGAACTGTCATTAATCAAAGAATCTGATTTTTCAGTGCTGCATCCTATTCAAGCCCAATCAAGTCATGCTTCACGTGTGCAAAAGGAGACAACCCACATGGTATTCGTGTGCAGCAAGATGGTAAGCACTCGTTTGGGTTTTTGTGGCAAAAAAGGACCACAAATCATAAAAAACGTCCACAACATACAAACGAGCTGGTTTTCACATTTTATTGCTTGTATGAGGTGGTTGATCACTAGGTGTTGGAATTAGAATAACTGATTTACTTGACTCCTCTAACCATGGCAAGGATTCACCACGACTGCCACGCAAGGCCAGGAGCAGAGAGCCTATTTATAGCAACGACTTCATCGATCCCCAGCAACACAACAGCTACCAAAAAAAGAGCAACTAGCCAGCATCCATCCAACCAATGGCATCCCTCACCACGAACGCACTGTGCATCCCCACCATGGTGGCAGCTGCGGCTGCACCGCGCTGCCGCCGCAGCCTCATCGTGGCCCGAGCTTCTCCGGCCAAACATGACGAGCGCCAAGATCCGGCAGTCAAGGTTGACGCCGCCGGCGGCCGGCGCCGAGCCATGGTGCTGTTCTCCGCCGCCGCGATCACTGCCTCGACAGCAGCCGCCGTCCGATCCGCGAGAGCCGGTGTGTCCACGAAGACCGTACCCGGACAGTGGGTGGATATAGAGAATGTGGCGGACCCATACGTGCAGGATCTCGGCAAATGGGCTGTGATGGAGCACAACTCACAGACTGGGGAGGATTTGCAGTTTGGTAAGGTCGTCGGAGGCAAGCAACAGGTTGTCGCGGCATGAACTACAAGCTCGAGATCGAAACAAAGCGCGGACCCTCCCGTTTTTACGAAGCGGGTCTGTTTGTTTCACTGCCCCCTGAGAAGCGTACGCTTAACTCCTTCGAGCCCTTGGCTGGGTGATGGATACAGCTTGCGGCAAGCTGAGGAAGGCCATTCCTCTGAGTCTCTGATGTATGTGTCTGGCCTGTGTGGGCCTTGCCACTGTTCCCCAGTAGCTATGTCGTATCTAGTGTTTTACTAATTTTGTTTTGCAGTATAAAGGGTACAAATTGTGGCTTGTGTTTGTTCTTTTTCAGATAACTGTCTATGTTTTCATGCATGCATGCATGGCTGATGGCCCCGAGAAAGGTTTCATGAGTATTGCATGGAGTACGTACGGCTTTCTAACCCTGTGAAAATAAGGTCAGATACCAAAATTCAACAAAATAATTGAACATGACAAGTACAGATTCCGAATTATTTAGAATAATTCAGTTAAGTTGTCTGCTATTGTTCATAACTACGTAACAAAAAGTATTCAGCGCTATCAACTATTGAATGTATCATGTTCACCTTGATACAGAGGAAAACAAATCAAACACCTGTCTAAACGACATTTCTAAAAATTAGTAGCTCAACTACAGCCTCTCATTGCTTAATTCTTCTGGTGCTCCCATGTAATGAGAATTTTAGAAATTTAGAGGGTAAAAATTGCCGAGAGTGTCCTTTCTTCTCATCAAAAAAATCTAGTACGAGAAAACCTGCACCTGGTCCAATGGAAACGCACTGCCACTTCGCTCCTGATCCCTTGCTCCGCCTGCCGCTCCGAGTGCCTTGAAGCACCCCGCCTCCACCAGCCCGGGCCGCTGCTACCGGATCTCTCATGGTGTCCAACCCTCGAGCAGGGTCACTGGCGGAGTCACGAAGATACGCCGAGTCAATTAGCGGCACCCAACCCCAAGCAGGGTCACTGATGGAGTCGCGTAGATATGATGAGTCAATTAGCGGTGACCATCTCCCGAGCAAGGTCACAGGCGCAATCGCGAAGACACGCCGAGTCAAAGAGCGGTGTCCAGCCCCCGAGCAGGTTCACTGACGGAGTCATGGAGACACACCGATTCATTCCGAATTTACTTCCTGAGAAATAACCTGAGAAATCTGGAGTCAACACATCAAAAATCTTTTCCAAGGAGAAAATTCCAGAGCGCTGGTTGATCTCCCCGCTGTTAATCGCCTGAAGTCGTTCCCTCTTTTACCGTCGCCTCCATCTGCACAGGCTAGGGCTTTTTTACCGTTGAGATTATAGGCACCGTCAGGAGTTTTACCGTTCACTAGCTCCTTCCAGCGTACGCTCCCCATCCGCCGTCAGGAGTGATTCAAATTTCAAATGCAGAGTCGAACAGACGATTAGGTTTTGGGCTGATATAAAAGAAACTAACCCAACCCATCCTTATCCACTCGCTCATGCCTTCTTCTGCTTTCTCTACCGCCGCCGACCCATTTTGGATCTCACCGGCGTTCCTCAAAAGCTCTCGCCCTCTCCCCTGCATGGCCACAACCGCCCCCTTCTCCGATCCTCCAGCCTAGCCCGATCTCGAGATGGCCATCAACACCTCTGCGCCCTCCTCGCGGTCGGCCGCCCCCTAGGGGGACATGCCGCCACCGCCCAGCAAGTCGTGGCAACCCAGCTCTCTTGCCGACGAGGGGCTGGAGGACATGGAGGCGCGTAGCCTCCTCCAGAAGAAGGCGGTCTTCGGGTGGAAGTGCTACCACGGCCAGGAGTTTCCCTTGGAGGACCGGACTAAGGCGGTCATCTTCCAGTCCTTCTACGAGAAGGGATTCGGCCTTCCCGTGGGGGCATTCTTCTATAGGCTTCTCAAGTACTACAGGCTGCAGGCAATCCACCTCAAGCCCAACTCCATCACGCTGATTGCAATCTTCATCCATCTTTGCAAGGGGTTCTTGGGCATTCCTACCCACTTCAATATCTGGCGAGCGTTGTACCACCTGAGGACGTATCCATCGAAGGAGGCACCAAGTGTGGTGGGCGGCGCTGCCTTCTCGCTCCACCAGGGGGTGAAGTACCTGGAGGCTGCCCTCAAGGATAGCAACAAGCGATGGGTGGAGGAGTGATTCATGGTGGCAAACCCTGCCCCGAGTCTTCCGCCCTGCACTGGCTATCCCCTAATCCTTAACGACAAGTGGGAGGAGATGCCTTCCAAGCACGAGATGGTCCAGGTGAGGATCCTATTAGCCGAGCTGACCAGGCTCAAGGCCGACAAGCTGACTGGGGCTGCCATAGCCTTGTCATTCTCCAAGCGGCTGACCTAGCCGATCCAGGACAGGGTCCACCCGGGGTACGAGTACTCGGGTCGTGACGACCCGACCTGGGTGAAGAACCGCAAGGTCTCCCGCAGGGAGGCGCTATCAGGGATAGATCCCCGGGTATCATCAAGGAAGCTACTCGCAAGGAAGGGAGAAGTCGGACTCCTACTAGAATTGTTTTGTAATCCTACTAGGACTCTACCCTATAATCCTACCAGGACTCCTACCTTGTAACCGACTAGGACCCCTGCCCCCTGGAGTATATAAAGGAGGGCAGGGGTACATAGATCGGGACAACCACAACATGAGGGACAACTTGTGCCTCATCCAGTATACACATCTAAGGCAATACAAACCACCACACGGAACATAAGGTATTACGCTCTCGGTGGTCCGAACCTGTCTAAACTTTGTGTTTCTTGCACCTTTGAGTTCCTGATCTCGGCGATACCCCACCTACAATCTACCACCTCAGGGGTATCCCTCGATGGGCTAGAAGGTTAAACACCAACAAGCACTAAGGCGGGTTACCCGCATCGTGAGCGAGGAGGTCCATGACAAGGGTTGCCCGAAGACACACTGCCTCAAGCGGCCCACCACCGAGATAAGACCTGCTTCCTACCAAGTAGATTTGATTTTCTTCCGAGTTGGTTTCTACGTCAAAGTCCTTTTGATTTTGTAATTCATAGTAGATAGCACCTATTGGGTTGTGACATTAACTGGACCTTTGCAGGAGAGGGTAGTGAAGTTAAGGTGCCCTATGCCGCTGCTGGAGGGGGAGCCAGGCAAAGCGATCGACCCTCCCACCGAGCTTGCACAGCCGGCGGAGGGGTCTCTAGATTTCTCCTCCGACTCCTCCATTGGGAGTGAATCGGGGGATGTTGTAGAGGTTACGGGGCCAGATCTAGGAGCTGGCTCCGTGAGGAGGAGGCAGCGGTGCCCAGTGCGCAAGGTGGCTACCTCCAAGATGCTGAAGGTGGTGGCCCAGCCGAAAGGCAGGCGCGCCTCCGTATCTGGAGCTGAGGGGGAAAGAGATGTCCCCGAGGAGGTGGCCCGTTGTGGTCGTACGGATGTTGCTACCCTGTAGGAGGAGGAGGCAGCCCAGGAGCTGTCTCGGATGCAACAAAGAACACCCCCAGCGGTGTTGGCGCGGTCGTTGCCAACTGCGGTGTCGCTGAAGACAAGCTTCAGTGCGCGCTGCAGAAGTAAGTCAAAATCCTTCTTTTGCATTATCTAAATTGTAGATGTGTTTTTTTTTGCATTGTTGAGGGATCTTCAGGATGCACGAAGGTGTCGCTTGTTGGTGCCAAGAGAAAGCCGGAGGAGTCCGATGAGGAGGCCGAGTCAACCGAGGCGGCTAAGAGGCAGACTCGCGCAAACGAGTGGCCGGCTGCCCATGGCCGCCTGGGGGACCAGGCGGCGGCAGGCGAGAAGGTGGAGGGAGCAGTAAGAAACATGGCCCCCATTTGGCTATAGTTGTGATTTTAGTGATTGTGTGATAACATAGTCAACGGGACTAACGAGTTTGTGAGCTCAAATTTATAGGATTTCTAGGTCCCATGGGTGGAGTCCAGTCCATACGCAAGATAGTCCGAATCACAGTCAAGACGTCCAAATTGAAGTGAAAAACCAGATTTGGGGTGTCCAAACGATCGCAGCGACGATTTGGACGAGTGGCAGAAACATTCATAGGACTGGTTGAACCGACGCCCATGAAAAACAACACGTCAGTGCATTGGAAGTTCAAATGATGATTAAGTGCAAAAATGATAGAAGGACTGGTTAAATCGACCACATGACCGGTTTAACCAACGCTCAAGCCATCATTGCAATTGTCGTTTAGATTGCCCGAGAGATTTAGGAGTTAACTGCCTCAATTCTCTACGACCGGTTAAACCGACGCTCGTTGGTGCAATGACATTAGCAAAAGAAGACAGTTGGAGTTCAACGGCTAGCATGCAGATTCAGAGTGGCCGATTAAACCGACAGCTATGACCAGTTTAACCGACGCTTTATCATTTTTTGGGTAAAAGCATGTAACGGCTAGGAGTGGATCTCTAGCCTATATAAGGCCTCACCCCGGATCATTTGAGACTGCTGGAGTTCGTGAGAAGCTAACCACACTCTGAAAAAGTTCTCCAAGCCACCCAAGAGCTCATTGATCACATCCTAGGGTTTAGCACAAGCTTTGAGAGTGTTAGTGCTAGAATTAGCTCTATAGAGAGTGAGAGAGCAAGGCGTTGCTGCCTTGTGTGCTGGTTCTTAAGTGAACCACAAGTTGTATCCTAGAGTGTCGTCCCCTTGGAGTCTTGGTGGCTCTCCTGCAAGTCATCGACCCTCCGGCTTGGTGTGGAGTGGCGACGACGGCTTTGTGCGGGGGACATGGAGATCCCCTTCCTTCATGGAGAAACTCCCTAGTGGAGACGGCATCAAGGTGACTGTGGACTTGGCGAGAGCCTTGGTGACTAAGGCATGGTGGCAAGTCAAGAAGAGTCCCGAAAGAGACTCGGTGACCAGAAAGCAATACTCTTAGTGAGTGTTTCAACATCGTGGACTAGAGGTGGCCTTGTGCCTACTGATACCATGGGATAAATCTTCGTGTTGAGAGTTTGCTTCCCCTCATCCCCTTCCTTTAAGCTTCCGCATTTCTTATTGCAATCTTATGTGCCTTTACATTCTTGGTGTAGTACCTTGTTAGGATTGACTATAGGTTGCAAAACTCTTTGGGATGAGGTTTTCACACTAGTTGAACCCTAGTTGCATATCTAGATAATATATTTTAGCTTATGTTTTGTGCTAACTAGTTTGTGCCATAGGTTAAGGATTTAGAATTGCCTAATTCACCCCCTCCCCCTCTTAAGCTACGAGCACCGATTCCTTTCAGGAGCGGTGAACTTGGTGCCGCCCTAGAGCGTGGAAGCCGAGTCGGCGGCACCACCACAAGAGGAGGTGGACAAGGAGGTGGTGCACCGGACTTCGCTCCCGCCTTCGACTTGGCGCTGCGCATTCTGCCACCGGCTCGTCTAATTGGGATGTAGACTAGTGTAGAGGAGTCCCATCAACAGGCGACACCGGTGAAGCAGGAGGCGCTGCTGACACCAGCCCACCTGGCAGTCGATGCGACACTGGTAAGTGTTTGATGTTCTTCTGTACTTCCAATGCCTGGGCATCTCTTTGATATTTGTTTGATGTCGGCAGGCCCTGGCCGACCTAAGTCGGTAGGTGGCGGCTTAGCTACGGGTCGAGGACGACCCGGTCGACCGACTGCGACAGCTGGAGGCGCGAATGGTGCAACTGGAGGCCTCGACGCGGGAGCTGGAGCTGGAGCGCTCCGAAGCCACGAGGAAGCACGCCGAAGAGAAGGGTGGTGAGTTTATTTCTGTGTCCTTGTGGTTTTTTAGTTGGAGGGTTGCACCGAGCTAACTCCACGGTCATGTCGTAGAGCTGCTTAAGGTGAACCACTAGATGGCCCGGGAGCTCAAGGTGGCCGTGGCAGCCAATGAAGAGCTGCATCAGCTCTACGAGGGTGAGGAAGGCCGGGAGGCCAACACGGAGGGCAAGCTCCAAATGGAGAAGCAGCACCGTGAAGGTAGTGGCCCTATCTTAGATGAGCCGAGTTGTTGGTGCATTCGTGCAGCACGGGGCTGACACATTTATTTTGGTAGAGCTGGAGTTGCGCCTGGCTGAGTCAAGGTCAGCCCTGGACAAAATGATCACCAAGGTGGACTCCATTCTGGTGGCGTTCGAGCCGGAGGGAGTCACCCTCGCCGAGGAGATGCAGGCCCGCATGGAGGCTGCTCGGGATCGCCTCAAGGCGTTCGTCAAGAAGGCTGCCGGGGACTCGGTGCAGTTTTCAATGTTCCTCGTGAAGTCCATATCCCGACGACGAGTGGGCGGTGCACTTCGACTCCGCCAAGCCTCTGGCCGACCGCATAATGACCCAAATTGACTCGTAGGTAGTTTAAACAAGTTGAATTGCAACAATTGGTGGCCTTCGAGAGGCCGAAAAACAATGTTTATTTTGTGCGTAATTAAGTTATCATTTTTATATCTCCTGAGCCGAGTAGTTTCCGATTTAGCCGAGTGGTTAGGATACTGACTCCGCGATGTGCTCTGCCCCATTGTGTTGAGAGTGGGTCATCATGCACGTGATGGGTGGGAGTGATACGGAGTGGATCCAGGACGCACAAGGTTGTGATCTGTTACGTAGTCGGTCGGGGTTAGCCAAAACAATATGGGTTGATTTTTGGTGAGTCGGCATGGCCGAGGCGCAGCCCCCAATCATACGGAACGACTCGGCGTGGTAGTCAGAAAGTTATATGTATTTTTTAGCAAGATAGAGAATAAGCGAAATCGAGGACATGAATTTTTATTCATTTGAAGTGGGTTGGGTACATAGCTGGTAAGTCATCTACAGGTAGAAGTCTTCTCCTTGTGGTGTCGGTGGCCTTTCTCAGCATCCTCCATGTCAGCATGCTTGTTGATCACCGCCATCATCTTGAAGATCGTCTTAGGGTTGCTCTCGAACATCTTGCGCCAGAGCTCGATGTTGTGCAGCCCTTGGTTGAAGTAGTGGATGACATCCCTGTCCTCAACCTCCGTAATCGTGTTACGATTAGCAAAGTACGTCTTGTTGTAGTCGCGGAGGGATTCGTTGGGCTGTTGGGTGACACTGCCTAGATCCGATCTGGTTTTGAGACCCGGGCAGGACGCCTGGAAGTGGTTGACGAAGGCGGTGCAGAGATCTTGCCAGCTGTTGATGGAGCCAGGTTGATGTCCCTCTATCCAGTTCAGAGCCTGGAAGCTCATCATGACCAGGAAGTACAATGCCATGATATCGTTGTTGCCGTTGGCAGCGCGCACGGCGATGGAGTAGGTGCGGATCCATGTCTTGGGGTTGGAGTCGCTGTTGAATTTGTCGATGCCGATCGGCTTGAACATGGCGGGTCATGAGATACCTTGAAGTCGGTTGGAGAAGGCCGAGAAGCTGTCGAGGTCACCGCCGGTGTTGTCGTCGAGGACGACGGGTGCTAGCGGTGGCGGTTGAGGTGGTGGTTGCTGGTCGTCGTGGCCGCGTTGTTCCCAATTGCCGCGATTGGCGCCCGGGGGTCATACTCCTCGTCGTACTTGTGCCGATGCTCCCACTCAGCCTGGTCACGCTCCCTATGGTGGTTGTTGACGGCATGCCGGAGGTCTCGGTTGTTGAGGTTGGCCCAAAGATTCGGCTGGTCGACCTCGTCATCACCGGGGCGATGACCCGTAGAGTGGCGAGAGTTGCTGGACTGGGCTCGGAGGGCTAAGTAGTCTTTCCTCAAGCGTTGGACCTGTGCAGTGGTGACATGGAGATGTGTCCGAGCTTGGGCGAATGAAGGAGGGTCTTGAGTAATTCGAATGCGGCAGCCAGATTGGCCAACGGCTTGGTGAAGATGTTCTGGCCATCGCACTCCAGGATGAAGTCGTCGTTGAGGTTCCATGGATTTGGTGGAGCGGGTCGGCGAGGGAGAACCCTAGGGTGGCGACGGTCGGGGGCGAGCAGATCTACTTCGGCGTTGTCGGTGATGGATTCGGTCTCGCGTCGCATTGCGCGGAGGCCATTGCGGTGGAGACACTAACGCCGGGCTTCTTCATCCTCACCGTCAATGGATTCCTTGTCGGTGGAGACCACTGAGATCTCGCGCCGGTCAGGTGAGTTCACGGGGTTGGGTGGGAAAGTCAACAGCGCCTTCGGATACTCGACTTCTGGTCCTGGGACCACTTCAGATCTGATTTAGTCAACGCTGAGTTGGACCAGATCGAAAAAGTGGAGATTTTCCATGGATACTCGGATCTGGCGGAGGTGTTGTGGAGTCCGAATGGGATCTAGCAAGCCGAGTAGTTCGGCCGGCGGAGCGCGGCCTCCGCGAGCTCGATGCACTCGGTGATGGAGTGGCTCACACGGTCCACGCCGGGAGGATATCGTCGATGTTGATCCGGGGGCGGCGAGTTGTCCTCACGTGGCTCTGGGCCAAGTCGTTGATGGAGAGCTCAACAACTCGGCGGGTGATGGAGACGGGAAGGGTCAGATCAGATCTGGAACCCTGGATGCTTTCCACCTCTGATGACGAGCTGCTGGGGAACGGGCTCCTGGGAGCCGCCATCCCCGGGAAGTTGCTGAAGACGATAGAGTGGCCGGCGGCGGCCTGGATCTACAGTGTCACATGTGCGGAGAAGAAGACGCCGGAGCTGGATGCCATCAAGTTCGCCAGAAGGACCTTGAGATAGCCTACCTAGCGCGCTAACTATCGGATTTGTACTCTGGCAAGTCCACCCGGGGTATGCTCAGGTAGTAGATTTGTAGGTGAGGGAGATCGCAGAGCCAAGAACTTGATGCTAACACAGAGATGTAGAGGTTTTGACAGGTTCGGGCCACTAGGAGCGTAACACCCTAAGTCCTGTGTTCTGTGTGTTCGGTGTTGTATTGATTGGTTTATGGTTTCTGGAACGTGCAAGCTAGTTGCGTCGTACCCCACGGCTCCCTTATATAGCCGAGTAGTCGTGGGTTATAAGTTAGGTTAAGATCTACTCGGGTTGTTTACAAGGAATCAGGTCGGTTAAGATACACAATATCAAGGCTATCCGATTCGGCCCTGATTATGATCCCAAAGGACCCTTCGTGCCGTCCAGCCGAGTGCCTGTCCGCCGGGTCGTTAAGCGAAGTCATTCCCTGAAGAACGGGCTCCACTCGGTAGGGAGGTACCTGGGTCTACCTCCATCAAAGGGTTATATACAAATATTTAGGTCACGACTATTAATTGCGATACAAATTAAGGTTCTATTTATAAATTTATGGGGGTTTATTTGTAAATATTAAGGGGCATTCTGCAAATATTTAGTGTCGTTGACATTGCCTTCGGCGGAGCCGCCCCCTGCTGGCGAACTCCGCTCGTGCGTCCACATTTGCCTCCGAGAGATGGACCGATCCGCTACATCCCCTTTGGTGAGACCGCCCGCGGCTCCTGACTGTTGATGCCGGCCATCTCGCACGCGGCAGCGCGGCTCGACGCTTCAGCCATCCTCTGATCGTAGCCATGCGGCCATCCTCGATCACAGCGACCATGCATGCTGAGGGCCGTCAACAACCTCGTATTTCGCCGTTGCCCTCATCCGGATCGGTACAGGTGCTCCGCATGCCTGACGACCACTTTGGCCGCCACATTGGCGATTCGGCACGGGAGGCTGCAGGTGGCTTCGGCCCTTGGCTGCGGCCTCAAGCTCCATGCTCTTCTCTTCCATCTCGCAATCGATCTCCCTGTTCTGCTTCTCGTCACATGCAAACAAGCAGCAACAAGCGCCCAACGCCCAACAATTCTTCCTTGCTTCCTCTACAAATTAAGTTGCACAATTAGGGCTGTTTGGATTCTAGGTGCTTATAATAAGCTCCGTCATATCGAATATTTCAATAGCAATTAGAAAGACTAAATATAAGCTAATTATAAAATTAAACTGCATAAGCCTAGGTCTTATTCACGAGACGAATCTATCAAGCCTACTTAATCCATGACTAGCACATATTTACTGTAGCATCGCATGGGCTAATTATGGACTAATTAGGTTTAATAGATTTGTCTCGCAAAAAAGACTAGGAGTTATGGAATTTGTTTTTTCATTAATCTATATTTAATACTTCTAATTAGCATTGGATGTAGGGGCTTATAATAAACCCTGTAGTAACCAAACAGAGCCTTAATCTGCAAATTATTCTTAGGCTGAGTCTAGTTCATTAAGAAAAAGATAGAGGATAATCAAAGAAACTGGCATGAGATACTATCTGAAATTTTATGGGCTCATCTCATATGTAGGCACATGCTACTAAAGTTACTCATATGGGCTTGTCTATGTGTGATTGGGTGTAATCCTCACAATTATCCCGTATGACTCTCAAATCACGTTTCAATGTTACGAGGAACTGTCATTTTCTCAAAGAAACTGATTTTTCAGTGCTGCATCCTATTCAAGCCCTAATCAAGTCATGCTTCACGTGTGCAAAAGGAGACCATCCACATATATGGTATTCATGTGCAGTAAGATGCGGTAGGCACTCATTTGGTTTTTTATGGAAAAAGGACCACAAATCATAACAAACGTCCACAACATACAAACGAGCTGGTTTTCATATTTTATTGCTTGTACGAGGTGGTTGATCACTAGGTGTTGGAATTAGAATAACTGATTTACTGACTCCTCTAACCATGGCAAGGATTCACCACGAGGGCCACGCACGACCAGGAGCAGGAGCCTATTTATAGCAACGACTTCATCGATCGCCAGCAGCACAAACCGCTACCCAGAAAGAGAGCAACTAGCTAGCATCCATCCGATAGTGATGGCATCCCTCACCACGAACGCACTGTGCATCCCCATCATGGCCGCAGCTGCGGCTGCACCGCGCCGCTGCCGCAGCCTCATCATGGCCCGAGCTTCTCCGGCCAAACATAACGAGCGCCAGGATCCGGCAGTCAAGGTTGACGCCGCCGCCGGCCGGCGCCGAGCCATGGTGCTGTTCTCCGCCGCCGCGATCACTGCCTCGACAGCAGCCGCCGTCCGATCCGCGAGAGCCGGTGTGTCCACGAAGACCGGACAGTGGGTGGATATAGAGAATGTGGCGGACCCATACGTGCAGGATCTCGGCAAATGGGCTGTGATGGAGCACAACTCACGGACTGGGGAGGATTTGCAGTTTGATAGGGTCTTCGGAGGCAGTCAACAACAGGACGTCGCGGGCATGTACTACTTTCTCGCGATCAAAACAACGGGCGGACCCTCCCCTTCTTACGAAGCGAATCTATTTGCTTCATTGCCCCAGCTTAACTCCTTCAAGCCCTTGTGATGGATACAGTTTGCTGCAAGCTGAGGAGGGTCATTCAATTCCTCTGAGTCTCTGATGTACGTGTGGACCTCGCCACTGTTCCCCAATAGCTATATCGTATGTGGTGTTTTACTAATTTGGTTTTGCAGAATAAAGGGAACAAATATTGTGGCTTGTATTTGTTCTTTTTCAGATAACTGTCTATGTTTTCATGCATGCATGCATGGATGATGGCCCCGATAAAGGTTTCATGAGCATGGCATGGAGTACTTACGGCTTTCTAACCCTGTGAAAATAAGGTCAGGTACCAAGATTCAACAAAATAATTGAACATGGCAAGTACAGATTTCAAATTATTTAGAATAATTCAGTTAAGTTGTCTGCTACTGTTCATAACTAGTTAATAAAAAGTATTCAGCGGTATCAACTAGTGAATGTATCATGTTCATGTTGATACAAAGGATAGCAAATCAAACACGTGTCTAAACAACGTTTCTGAAAATTAGTAGTTCAACGTTTCTGGTACTCCCATGTAAGGAGAATTTCAGAAATATAGAGGGTAAAAATTGCCGAGAGTGTCCTTTCTTCTCAGCAGGAAAAATAATCTATGTATGAGAAAACCTACTCCTAGCCCAGTGGAAACGCACCGCCCCTTCATTCCTGATCCCGTTGCTCCGCCGCCTACCGCTCCGAGTACCCCGGCCGGCGCCCACCCGTCATCTCATATGTGT